>NW_004443941.1:969070-1052044 GCF_000243295.1 Trichechus manatus latirostris | reverse complement strand
CGTGGTAATCTAGGTACTAGGTCATCGCGTGGTAATCTAGGTACTAGGTCATCGCGTGGTAATCTAGGTACTAGGTCATCGCGTGGTAATCTAGGCTAGCATTTCTTACGTGTTAGTATACTTTCCAACTTTGTAAAAACAAAAACATACACGCTCTGTTAAAACATAAAGGGAGTTTATCACTACACTCTGACGGTGATGGCTGTACTTTACCTCTGTTAGCCGCGGTATGTGAAGACCTTTGGCGTGATCTCCAGCAGCCTTCCGAGACTTGCCAGGCCAGGCTCTTTTCCTGTGGCTTTCTGCTACCCCAGACCAGGCAAAGACATCATGATAAGCTAAATCCAAATCAGATGGATCTACTGCAAACTGGCATATTAACTTCAGCAAGCAAGCAAGACAGTCTAGCTGCCACTGCGGATAAAAAGAAAACGTCATTTCCCTATTCTCATTAATTTAATATGGCCACTATACAAATCGAAATTAAAAGACCAGAGAAGAAATGGTAGCTAGTACTTACACCATGTGATAAAGGAATTTTGCTACTCACATACTTTGGTTTGTAACAATCCATTCTTATAAAAAAGAAGGAAAAATAACTACACACTGAGTAATTGTATTTAACGGAATGGAGACAACAACTCATTTCCTATCGTGCAACATCATAACGGATGCAACAGAGCTATAGAATTTCTGAAAACGTACACTGCTTCAAATGTCCTATAATTAAAAAAAAATTTAAATGCTAATAAAGATATAATTTATTCACCAATAAAAATAATTGAGAGATAAACCATCATAAATTATTTCTCCACACAAGTGGTATACACATTAATATTTTGGAGTCCAAGTAATTCTCAATAATTACAGAATAATTACAGAAAAGCAGCAGTCAAGAAATCATATGGTGCATTGCACTGGGCAAATCTGCTGCAAAAGACCTCTCTGAAGTGTTAAAAAGCAAAGCTGTCACTTTAAGGACTAAGGTGCGCCTGACCCAAGCCCTGGGGTTTTCAATTGTCTCATATGCATGTGAGAGCTGGACGATGAATAAGGAAGACCTGAGAAGAACTGACACCTCTGAACTGTGGTGTTGGAGAAGAATGCTGAATATACCACGGGCTGCCAAAAGAACAAGCAAATCTGTCTTGGACAAAGTATGACCAGAACGCTCCTTAGAAGCAAGGATGGCGAGGCTTCGTCTCACACACTTTGGACATGTTATCAGGAGGGCTCAGTCTCTGGAGAAGGACATCATGCTTGGTAGTGTATTAGTGAAAAAGAGGACGACCCTCAGGGAGATAGACTGACACAGTGTCTGCAACAATGGGCTCAAGCATAACAAAGATTGTGAGGATGGCGCAGGACCAGGCAGTGTTTCGTTCTGTTGTACATGGGGTCGCCATGAGTCAGAAACAACTCGACAGCCCTAACAACGATTCAACGAAAATGCTTCACTGTACAGATGCACATTTAAAATACTTCTTTAGTAAAATCATTAAGTGTTTTGCATGAAAAGGAAAATTTCCAACTGACTTAAAGCGCTACTTTAAAAATTTTAAAGTAAAACATTTTCTTTAAGTAATTAGACTATCCCTCATGTAGAAGATGAGTTTCAGAGCTTTCTCTTCAACAGTCCTTGGTCCTCCTGCTCTCCTGGCCCCACCGCCAAGTGGTACAGCTGTTCCATATACCAGTAAACAGTATTCTTCTCTCAGTAATACCAATTCTACGGCAACACCACCGCTACGGCAACACCACCGCTACGGCAACACCACCGCTACGGCAACACCACCGCTACGGCAACACCAACGCTACGGCAACACCAATGCTCCAGTAATACCAATACTACATAACTGAAATCATCTCTGAGAAGTGGCATTAAGGAAAACGCTACGTAGAAATCACACTGTAACTTTCCATACATGGTTGGCCAATCTCCTGTTATTCCAAATGAATAAAAAAATGAAATAAAAGTCTTTTTCAAATGCAAATAAAACTGGAAGGAAATAAGAATGAACAAGGCACGACGTCCATTCTTACCACTTCTTTCCACATTACACTGGAAGTCCTAACCAGTACAATGAGTCAAGGAAAAAGAAATAAAAAGCATACAGATTAGAAAGGAACAAGTAAAACTGTTTTATTTGCCGATGACATGATCATATATATATATATATATATATAAAATTCTAAGAAATATCATAGAATGGAGAGAAATACTGTCATTAAGTGGAGAGAAATATCATGTCCGTGGACTGGAAAACTCAGCATCCTTAAGATGTCAACTGGTGTCAAATTCATCTACAGATTCAATGTGATCCCGATAGAATCCCACCAGGCCTTTGTTCAGAAAATGAAAATCAATTTTAAAAATTTTATGGAAGTACGGTTGACCTAGAATAGTCAAAATAATGTTGAAACGGAAGAACAGGCTGGAGTACTCACACTATGTGATTTCAAGACCAAACTACAATTATCAGGATAATGTGGTCTAAGAATAGAACAGAGTCCAATAATTGGCCCACACGTATACAGACAACTGAGTTTAAATAAAAATAGCATAGTTCATTGAGGAAAGGATAGTCTTTTCAACAAACGGTGCTAGAAAAACTGGATAGCCAAATGAAAATAAACAAATAAATAAAACCCACCTTTATCCTACATAACAACAGTTAATTCAAAATGGACTACAGACCTAAATGTAAAGGATGAATAGAAAACTTACTGGAGAAAATCTTCGTGACCTTAAAGCAAAGATTTCTTAGATAGACTATGAAAAGCATGAACCATAAAAGAAAAAAATACATTGGACTTAAATAAAGTTTAAAAAACTTCTGTCCTTTAAAAGGCACAGTCAATAAAATGAAAAACCAAGGCACAGACTGAGAGCAAATATTCCCAATACGTGTATCTGAGAAAACAAATGTCCAAAACTAAGAACAAGTCTTACAACTTCTATACTAAGAAAAAAATAAAAATGAGCAAAAGATTTGAACAGATACATCACGAAGATAAATGCATGACCAATAAGCACATGAAAAGATGCCCAATAACATTAGTCCTCGAGGAAGGGCAAATTAAAGCCACCATGAAAGATCACTACACGCCCACCGGAATGGCTCAAATTAAAAACGCTAGCCATACCAAATGCTGGCAAGGATGTGGACAAACGAACTTTCAAACTGCTTTGGAAAAGAGTTTGGCAGCTTCTCATAAAGTTAATCTTACATTTACCATATTACTCAGCAATTCCATTTTTAAATATTTACCCAAGAGAAACAAAAACATAAGCACACAAGAAGACTTGTACATAAATGTTTATGCAGCTTTATTCCTAACGGCCCAAAACTGGAAGTGCAAATGTCCATCAACAGGTGAACGCATACACAAGTTGTGGTGTATCCACACATCAGATACATTACTCAGCAGTGAAAGGGACAAACAACAAATACACACAACATTTCTGATTTTCAAAATACATGCTGAGTGAAGAAGCCAGACACGAAAGACGTACTGTATAACAGAAAATGCAAATACATTCTACTGCAAAAGAAAGCTGCTGGGGGTGGGGACTGACTGAAAAGGGGCAGGACGGTATTTCTGCGGTAATGAGAACGTTCCGTACCTTATGTTGCAGAATTACGAGTATATACATTTTTTAGAACTTGGACTATACCTTTAAAATGGTACATTATTTATTGCATGAAAAGTATACCTCAACCTCAAAGCATATACAAAAGTTTACTCAAAATGGATCAAAGACCTGAATGTAAGAGCTAAAACTATAAAAAGAAACAGAGGCAAAAATCTTCGAGATCTTGGATTAGGCAATGGTTTCTTAGATATGACACTAAAAGCATATGTAACAAATAAAAAGATTGAGAAATTGGATTTCATCAAAATTAACAACTGTGCTTCAAAGGGCACTATCCAAGAAAGGGAAAAGACAACCCATACAATGGGAGACAGCGTCTGTAATGTGTACGTCTGACAAGGGATTAGTATTTGGAATATATTAAGAACTCTTACAACTCAACAACAAAAAGACAACCCAATCAAAAAATGGCCAGTGGATCTGAATTATTTCTCCAAAGAAGATATATAAATGGCCAATAAGCACATAAAAAGATACTCAACAACATGAGTCATTAGGGAAGTGTAAATCAAAGCCACAATCAGGTAACTCACTAGCGTGGCTACAAAGGAGAAGACAGACATCAGCCTTGGTGAGGGCGTGGACAGACTGGAACCCTCACACACTGCTGATGCGAATATAGAACGGTTCAGCAGCTTTGGGAAAAAACAATCCAGCAGGTCATCCAAGTTAAACAGAGTAACTATATGACCCTGCAATTCTACTCCTAAGTATATACCTAAGATATGAGTGCTCACAGCAGCATTGTTCATAATATCCCAAAAGGGGAAACAACACAAAAGTCTATCAACTGAAGAACCTCTCCCTCCCTGGATTTGAAAGTCAAAGAACAGACATTTCACCAAAGATACACGGAGGGACAACAAGCGCATGAAAAGATGCTCAAGGTCATTAGCATTACGGAAATGGAAATTAAAACCACAATGTGGTATCATTTAACACCACCCACTGGGATAACCAAAGACAGACAATAATAAGCGTTGGTAAGACATACCCCTCTTAGGTACACCCAAGAGACCTGAAAAACTTATGTGCACACAAATGCTCCTAATAGTCAAAAAGTGACAACAACCCAAATGCCCATCAGTTAATGAATGTACAAATAAAATGTGATATATCCATACAAAGGAATGAATTACTGATACGTGCTACTTTCAATGATGATTGTTAAAAACATTATCCTAAGTTAAAGAAACCAATCCCAAAGAACCATTATTATATGACTCCATTTATAAGAAATGCCCAAAAGAGGTAAAATCAATAGCTAGAAAGTAGCCTGGTGGTTGCACAGGGCTCAGGGGGTTAGGGGAAAACGAGGAGTAACTGCAAACGGGTATGGGGTTTCCTGTGAGGATGATGACAATGTTCTAGAATTATGTAGACAGTAGTGCTGGTTGTTCAACTTTGGGAATATACTAAAAATCACTGAATTATACATTTAAAAAATGAATTTTATTGTATGTGGATTATATATAAAAATTTTAATTAAAAAAGTATACCTCAACTGATTTTATTTTTATTTTAAAAGTAAAAAACAGCAAGAAACAATAATCTGGAATTCTTAACTACACCAAAATATATTAAGAAAGATGCCTTGGAAGCAATCTGTGTCTCAGGCAAGCTTTGCATCTCAGGCATTTTCAGGCATATAAGGCTACAATGCATACTGCAATCAAATTTACTTAACAATAATACTTCACAAACTTATCCATAATTCCAAAGGAAACAAGAAAATTTTAGCATATGATTTCATTAAACCTTATTCATAACCAAACTGAGTTTATAGCAAAGATCCTATAGATGACACATAACTACTCATTGAAAATTTGAATTAAATTCTTCCACTTTGCCAAAGAACTAAGACGTACTTCATCATCCTGAGAAATTAATGGAACACCAGATATATGACTAACGATAAAACACAACAGAAATCTGAAATACGAGACACGGAGCTACAATAATTAATTACTGTGCAGAAGTGGGTATTTTTTTTAAAAAAATACTTGATACTCTCCCTGATTATACTGAAGTATGTATGTAGTAGAAGTCACACTTGCTGCTGGAAACGAAGGGCTGAAAACGGGATCACTGCTCTAACTGTGAAACTACAGGGAATTGTCACTTACCACAGTCCACGACTCCTGCTCCTTAGGCTCCAGAATTCCAGAGTTAAAAATTTCTAGTAACTGTTGAAGTCCTCCAGCAGCAACAAACTGTAGTAATTATGAGTAACGAGAGAAAAGCAGCTACTTAATGACAATCTGCTTGCTGATTCAGTAACTGGATACACCCATGGGTAAGTAAAGTATCGTATCTTTCATTTATAAAACTACTTGATTTAAATCACCAAAACAACTTCTATAAAAACAACCACCACAAAGTCTGCTTTCAAGAAGTTTTTATGTTTTTAAAGATTCTTACAAAAATCTATAAACATATCTTTATATTCCATTAACCATTTAATCTGAGACACCTGATGTCCTAACAGTGTTTCAATGAAAGAAAAAAATTAGCGCTAAAATAGAAGCTCCACGGGATTAAAGAATTTCAAATTGTATTACTTAATTGGATTTAAATAATTTAAAGTAATATATAATTTTTAACTATGTTTTAATAGCGAATTAGTTTAAAAACAGTAACTATGGTATTTACTTCTGAGAAATTACAGAAAAACTATTTTTGTCAATACACTATAAAACATGTAATATGATCAAACCTTGCAACTCCAGGAATTTTTACTATTTTCCACTTGATCCTCACTTGAATCATCTGAATCTGGATAAAGATCACTGTAACTTCCCTGTGGGAAAGGCAAAAAAATAAGGGAATGGGATAAAAATTATTCTAGATTGAAAAGATAACAAACTCTGGAATTTTGCTCCAGAGAGAGGAAAGAATACAAACATTTAATGATAATAACGGACACGCAATTACCGTCGACTCTCTCCTTATTCTTCTGTTAGGTTTTCCCAGTGCTTCAATAATTTCCAGGGCGTACAACAGCTTGTGGGCACTCTTAATTTTGAGAAGTTCTTTCCAATTAAGTCCATCATTATTCTTGAAAAAAGGAAACAGAAGATGGGATTCGCAAGTCAACTTACTAAGGAAAACCCAAAAAGAAAACCTTTAAAGAAACTGACACTACATAAAAACTCAAATATTACGTACTGTGAAACATTCAAACACGTGGGGACCAACTATACAACTGGTACAATGATATGCTTAAAACACCAATTATTATTCATTAAATTAAAATTAATAAACAGTACCATGAAAAAAATGATAATTTGTTAATCTTCACAACAAATAAGGCAATTTACCATGTTCCCAATGGAAAAAATATTACAGACTAGTTGAATGCGTGAACTTTTAAAGATGTAGATAAACTAGCTGAACGTCTGTATTTAATACTAAGTTACACCTACATATTTGAAAATCATACACAGAATACATAGATTTGTAAGTGCCGCTCTTTTTTATCTCAATTTATAAAATAATGTTATTCACACTTCACATCCACTTTGACAACAGTATTATCACGAGAGCTGCTCTCAGTCATCAAACACCATTTTCTGGAGCCCGTTTTCTTTACTTCTACGTTGTTTGAGCTACAGAGCCTTCTGACATCACATGATAATGTCCCAAATCATAGATAACCATTAGCAAAACATCAGGACATTTGTTTTTCCATTCATCCTGTTAACCGTTCTACTGGTGATCTCCAAAAGGAAACCTACGATTATACAGCTTTAAAAAACTATCTTTAATTTGAAAGACTTCTTTACAAAGCTATCCAACATTTATACATGCAAGGTGATGCTCCTGTGGAAAAACTACCAAACGTATATTAAACTTCTTCGCCTCGTTTTCCCCTAATTCTGTCGGGTGACTTGTGGAAGCGTCTAAAACAATCACTGACACAGGTCAGCTCACACGAGTGCATTTCCTCTACACATTACCTTTTGTTGTTGAAAATCAAGCAATATTCAGAGCATACAGTAATAGTAAAAAAACAGGCACATTCCTATTTTCTAAAGATAATTTCAGAAAACATCTTTGCCTTGTATTAGTCAATCTCACTAAAAATCAAATACGGATCAACAGGCAGTCTCATACACTGCCAGTAGGAATGTAACCTAAAACCATCCTCTGAAAACCTGCTGCCGTCCAGCGGATTCTGACTCATAGAGACCCTATAGGAAGAGCAGAACTGCCCCATAGGGTTTCCAAGGAGCAGCTGCTGGATTCAAACTGCTGACCTTTTGGTTAGCAGCCACAGCTCTTAACCATCCTCTAGGAGAGTAAAAAGCCTTAAAATGTGCATGTCTTTTGGCTGCACAATACTACTTACACAAATTTATCATAAGTAAATAAATGGATAAGTATGGAAAACTGAATGTACCACAATTCCAACATTGTTTTATAGAAGCAAAAAATACAATCTCACTATTGCAAAAGGAAACTACTTAATTCAACTACCATTTATAATGTAATGCACACCACAGACAATAAAAAATGAAGGTACATACTTATTGACATGAAAATACATTTATGAGACATTATTTCATTTATATTATTATATGGCAATAGGCAATTATTAGTTGATGCACAGTGGTTAAGAGCTTGGCTGCTAATCAAAAGGTTGTCACCTCGAATCTACCAGTTGCTCCCTGGAAACCCAAAGGAGCAGCTCTACTCTGTCCTATAGAGTCGCTATGAGTTGGAATCGTCTCAACAGCAATGGGTTTGGTTTTTGGTTTATGTACAAAATAACCTTGTGCAATATTATATTTTAAGAAAGAATAACATTCCACTAAATGAAATAACTAAAACAGTGATGCTCAGATTTCTGGGTATCAAAACCCAGTAATATTTCAAAAAAGGTGAACGGTGAACTTATGGTTAACAATTTGAAATTGTGCAGTGTAAAGATGTGTTTAAAAAGCTATCATATCTCAATGACTACATTACAGAAAATATACTTAAATGCAAAAAAAGAGAAACTTCAGAAAAAAGAAACAATTTCTTAAACTGAATAAATGCAGCTCCATGATAAACTCTATGCCTCAAATCAATTCTCTGTGAACTAGAGAAACTACTGTTTGAGAAACAGTCATTTAAGGAACAGCAAAATACTGAAGGGTGTCTGTAAACACCATGCTGGCTGCTGCAGGCTCACCTGTTCATCGGAGATACTCTGGAACGCCATCAACATGTTAGGACACGTAGGGAGAAGCATCAGTAGTTCCCAGACACGCCTGGAGAGGTTTTCTGCATGAAGATGAAGTTCTTCACATCTTAAGCTCTACATAAACAAAAACAACTGCTTGTCGGGACGGATCAATAAAAACAAACTTCACCTTTTCTGCAGAAAATCATTAATTACCAAGTTTGGTAACTTAGTTCTCAGTACTGCTTCTTTAAAATTGAGAAATAAAACATTTGTTGCATTGATAAATACAATGTATTCAACAGATTAATAGTCATGTCAAAGCAGTGGCTTTTAAACTTGTTATAGGAACACTCTTCTGGAATAACCTTTCTCTAAGGCAGGTCACAATCCTCAGCAAATTCTCAGATAGAAGTGGAAACATCTATTTTATAAGGCCATACCAGTAAATTTAAAAAAGATTATCATTTTATCTCCTCTTTGCAGCTCACTATTGTTGGTACAATGAAGACATAGTAAATGAAGTTCCTGATTTTCCACTGGGGAAGAGAGCACATTTGTTTCTCCTAGTTTGCTAACCCATACCTATTTTCCAGTCTTAGAAAAGCAGAGATTAAGACAAAAACAATTTTAAAGAATCACCTACTTTTTTCCATTACTAATTGTTAAATCTGAACTCAGTAAGGTGCTGAGACTAACAAGCTAAGGAATATTTCAGGGAGTACCTAAGAAATAGGCAAGTTTCCATTTTTTATTAAAGCACACTCCCACCCCATAAATAAAAGCTAAAATGGATACTTGGGGCGTTTTCTAGAGTATTAATTTGTATATTATTATACTACTGCTGCTGTCATAACGATTCTTTGGTATAATGTTGTCTAAGAGAGTCTAAGGAATCGTCCGTAGGTCTATATAAAGTAACTTAGTTCTGTTTGTACAATGGTTCCTTTAAAGGAAAGGGAGTCTAGAGATGGAGTTTCAGCGTCAACTTGGCTTTTCACCTGAGGAAGGACGAGCAGCAACCGGAGCAACACTTTTGGTTTAGCTGGGAAAATGGCACTGACAGTTCTTCAGTAAAATAGAACCTACTTCCTTGTCTACTATAACTTAAAAAAAAAGGGTACAACTTAACTCTGCAAGAAAGGATCTGAAAGAACTGTATTTTTATGCAAATAACGTGTGCCTTCTATGTTTGTTTGCCAACTGTGCCCTCCCTCCATGAGGTATTTTCATAAACACGCTAATTTTTTTTTTAAGTAACATAAAAAAATTGACATAGCGGCACTTATGAAAATACCTCATGGGGGCAGGGTATGGTTGACAAACAGATGTAGAAGGCATGCATTATTTGTGTAAATACGGTATGCATGACTATGTTCTGTGTTATGAGGGAAAGGCCCTACAATATGAACAAGACATTGTGAAGTTATTTTTACTTTTTTGTAACCTTCATCAGGGCTAAACCAGTCTTGTTCAACAAAGAATCCTCATATTAAGCATAGTACGTATTCCATAAAGCAAGGATTGAATAAAATCTCTCTTAGACCCCACGTGGACTATTACAATGGCCTAGCTTCCCACCTCTGGTCCTTCTTTTCGCTAATACATCCTCCACACTAACACCTGAGCTTTTTTTCTAAAAGCTCACAACAGATCTTATTTTGTTGCTTAAATCCTTCCATGACGATGGCAACGCATTTTACAAAGAACAGTAACGACATAAGCCCCTTTTGCAATACGGGTTACAATCCCTTTCTGTCCTTGTATTTGAACTGCACTATGCTCACACGCCCAGTTTCTCCAACATACCATCCACTTTTCTCTAAATCACTGAAGCTTCTCTTCACTCCTGTTGGCACCAGTACTGGTTTAAATGACTCCCCTTCTCAAACATGTTGCCCAGCAATCTTTGTCCCCTCTCCTAAGTTCCCGTAACTAATACTGCACAGAACATTGGTCCTTTCCTTGAAAACTGGGGTATCCTCTTCACTATCTTTCTCTTTGAACACAGTGCCGACACAAAGTAAAAGTCAGTATTTGTGGCATGAAATGAAAAAGATGAGAAAATGAAGGTTCACGGGCACCTATTATAGATTATTCGGATTCATCAAAAGGGGGACGTCTTTCTAATTTAAGAATGTGCCACCACAAGAGAAACCAGACTGTGATGAACACAAGGTTCAACAGCAGCCCCCGTGACATCCGTGATCAAACACACCTTGGAAACATGGGAAGAAGTCCTTGAATCCCATTGGAGAAGAAAGAAAAGAAGGAAGGCCCAACATAAGGAAAGTCGTCAAAGCACCACTATTTTATTTCCCACTGAGTCTCAATGCAGGTAAGCTTCAGTGGACAGGTCCGAGAATGAGCAAGATGGTAGGATCAGTAATTTTAAAGGCATTAAAGAAAAAAATCAGTGAATAGAAAATGACTCCTTTAGGTAATCTCCTACACACTCATGACTTCAAATACCATCTGTATGTTGATGACCCACAAACTTAATTTCTCCAGCCCAAACCTGTTCTCTGAGTCCCAAACTCATGTCCAATTGCTGAACTGACATCACCACTGGACGCCCCACAGGCCTCCCTCCTTCTTCATCTCAAGTGGCATCTGCTCAATTGCTCAGGCAGGAAACCTGGATGCTATCTCCATGTCTTCCTTCTTCCTGTACCCTTTCTCACTCCCCACTCCTAATCCAATCCACCACCAAGTTATTTTGTGTGGTGAGATGAGCTCCTTCATGTGGCCTAGTGCTTTAAGAGATTTTCCCTCTAAGCCCTGAGGAGTTACTTTTGCCCTAGTTTTCTACGCCAGAGGGTCTGTTACTTTTGTCTAGGTTGATTGACATTTCCTGGGTAAGCTGTAAACGACTGTGATTTGATGCTTTTTGCCTGGGCCTGGGCTGCAGCCTGCCCCGTGATTGGTCTATTTTATGCACCTTGCAGGGATTGGTCAATATACTCATGCAAATGAAGTGACTATAGCCTACTATGTAAATGAAGTGTCTGTGGCCTACTGACAGGGGAGTGGCCAATTTGTGGCTCTGGTGCGGGGGGCACACCTTGAAACTGATGAGGAGTTTGCTTCTACAGGCACTTCCTGACTCAGAACACAGTTCCATTCCGACGACTGTCGTAAGTCGGTTCTGACGTAAATCAAATTCGTTTTTTTTTTTTAAGTTTCATTATTGTCTTTTATTAACAATACCTTTATAAATCTGGCAGTGCTTTGAACAGTAAATCATAAAACTGAATATCTGTAAGCATACATCTGAGAACGATAACATCAGCTAATTATGCGCTGTAACATATTACTAATGATAGTATGTACAAAAAAAAAAGGACGGTTTATAAACTGGGGAATTGGGGATGACCTGTATATGCAGCCAACCCCACAGAAGTGGGTAGACAGAAGAAGAAGGAAGAAAGACGAGAGAAAAGAGAAGCAGCTGGGAGAGAGAAGGCAAGGAACGTCCTAAAAGAGCCGTAACACGGGTCAAGGGCTGCCAACCCTGAAGACAGTGAGAGGCCCAGAAGGGGCCCAGCGGTGGAGTCAGCGGCGACGGCAGAACCCTGCCGCTAGGAAAGCAGCTAAGAGCTGAACAAAGCCGCCGCCCCGGCCCCCGCTGCTCCGGCTCCCGCCGCCCTGGCCACGCCGCCCCGGCCACGCTGCCCTGGCTACGAGCTGGGCCAGCGAGCAGCGGAGAGGCTGACAGCAGGGAGGTCAAAGGCAGAGAGGCCTGTCCTCCTCAGGGGGTCGAGAGGAGGTCTATCCTCAGGAGGCTGAGAGGAGGGCTGACCTCAGGGGGCTGAGAGGAGGACCTGCTTGCCTGCATGGGCAAGAGGAGCTGCCTCGCACTGAAAAGGGAGAGAGGTGCTCTCCACTTCGGGGGAGCCTTCCAGACTTTGCCTGCACGCTTCCTGATCCCGAGTTGCAGCCTGTTGATCCTGATTCCAAGTTGTACTGCATTACTTCCTTAATAAACCACTTAACTGTAAGTATGGTCTGTGAGTTCTGTGTGGTCACTACAACAGACAATTGAACCCAGCAGAGAAGCAGAGTGCACTGTGCGGAGGACAGCTGATGTCAGAACTGGTAAAAAGGCTGCAGAGAGGAGGTATCAGCTTAGGCTGATCTTGATTCTCATTCTCCCTCTGAAGCCAGACAGGTTCAGATGCCACTATCACAACCACCACTTCACAGTGGTTTCAACTTAATTCATTTCCACTGCCACCATCCTACTCCAGGGCATTGACTCTTTCCGGGAAAGGCACATCAAGGTTCCTTTCTACTTTCTCTATTCCTGCCAGTCAAACTCATCATCCATAAAACACAAATCAGGCAATGTTTATCCCTTCTTAAAATCCTTAATTGTTCTCCACTTTACTCAGAGTAAAATGGAAATGCCTTCTCATGGCCCACAAGGCTTACGAGCTTTGGCCGTCTACCTTTCCAGTCTCATTCTTCTCATTCCACTCGCTCATGTCCCTCCCATTCTATTCACTCGCTCTCTGTCAATTCCTAGACCTGCTTAGCTCCTTCTTAGAGAAGGGCTGTGGTATCAAGTCACTCTAACGGGATCATTCCTCATCCTTCTCACTTAGCTGGCCCCTTTCATCCTTCCAGCTCAGATGGCCTCTTCAGAGAAGCCTTCCCAAACCACCTGCTACAGAAACGGTCAGTTCATTCCCCCTTAATCATGGCACAGCACGTGTCAGTCTTAGCAACTGTCACTGCAGTGACCTGTTTATGTTAGTTTACTTGACTCATTCCTCTGCTGGGCACGCTGACTGTTACCTGATGCCCCTCTGACCTCAGTGAAGGATGGAACTTTGTCTGTTTTGATCATCCTTATAAATCAATACTTAAAACAGTATGCCTGGATCACATTAAGCACTTAAATAGCTAACTAAAGAATAAATGGGTTCTTAGGTCTTAGAGTTCTTAAGAGATGGCTGAGAAAATTATTTTCCTCTTAACAGAGACATAAAACAAGACTGTGAAAATAAAATCTGATATATAGTCACCTCACTATCTTCCACTGCCATTTTTCCTGAGGGTGGTTTAAATGATGCAAGCATCTCTAATAAATCAAAAAGAGTAGTTAAGTGAGGTTCTTGTAAAAGCAAAAGCATCGGAATGTTGTCCTTCTGAGGGGGCGGGAGGCAAGACGCTGGCAGCTGAACACCTTCTCCTTTTCGCTCTCTTCTCGGTGCACCCAACGACACGAATACCATCTATAACAGCAGGAAGGGAGGTCAGACAACAACTACACATCAGATTTTTGGTTTAAAAACGAAACAGTAAATCTCTTAAGTAGGCAATAACTTCACTCACATCACAAAAGCAATAAGAGCTGTTTTTAAACTATATCTTCAACTACTGACTGTAAATCAACAGATGATTGAAACTCAGATCACATTTGCTGTGTGTACCTGCATATCCTTAAAGCCAAGCTCATGAAGTGCTTTTTCATCATAGTCTGTTGTTAACTCATGTCCAGAAGAGATCATCCTGACAGGTCCCATGAGGCCCCCTGAAAAACAGCAGAAAACTGAAGTGAACATTTTTAATAATAGCTATTTGCTGACAAGAATGCATAATATGTCCATTAAGTCCACTGGAAGAAAAGCTTAATAAACTCCTGAGAGAAATGAAGACAGTGTATTTCCTGTATGTTTTGCTGTCCAACATTAGCCTTAGGCAGTGAAAATTACAAGAAAGTTCTCTTTCTTTAACACTTGTCTATCAACTTCCGCTTGCTTAACAATATAAGAGACTTTACAAGTAAAAAAAATCCTCCATGAGCTTTCTAAGAACCTACAGCATTTCCCTCAGCAATACATGTAAAGGAATCAGATTCTTTAACAGCTAATTGCTGGAGAAACTATTATGCACAGGTAGTTCCCAACTTACGATGTATTCGAGTTACGACAAACTGTGCTTATGACCATTGCTTTTTTTTTTTTTTTTGGTACATCTTATCGTTAGCAATATGTTACAGGGCACAAGTTGCTGATGTTATCATTCTCAGATGTTCACATGCAGATGTTCAATCTTAATATTCAAAACGGTGCCAGATTTATAAAGATACTGATAATAAAAGGCAATAATAATGAAAACTAAAAAAAAAAAAAGAAAAGGCTTTCGACTTACGTCAGAACCGACTTATGGAGTCGTCGGAACAGAACCCCACTGTAAGTCGGGGACTACCTGTATTTATAATGACTGAGTTCTCTCTTCTCCGGTAGTATTCACCCACTCTTCCCCACCCAAAACAAAACAAAACACACACTACAGAATAGAAAACAAACAAAAATCCGCTACAACCTTTTAGATTTATGGTAAATTCAATAAACTTGATCAGCTGAGGCAATTTATTTCTAGAAGGCAAAAAGTCCTTTTGCTGCCTACTTTTTCATCCTCATTCCCCAGGGTCCTCCCACCGCCCTGCCTCCTTGCTCCTCTAGGAAATACCCAGCGTGTCCTCCCCGGGAATTCACGTGGCGTCCTCTCACTTCATTCAAGCCTCTGCTCAAACGTGAGCTGGGAAACATCCAGCTCTCACCAGTCAACAGAAGAGCCTCTTCACTACCAACCTCATACTCTGCTTTGTCTATTTTTAAAACCCTTACTACCACCTGACATTATATACTTGTTCTGTCTTCCTTCAAAAACAAAAACAAACAGAAAAACCAGTTTCACAAGGACAGAGATTTCTTATGTTCAAAGATGTATTCTCAGCATTAGAACATAGTAGGCATTCAAATTGTTTAATGCATTAATAATGATGATGTACTGAATAATACACACCTAATTTTTACCCTCTAAAACACCAATATAATAAATTTTTTAAAATATAAGGACATAAACGGGAAAAAAGAGAAGAGACAATACGCACCAAGTTTACAAGCTGGAAACTGAATGAACTTGTAGTCACCAGCAAGACCAAGAGAAAGAAGACAGAGCCCAAGCCAGAGGTAAAGAAAGCTTACAGCTTACAACCTGAATGACACAGTAACAGTATCAACACCTGACCTAAACAAAAGCAACACTGAACTACAAGACATTAATAAGCAGGCTAGGATACATGTAGCTGGAGACCCAGAAACTTTAAAAAGGGGTGGGGAGTAGAAATTCAATTGCTAAACTTTTCTAAATTTGTTAAAAATTATAAAATCACATACCCAAGGAGCTGAATGAAACCCTAACTGCATATGCACAAAGTCATGACAAATCATATTCATAATCAAACTGCTGAAAATCACTGTTAATCTTAAAATCAACCAAAGCAAAATAGACAAATTGTAAACAAAGGAAGAAAGAAAAGAAAAACCACAGACTGCCAGCCAGAAATGGAAGCCAAATGACAAGGAAGCAACACCTGTAATGTTCTGAAAGAAAAGAAAAAACAGGCACATACAATTTTATATTCAATGAAAATATCCTTAAAAAATGAAGGCAACAGAAGAAAACATTATTTGATGGTTATGAGGGTGGGGGGGGAGGGAGACGGGTATTCACTACCTAGATAGTAGACAACAATTATCTTAGACAGCACACACTACAGGGGAAGTCAGCACAACTGGACTAAACCAAAGCTAAGAAGTTTCCTGAATACAACCAAACACTTCGAGGGACAGAGTAGCAGGGGCAGAGGTCTGGGGACCATGGTTTCAGGGGACATCTAGGTCAACTGGCATAACAAAGCTTATTAAGAAAATGTTCTGCATCCCACTTGGGTGAGTGACGTCTGGAGTCTTAAAGCTGGTGAGCAGCCATCTAAGATGCATCAATTGGTCCCAACACACCTGCAGCAAAGGAGAATGAAGAACACCAAAGACACAAGGGAAGTATTAGCTCAAGAGACAGAAAGGGCCGCATAAACCAGAGACTGCATCAGCCTGAGACCAGAAGAACTAGATGGTGCCCGGCTACCACCAGTGACTGCCCTGACAGGGAACATAACAGAGTCCCTGACGGAGCAGGAGAAAAGTGGGGTGCAGAACTCAAATTCCAGTAAAAAGAGCAGACTTAATGGTTTCATGGAGACTGGAGGGACCCTGGAAGACATGGCCCCCGGACTCTCTATTAGCCCAAAACTAAAACCATTCCCGAGGCCAACTCCTCAGACAAAGATTAGACTGGACTATGGGACATAAAATGATACTCATGAAGAGTGTGCTTCTTAGCTCAAGCAGATTCATGAGACTAAATGGGCAGCTCCTGGCCAGAGGTGAGATGAGAAGGCAGAAGGGGTCAGGAGCAGGTTAAATGGACACAGGAAATCAGGCGTGGAAAGCAGTGCGCTGTGACAGTATAGGGAGAGCAATTAGGGTCACATAACAATGTATGTATAAATTTTTGTATGAGAGACTAACTTGAATTGTGAAGTTTCACTTAAAGTACAACAATAAAGTAAAGAAAAAAAATTAAGGCAAACATTTTTTTTCAGACAAATAAAAGCTTGAGAAAACTGATTACCAAAAGACCTGCACTCTAAAAAGTTTAAAAGGAAGTTCATTTGAAAGAAAAAAATTAAAACTGATAGAAACTCAGACCTACACGAGGAATGAAGAACATCAGAAATTGTAATTATGTGGGTAAATATAATTTTTTTTCTCATTTAAAAATTTTCCTTAAGAGATAACTATGTACTTAAAGCAAATATAACAATAATACACTGTGGGATTGGTAATATATGCAAAAACAAAAGTTATCACACAATAGCACAAAGGACAGGAAGAGAAAAACTTAAGTATAATGTTTCAAAGTTCTTAAATTATATGTGAAGTGACATATTTGAGGGTACACTATAATAAATTAAAGAGTCATACTGTGAACCCTAAAGTACCCATTAAAAGAAAACAAAACAAGAAGAAAGGGGAGGGAAAAAAGGAGAGACGAGACAAATAAAACATAATTACATTAAATGTAAATGATCTAAACATTAAAATGCAGACACTATGAGACTGAATAAAAAAACATGATTCAACAATTAAACAGACTCACAAAAAGTCTGAAAACAGTACTTCAATTACGAAAATAGGGATCTTCAGAAAATAAAAAAGAGCTCTTAGCTATTAAAAGCATGATAGCAGAAATGAGCAACTCAATAGAAGGGTTGCAAAATAAAGTCGAGAACATCTCTTAGGAAGAGGAGTTAAAGAAATGAAACGGAGAGAAAATATAAGTAAATTAGGAACAGTTCAAGAGATGAAACATCTAAATAATAGAGAAGTTTTAGAAAAAGAAAAATGATAAAATATAAGACAGGAAAGCAATGAACAATTCAAGAAAATTTCCCCAAACCGAAAGGTATGAACTGCCAATTTGGAAGGGCCTACTACATACCAAAATACTTAAAAACTAAACTACCCATCAAGATAGTTGAAAACAGACTCATATTCAGAATAGTAGGGACAAAGAAAATTCATCCATCTCTACAAGAGAAAAAAACAGGGCACGTAAACAATAGAAACACCGGGTCTCCTGAATATATTTCTTTTCCAGGGTAGAGGCAAGGAGAAATAAGCCACATTAACGAGCAAAAGACAATGTATAGTTCTACACCCCAGCTGACTGCGGCGAAAGGGAAGCAGCTAATGGCCAGTGTTTCTTAAGTACCCGTACGGTTTCCATTTCTGTGTGTGTGATATACACAAACACACACACCATACACACATACATACACACACACACACACACACACACACACACACGCACGCGTGTATCATAATCAATGAAATCAGGTCCAGCATTAAAGACAGACCATGACAAAGCAAATCAAGAGAGCAATCAGAGTGTGTTTTGGGGACTATGTGTTTGCCACATTGCTGAGTAACGAAGAGCCTGTATATAAGATGGGGGTTCTCTCTCAGAAGTGGGTAAACGCAGTCTAGCTATCAAGGCATCTTTTTTATTATTATGAAATATTTTAGACATACAAACAAGTATAGAAAACAATGTAACCAACACCTATGTACTTACCACTCAGCTTAATAAAAACACAATTCAAGCTCCCTGTTAACCTCCACCCTGATTCTATTCCTCTTCCTCTATCCCCAAAAGCACAGGGCTTTGAAGGTTCCTTCTGGTTCAAACCCCCGTTGAGAATTTGCAGTTCTACCTAGTTCCCAGGAGACACTAATGCTGCTGGTTAGGGACCAATTCTGAGAACCACTAGTAGAGCAGTGGATCTCAAAATTTATTATACATAAGAATCACCTGGGGATCTTGTTAAACTGTACGTTCTGATTCGGTATATCTGGGGTGAAATGCAGACTCTCTGCAGGGGTTCAAACTGGAACAAACCGGTTTGAAGTCCTGCAAAAGTAACTACATGGTGAGACAATCTCTTACAATTCTGCACATTTTGTAGGGAAGAAAAAAAAAAATCAGAAATCAGAATGGCTTCAGAATTCTCAACAGCAAAAATGGAAGCAAGAAGACAATGGAGGAAGACCTCTAAAACTCTGAAACAAAATTTCCAACTCAGAATTATCTACCAAGCCAAATTACCACTTTGGTATGACAACATGAGAAACATATTTTCAATCATTCAAGGAGTGAAAAACTTTACCCCATCAACCTTCTCTCAAGAAGCTACCAGACACTGCATTCCAGCAAAAAAAAAAGTAAACCAGTGAAGAGGAAGGCATGGGACACTGGAAACACAGAAGAGAGGCAAAGAGGACACCAGGGTGATGTCTACAGGCTGGGAGGACAATCAGAAGGTCAGCGTGACTGCAGAGAAATGTATCATCGAGGACTATCAAGACTACCTTTTCTAGCTGAGGAAACAATGTTCATGAAGCTGGCCCAGATTCTCAGCTAGCACACCTGGACTATCTTCACCACGTTCGAGCGACGTTCCTGTTCTCACCTCCTTGTCCTGCTGCTTGGCTCAGCTGACGACATTCATTCCATCTCATAAAAGAAATTCTACTTTGATCTACTCCTAAGAGCTAAAGTCAGTCATGAAGGGCTTAGAAAATGAAAATAAAAGCAAACCGTGTGACCGTATTTCTGAGCGTATTCCAGCATCTCAGCAACATGACAATACTAAGATATGTCTTGACCGTACTGAGAAACTATTCACGAGAACTTTTACACTGCTATCCTCAGATGAGGCTTTACAATCCTCTAGGGAAGGTGAAGCTACACTCCTTTAGCTTGTCATCTTCTCTGAGTCTTTATCTAATACTGGCTGTACTCTCTTTTTTCATTCATCTACCAGGTTTGTGCTTGCTAATCAGTGTCGTAAAACCGAACACGCTGATTAGAAACACATACCAAACACCTATGGCCATCAAGTCCATTCCGACTCAACGACCCTGCAGGACCGACAACTGACCCCCAGGGTTTCCAAGGCTGTAAATTTTTACGGAAGCAGACTGCCACATCTTTCTCCTGTGGAGTGACTGGTGGGTTCGAACCACCAACTTTCTGGTTAGCAGCTGAGTGCTTTAACCACTGTGTCACCAGGACTCCAGAAATATCTACAGAAGAGGTAAAACTATAAAGAACACAAAATGAAAAACAAAAAGTGTATAAGGGGGATGGGAAGGACGATATTAGGGCAGTACAAACAAGTGGCTTCTACCAATGCTCTACTTCTTAATCCAGGTGGTGTACATGGGTTTTCATATTATTATGACTCATTTTATACACTCTTCTCTATGCATAGAACATTTCAGCATAACAAAAGCAGGTAACTTTGTGTCTGGAAATCCCCTAATGAGGTATTTACCTAACACATGAAATACTGTACATACAAGGATATTTTCTGTAGCACTGTTTGTAATATCAACAGAATGGAAACAATCCAAACGTCCATTAATGGAGAATAGGTCAAAAAATCATGGTATTTCCATTTAATGGACTATGCAGACCTTAAAAAGAACGAGGCAACTTTCTGTATGTATAGATATACACTACTCTCTAGATAATGTTAAGCAATAAATGCAAAGGGTAGAACAGTATAAATGTAATGCTGTCATCTGCGTTAAAAAAAAAACATATATATGAGTATTTTCCATTATATCTTGATATTTCCTAAAGGATATATAAGAAACCAGTAACAATGTTTGCTTCAAGAGAAGGGAAATGGGTAATTTAGAGACGGGGGTAGGAAGGGAGACTTTTCACCATATCTTCTTTTGTATCAAGAATATTTATTAACCGAAGATTGAGAAGGGACACTGTTGACAAGTCGTGGGGTTGTTAACCATTGTCATAGGGCAATATGTGTACTAACTGTTTAATGAGAAACCTTCATCTAAAGTACAAAAAGAAAAAAAGAAACAATTATCTATGTGAGATCAAACTGACCAGAGCAACTCACAAGGTTTGACGGGAAGCCTAGGGGGCAGTGAGTTGAAGATAATGGTGATGGAATAATTTGGAAAAGGATAGTGAGAATAGCAGCACAACTGGAAGAATGTAATCAATGTCACTGAACTGTACATGTAGAAATTTTTGAAATGGTGTATCTCTGGCTATGTGTATTTTCACCAAAAAAAAAAAAGGTCCTCCAAGGTCGAGAAGGGAGAGTGTTGACATGTCATAAAACAGTTTATGTGTACTGACGGTTTAATGAGAAACTATCTGTTCTGTGAACTTTCATCTAAAGTACAATTTAAAAAAAATTTTTTTAAAGAATACTTACTATTAACGAAAAAAATTTTAACTTGAAATTTGATACTTTAGAAGACCTGGCTTTGTCCTCAGCATGCTACAGACAAACCTTTGGCTCCTCACTAAAAGATGCTGAAGAATGATCACTCTACACAGCAAATTGAGAGTCCTGAGAAGACACTTTTAGAATTTTACCATTTTCTTCTCCTAAACAGATATACGACCTGTTAGTTATAACGCCAAATCCTTAAATTATAAGTGAAAAGTAACCACTTTCATGATGCTTCTTTCACGGTCATTTCTCTGATCAGCTCACATTTTATGTGCTATGGAAACGCACTGCAAATGCACGAGCGCTGACAGAAACAAAGAGTCCAACATACATTTCAGGCCCACATGAGAAATTTCTCAATATGGTAACTTTCTAGGGGGAAGAGGAGATGCACAGAGAGATGTTGGGGTGTCTTATTTTCACATGCTCAGAAAAAAACTAAATGAAATACACTGAAATGGCAAAAAAAAATTTTTTTTTAAATTGTGTAAAATTGGATAAGGAGTAGTATTTGGAAACCTAAACTTATCTATGCTTCCCACATTGCTTGCCAAATAACAACAAATGAGTCTTTTGACAGTCACATCAAAAGTCTAAACAGAGATTTTCTTTTTTTAAGAAGTGAGGAAGAAGAGTTTCATACTACATCTGAAGCAATTCGGAGCAACTTAACTGTTTCAGAGTCAAGCTACCAAGAGGTGGGGAGGGAAACGGGAGCCACCAACACGGTTAGTGGATCCTCAAAGAAGTAAAGGTTCAAAGGTGAATACGACAGAACAACAGGAAAATGAGAACAGCTGGACTCACCGGGAAAGTCTCCTTTTCGACTGCTTTGACCAAACTCCTGAAGCTGAGCTTGTTGGCTTATTTGTTCTTTCTGTAAATTTTCATACCAATGAGTTACTTCAGCCCTAAGATCTGCTACCTGGTCACTAGGATACATTTCAATAGTCATCTGAAATATGAGATGCAACCAATTTAAAAATACAAAAAGAACAGATATTTGTACTGGGAAATATTATCAATTTGGAAATTAGAACTATGTAACTACCTTGTCAGGAAGTCCAGCTGGCTGGCACACGACCCTCAGTGGCAGGGACTGTTTGTCACTCAGTGCCTTCAAGTGACTACTAATACCAGTGCCTTCAATCTGCCACTGTCTCAGATGATACGCAAACCTGGAACAACAAAGGTCACACACAGGAAGAACATCATTTTAAACCAATGTTACAGAAGTTTTTAACATTTTACAAATGAAAAAAAGTCGACAAAAGGTTCTAGCACTCTAATTTTATCTAAAGCACCAAGTTTAAATTTAGACTGTTCATACTGAATCAAATTTAATGCATAAATATAGCTAAGAGCTCCTAACAAAATAGTTTCAAAGAAAAGTTACTGGGGAAAAAAATCCTATCGAGAACAGCAATTTTTAAACAAAGTAATCCCGTAAATGAAATGGTGAGTTGTGATTCCAACATTCAGAAGAGGAAAAAAAAAGGTATTAGAAAATATTTTTCATAGACAGAAATATATTCTAGTAAATATAATTCAGTGTATGTTAACCAGCATAAGAGAATTTAAAAGAGTCGATTCCATGACTGCTAAAATGATAAAACGAATTACAGAAACTCGTATGTATACAGAGACAGGAACACACCATGGCACTCACTAAACACTTGCTAAAAGCAGGATCCAGGGTCCCTGACTTAAGGAAAAAATCATCAACGTCTAAAATAATTGTCAATTCTAGGACAGGAGAATGGCCAAGAATGAACAGACTTGCTTTACTTCCTAGAAGTAATTCAATGGCCAGCTTCAAGGTGTGCCATTAGCGAGCACGACAGGGCCAGAAACATCTATGACTGAGGAAAAGAGCAGTCTTAAAACAATCTTATCTGACGCACATTTTAAGACCAGGGTTTTTCCACCTTAGCACTACTGACATTCTGAGCTGGGTGATTCTTCGTTGTGGGGGTGTGTCTGTTGTGGGGGTATCTCTGTTGTGGGGGGTATCTCTCTTCTGGGGGTGTCTCTGTTGGGGGGTGTCTTATACACTGCAGGATGCTGGGCAGCATCCATGGCCTCGTCCTTCCTTCAGCTGTGACAACCAGAACTGGCCCCAGACATTACACCTCGTGTCGCCTGGGAAACAAAATCTCCTCCAGTTTAGAATGAGCTTAATTATCACCTTATCTCTTTTTAAAAAGAAAATCCTTTCAAAACGCGTTTTTATTTCCTCTTTAAATACAAGAAACACACAATAAACACACAGCAATAATACTATATTTTCAATCTGTAAATGTCAAGTGATTTAAATCAGTAGTAGCACCAAGCGTAGTGAACACTCGATACTGTACAGCAACACTGGACAAGGGTAAGCCTGATAATACCCAGACACTTTTTTAAACTACTGCTTTGTTTTGTTAGTATTCAATTTTTTTTGCACACTAGTTTCTCTACTAGCCATCCTCAAAGAATATATATGTATATATAAATTATTCAACATCAAAATTAACTTTCAGAGTAAAACACAAACACATATTCACAAAGATTTATATCAAGGACACTACATACAACAAATTTTTCTTATGAGTTAGAAAACAATTTATACACCTGAGAAGTGATTTTTTAATTCAAATTCAATAAACTTATAAAAAGCACTATTGAACTGCAGGAAATTTAATAAACTGTTCAGGACTTTTTAAGGAAGTACTTATTTTAAAACCACTGGTAACACTGTGTGAGGACTACGGGTCTGAACCAACAGGTCCTTCTCAGTTTGTTCTATGTAGCACAGAGAGAATTTTGGAAGAATATATATATGAACATGTATACATCATTAACCATAACTATCTTTAATAGGAAGAGGTAAATTACAGGGAAATTTCATTTTCTACATTATATATTAATGTAATGTCTAAATTTTACAATGAGTATGTATTTACTAATTTGATTAAGTCACATTACCACATTTGCTGATTTTTTTTTTTAAGTGGTAAAAATTATGAGGCAATGTTGAATTTCTATGGGAAAAACTCAAGTTCCTTTACACATCCTTTAAACACACAAGGAATTATTGCAATAGAATTTCCACCAGTTACAATCATAATCAAAGTATAGAATTTTGCAATGCCCAAATGCTTTAAGTCATGGAACCATGTTACTTAAAAGGAATGTGTAAAATATCTTCATAATTCAAGATTTCTTGATATTTTAAATAAAACATCAATTGAACGATTTTTTTCAATATCAAACTCAGATCTGAAGCTAAAAGAAGCTATTAATTTTAACATTTTTTTCAAGAGTTATTTGTACTTTTACATTTACTCATAGTTAATGACTTTTAACAAACAATTTCTTAATTAAAACTATCTACTCACCTTTCATTTCAGTCGATATATTCATAAATGTTAATTTGCTTTATTCTGTATTACACAGGGTATGTCTAAATAAATTATACAGCTATTCATTAAGTAATTTTTTGGTCAAGTTTCCATGGTAAATGGAAATTCAAAATTAAAATACTGTCTCCTAGTCCAGGAAGAAAAAAAAAAAAAAAAAACAGCAAATGAAACAAATGACTCAACTCGATTCAACTACGAGTGATTATTTCATGTTCTTGGAGAGAGTTTTAGTGAAATTTGTTTAGTGGTGGTGGTCTGCCTTTTCTGACTCTATTAATAGTTTCTTAAAGATGGAATACTATCTAGAGACTCTAATTTGTATTCATGCATATCTGCTCAAAGTTTAATGATTTTTAAAGCTCTGTAACATTTATCAGGGATATGTATTTCCTACTCCATGGTGACATGGTAAATATTCTGGATTAAAAATTACTTCTATTACTGACCCTTCATTTTTTGGTAAATTATGCTTTCTACCTGCCCCCAACAGAAACTTTTTCAAAAATTATTTTAAGAATACTTTTGGACATGTCAGCAATTAAAGAAAAAATAGAAGACTTAAATTCACTCTAACAACATGGTACAAAAAAATTTACCTTCTTCTAAACGCTTCCAGATGGGTCTTCAGCATGAGGAGTCCTCGCTCTATAACAGTGAGGCTTGAGTGTGATTCCTGTTCAAGACTGCTAGAAGCTATCATGAGACTCTCCATACACTTACTAATAAATTCTTGCTCCTTCTCCAAACCCGTTTTACCTGAAAGCCAGATGTTGACATCTATGTTAATCATATATTCTAGTTCAGCTATATTAAAGAAATTGTAGCTTAACAAGAAAATCCTCACATAAAAAATCGTGTATTTAAGACAATATTTCAAATCACTCACCATTAATATAATAGGAGTTAATATATTGGATAGCTGCTCGACTGACATCACCAGATTGAGCTCTTAAAGCAATGCCCCAAAATTGGTCCATACCACACAGCTAAGGGAAAAAAAATGTGATCACATCTATAAATTTAACTATATGTCAAATGATGTAACTATCAGAAAATTAACGTCAAATTTAAAAGTCATACACTATCACAGCTTAATAATAATAATAAAAAGTGACAGAAGCCTTGCTAATGCTACCGCTGTCAGGTACTCTGAGAAATTAAAATGTTACGCTAACCCAAGTTCTCACTTCAATTTACAGTGTTAACTATGAGATGACAAACAGAACACTGTCATTAATTACTACAGAGAAAGTACAAAGTGAAAGCTCTCAAAGTCGGGAGGGTGAAGAAAGATATTATTCTGACAGGTGACTGAACATCTGCAGTGTTTTACATCTACTTAAAATGCAGTATTATCTCAAAATTAGAGCATGCCTACTTCTTAGGTAAACCCTATCTGCCTGGTTGTCTTAAATTATCAAACTGAAACTTCTCATAGGATACCAAAGCAAGAGGACCAAAAAATTCAAAAGAACTGTTCAAACAAAGGGAAAGGCAGTGGGAAGATACCAAGGAAAGCATTCTAGGTGCAAATCCAATTACTCTTTACCATACAGGTTAACATCTGTTTTCCTTCTCACCCTAACACAGCACGAACTTCTGATGAAAAAACATGAATGACTACTACACAAATCAAAGCCATCATTAATTAATCACAATGTCCAGTAAGGCTGGTGATAAGAATCTAGGGATAATACATTTAACAAAACCTAGAAACTGTCAAACTAGTCAAATATACTCTAAGCCAGACATAAGACTAGCGATTTTTTAGAGTATTCAGCGAACTGATCACAATGACTCCCTGTCAGGGATGATTTAGGAAGATTCTATTCCAGAATAGAGACCACCAACAGGTAACTGTAGTTTGACTGCCCAAGAGCAACTAAACGCTTGGACACCACAACTGAAGACAAACGCATATTCGAGACAAATCTATCTCCTACCTGACATATTACTCGATTACACTATCTAGGAGCTTCTAGTACACTAAAGAACACTCAAGTGGCTTCTTCTATATAAATCAAGGAACATGTATAAGCAAAACCAACATCGTCTTTGGTAATGAAAATACACCAAATTTGTTTTTTAAAACTTTTCAAACGCAAAGAGAAAGCTTTTTAAACCCTAAGAATAAAAGTCTTCAAAGCTGGTAAATGTAATGCTTGGTAGACTATCTAAGAGAAATAGGTAATCTGATTTGAGTAATAAAGGGAATATCCCACAAGTATCCAATCCAAACGCATACCTCAGAGTTTGAACCACCATCATAGGCACTGGTAGCCAACCGAGCCAAGTTACAGAGATGCTGAAACAGGTTCAAGCCAGTCATGCTAATTGTCTCAGGTTTTAGCTGGGGCATCTTTAAAAAAAAATTAAAGCCAGTTTAACATGATGTTTAAATTATTAGATTTTATTTCATTAAATTTAACTTAAAAGACTGAAGTTAACAGACTGAACTTTAGTGAAAACACTGCAGAAGAAAATGTATCAGCTCTGATTTTTAGTCATAATTTAAAAATTAAAATAGACAGTAATTGAATGAAAATGTTTATTCAGGTCATAACTGAAAGCTGTCTAATATATTTCCATTTTAGAGATGTACATAGCCCCAAATCAAAAGAAACAAATAAAAACATTATCATTTATTGTATATTTACATTGTACACATTTATAAAATGTGTAGCTACATAGACAGTTTATGCATAAGTAAAAGCTTGAGATAAAGATAGCCTTAAGTTCTATTTGAAGCTCTGTCTTGATTTATGAAAGTGATGTAGTTCATATATACCAAAACTCCTTCATATGTGCTCTATTCCACCACAGAGACAATGTGAGAGCTGTAGGGAGTCTTTATAATTTCAAAAATAAGTAGTAAGAGTAATAAAAAGACTATTACTTTACTATTGTTGGCTTTCCAAAATTCAAATGGGAAGAGAAGTACAAATCATTAAGAAGAAAACTGGGATAATTGATTAATTCATTTAGGAAAGTTATTACTGAACCAACCAACTGTGGTATCTGGTAAAGAAGAACAAAAACTAGAGAGAGAAATATCCTTCCTATCATGACAGCGTCTCCTAAAATGCCTTCCCAGGGATCTGCAAATCTGGAGACTGGCTGATATCCAACCACAAGACTGGCAGACACCACAGTCATTTAACTGAGGAAGACCACAGAATACAGCTCTCTTTCTCATGGTGCACGCACCACCCTGAAAATCAAACGACAGTGTCATTACTGATCTAAACAACGAATACTCAAAAAACCACGCACTGCAAATCCACGCTGACCTGAAGAGTTGTTCTATTACTATTACTTTTGGTGTTTTAGCTAAGAAATAGAACATTTTTGTAAATATAAAACACTTAAAAGATATAAAAACACTGTCAGGAACAAAATTATAGCAAAATCTAAGTGGCAAAAATAACAAAAGGACTGCTAAAAAACTATACATTGTCCATTTTTTAAAAAAATTATGGAAAAAAGGAACATAGAGTTCACATTTCAACAGACAAAAAGGGAATATGGGGAAACAGCATAAACAGTAACACTGTCAAGAAATACATTACCTTCTCCAGGAAAAGATGTTTGTAGGTCTCCATTCCCATAGCATGCTGATCTTTACTGCGAACTTGATTTAAAAACCAATGGAGTGCATCATCGTAACACTCAGAATCTTCTACTAAGCAATGCCATAAAATGTCGACTTGTTCTAAACTGAGCCCTAGGTAAAAATCACAAATTTTACATTTTATTAACTACATAAAAAGCAATTACACATTTTCCTTTAGGTGTGTATATGTATATGCAGGAAACCCTGGTGGCACAGTGGTTAAGAGCTATGGCTGCTAACCAAAAAGGTCGGCAGTTCAAATCCACCAGCCACTCCTTGGAAACCCTGTGGAGCAGTTCTACTGAGATGGAATCAACTCACCAACAACAGGTTTTTTTGGTCTTATATGTACACGCATGCATGTATTTTATTTATATAAAATATGCACCAGCACAATAACTCAGTTCTCCTTACGCCTTCCTATCAGGAAAACTCTGCGTCACGGTAAATAAATGTTTTGGTTCTAAGTCAACGTACTAGAGCACCAATACAGCCAGAAATATAGAGAGTGTATTTTATAGGGCTTTATAAAAAGTATTTTGTAAGAAATTCCACATAATCAATGCTTTTAAACTGTAGGTAAATATAACGCATACATAAATTACTAAAAACACACAACTTTAAGTATCTTAGGAGAACCATTTGGTCTGGAAAATCATTCTCCCTAAAATATGAATACACTATTGTATTATAGAAAACACGATTGTGGAGAGGTAATCCCAAAAGTTGAGGACTCAGTTCTAAGGTCTGAGGATAAAGAACAGAGAGGATGCCATGTTCAAAGCTTATTCTCTATATGTAGGAGATAAATACTAGGTGCCAATAAGCATTATTTTTGAATGAAAAACAGAGTCCTTATGATGAACAAAGCCAAAGGGAACCAACTTCCTAAAAAGGACAAACAGCAATACATCAGACGATACAGTCAGCTGGGGAGTCAATGCAATGAGATAAAACCTCTATGGTGTCTTCACCCAAGCATGAAAAGATCCCAAGGTATAGCAGAAGGAAAAGAGAAGAACTATTAAGAACCAAAGAGAAGCCATTACAGGCAATCACAAGTCTTGAATATCTACTGCATTTTTACACAAATAACGCGAGCCTTCCTATGTTTGCCAGCCACGCCCTTCCCATCACGAGCCATGCCAATCCTCTTCCACATGTTGCTATAAAAGAAAAAAAATTAGCCTAGAATGCTTACAAAAATACCTCCTGGGGAAAGCACAGGCCAGCAAACAAATTCAGAAGGCATTCGTTATTTGTGTAAAAAGACGGAATAAGAGACCATCCAAAAGGTTAGAGTAAGAGCATGTCAGGGACTTCTAAAGCACATGTGATGGTTAATGTTCGGTGTTAGCTTGGCTAGGCCATGATTCTCAGGGGTGTGGCAGATACTGTGTAATCCTCCCCCATTCTGTGATCTGATGTGAGGAGCCAGTTGGATGGTGAGCTTCCCTGGGGGTGTGGCCTGCATCCAATACATATGACTGTTCTGGCAAAGCTGGTCTTCTCTCCATCCTGTATCCGTCTCATCATCCTTGGACCTCGGGTTCTTGGGACTTGAGCCAGCAGCCTGCCATCTGACCTCCTGATTTAGGGTTTGTCATCCCTGCCACCATACGAGTCGGGAGAAGCCTCTAGCCTGAAGCCCGACCCATCGATTTGGGACTTGTCAACCTCCACAACTGAGTGAGCCATTTCCTTGAAATAGATCTCTCTGTATGTACGCTCCACTGGTTCTGCTCCTCTAGAAAACCCAGCCTAAGACGAATTTCATAGGAGCTTCCAAAGCCTGGGTGGTTCCACAGACTCAGAAGGAACATAAAGATATGAAGAATCATAATAAACCTGTTTTCTTGGAGAATGCAGACGAGACTCTAGAATACGGAAAAGTTACTCAGAAAATATACATTTAGTAACAATAGCAGTCTAAAGCGTTTGATCAGGAAAGAAAGTATTCTACCCGTTTCTCTCAAAAATAACCAATGTGTAGACTGTTTGTACTAAGAAGAACTTGTGCCCCTAGGAGTCAACATAAGTAAACCAGAAACAACCTTTAGTGTCTATTATAACTTAAACACATTACGCTATTAAGAAAAGAGAGTGAGAAAGAAAGAACACAGTTAAGAGTCCTCAAACTAAAATCAAACAAACAAAAAGTATCCAGGTTGATTACACCTACTTCTCACTTATCAGCTATCGTTATCCAACATTTCACATTTACAACAACAGTAAAAATCTACTATCTGACTGTTTTACACACTAATGACCTATGTCTGGGGGTAACAAATGCTGAGGTGCGAGGCGAGGGTAACACCGGCTGTGAGGGTGAAGGTTATGTGTCAGCTTGGCTGGGTCACGATTCTCAGTGGTTTGGCAGTTATGTAACGGTGTAGTCATCCTCCATTTTGTGATCTGATGTGGTCATCCTCCATTTTTACATAATGCCGCTTTTCGCATAACAACTTGGTGTTTAGAACCTATACGTGTCAGTAAGTGAGGAGTGGGTGTATAGTGAGCTATATGATAAAATAAAGTGTATTCACAGCTGACCGAATCATCAATCAGCATTTAATAGGCAAAGTATAAGCTTTTGCTATCACTTTCAGTTTTTATAAGGCTAGATATTAGTATAATGAAAACTAGTATTAACGTATCAGATGCAATTACACGTAACTTTGGAGTGACCACATTACAGCTGACAGGAACTGTGCCAATAAGAGAACTACAGCTGTGATGTAGGAGAAATGAAGCTTTCGATTTGATTCTATCTGGACAGTAGGTATTATGAACTCACATACAGAGAAGCTACACTGTGCAAAATAAACAAACATGAAACTTAATGGTCATGTGAGATTATTTATGCTGATATTATTTGGTTTGGTTTGACTTCTCCCTGTATAAGATCAGTTTTTATTATATTTCATATTATGTATTTATTGTATGTTATCAGTCATAATGGGTATGGTAAATGATTTAATAACATGAAACAGAAGTTTCTTATCAAAAACAGGTGGCTTACTTTTGAAATCTATTGGTATGACAATGCAAGTGGCATCTGTGATAAATAGTTCGATTTTGAAAAAGAAATTACAGGCTTGAACAGTACGATAAACATATGATGTATCCCAAGAACAGACACTGACTTGAAAGAGGCATGATGAACTTCCTGGCTAGCAAGACACTCACCAGTCTGACTGTGGGAATCGAAGCTAAAGAAAGAGAATGTGCTTCTAACCACGAGGTTTGTTTGACACAGACACACAGAAAAAATAAAAAGAGCATGGAAAGTGAAAGACGACACAATCAGCCTAAAAGGAGAAAAGGAACTTTGACCAACAGAAATCAAACTTCCTCCTCTCTTGTGAAAATACCTATCACATGGATTTGACAATCTAGACTCAAAATAGACCAGAGTAATCTCTCTTTAAAAAAAAAAAGATGATGAAATGCTATGAAACTGTGTTTGAGAGCAGTCTTAATAATGTCTCTATCACCTCTGAAGCCAAGCAATTCTGGAAAAGACTAGCTCTGATAATGGTTTATTAACAACAGCTGTTTCTAACCAAAGTGATAGCAAGATACAATAACCAAAGGTAATAAATGATGCAGTGACCCTAAACCGATTATGTCTTCTATCCCACATAGTTTGCTCCCAAAATGAGTCCTTTATCCATTGAGAAACTGGCATTTTCAGAGACTGAAGCAAGAAGAATATGTCAGGGTCATGCTCATACTGCCATACCACAATGAGAGAACACTCAGTAGGCTGAGGCAAAATAATGCCGTGAAAAAGAGACAGTATTTTCAATACTAATAATCACAATACGCGTAAGAAAATTCTAATGTAATATGATTTTTCAGAGAGCTCACCTATTATAAAAGGTCTTTAAAAACAAACTCATGCATCTAAGTCAATTGGCACAGCATAGTTTATAAAGACAATGTTCTAAATCTCACTTTGGTGAGGACGTCTGGAATCTTAAAAGCTTGCAAACAGCCATATAAAATACATCTGTTGGTCCCATCTCACTTGGAGCAAAGGAGAATGAAGAACACCAAAGACACAAGGAAAATACTAGCCCAAAGGACCAAATGAACCAGAGACTCCACCAGACTGAGACCACAAGAAGTAGATGGTGCCCGGCTACCACCAATGACTGCCCTGACAGGGAACACAGCAGAGTCCCAGACACAGCAGGAGAAAGATGTAGAACAGAATTCAAATTCACATAAAAAGACCAGATTTAATGGTCAGATAGGGACTAGAGGAACCCCTGAAACTATGGCCCCCAGATGCTCTGTTAATCCAGAACTGAAACCATTCCTGAAGCCCACTCTTCAGACAAAGATTAGACAAGACTATGAAACAAAAAACAATACACGCAAGGAACGTGCTTCCTAGTTCATTCAGATATACAAGACCAAACGGGCAGCTCTTGTTCAAAAGCAGGATGAGAAGGCAGGAAGGAACGAGAACTGGTCGAATGGACACAGGGAACCCAGGGTGGAGGGGGGGAGTGTGCTGTCACCTTGTGGGGACTGCAACCAATGTCACAAAAAAAATATGTATAAATTTTTGAATGAGAAATTAACTTGAGCTGTAAAACTTCACCTAAAGCACAATTTAAAAAAAAAAACAATGCAAGAATTTACTTAAAATGTAAACAGGCATCTCAAATGTTTTAATAAAGTGTCTAAATGTTGATATAATTTACAAACGGATTGAGAATAATCACTAAAGAAATCTAAAGGCACGAGTAAATTGGATGGGACTCTTTCAAGAGTAAATACAGATTTAAAAACATCCTGATCAAACAGACAAACAAACAACTTACTGAAATGATCAGGTGATCCCAGAGTGGAGAACACGCAAGTCAAGAACTGGAGTCGGACCTGAACCTCGGCACTATGGCTGTACCTGTGTTTTCAAAAGTCATTACAGTGATTAACGGACAGATTCTATTTCTTAATTATTTTTAAAGATTTCATCGCCTTAAATGTAACTTACAGCAAATAAGTAAAATTCCATTTTAATAATTCATAATTATTAAACGTTTTAATAATACATAAATTTGGTTACATGAAAAAGTGTTCATAATGCCAAGCGTAATGTTTGAGATTTATGTTATTTCATATATAATAAAAATTTCCAAACTATTATAAAAATTACTTTCAAATTAGATAAGAAAGTACATAAGAACTCCACAGTGGAGAAAAAGATATGTCATTTTCAAAGATTATAATATGCACATAAATTAAACCGTTAACAAGTAAAAAACTACATTTCTATCTAAAAAGTACATGTTCTGTATCACTATCCCTAAAGTGATAAAACTATACTCCTTAAACAAAAAACACTAACAAGATATCATTTCTCTGAATTTAGTTGGTAAAGAATATAGCTAAAACAAAATTGGCATTTTTGAATGTTATGTCAAATATAAATAATCTGTACAAAATTCGATGTTTAGTACTAGAGCTGATTTGGAAGCTCGTTAAGTGGATGATTTCACGTGGTTCCCCTTATTTGCCTGTATCTGCCTACGAGAAGCTTTACACTCAGCTATACCACTACTAATACATTTCCACCAGTTCTTACCAAAGTCACTTGAATATACACAGAGAATATTTTTAATGAGAAAATATTAACCAGTTATATAGATCATCACAGTTTTTAAATCTTCCACACGTTTAAACTTTCTAATACTACCATCCAATCATAATAATAAAGGAAAATGTTTAAATCAACTATATGTTAAATACATTTATTTGGAAGCAAATATTTACAAATTTTATAATCAATGCCCTAATACACATTGGTGTAGGACAATGGTTACTTCAGAAAAAATATTTACTTCTGATCCATGAAAACAGTAACTTTGAACGGAATTCAAGAGTTAAGCCTGTTACCCACCCCCAAAATGCTACATAACCTCTATTTATGTTAAGAGTTACGAGTTGTAAACGTAACATCATAAAAATCTTGCAACTTACAAAAAAATTCTATCAGTCTTTCCTTCCCTTACAATTTTACCACTATAATATTCTGTTAAATTTATTTATGACACGCAAGAGAGGAGGAACACTGGAAGCTATCTTTCAAAGGGAAGACAATCCACACTTTAACGTACCCAACCCAGCCCAGAGGTACTTACAGGGCACGGTTTTGTCTTCCTTCTCTTGCAGCTTGAATGTAATACACCAAGTTGTCAAAGAAAAGCTTCATCATGCTCAGTTCTTTTTCTGCCCACCTGGCCCAATTAAAAGAAAAAATAATTTTTAAGGGGACAGAGTGAGAGAATAAATCTATGCTGGGACGACATATATATATATATCTAAAAAAATCCTCAAATGTAGAACTTTATCAAAAATTTCCAAGTTCTACTACACGTGAATATAAAAAGATACAGAGCAATGCCCCTTAATTTTTATGAATTTAAGTAATTTATTGCTTTTTATCTGTAAGGGGATAAAATGCCTGACAGGGTGCTACCTATTATAAATGATTAATATGTATGAATACTAAAAATAATATAATACACATATAAAGCAGTGACTATGTGCCTTGGTTGTTATTTAGCAGAGTGCCTGGCATACAGAAAGCACACAATATAAATTTATTGCATGAATTTTGGTTTTTTATTGTCAATTTTTTTTTTAATGACAGGTTTTAAACAAGTTTTTAAAAAAAATTAAAAACAGAAATACCCAGGTATTAAGTTCCAAAATAATCTAGAAACACTAGAATAAAAAAAATAGTGATAAATAAGCTCAAAGAGCCCAGGGTCATGACTTCCATAATTAGTATCTCTTCACACTATAACTGTTAGCAATTATCTGTGAAAATGTACCAAAGTAGAAGTACTAAAATTTCAAACATTCTAACGTAATTTGCATTACATCTTTGCTATAGCCCTATTTTCCAAATAAGTTACTTTTGCCTTGCGAATCACTCAATGAAGGTCAAGTGGTAGAAAGAAGAAAGGCTTAGTAATAAGACTTGAGTTTGAAACCAACTCCAATGCACTTGCTGCATGGTTTCGGGTAAGTAGCCTAAACCAAGTCTGTGTGTTGGTTACCTGAAGATTTTTTGAGTGGATCAGGGATAATATTTTCCAATTTAAAAATCTGGGCCATAAGAGTAGTTTAAGAGTTAGTATGTATCAAAGTGCTGTACCCAGCACATACAAGATCCAAAATAAATGGAAGTTTTTGTTATCATTAACGCCGACTAACCACAAGAGTTCAGAGTTCTTTTAAATGATCTATGCGATGCAGGATACCAGTCACACGTTCTAACGGAAACCTGTGAACTGCCTTTAACTGAGCTTCTTTACCTTTAATTTAAGGCACAAGCTAAAAGGGTTTCAACTTACTTAGGTTCAGGTACTAGATAAGCAGCTGTTCAGAGTTTGTCACTTCCGTAACAGCATTACTCTGTTACTTCTTAACATGGACTGTCTCAACTTGCTACAATATGAAACCAACTTGCCCAAGACAGCTCCCAATGAATCTTTTAGTGCATTAAATTCTGTAACTCAGCCATTAAAAAACTAGGAAAAGCCAATGAGAGAGGAATCACACTGCTCTACCTGAGGGATACGAGATGCGTTCCCCCACTCTTTGTAGCATCTCAAGGACCTTCCTCGTTGAGGGATGCGAGATGCGTTCCCCCACTCTTTGTAGCATCTCAAGGACCTTCCTCGTTGAGGGATACGAGATGCGTTCCCCCACTCTTTGTAGCATCTCAAGGACCTTCCTCGTTGAGGGATACGAGATGCGTTCTCTCACTCTTTCTAGCATCTCAAGGACCTTCCTCGTTCTCACAAACAGAACTGTCACTAGATTCCTACTGTATTCTTAATCAAAAAAGAGACTTTCTAAAATGCTTCTTAAAAAAAAAATAGAGGTTCAAGTTAAACATACCCCCTTTTAATAGGGCAATGACACAGCATAGGGTATGACTCAGAAAACCTAACATCATCTCATTTGGAACTAAAAAGCAGATATCCAAGAATTTTAAAAATGATATAATTTTGAAGTCAAATAGTACTCTTACCACCCTATCTGAGATTTGAGAAGGAAGCAGGTAAAAACCCATCCTCCTTGATCACACAAAAAGATCCTCCAAAAGGGCTAATTCTCCCTAAAACTCAAATGTCTTTGAAATCTCTCCAAAAATATATTTAGAATAAAGTGAGTAATATATTCTCTTAGATTAATGAATTGTTTGTGGTAGCCAACATTCTCTAATATATCACAAAAAAATTTGATCAATTTTACATCAAGGTAGTATCTTAAAATAATTATTTCAACATTTATTAATCATAAGTTCTCTCTTAATGCAAAGGAGTAATAGAGTGGTATCAAGATTATCCCTAATATGATGTAATGTCTACAACCAATCCCTCGTGATGGGAAAAATTAAAGGCATCCTAGAGTGTTTCTGTTCATGTGGCTCTTCTTCAGGAGTACTCTGCTGTGGTCAGACATACCAGAAATCTCCCTACCATTAGAGCAGTAATTGCTACAGCATTTTTTTCAAACTACAGAGAAAACAAAAGTTAGATGCTCTACTGTACTGATGATAAATCCCAGGGGCAAGGACAGCGCTCTGAGAAATCTAAGAAAACATTTAAACCACATGAAACTTGGATTTTCCTGGTGTAGAGTAAAAGCTGGTAAACTGTTCAAAATCTTAATTGATATTAACTATAACTTAAAAAATTCTTCAAGTAAATACTTTTATTTACTTACATGGTAATCCAATGTGTATCGTAACTGCTCCCAAATTGCTGAAAAGTACCAAACAGTTTTGGGAGAAGACGAAGTGAAATGACTACTGATCTGAAACGGCAAAAACAGGTTATTTGTAGAATAAAATGATAATTTTAGCTACATTCAATGATTCTAGCTTTTTAAATTCAGCTTTTTAAACTCTTGACTGCAAAAGGATTTAATGGACTTTACATATATCTTCCTTACACAAGTATTTTTAAAAAAAAATTTTTTTCCAAAGTTTAAATTTATATTATACTTTGGGGCAACAAATATAATTTTCAAAATTCTAATCCCATGACTTTTAAAGTAAACTACGCTATAAATGTCTGGCTATCGAAACAAGTAAAGGGCACTGAAAGATGGTAATTTTTTTTTTTTCCATTAAAGTTTTCCTTAACAAGTCATGGGTGTTTCTGAGAATTAACCAAGGAAAAGGGGAAGCAGCAGCCTCGAGCAGGGCTTCTGAACCCTTCCGGTGCGTTTATTCACCCGGGGAATTGTGCTGCAGCGCAGGTCTGAGGCAGAGCCAGAGACTGTGCATTTCCAACAAGCTCACAAGCGACGGTCATATGCTGGCGTGTGGGGCACACTTTGAACAGCAAGAATCTAGAGCTTTTTACAAACTACACAGATATCTCCTTCTCCCCAGTTCTCACTTGACAGGATCTACTTTCAAGTTGAAAATAAGTGCCTCATAGGCCATGTTAATAATGGAAACATGCCACGTCTCTCAACTATGAAGGAGCAGACAAAGGATAGGGAATCATTCTAAAACCCTAAGTAAATCAGAGCATGCTTATCCTCAGAAATGAACAGGTATAAAGCAGATATTTACATACAAATCCCAGAAGTCTTAGTAGGAAAGGAGGTTTAGTTGCATAAGCCTTGAAAGAAGCAGGGCAAATCCTAACGAGAAAATAAACTTTTTTTCAGCTCAGGAGCCAATACTGCTTCATGAAAAGATGTACCAGAATTTTTAAAGTGAGATAAGCTGGCGCCCTACTCACAAGTAAGTCCCCAAAACTACCTAATTCTTTGGGGGGGGTTGGGGGGAATACAAGGGATATCAGAAAACAGTGGTGACTACTGAGTAGGAAAGTGAGAGAGAAAAGAGAACTTTCCGTTTCTGAATAAAATCCAAAGTACTTACATCCGACCACAAAGCCCTGTGTGATCTGCCCCCATCCCTCCCATCAGTCTAACTTAATTTCCTTCCAGTCTTCCTCTTTGCTATCCCCTCAAAAACACATGACACCCATTTCTAACTCAGAGCTCCACTGCTACCTTGGCTTGGAATGTCCTGCGTGGCTCCCTCCCCCACGTTCTTCAGGCTTCCTCAAATGTCAGCACAGAGCTGACCCTGACCACCTCCCATCACCCCTGCAATCTCTTCATTCCTCTTACTCTGATTCATTCATCACCACTTGTGAATATTTCTTTGTTTAATGCATCTACAATCAGAATGTGCTCTACGAGAGCAAAGACTTGTCTCATGCACTGAAAACCCGGGCCACGTGGTGCACTTTAGATACGTAAGTCATGAACCAGCAAAAACTTCAAGGCAATACTTTCAAGGAAGGAGGAGGATAAATAGCATAAACGACGATTTAACAGTTATGACAGAGAAGGACAGAAAAAAGTACTGCCAGATGACAAAAGAAACCGCATGTTAGTGGAATGCTGGAAGAGCAGTACCATACAGGTGTAATTTAAGGAGAACAGTTAGTAAAGAAGCCTCCATTGTGCCCTGTTCCAGTCACCAACCACCCAAGGACAGCACTATCCTGACCACTGAACAGAATGGTTTGCCTGTCTCTAACTTTATGCACATGGACTCATCCTCTGTTATCTGGTTCCTTTCACTCAGCCTTCTGTTTGTGAGCTTCGTCCACATGGTTCCACGCAGCTGCGGCGCTTCATCGTCATTGCTATACAGAATTTCACTCTACAAACACTGCACAATTATCCATTCTACTACTTTACAGCATTTGGATAGTTATACAAAGAATATTTTGCTATTTTGGATAGTGCTGCTACGAACATTTTTAACGGTCTTTTCGTGACCACCTGGATGTATTTCTGTCAGGCGCGTCTAGGAGTGGAAGTGCTGGGCCCCAGGGCACACAGATGCACGTACCGGCAGTGTAAACTGGTACAACCACTTTAAAAAGCTGTTCGGTAGTTTCACAAAGACTTTTAAAAGAAAATTAATATTTTATAGTTAACTGATATAAAACCTACATAAATAATGAAATATCATCCGGCCATCAAGAGCATTCTTTCTAAAGACTATGCCAAACGAGACAACTGATCCAAACTGAGGTCTATTAATGGTTTATTATAATTTCATGAACAAGCAAGTTTTCCACTGCATTGTTCAAGTTATATAACCGTTTAAAGAGAAAAAAGTACAAAATATTGCTTGTGCTTTTTCTAACTCAATTTGGAGAAAAAAAATGTGAAGTCCTTAAACATTCAATACAATTACACATTTATAGCAGGCCTGGCCAGATGTAAGCTGAAAACAATATAGTCTATTAATAACAGAACTGCCAACATACACACCAGAACCATGTGTTCACTAGGTCAGAGAATGGAACGCTATCAAAGGAGTATGGCTCAAGGGAGACATGAAACCGTGTTATCAGTGGACAGCTGAAAATCAAGGAACTTCGGTAATCATCTGAACCCCAATGAAAAGGATACAGAAGCATGAAGCAGGAGTCGAGCTGGAGCAGAAACACTAACCTAATCTTCATGCACTGCAGAAGTCCAGACAAAAGACCTGCCCAGATGGAACACCGACGCCATGATCAACATGTTTACAGTATTTCAGCTTAAGTTTAACCTCACGTATCATATTCAGCTTCCCTTATACATAACAGGACACAGTTCAAGAACATTCAACTGTGATTTGAGAACACAGTAACCACTACTGTGTTCTCAGTGTCGAGAGAGGAAGTATTATTTCGTTGTTTCTGTTTGAGGAAATCTGATCAACGGTGCTGAAAAGAGCAAGACTGAGTATAAACTATTAACCCTGTGAAAGAAGTCCTTAAATCTAATACAGAAATCGTAACGTTCTAAAAAACAGATGGATAACAGTACATTATATGCTATGAAACTGACACAATCCCGTCAATGAGAATACACAAAAGAACGCTGACTACTATGAAATTCTATAAAGAATCTTAAATTCCTATTTACCTGTTGTTTCCTAAGTTTTCAAGGCAACCTTCAATGAATCTCATTCGAATCTGTCTGTCTGTAAACCAACATACTAAGGAACAGAGAAGTTTCTCTGCTTCATTTATTAATCCTTCAGAAAGATTAACCTACAAAAAAATATACATACATGAAACAGTTACTGTTCATCCTGATTGCATTCTGCTGTAATTATGCAGTCTTTTGGCTCTATTAAATAACTTACTGCATCATCATCTTGAACTATATCCCACAACAAAGTGTTTCCTTTCTTGCAAACGTTATCCAAATTAATGTCCGTCACAGCATTACTGTTGAACTGATGCTTGTGAACTGCAGTTCCTGAAAGAGGAAGGCACAACACACACTTAGAGGAGTACAGCTGTGAAGTGAAAGCACAGCACACACTTACAGAGGAGTACAGCTGTGAAGTGAAAGCACAGCACACACTTACAGAGGAGTACAGCTGTGAAGTGAAAGCACAGCACACACTTACAGAGGAGTACAGCTGTGAAGTGAAAGCACAGCACACACTTACAGAGGAGTACAGCTGTGAAGTGAAAGCACAGCACACACTTACAGAGGAGTACAGCTGTGAACTGAATTACTCACAAAGTTAACAAACCACCAATAGCACTAAGACTCTCAGAGAGATCACAGAACAAATACAACACGTCACAACAATGCTTGCTTTAGGAATGGCAAAAAAGTAGTGCTCAGAGTTAGGTAAGACTAAAGGGAAAGAAGTGTTCTTTTCACAGTCTCTTCACTATTCGTGGTAAGGATGATTATTTAACGTTTTTCATATGTCAACAGAACTACAAATACCTGAAACCTAAATTAAGCATAAAGAAGACAATTTATGTGAAATAATTAACCAAAGAGCTTTCCTCTACATGCTCTTCCAAGCAGTCTCGTATAATCCCCCGGTTAAAACAAAACAAAACACCAGCTATTTTTACTGGAGATAATTGACACAATGTCTTCAATTCAAAGATTCCATTACAATAATTCAGGCTTTTTGAATGCCAGGCTAAATAAACGCTCACTAGTTCCATTATATTAATGCAAAATGTTGTATTGTTTTTATTTTAACAACTTTATCACAAAATTCACCTATAAAATTGTACATGTACAATGATGTTAAATTTAGAATTGTGCAACTATCACCCCAATCAAGGTACAGAACATTTTCATCACTCCAAAAAGCTCCTTGTACCTATTTACAGTTAATAACCAATCACATTCCCTGGCCCTAGTCCATTTCTATCTCCACAAATGTGCCTCTTCTAGAAATTCCAGGTAACGGAATCGTACAATATGTAGTTTCTGATGTCTGGCTCCTTCAGCTCAGCACCATGTCTTCCGAGGTTAATACGTGTGGGAGCAGACATCAGTGGTGTGGTCCTTTTAGTTACAGAGTATTATCCCATTATGTGGAATACCACGTTTGTTTATATACTTACCAACTGATGAACATTTGGATCATTCCCAGTTTTTAGCTATTATGGATAATGCTGCTAGAAGCAGCCATGTTAACAAGTCTTTGTACGGTAGACTTTCCTTTCTCCTGGGTAAATACCTAGGAGTGGAATGGCTGGGTCATATAGCAAGTGTATGTTTAACTTTGTACGAGACTGCCACACTGTTTTCCAAAGTGAGCAGTGTACAACTATACCAACTCCAGTTCTTCCATGGCCTCCTCAGCACATGGTATGGTCACTCTTTAATTGTAGACATTCTAACAGGTGCAAAGAACAACATCATTGCGGTCTTAATTTGCATTTCCCTAATGACTAATAACGTAGGGCATCTTTCCATGTGCTTATCAGTCATTCATATATCTTCTTTGGTGAAATAAATCACTTACCACTTTTTAATTAGGTTGTCTGGCTTACTATTAAGTTGTAAAAGTTCTTATATATTCTGAATACGAGCCCTTCGTAAGGTAAGTGAATTGCAAACATTTACCGTCTGTAGCTTGTCTTCTTTGTTTCGGTGTTTCCTTTTTAAATTTTATTGAAGAATGATGTATACAATCAACCTACAGAACATTCCTACTGCCCCAAAACGACCCTTTACAATCAATCCCCATCCCCAAACCCTAGGCAAACACTGGTAAGACTTCTATCATCACAGACACGTCTGCGTGTTCTAGAACTGCGTCCAGATGGAGTCAGGCAGTATGTGCTCTTCTGTTTCCAGCGGCTCTTGCTCAGAATGGTGTTTCATCCACGGTCTTACATGGATCAGCAGTTCTTTCCTTTTTATTAATGAGCAACATTCCACTACGTAAATACACCACACTTTATCTCTCAGTTATTTCCAGTTTGAGGTTATTAGGAATAAATTAGATATGAGCATTTATGTACAAATCATGTTATGGACATATGTTTTCATTTCTCTTGGGTCAATACCTAGGACAGGAATTGCTCTGTCATGTAGTAGAGCCCTGGGGGAGCAGTGGTTATGAGTTTGGCTGCTAACCAAAAGCTCGGCAGTTTGAATCAACCAGCCTCTCCCTGGAAACCCTATGGGGCAGTTCTACACTTTCCTATAGGGTCACTATGAGTCAGAATGGACTCGAAGACAACGGGTTTGGTTTTGTTTTTTGCTTAGTTTTAACATACCAAAACCCATTGTCTAGGCTGGCAAGAGCTAATGGTACTTAACCAAGCAAGAGGTTGGATACAGGCTTTTAAACTGCCTACTCTAAAATGTTTCTTTTCTTATTTTTTCTCCCTTTCCACTTTAACCATCTACTGCTCTTTAACCTCTATTCTTCTAAGTCTAGTTATGTCCTATTCGTTTTTACAGAAATTTAGAATGATCAGAACAATCATTTTTAGAAGATTTTTCATCACCCCAGATGAAAGAAATCCCGTGCCCTTCAGCAGTCACCCCTCCCCATTTCGCTCCTAAACATCCCTGGACATAGGAAATCACTATCTACTTTCTGTCTCTCTAGATTTGCCTATTCTGGACATTTCATATAAATGGTCTTTTGTGATGTCCTATTATGTTTAGGTCGTAAGATTTCTGAATATAAAATCTAATACAACCACATATTCTGTAAAATATAAACCTGTAATTTTCTGACATATTATTGTTCTATGTTTTTTTTCCTAGCTGTACATCTGCTCCTGATGGAACTGCATGCAGCCTTTATTTATATTCGAGATGGAAATATTTATAAATTCCATTCCCTTAGAAAGACAACTACCACAAGGAAGTTGTTTTGGCAAAAATATTTACGTTTTCGTAACATTAGCTGTGCATTCCTTTCACTAAGAACCTCACCTTGGCTAAGATGTTCATGGTAAATAGATGCCAAATTGGGAAGATGCTGTTGGAGATGAGACGTGAGCTCTGCATGTGAGTTAATCTGAACCAGCTCCTCTTCACAGCCAGACTCTTCACCGTCAAAATCAGCCATGTTTTTCTCCGATTTCGCACTGACCTGGGAACTACTGCAACTGACATCGTCTGCACTGAGCATGTCGTCGACCACACGCCTGTGACACAGAGATGAGTACAAAGTTAACAGCTCAGCATGTCGTCGACCACACGCCTGTGACACAGAGATGAGTACAAAGTTAACAGCTCAGCATGTCGTCGACCACACGCCTGTGACACAGAGATGAGTACAAAGTTAACAGCTTAGCATGTCGTCCACCACACGCCTGTGACACAGAGATGAGTACAAAGTTAACAGCTTCAAATTTAAACACACTTCGTGAATCCCAAAAACATCCTCCTCTTAAAACGTCTGGTGTAAGTTACAACACACTCAAGAACAAAGCTACATCTATTTTAACAATATGGAATATTGAGAGCTTTACAAGCACTAAAAAGCCCACGATGTCACAACTATTCATTAATTTTACAATATACACATCTATCATTGGGCCCAATAACACACCTCACTAAAATAACTTCAAAGAGAATAATTTAGGCAAGATTAGTGATATTTACTGTTAAGCATAATTTTATAAATTCAAAATCACACTGTGAACTAGGGGGTGCAACAGAAGCACTAAGCACTTTATTAAGTCAACTGACTGGGACGTCCCATGAAACCACGACCCCGTACCTCCAAACCAAGGAACCAAATCCCATGAGGTTTTTGGTTGTACATAAGCAGCCTCAACAGCTACATTTTTTTTTTCATTGTTGTAAGTGTATCTATCACACAACTTTTGCCAATTCAACTTTTTACAGGTGTACAACTTACTGACAGCAATCACAATAATTGGCTGTGCAACCCTACCCTTAGTCAATGTGATTTTCCCATCACCATTAACCCCCCTTTCCCCTTCCCTCCCAACCCTGGTAACTACTAATAAACTTTGGTCTCTATTTTAAAACATACACACACACACACACACATTGTAAAGCCATAAAATTTGTTTGCATTTATCCATACAACTGCAGAATCATTACTAGGAAAATATTTCTATTTAAGGTTTCAATCTAAATATAGATAATAGGAATTGGGGGCTTTTAATAAGCACGTATTAAGCACATATTTCTAAAACATACTGCACTTCATGCTATAAAGGATGTAAAGATGGAAAGACGAACGATAACAGAGAGAAGGAAAGTTCACAGTCGATTTAGAGATTCACCAAGTAGTACCAAATTACTGGAGATCATGTAAAATGGCAAGGGCTAAAATGAAAAATTAAACCATTAAGTCTTGTGAGGTATATGGTGGGTGTGGGGCTTTAGGACTAAAAGAGATTTACAACATGCCAAAAGGAACGTATTCCACCTCAGTTTTGTTTTTTTTTAATATATTTTTTCCCATACAAAAATTTATACACACATTGTTATGTGACTCTAATTGCTCTCCCCATACTGTGACAGCACACTCCTCCTTTCCACCCGATTCCTCATGTCCGTTCAACCAGCTCCTAACCCTCTCTGCCTTCCCATCTCACCTCTGGACAGAAACTGCCCATTTAGTCTCTTGTATCTACTTGAGCTAAGAGGCACACTCCTCACGAGTATTACTTTATGTCCCACAGTCCAGTCCAATCCCTGTCTGAAGAGTTGGCCTCGGAAATTGTTTTAGTTCTGGGCTGATAGAGAATCCAGGGGCCGTGCTTTCCAGGGTTCCTCCAGTCTCAGTCAGACCATTAAATCTGGTCTTCTTACTAGAATTTGAGTTCTGCACCCCACCTTTCACCTGTTCCATCCAGGACTCTCTGTTGTGCTCTCTGTCAGGGCGGTCATCGGTGGTAGCTGGGCACCATCTAGTTCTGGTCTCAGGCTGATGGAGTCTCTGGTTTATGAGGCCCTTTCTGTCTCTTGGGCTAATACTTTCCTTGTGTCTTTGGTGTTCTTCATTCTCCTTTACTCCAGGTGGTTGGGACCAACTGATGCATCTCAGATGGCCCCTTGCAAGCTTTTCAGACCCCAGACACCACTCACCAAAGTAGGATGCAGAACATTTTCTTAATAAGCTTTGTTATGCCAATTGACCTAGATGTCCCCTGAAAGCATGGTCCCCAGACCCCTACTCCTGCTACTCTGTCCCTCAAAGTGTCTGACTGTATTCAGGTAACTTCTTAGGTTGGTCCACCTCAGTTCTGTCTTCCCTATCAGCTATGCGAGCAGAGCTCTGAGTGTGCATCTCTAAAGGCAGACTGTAAACTAGTGGACCTCCAGTCAGGGACAAGTCTGGCTCCCAGGGGACATTCGGCAACATCTGGGAACCTTTCCGGTTGTCACAACTGGAGACAGTGACCAGGGATGCTGCTAAACATCCTACAATGCACAGGGCAGCATTCACAATGCTGTCAATTCACAACAAAGAACTGTCTGTCTCAAAATGTCAAAATACCCAAGTGGAGAAAGCTTGCTTTAAACTCTCCTGGCTTAGTAATACAGATTTAAAAAAAAAAGGGCAACGTACTTCCCCTAATCAACCAAAGTGAATTCTAGAACACCTAGCAAATTGCCAAGTCTAAAAAAAATCATCCCACTAAACCATATATTCACATTTTACGGTCAACTCAAGTAATACTACTTATAATAACAATAATAAGAAATAGTTGTTAACATTTATTGAGCACTTACCTGCCAATCACATTAGCCATGAAATTTCCAAAATAAACCCATAAGAGAGTTACCATTATTCCCTTTTTACAGATGAGAAAGTTGAGAGAAGGAAAAATTAAGTAGTTTGCCCTACTTCATACCACTAGTAAGTGGCAGACTCACTTACTTTTGAATACCATGAGTGTATTTCGCAATAATCAAAACATATTGTTGTTGTTAGGAGCGATTGAGCATTATCCTTAATACCCTAAGATTAGGAGATAAACAACATTTCCCTTTTCATGATCACATCAGCGGATATTTCCACAAGGAATCTTTTATCTGCTTTGAAGCATTATTACAAGGAACTAAATATCGAAATGTGTGCTGCTCAATATGACAGCCACTAGTCACATGTAAAAGAAGCCAGTTCAAACTGAGATGTGCTGTAAGGACAAACTACAGAGTAGATACTGAAGACGTAGTGCCAAAAAAAAGGTAAAATATCCCACTAGTAATTGTTATGTTGATTACATGCAGACATGATAATATTTTAGATATACTGATTTATATAAAGTTTATTATTAAAATTAATTTCACCCGTTGCATTTTGCTTTTTTAGATGTGGCCAATATAAAATTTATAATTATGTATTTGTGGCTTGCATTTATACTTCACATTATATTACTACTGGGCAGTACCCATCTATAACAACACACCATTGAATAAGCACAGGCTGTAATTGCTTCCCTATAAGAGACAGAGGCTGAACAGGCATGTTTAACAGGCTTACCCATCATGGTGATGGTGGTGGTGGTGGTGGTGGTGGTGGTGGTGGTGGTGATGGTGGTGGTGGTGGTGGTGGTGCTGTGGACCAATGAACTGCCGACAATTAAATAACTCGTTCCCAATCGTCTCCCCAAGGAAGTCCCCAGTTCGTGCGATACAAGAATCCTGAGAGCCTTGTGCTATATGAGCAGCATTCATTTCCCCTGAAATATCATGTTCTGCATCTTCAGGGTGTGAACAGGTGTCCAGCATTCGGATTCGATTATCTACTGACGGCATCGACTCAGTGTTAAAAACCAGGTCCGTTCCAGTTCCATTGCTCGTTCCACTCCTTTCCGATGGGCCTTGGGAATCTCCCAAGCAAATGCCTGTCTGACTTTCTAACTTTCTTTTCCGAAGATCTGTACCACAACTGCTTTGAGGAGGATTATGGCCATGATCGTCATCTTCATCTTCTTCTTTAAGGGCCTCAATATCTGCAATGTCTTCTGACTGCACCTCACTGCCAGGGCTTCCAGCAGACTGGCTTGCACGGCTAGAATTCACCTCATTGCTAGACCCATCGCTGTGCCCACTACTGCTACCAGGACCGCTGCTTCCGTCTTCACCGCTATTGGCTGTTTCATCAGAACTTCCCTGCATGGATTCCTGTATTGAGAAAACAGAAAGATCTAAATAACTATTTACAGTAGTAAGAAAAAAGTAACCAACACATCAACACACTGCACTTTTTTAAAAGTCTGCCATGGTCTTGTTATAGTCCTTTGAACAACATGAAATGGAAAACTCAAATGAAAGTAAAGGGCCTCAAAAATTCTACTTAAATGTACTGTTAGGAAGAGAAGAAAAGCCTCAACATACATTATGTTTATATACCCCGTTGAAACGATGAACATGGAAGGAACCCACAAACCCCTTTAAACAGGGGAACACTTTTCATACCTCTGTGTCTGAAAGTCGCTGCTGCACATGTGTGGTTCTGTTAATCAGCTGTTCGTCCATTTCGATGTCACTGCCTCCACTCTGGTGGGCGTCACTGTTGTCACTGCTTTGAGGACTAGCTGCAGGTGACCCTATAAAAGAGGCTTTCTGGTTTTACTTCTAATTTGTGTTAACATGGATCTAAGACATTATCCTTTGATTCCTTGAACTATATGCCGACACTTTATACTAGCAGCCAAGATATAATCTGGAAACATGTTAACATTTGCCAGTCATTTCTAAAGAGGATTGACATGATTTCAATAACAAGTCAAGATAAATAATGATTTTAAGCAAAAGGAGTAAGATGTTAACTAGTTCAGGGTTTACAGCTCCTTCTGAAAATGAACTTTATGACTCTGGTAAAGGTCTACTATTACACAAAACCAATTAGCTCTAGAAGATCACCAAAATAAAACTCTAAGTCATGTTGCCATGCATTTCTAAGACTCGACTTACAAGGAGATGGAGCTGCTCTTCTGAGCTCTTCTTCCTCTGAAGGAAAAGGAAAAAACAGGAGGGAAACATTCTAAGTGACTGAGCTTCTTTGGGACAGCTTATCAGTTGTTCATATTACATAATCAACAGAGACACAGGTGGGGAAACCTGCAATAATGTAAGTCCCCACCACCTGGAGTAGCTGTTGTGGGTGCCTGCACCGAAAAGCCTACGAAGAGAGTAGCATATGATGTCAGGAGAGAAACATGGGGTAAAAGTAGATAAAGTTTTAGAAAGCCCTTGAAAGCTATACATGTAAAACATACACACAGAGCAGCTGACATGGTAGAAAACTTTGAAACAGAAAACACAGAGAACTGTATCACTGTCTTCTGTTCTTATAATAATTAAAAAAGCAAAACATTTTTTCTTCTAAACAAAAGCTCCAAATTTTTATGAAACAACTTTTTTCTTTTTTCTTAAAGGAAAGAACACTAAGGCTGTAGAAACTCCAGTGACTACTGACACTTTATTACTGTCCTTTATTTGAAGGGTACGTCAAAAGCATTAGCTCCAGTATTTTAACCCTTTCACGTACATTCTGGCTCCCATCCCAAACTTATTTTAAAATTAAGGCTGAACTGGAACCACCTAGCAGAGAAGTACTTCAAATTTAAGATTAATAACTTTTGGAAAACTTACAAAATGTTGTATACTTTACTAACCTTTCTTATTTCCAATGGGAAGATTAGTATTTAACAAAGATGCAAAAGAACTCTGTTTGGACAGCTGAGCCTTAGCTGCTAGTGCATTATTCCATAATGCTTTAATTAGCATGGATGCCAAGTACAATGTCTTAAAAAAAAGAAGGTGAAATTAGAAGCTTTTAGGCAACATCATCAACAAATGTAGTATCACTTTTGCCTAATTACAATGCTAAGAGTAATAAACTACAATTTAAATTATCTAAATCACAGATAAATTTTCACTTTACAAAACACTACCATTATGTTTTGAAGGTATTACCTGTTCAGTATGAACACTTGGCTCAAGAGCTGAGACTAGATTAAGGAGATGTCTAAGTGGTACAGGATCCAAATTCTTGATGAGTGAAGGAAATAAGTCATGTATATACCGACTACAATGCTTCAACTAGAAAATAAAAGCAGACGCAACAGTCAAAAATAATTGCCCAACATCAATAAATTAGTTGATATTTTAAAAAGTTATTTTTTTGATAAAGCCAAGCAGCTGGCTATCACACTAATATTTTTAGTATGGTGGTAAAATGCTGATTACCAAATATCATAAATGACACTATAACAAAAGAGTGAAACTAAAATTCCACCTAAACAGATGTTACCTTCAATATTTATCTTAACCAAATAAACCACAAGTTTAATTTTCTAACTACAAAAAGGAAGCTCACAATGAATAGTTTCCAGAATCCCAGTATGAAGAGGACAGAATTAAATTTATGTACTATAAAAATAAGCTAAATGGTGAATAAAAATGTAGGCATTTACAAATAAAGTTACAATTATGAGAGAACACTAAGTAAAGCATTTTAAGTGTATTATATTTCTCATACTAAATGTTTATAAAGTATTTAGACAGCACTTCTATTGTACTAGTGTACAGAATAGAAATTCCCTTATCATAAAGATCTACATAATAAAAAACCAGGGAATAAAGACTACTTCAATATAATAAACATAAATATGTAAATACATGAGAAAAAGCAAATTTACAAAGATATGACTACTAAACATTACAATGTCACGTAAGATAAGTATATCTTGTATAGCCATAAAGCTACTAAGTACTAAATCAAGATAAAGTAACACATGTAAGACAAGACCACAAATCTCAATTTGGGAGCTTTCAAAGGTAAAAGCTGGGATTTTCCTAGTTACTTTCAATACTTCAAAAAGTCTATTAAGAAAACGCTGGTTTTTCTACTCCAAACACTGATTTTTATATTTTTCAGACCTAAAAACATATGAACTCTCTTCTGCTGTCTTCCCCAACAAGATAAATACGCACAACCGAGCTCTGAAACAGAAGGTGAAATAAAATAATATTGAGGGAATATTTCGATGTTGCCGTGACTTCTTATAAACGACACTATTTACTCCGACACCACTATTTAATTCAGCACTGCTACCTGCCCATTTAAAAAAACAAAAACAATTTTCGTACTTCAAAATTACAAACATCATTTGATTTTAAAGTGAAGTGAGTCATCAAATTACGTTACCTCCTTTTGCAAGTCTTCTCTAAGAACGTTGATTTTAATACAGTATTAACTAACTAATATTGTAAATGGAGCCCTGCTGGCGCAGTGGTTAACAGGTATGGCTGCTAACCAAAAGGTTGACAGTTCAAATCCACCAGTCGCTCCTTGGAAACCCTATGGGGCAGTTATCTCTAAGAATGTTAATTTTAATATAGTATTAATATTATAATGAGGCCACACTATACCATTTACAAACTCGCTTTTTGACAAATAACTATTAGAATATACTCTGCCGATTAAAATGTGATAAAAAAAACAACTGAGTACATGAAAACTATTGATTGTTGTCAATTTAATCATTTAAGGAAATGGGATTTCTATAACAGATTTAATTGTGATAATGACTTTATTTGTTGTCTTTAAGTGACAAGACCCTTAAGAGAAAGTAATGAAATTCTATAACTGAAATGAAAAAATGTTGGGTAGGCTGAAATGTTGGGTATTATGAAAGCAAAGTCAAAAAGTACAGAAAAAATATTAGGGTTGTATGGCTCAAGTTCCAGGTGAAGATGGCAGTGAAGCTGGTTTCACAGATTCTCCATCACTACTTATGGGGGGCGGGGAGGGGAAAAAAAAAAAACGTATACATGTTAAAAGCCATCAACCAAAACACTCAGAAAAAGTAAAAGTAAAAACCTTATGACATTAATGAACTCTTGAAAAAACTACATGAGAAAAAAATCTAGCTGACAAAAGATGATGGGTTATATATCTTGGTGAAAGAGTAAAGACAAAAACAATTATCTGTCAGAAAATAACGGACTACTAGGAGACCTGGTGGCTTAATGGTCGGTGGTTCGAACCCACCAGCTGCTCCGCAGGAGAAAAAACCTAGAGATCTGCTCCCATAAAGGTTTACAACTTAGGAAACCCTATGGGGCAGTTCTATTCTGTCCTATAAGGTGACTATGAGTCACATTTCACCCCATGGCACCCAACAACAACAAAGGACTACTAATGATGTCTGCTACAAAGTTCTGAAAGGGAAATAAAAGTAGTTCAAGTATCTTTATTCAGTCAAGTTCTTCAAATACAAAGAAAAAAGATATTCTTAAGTATGCAGAAACCCATATTATGACATCTAGAAGTCTCTCTTCAAGTAAAAGAGGCTATTCTGTGAAATTCACATGAAGAATAAATACAAGTAACTTAGGAATGAGGAAAAAAAGGATTTGTGGTGAGTCCTACACTTCAATACAGAATCCACACTAAACAATTGCAGGGATTATGTTCACAGTGTAAAATTTAAAGAATATGCAATTTGATAAAGTACCAATAACATAAAAAAACTAAAACCTACTGCTGTCAGGTCGATTCCGACTCACAGCGACCCTATAGGACCGAGTAGAACTGCCCCATAGGGTTTCCAAGGGGTGCCTGGGGGATTCGAACTGCCAACCTTTTCATTAGCAGCCGTAGCTCTTAAACACTATGCCACCAGGGTTTCCACAAATAACACAGATAATAAAAATTAGGAGGTGGAAATGGGAAAGTGGGAGAAATTTGCTAATTTTCTCATCTTCCACGGAAGAAATCAATCATTACTGTATTTCGCAATAAAAAGATGCAACCAATGTCACAAAACAATTTGTGTATAAATTTTTGAATGAGAAACTAATCTGCACTGTAAACTTCCACCTAAAACACAATAAAAATAATAAAAAAAAAAACGCACAGAAACAATGAGAGTCACCAACAGATTTGATGTAAGATTTCAACAAATCTTTGAAAGACTAAAATGAATGAGAATACCTTTATAAATGTAACAGAGAAAGCTGTAGCTCAGAATAAGTTGTGAAGGAGCTACAGAGGAGGTGGAAGACAATCTTCCCAATTTAAGTAGGAAAGGTTCTGGGTTCGGAGTAGCAGATTTGATGAACACCAACAAACATGGAGAAGAAAACAGCAGATTGAAGTTTTCTACAGAAAATGACTGCATCTGTTGGTCATCCCTCAACCAGACAAGTACGAGCAACCAACGTAATACCACCTACAGAAGAGAGCTCTTCCCCCACAGCCAGCGTAATACCACCTACAGAAGAGGGCTCTTCCCCCACAGCCAGCGTAATACCACCTACAGAAGAGAGCTCTTCCCCCACAGCCAACGTAATACCACCTACGGAAGAGAGCTCTTCCCCCACAGCCAACGTAATACCACCTACAGAAGAGAGCTCTTCCCCCACAGCCAGTGTAATACTATCTACGGAAGAGGGCTCTTCCCGGGGCGGGGGGAGGAGTTAGAAAGCCATAGCTTTTAGGTCCAGATACCGGGCCCTCTTTCATTCTCTCATTTAGAAGACGCACAAACTAAAAGCCTGGTGAGACTAAAGAGAAGAATACAAGTTGTTACGCTTCTATCCTACCCCAGAAAAAGCTGCCAGTCAAAAGTCTAATGGAAAAATATTTTATGACACGAGAATATCTACATCAGTTAACTAATCACCCTCCTTAAACACGAATGGACAGCAAAGCCATATGAAGAGACTCAACAACACACACACAAAGAAATCTAGGTTTCAACATACAAGGGATAAAGAACTAATCATTCATGTTAACAGTTTCTGATAAAGCAGAAAGGCATAGGATTCAAATCATAAGATGTAATAGATGGGAAAAACTGGAAATGCAGTGGCCAGACTATGACTGAAGTACAGTCATAACTTCACAGGTGAACATGCTAACAGCATGCAATGTCTCATAAAGTGTAATCTAAATCTGTTTACAAGTACACACGCAGAAGCTAATAACTACAAGATTGTCTATCAGTGTTTCTAAAATTAGACATCACTAACTCCTCTGAAGAAACCCTGGTGGTGCAGTGGTTAAGAACTACGGCTGCTAACCAAAAGGCTGGCAGTTTGAATCCACCAGGTACTCCTTGGAAAATCTATGGGGCAGTTCCACTCTGTCCTATAGGGTTGCTATGAGCTGGAATCGAGTCGATGGCAACGGGTACAGTACGGGTAACCCCTTTGAAAGGAGCCCTGGTAATGCCAACGGTTAAAGTGTTCTTCTGCTAAAAGAACAACAGACAGTTCAAATCCACCCAGCAGCTCAGCTAGAGAAAGACCGTGTAGTCTGCTTCCTAAAGATTACAGCCAAGAACACCTACGGGGAAGTTAGTTATACTCTGTCACGTGGGGTCGCTATGAGTCAGAATCAGCCTGATAGCACCTAACTAAAACCAACAACAACTTTGAATGAAATAAAAATTATAAATCTCTTCCCCATATAAAAATGCGTACACTGCACATCGGAATCAGATATTTAAACTCCCTTATAATTACTAGGGAATTTGGCTCTTGTCCACTGAGACATGAAAATCTATCCAAAAAAAGCTATTAGCTCCATCTTAAACTACAACCATTATCCCAATAAAACCAAAAAAAAAAAAAAAAACTATTGCCATCGAGTGGATTCCAACTCATAGCAAACCTAGAACAGAGAGGAGAACTGCCTTATAGGGTTTCCAAGGAGCAGCTGGTGGATTCGAATTGCCAATCTTTTGGTTAGCAGCCAAGCTCTTAACCACTGCACCACCAGGGATCCATTATCCCAGTAAGTTACATAAATTTATGCAAAACTCCCTCAAATTTGGAAAGCATTTAATGATAAATTCCAAAAGAGTGAAAGATTTGTGAAGTTTATTATTTAAAGTCTTATGATAGAAAAATATTACAGTGGAAGGCTAGGGAAAGAATGGGCGGGCTGTATACCAATAAACCTTCATTTACAACAACAGGCAGCCAGCTGGTGGGCCATGTTTACCAGTCTCTGGTACTGATCCTGACTACACATACCAGTGCATCAGTCTAGAAAGTCCAGAAACTGACCTAATCGAGATGAGAGTGCTACCTCAAATCACTGAGGAAAAGAAGTTACTCAACAAATGGACTTGCAACAATTAGGTAACCAAAAAAAATAAAGAAAAGCCAGATCCATATATGTCACCTAAAACCAAGATAAATTCCAGCTGAATCAAAGTTTACAATATAAAATATAAAACTGAAAACGTACATGAAGAAACTAAAAGGGAATTCTCATAATCTTGGAGTAAGGAAGGTATTTCAAACCATGACAGAAAGCCCACAGGCCATAAAAAAAATTATTTATAAATTCAACCACAAATTTTAAACTGCACAGCAAAAAAACACCTTAAGCAAAGCAAGACCGCGTCAAACCAGAACACAGTCAAAACTCATTACAGACCAAGACCAACGTTTACTGATAAAGAGCTCTCAGAAATTAGAAGAAAACAAACAACCCAATTAATAAAAGGCAGAGAATATGAACAAACATTTCCAAGACATATAAAACTGGCTCTCAAACACAAGATTTGCAACCTCGGTCATGCTAAAGGAAATGCAAATTAAAAATACCAATGATATCACTTTTCTCCCATCAGATTAACAAAGATCAATATATGTGTTTACCAATATAGCACACTGAGGAGACTATTACAAAAACCAGTTTGTCCTACTGTGGAGGCTTGAGTGCTGCTGTAATGCTGGAAGCTATGCCACCGGTATTCAGATACCAGCAAGGTCACCCATGGTGGACAGGTTTCAGCCGAACTTCCAGACTAAGACAGACTAGGAAGAAGGACCTGGCAGTCTACTTCTGAAAAGAATTAGCCAGTGAAAACCTTATGAATCGCAACAGAACACTGACTGATATAGTGCCCCCCAGGAAGATGAGCCCCCCCAGGTTGGAAGGCACTCAAAAGACAACTGGGAAAGAGCTGCCTCCTCAAAGTAGCTTCAATGTCAATGACGTGGATGGAGTCAAGCTTTCGGGATCTTCATTTGCTGATGTGGCATGACTCAAAATGAGAAGAAACAGCCGCAAACACCCGTTAATAATCAGAACAAGGAATGTACAAAGCATGAATCTAGGAAAATCGGAAATCATCAAAAATGAAATGGAACGCATAAACATCGATATCCTAGGCATTAGAGAGCTGAAGCGGACTGCTCCTGGCCATTCTGAATGGGACAATCATATGGTCTACTACGCTGGGAATGACAACTTGAAGAGGAACGGCATTGCAGTCATCATCAAAAAGAACACTTCAAGCTCTATCCTGAAGTACAACCCTGTCAGTGATAGGATAATATCCATACGCCGACAGGGAAGACCAGTTAATACGACTATTATTCAGATTTACGCACCAACCACTAAGGCCAAAGATGAAGACACTGAAGATTTTTACCAGCTTCAGCAGCCTGAAATTGATCGAACGTGCCATCAGGATGCTCTGGTAATTACTGGTGACTGGAATACAAAAGTTGGAAACAAAGAAGGATTGGTAGTCGGAAAATATGGCCTTGGTGATAGAAACGATGCGGGAGATCGCATGACAGAGTTTTGCAAGACCAACGATTTCTTCATTGCAGATAACCTCTTGTCACCAACATAACAGCAACTATACACATGCACCCTGCCAGATGGAATACACAGGAATCAAATCAACTACACCTGTCGGAAGAGACGATGGAAAAGCTCAATATCATCAGTCAGAACAAGACCAGGGGCCAAATGCGGAACAGACCATCAACTGCTCATATGCAAGTTCAAGCTGAAACTGAAGAAAATTAGAACAAGTCCACAAGAGCCAAAATACAACCTTGAGTATATCCCACCTGAATTTAGAGACCATCTCAAGAACAGATTTGACGCGTTGAACACTAATGACCGAAGACCAGAAGAGCCGTGGAATGACATTAAGGACATGATACATGAAGAAAGCAAGAGGTCGTTAAAAAGACAGGCAAGAAAGAAAAGACCAAAACTGATGTCAGAAGAGACTCTGAAACTTGCTCTTGAACGTTGAGCAGCTAAAGCAAAAGGAAGAAATGATGAAGTAAAAGAGATGAAGAGAAGATTTCAAAGGGCGGCTCGAGAAGATAAAAGTGCTAGTATCACAATGACATGTGCAAAGAGCTGGAGATAGAAAACCAAAAGGGACGAACACACGCGGCATTTCTCAAGCTAAAAAAAAAAATTCAAGCCTCGAGTTGCAACAGTGAAGGATTCTACGGGGAAAACATTAAATGACACAGGAAGCATCAAAAGAAGATGGAAGGAATACACAGAGTCATTATACCAAAAAGAACTGGTTGATGTTCAACCATTTCAAGAGGCAGCATATGATCAGGAGCCAATGGTCTGAAGGAAGAAGTCCAAGTTGCACTGAAAGCATTGGCGAAAAACAAGGCCTCAGGAACTGATGGAATACCAGGTGAGATGTTTCAACAAATGGGTGCAGCGCTGGGAATGCTCACTCGTCTATGCCAAGAAACTTGGAAGACAGCTACCTGGCCAACCAAATGGAAGAGATCCATATTTATGCCTATTCCCAAGAAAGGTGATCCAACCGAATGTGGAAATTATCGAACAATATCATTACATATCACATTCAAAAGCAGCTGCAGCAGTATATCAACAAGGAACTGCCAGAAACTCAGGCTGGATTCAGAAGTGGACGTGGAACCAGGGATATCATTGCTGATGTCAGATGCATCTGGCTGAAAGCAGAGAACACCAGAAAGATGTTTACCTGTGTTTTATTGACTATGCAAAGGCATTCAACTGTGTGGATCATAACAAATTGTGGATAACACTGCAAAGAAAGGGAATTCCAGAACATTTAATTGTGCTCATGAGGAACCTGTACATACATCAAGAGGCAGCTGTTCCAACACAACAAGGGGATACTGCATAGTTTAAAGTCAGGAAAGGTATGCATCAGGGTTATATCCTTTCACCATACCTACTCAATCTGTATGTCGAGCAAATAATCTAAAAAGCTGCACCATAAGAAGAAGAATGGGGCATCAGGATTAGAGGAAGACCCATTAACAACCTGCAATATGCAGATGACACAATGTAGCCTGCTGAAAGTGAAGAGGATTTGAAGCACTTACTGATGAAGATCAAAGACTATAGGTGTCTTAGGCTGGGCTCTCTACAGAAGCAAAACCAGTAAAGTGTATAAATATATACAGAGAAAGATTACATCAAGGAAACAGCTCACGTGATTGTAGAGGCTAGAACATCCCAAGTCCGTGGATCAGGGTAAAGGCCTCTCCCAAGTCACACAGCTGCAGAAGCTGGCAAGCCCAAGATCGGCAGATGAGCTGACAGCTCAAGTCCCAAGAACAGGAGCTGAGACGACAGGAAGCAGCCACAGGATCCAGAGAGAGCAAAAAGCCAGAACGTCTGCTTCTATACAGATTCGGGCCACACCCCCAAGGAGACTCCCTTTCATCTGATTGGCTACTCACAGTATATTCAATCATGGGAGTGATTACATTAAAACACGGAGAATCATGGCCCAGCGAAGTTGACACACAATCTTAACCATCACAATAGCCTTCAGTATGGATTACACCTCAACATAAAGAAAACACAAATCCTCACAACTGGACCAATAAGCAAGATCATGATAAAAGGGAAAAAGACTGAAGTTGTCAAGGATTTCATTTTACCTGGGTCCACAATCAACATCCATGGAGGCAGCAGTTGAGAAATCAAAAGACGCGTTGCATTGGGCAAATCTGCTGCAAAAGACCTCTTTAAAGTGTTGAAAACCAAAGATGTCACTAAGACTAAGGTGCACCTGACCCAAGCCATGGTATTTTCAACGGCGTCATATGCATGTGAAAGCTGGACAATGATTAAGAAGACAGAAGAAAATCTGACACCTTTGAATTTTGGTGTTAGCGAAGAATACTGAATATACCATGGACTGCCAAAAGAATGAACAAATCTGTCTTGAAGAAGTACATCCCAAATGCTCCTTAGAAACAAGGATGGCGAGACTACGTCTTACATACTTTGGACACGTTATCAGGAGGGATCAGTCCCTGGCGAAGGACATCATGCTTGGTAAAGTACAGGGTAACTGAAAAAGAGGAAGACCCTCAAGGAGATGGACTGACACAGCGGCTGCAACAATGGGCTCAAGCTTAACGACGATTGTGCGCATGGCGCGGGACCGGGCAGTGTTTTGTTCTGTGGTACGCAGGGTCGCTACAAGTCGGAACCAACCCTACAGAACATAACAACGTTAGAAAAATGGCACTGTCATACCAATATCTACCACAAATAAACCACACACATACTTTAACCCAACAATTCTAACTGCAATTAAGAACTTATCCCACATAATAATGATGCACGTGGGTGAAATAACTATGTTTGAAGTTACACACTGTAGCCTTCTTTATAACAGGAAAGATCAGGGAAAAAAATAAATGTCCATCAACAGGCCCTTGGTCAAATTATGGAACATACATGAAACAGTATACAGTCTTAAAAAAATAAAGTGCTCTATACATTGCTATGAAATAATCTCTAGGACAAATTAAGTGAAAAAGTCGAGTCTGACTGGTATGCTACACTTTTGGAAAAGAAGAGGAAAAGGAAATAAAAATGTATACAGTTAGCTATTTACGCAGAAAATCTGATTCACCTGAGAGGACAAGAACGGCATACCTGAAAGAAAAACGTGCAATACATCCTTCTAAATTTACTTGTTTGGAATTTGAACCATGTGGATATATGTCTATTCAAAAAACATTTTAAAACAAAACAGCACAACAGAGAAGAAGCATACCAACACAACATTCAGAATAGAAGGGTGGGCTGCATAAATAAGAACTACAGGAAAATATCTATTAAACCAAGGAGCTTTTGTGAAGAACCTCCAACTGACTGAACAAACGGAACTGGAAAAGCTAGGTAACCAAACAACAATCCACCTACAGGCAGACTTCCTTCACGTCTACCAACAAGGTATTAAGACGTGGATCTGAAGTCAAGTTTCGCAAGCTCCAGTCCCAGTTTCTCCACGCCTGGTCCCATCCTAAAATGGAATGATGACAGAACTCACCTCACGGGGAGGGTAAGTACTTAGAACACATCTCTACGAAGCTCCACAAACACGAGCTGCTAGTATTACCTGCGCCGCAGCCCAAATGCAGTCAATGTGCTGAGTACTCAGTCGCCCTTCCGCTGCCAAAAAATTCAAAATCACTTGGCACTGTTTGATAATCTGGAAAAGAAAAACTTGCTATAGTTAATTCTGTTAAATATTCTTCTCTCTCAACAGAGCAGAGAAGCCATATAATCAACAAACCTCAATATGTAAATTTGGTCCAAATATATGCTCCACCACATTGTTGCTAATAAGCCAGTCTGCAAGCTCTTTTGCAATGGACCTAAAGTCAAATAATAAAAACGGTTACTACATTAAAACAAGGAAAGAGGAGGAAGCTGGTGCCTATCTTCAAACTGTTACTATTATCCTTTACCATGTGTAAAAGGCAGACTCAGTGAAAACCCAACTTTGTTCATCAGAAGAAGTGATCATATAAAATCAACTGTTTAGAATATTATAAACCGTAACAAAAATGAAATATAAGAATTTTAATATTCTGTTTTAAAATAAGCAATAAACAACTAAAAATTAAGGATAACATCAACAAGGTACACAGATGACAACAGCAGGTAGAAAACCTATTTAGCTTTTCATTTTTCTAGTCAAGGACTTTGCCTTCCCACAGGTACGATTTCCCAATATGCCCTCTATGATGAGATAACATCAGGAAAGTAGGTTATCAAAAGAATAAAAAGAGGAAAGAATTACACCAAAACCAAACTGCAAGTCTCCTGCCTGATACTAAAGAGATTCCACTAAGGTGGTCTTTAAGATATCAACTGGCTATTCAGAGCAACTTATACTTACCAACATCTCATCCTTCATCTTTTTAAATATAAACTTTTTATTTTAGAACAGCACCGACTGGAGTCCCTGGGTAATGCAAACAATTAACGTGCTCAGTTGCTAACTGAAAGGCTGCAGGTTTGAATCCACCCAGACACCTCAGAAGAAAGGCCTGGTGAGTCACTTCCCCAAAAATCAGCCATTGAAAACCCTATGAAGCACACTTCTACTCTGGGACTCTGTCGCCATGAGCGGGAGCTGACTCGATGGCAGCTGGTTTTGTTTTGTTTTTTAGATAGATTATCCTTCGTTTTTAAATAAGACCTTTCAGAATAATAATTCATTGGCATAAAAATTAACCTATAATGTTAATTCTGATCATAAGGCACTGTGGGTTTTTCAGTGAATTGTTTTGTTTTCAGAGCACTGAGATACAGGACATACAATAAACTGAACACAAAATGTACAATCTGATGAGTCTAACCACGAGTACGTATCTGTAAATCCATCACCACCATCAAGACAATGACCACACACATCACCCACCAAAGTTTATTTCTGGCACCTTGCAATCCACCCCTCTCCCATGCTCAGTCACTATGTATTACAGCGATTAGTGATTACATATTATATACAGATTAGTTTGCATTTTCTAGTTTTATATAAATAGAATCATACAGTATATACTTATTTCTTATCCAGCTAATTTCACTCAGCATTAAGAGTCATCCATGCTGTCACATATACGAAAAGTCTATACCTTTTTACTGCTGAATAATAACTTCGTTGTATAGATTACCACATTTTGTTTATCCAGTCACGTATTGACGGACATTTTGCTGGAACCTCAGGGACATTTTGGTAAATAAATATCTAGGAGGTAATGGCTGAGTTATATAGTACTTGGATATTTTCAAGAAATTCTCCAACTGCTCTAGGTTTTATGGACCACTGAAAAGGTCCTTTACTTTTGATACTGTCTAATCTATTCAAGTATATTGTCCACAATAATGTGGGGTATAATCTTACCATAGCTAGCCCCCAAACCCACCAAAAATAGTAAGCAGAGAATGGTATACAGAATCTAAGAATGCATGCACAAATAATTAAACATAAATGTTATACTAGAATATATGTCTTTTAACAAGATAGATACATACACACACATGTGCTTATGAGTATAAAGAACATTCAAGTAAATGACAAGGTCAAATATAATTGCTACAAGATTACTATCCACTGGTTTAGTTGAGAAGCAAATGAAATAAATTATAAGTGATAATTATATGCAATGAATTCCAAAAGTAGCAGGATTCAGTGACAAGTGGAAATAGTTCACTCTAAAGTTCTTTAATTATGATGATTCGATTCATACACTATTAAACTTCAATTAGACAGAATGCCCTAGAATACAGAATGTTTTGATTTTTACTTTCTAGGTGCACCTGTAGACCCAAAACCAAGCTTGCTGCCGTTGAGTCAATTCCGACTCATAGCGACCCTACAAAACAGAGCAGAACTGCCCCACAGGGTTTCCAAGGAGCGGCTGGTGGATTCCAACTGCTGACCTTCTGGTTAGCAGCAGAGCTCTTAACCACTGCGTCACCAGGGCTCCACCTGACAGACACTTGTTTCCTTTTTACTGACAAAGGCAGCTAAAATTAAAATAAAATACAAAGTAAATAAACATATAATTATATTTCAGAAATTAACTTTTTAAAGTAAATCCATTTGAGGGTAGTTAAGAAGGGATTCCAGCAAAATGAAAACAGATTTTTTTTAAAAAAAAAAAACCACTGTCATTAACAATACTTAATGGTGAAACCAAACCAAAACTCATTGCTGTTGGGTCGATTCTGACTCACAGTGACCCTACAGGACAGAACAGAACTGCCCCATAGAGTTTCCAAGGAGCGCCTGGTGGATCTGAACTGCTGACCTTCTGGTTAGCAGCCATAGCGCCTAACCACTACGCCACCAGAGTTTCCAATGGCGAAAGACCTGCTTAATAAATATGGAATTTAAAGATTTAAATAATGTTTGCAGTAAAAGGGCAAAGGCAAATAAGAGCTTGTGTACGTAACATGTTCAGAAACACTGACGAGGTAAACGTTAATGCCTCCACTGATGTATTGGCAAAAGACAAAATTACATGGGAAAATCAACTTTTGGTAGGAGTTTTTGGTTACCAACCCCCCAACAACCATTACCCTACTTCTCTGTTACTGAACCCTAATTTTGTTGACATGCTGAGCCATGTGCTGAAGTCAGTTAAAGAAGCCCTAAATAAACGGCAAGATAGCCTGTGATCATGAACTGGAAGAGTTAATATTGTTAAGATAACCACGCTACTGAAAACGATACAAAAATTCAATGAAACACCTATGAAAACCCCAACTGCAGTTTTTGCAGAGATGCAAAACCCATCCTCAAATTCATATGGCACTTGAAGGGACTCCGAAGAGTCCAAACCTTCTGAAAAAGAAGAACAAAGCAGGTGACTGACATGCAACACAACAGGAGATCCCAACAGTGCGGTGCTGGCACGAGACAGAGCCACAGAGAGCAACGGAACCCAACTGAGAGCCCAGGGATAAGCCTCACATCTATGGCTGTGACTCCTGACAAGGGTGCCAAAACCATGTGATGAAGAAAAAATAGTCTCTGACACCACATACAAAACACAATTATTAACTTAAAATAAATCAACGACCTAAATAAAAGAGCTGACATTATAAAACTTTTAGAAGAAAACATAGGGGAAAATCTTAGATTTGACAATGGTTTCTCAGACATGAGACCAAAAGCAGGTAACAACAACAAAGATGTATTTGACTTCATCGAAATTAAAAACAATCCCATTCTTAGGTATATACCCAAAGAACTGAGTTGCAGGGTATAACATCAACATGCAAAAACCAGTTGAGTTTCTGTACGTCAGCAATAAACAAGCTGAACAAGCTGAAGAAGAAATCAGGAAAACAACTCCATTTAGGATAGCATATAAAGAAATAAAACACCCAGGAACAAATTTAACCAGGGAGGTGAAAGACCTGTACGCTGAAAACTATAAAACAATGCTGAAAGAGATTAAAGAACACCTAAATGAATGGAAAAACATTCTGTGTCCATGGATAGGAAGACCTAATACTAAGATAGCGATACTAGCCAAAGTGATATACAGGTTCAACACAATCCCTATCAAAATTCCAACAGCCTTTTTTACAGAAATGGAAAAGCTGATCCTCAAATTCATGTAAAATGGCGAAAAGCTCAAATAGCCAAAACAATCTTTAAAAAGAAGAACAAAGTAGAAAGATTTACACTTCTCAGTTTCATACTACAAAACTACAACAATCAAACAGTGTTGTGCTGGTATGTGCACACATATAAATCAAGAGAACAGAACTGAGTGTCAGAAATAAATCCATACATCTATGGCCAACTGATTTTCAACAAGAATGCCAGGTCCATCCAATCGGGAGAAAACAGTCTCTTCAACAACTTATGCTGGGAAAACTGGATCTACATGTGCAAAAGAATGAAGCTGAGCCCACAGCTCACAAGATATATAAAAATTAACTCAAAACGGAACAACGAAATACATATATTAAAACCGTTAAAGTCTTAGACAAAAATATACAGATAAAGTTTCAGGACCTTGTTTTTGACAGATTCTTAGATATGATAACAAAAGTACAAGCAACAAATGAAAAAAATCGATAAATTGGACTTCAACACAACTAACCATTTTTGTGTAAGGGACACTATCAAAAGAGTGAAAAGACAACCCACAGAATGGGAGATAATATCTGCAAACCATTCATTCCATAAGGGTTCAATATCCAGAATATATAAAGAAATCCTACAACTCAACAACAACAAGGCAAACAACCCAATTAAAAAACGGGCAAATGATTTGAAAAGACATTTCTCCAAAGATATACAAATGAGCCACAAGCACACAAAAGCATGCTTAACGTCATTAGTATTTAGGCAAATGCAAGTCAAGACCACAGTGATGTACCACTTTACACCTACTGGGATGGCTGTTACCAACAAAACAGAAAATAAATGTTGGTAAGTGTTAAAGATTGAATGTGTCCCTCCTAAAACACGTGCTGCAGTTCTGAGCCCTAGAGCTGTGGGTGCAGTCCTGTTTGGGACTAGGGCTGTGTTAGGCTAATGTGCCTAACGTCTCAGTGTAGGCTGTGTCCTAAACCTAATCACTGCTGAGAGACACAAAGAGCAGCAGAGACATGGAGACGAGTACTAAGGGGGAAGACAGATGTCACATGAAAATCACCAAGGAACCAAGGATTGCTGGCTGCTAGAAGCTGAAGCAGACAAACAGGGATCTCCCTCAAGAGCCACGCTTGGAATTTGGACTTCTTATCTCCTGAACTGTGAGAAAATAAATTTCTGTTCTTTAAAGTCACCTGCACTTGTGGTATTTCTGTTACAGCAGCACTAAGAAACTAAGACAGCAAGGCTGTGGAAAACCTAAAGCCCTGATGTGTTGCTGGTGGGAATGTAAAATGTTCACTGAAGCATTATTCACAACAGCCAAAAGGTGGAAACCACTCAAGTGTCAATCAACAGATGAGTGGATAAACAATTCATACAATGAAATATTATTCGGCAAGGAAGAGAAATACAGTTCTGATACATGCTACAACATGGAGGAACCCTGAAAACACTCTGCTAAGTGAATAAATCAAATACAGTAGGACAAATGTTGTGTCATCTTACAGGAAATATCTACAATAGGTAGATGTATAGAGACAGGTTATCAGTGGTCACCGGAGGCTGGGAAGGGGGTGGGGGGAACTTGCAGAAAGTACAAGTGGAGAAGCCCTACAAACCGCCTGAGTTTTCACAGCACTCACCACTCGGATCCACTGGCTCTGGGCGTCTAAGTACAACCTGTGACCAAGCGCTTGCTGACCACTAACTGCTCTAACTCAAAGACAACCTCTAGGAAGCCAGGCTAAAAAATAAATGTAAAAGGAAAACAAACAAACAAACAAACAAGCAGGGACATCAGTATTCACACTGTGAGGGAGACCGACTCCACAAAATCAATCCAGACAAGTCACCAACTGACAAACGGCAGTGACAACCAACCTTCCCAGAGTAGCTACACTGTTTATCTCAAATATCCATTTTTCACAAAAATTTTTGAGACATGGATAGACATAAGGAAGTATGACTCATACTCAAAAGAAAAAAAAAAGCAGTCACAGGAAACAATCTAAGGGGGCTCAGACAGTAGACTTAACAAACACGTTCAAAGAATGAAAGGCAACTATGTTTAAATGTGACAATGACTCAAACAGAGTATCAATAAAAAATGGAAATTATAAAACAAAATGAAAATTCTGAGGTTGAAAAATAGCTAAAATTAACAATTCACTGGAGGGCCTCTATAGCACAATCAGTGAACCTGAAAATGAATCAAGAGACAGAAAAGAACAAAAAATGAAGTAAAATGAATTCAGCCTCAAAGGACAGTGGGACACGTATCAACAGTGTTGCTGCTGTTGTCAGGTGCTGTTGAGTTGCTTCTGACTCAGTGACCCTGTGTACAACAGAACGAAACACTGCCCAGTCCTGAGCCATCCTCACAATCGTTGCTATGTTTGAGCCCACTGTTGCAGCCATGGTGTCAATCCACCTCATTGAGGGTCTTCCTCTTTTTCACTGACCGTCACTATCTACCTTACCAAGCATGATGTCCTTGACTGGTCCTGCCTGATAACATTTTCAAAGTATGTGAGTCAAAGTCTCTCCATCCTCACTGCTGAGGACCATTCTTGGCTGTAATTTTCCAAGACAGATTTGTTTGTTCTTCTGGCAGTCCATGGTATATTCAAGATTCTTCACCAATACCATAATACAAAGGTATCAATTCTTCTTCAGTCTTCCTTATTCACTGTCCAGCTTTTGCATGCATATGAGGCGACTGAAAATACCCGGGCTCGGGTCAGGTTCACCTTAGTCTTCAAGGTGCTATCTTGCTTTTAAAAACTTGAAAGAGGTCTTTTGCAGCAGATTTGCAAAATACATCGTTTGATTTCTTGACTGCTGTTTCCACGGACGTTGATTGTGGATCCAAGTAAAATGAAATCCTTGACGACTTCAATCTTTTCTCCATTTATCATGATGTTACTTACTGGTCCAGTTGTGAGGATTTTTGTTTGGTTTATGTTGAGGTGTAATCCATACTGAAGGCTGTGGTCTTTGATCTTCATCAGTAAGTGCTTCAAGTCCTCTTTGTTTTCAGCAAGCAAGGCTGTGTCATCTGCATATCCCAGGTTATTAATGAGTCTTCCTACAATCCTGATGCTACCTTCTCCTTTATATAGTACAGCTTCTCACATTATCTGCTCAGCATACAGACTGAATAAGTATGGTGAAGGATATAACCCTGATGTACATCTTTCCTGATTTTAAACCATGCAAGTATCCCCTTGTTCTGTTCAAATGACTGCCTCTTGGTCTTTGCACAAGTTCCGCATGAGCACGATTAAGTGTTCTGAATTCCCATTCTTCACAATGTTATCCATAATTTATGATGATCCACACAGTTGAATGCCTCTGTATAGTCAATAAAACACAGGTAAACATCTTTCTGGTTATTATCTGCTTCCAACCGTGGTCCATCTGACATCAGCAATTATATCCCTTGTGTCCCACTCTTCTGAATCTGGCTTGAATTTCTGGCAGTTCCCTGTCAATGTACTGCTGCAACCGTTTTTGAACTATCTTCGGCAATAGTGTATAATTATATATATGCATGTAATAGAAGTCCCAGAAAGAGGGAGAACAGAAAAACATATCTGAAGAAATAATGGCCACTTTCCCAAATTTGATGAAAAATATTAATCTATACATCCAATAAGCCCAACAAACCTTAAACAGGATAAACACAAAGAGATCCACACCTAGCTAGACCAATTTAATCAAATTTTTGAAAGACAAAGAGAAACTCTTGAAAGCAGCTAGAGAAAAACTAAGCATGTACAAGGAACTTCTATCAGAAACAGGTGAATACATATTATAGCTGTGTTTTACTAGAATAAGTTAGTATTAATCTGAAGTAGACAGTAATACGTTTCATACTGTAACCCTTGAGAAACTCTAAGAAAAAAATTCAAAAAATACAGATTAAAAAAAAAAAATCAATGGAGTGTATGTTCTCAACCACAACAACATAATAAACAAAATTTAGGGAAAAAAAGGAATTAAAATGACAGACTATAAAGAGAGAAAAAACTGAAGTTGTCAACTACTTCATTCTACTTGGACAATCAATGTTTGTGGAAGCAGAAGTCAAGAAATCAAACGATGTAACACATTGGGCAAATCTGCTATAAACGATCTCTTTAAAGTTTTAAAAAGCAAAGACGTCACCTTGAGAGCTAAGGCACACTTGACCCAAGCCATGGTCTTTTCTGTTGCCTCATACGCATGCAAAAGCTGGAACATGAAAAAGGAAGACAGAACTGATGCATTCAAACTGTGGTACTGGTCAAGAATATTGACTATACCATGGACTGCCAAAAAAATAAACAGATCAGTCTTAGGAAAAATAAAATCAGAATGCTCCTGAGAAGCAAGGATGGCGATACTTCAGCTCAATTATTTAGGGCATGTCATCAGGAAAGACCAACGCTAGAAAAGGACATAATGTTTGGTAAAGTAGAGGGTCAGCAAAAATGAGGAAAACCCTCTGTGAGATGGACTGACACGAGCCACAACCATGGGCTCAGACACACCGACAGTGAGGAAGATGGCGCAGGACCAGGCCATGTGTTGTTCTGTGAAGTTTCATTCTGTCATATTCACGGTACAGCTGACTCAGCAGCAACTAACGACATAATATACCTACATACTAAATAATAAGCAGAAAAGGAGGAACAAAAAAAAAAACAAAAACAAAGGACAGGACACATATGAAAGACCAAAAGGCAAAATGGCAGATTTAAATCCAACTTTATAAATAAGTTACTAGTAAATGGATTAAACACTTTGCAATTAAAAGGCAGACAGTGTCAGACTAGATTGGAAAAAAAAAAAAAAGATCCAACTACTTGCTGCTTCCAAGAGACATACTTTAGATTCAAAACACAAACAGGTGGGAAGTAAAAAGGATAAAAATAAACCATGTCAACAGTAAGCGTAAGAGAGCTTGTCTCAGACAAAACAGACTCGAAGATAGAAAGTGTGACTAGAAACAGAGGGACATTGTATACTGATAAAAGGATGAAATTAAAAGGAACATATAACAATTATGAACAAATACGATCTAGCAAAAGAGCTCCAAAATACATAAAGCAAAAATCTGTAGAGCTGAGGGAGAAAGAGACAATTCCACAATAATAGTTGGAAACTTCAATATCTTACTTTCAATAATGGATAGAACTAAGTAGAATATCAACAAGGATACAGAAGACAGACAACACTACAAAACAATTACACCTAACAGACATCTACACAACACTGCACACAGCAGAATACACGTTCTTCCTAAGCGCACATGGAAGATTATGCAGCACAGATCACATGCTAGGCCATAAATCACAGCAAACCACCAGATTATAAAGTGGGCAATAAGGTGAACAGACAATTCATCAAAGAAGGGGAAAAAACGGCAAATAAGTACACAAAAACGTGTTCAACACCATCAGTAATTCAGAAAAGAAAATTAAAACCACAATGAAACACCACTTCATACCCGCTAAAACAAACAAAAAAATCAAACTCATCGCCAATGAGTTGATTCTGACCCACGGCCACCCCACGTGTTACAGAGTAGAACTGCTCCATGGGGTTTTCTTGGCTGTAATCTTGAAGTAGATCACCAGGCCTTTCTTCTGTGGTGCCGCCCAATTGGTTCGGACCGTCAACTTTTAGGTTAGTACACGAGCGCCAACCGTTTGCACCACCCAGGGACCTTTACACTTACTAGAATGGCTATAATCAAAAAGACAGACAATAACAAGCGTTAGCAAAAATGTGGAGAAACTGGAATCCTCATATGTTGCTAGTGGGATGTAAAATAATGCATGTTTTGGAAAAGTTTGACTTTCTTAAAAAGTTCAATACAAACTGAGATACAAACCAGCAATACCACTCCTAGGTATCCACCCGAGAGAAAACAAAACATATGTTCACAGAAAAAACTTATACACAAGTGTATACAGAGTATTATTCATAATAACCAAAAGGTGAAAACAAATATCGATCAACTGGTGAATGGATAAACAAGATGCAGTATGTCTATACCATGTTTTAATACTATTCAGCAATAAAAAGGAATGAAATACCGATAAACGCCGCAACACGTAAGAAATTCAGTAAATAGTATGTTAAGTGAAAGAAGCCAGATAAAAATGACCACTATTGTGCAAGTCAATTCACAGGAATTGTCTCAATTAGGCAAATCTATAGACTCAGAAAGTAGATTAGCGAGGCCGGAAGAATGGGAATTGTCTACAAATAGGACCATCCTGAAGTTACTGAAAGGTTCTAAAATCGGATTGTGGTAATAGTTACACAACTCTGTAAATTTACTAAAAATGGTATCAACTACTCTTTGTCTCTTTGCTCCCAGTTTCTCACACTGTACACACTTTCTCTTCCCAACCTTCACTGTCTTTTCCAATTAGTCCTCCAAACTTTCACCCTCCCCCCTGCTCCCCTAACCATGTCTTTAGGATGTACGTTCCTTACACCTCTGTAAATGGAATTATGCTCCGGCCAGTGTTTCACCGCCATGATGACCTAGCCTATTACGTGTGAGGTTACTGCACATTCTACTTTTTTTGGAAAGGGGGTGTGGGCGTGAGAGTTGCACTGACAATTACAGTAGCCTGATGGGTAGGAGGGGGAGGCCCAAGGGATCAAAAGGGAAATTCAGAACTGTAGCTTTACATACATTGGATATAGTCGATATAATGCCCTGATGGCGTGAAATTAACACTAATTATATTCTAGTATAATCCAGAATATATAAAGTTATCACCAACTCCAGGCAACGCTGATAAAGAATGTTGTCAGAGGTGAATGAATGGTCTGGTGAGCCATCTACAAACCATACTACATGAGGAACTACTGGAAAAATGAGAACACTTCCGCCCAGGGAAGAAAAGAGGAGAGACACAGTGTCTGGTTTTCAAATTCAGGAAGGGCTGGGTTCAACTGAGAGATTAGTTCCAGAGGGCAGAACTAAGATCAATGCACAAAAGTCACAGTAAAGTTAAACAAACTCGTGCATGTGATGATGAATTTTCTAGTACCTTAAAGCTATTCAACTCTGTTCAAGCAGAAGATAAACTACCCATCTGTTTGAGATTAAAAAACTGATTTCTATAGCACATGGACAACTAAACGTATAAATGTATTTCTAAGAACTTGAAAAGCTCTAAGCTATAAAAACTGCATCTTTTCATATATGAACATCATTAACTTTGATTTTTCCCCATAAAATGTATTGAATGAGATCTTTTCTTTCTCTGCATTAGGTGTGCTTTCTGAAAACCATCAGTACCCACATTCTTCACTACTAAATTCTCTTGTGTAAGTAATATCCTTTTGTATTTTGTGAGAAATAAACACTGCATGGTTTCAATTGCTTTTTAAAATACAGGAAAATTTTCAATATATTGTTCTGAAAAGTTACTCATTAAAGACCGTGCAAATGAAGCCACAGATGAAGAATTTCTAGTACGCACTTCAAATCTAACAAAATCACAATTATATTTACCATATAAACACCTACACATTCAGATGGTTTACTTGTGTATAAATTAATGCTCCTACTTACGTTTCTGTGTCTGAAACCAATGACTCATTATTGCACACGTCATTGAAGGTATGAAGTTGATTCTATGATTAGAGAAAGGAAAATTAAAATTCTTGTCCAAAATTATTCCTGTACATATTAGCAAGTGTCAATAAACATGGTGAATTGATTAATATATGTAGACTGTAACCAATAACCAGACCAAATTATAAAAAACCAAGATAATCAGATATAGACACACTCACAATTTGTAATTTGTATGGCTTTTTCCTAAATAAAATCACTAAATAAATTCATTCCACAAATAATATTTATGCTTTATTACACCAAGCACATTAGAAAAAACAAAGCTGAATAAGGAAAAAACACAAAAGTATAATGCAAGACATCAAGTAATATATCATTAGAGATAAAGTTTCAGGAAAAGCTCCCTAAATAAATACTCTTAAGATATAATTTAGCTGGGTAATTGTCCACAAGTATTTTCTATATTTACAAACTTCAGTACATGGATGAATCTAGTAACTTCAGAAATACCAAAAAGAATTTTCTATATATATATAATCAATAACCTAACTTTACAAAAAGGTATCTTTTTAAAAAGCCTTGAGCCTGGTAAACCCAAATACTATTTTACCAGAACAAGTTGGTTTGAAAATTACCCAAAATGTTACCTTCTGATGCCTCTGAAAAACACATAGTAACGAGTATGTACCAGAGTGGAAAATAACAGAGGAATCTAACATTTCTGAGCTTAGCTCACCAGCACCATTTTACACATGACATCTTTAGTTAAAAGACGTAACACAGTCAGGTCAACCGAATCTTGGGTGGTCTAACTGTGGTCAGTGAACTACACTACAAAGCCAGGCTGGAAACAGGAAGGGGTAAAGCTAGTGGAGACCAGGCAACTGGAGAGAGCACACCAGTTCTAAAGGACACAGCTAACTGCGCAGCTCTAGTAAACTGTTTTTATCCCAGAATATAGATCTGAGCATATACCAGGTCTCCCCGCCCCCCACCCAACCCCCCCCCGAACAAAAAGAAACAAATAATACAGATTTTTACGTGAATGTTACCTATTTATAATACATAATAATGTACAAGCCAAACAAAATGTTTATGTTAGTCAAATTCAACCTGTGTACCAATAATCTGTAGCCTTTGCCTGGAAAATAAATTAAGTAACTGCTTATAGTTAGTTTCTTCCATCTCTTTTTTCTCTCTGAAAACAATGCTTTCTAAAAGCAAAAATCTGCATAATTAAAAAGAGTGAAGGGGCTGGACAACGCAATCAAACAGATCTAATGTATAAATCTAAGCCTCAGCTTCCTCATATTTAAAAGAGGAGAAATAATAAAAATTACTTGTGAGGAACATATAAAACAATGCATGTAAAACACTTAGCATGACATCTCACATATAGGAAGTGCTCCATCAAGCAAATCCAAACCCACCGCCGCAGGGTTGACTCCGACTCACAGCACCCCTAAAGGACAGAGTAGAACTGTCCCATAGGGTTTCCAAGGCTCTGACTCTTTACAGAAGCAGACTGCCATAATTTTCTCCCATGGAGCGGCTGGTGGATTCAAACGGCCGACCTTCTGGTTAGTAGCCAAGCACTTTAACCACTGCACCACCAGAGCTCCCTGCTCTATCAATAGCAGGTACTGTTATTATGATGGCAGTCTGGAAGGCAAATAAGAAATGACAAAAAGTAAGGAAGAGATAGCTTACTGTTATCTGACTCAGCCCAGCCAACCTCATAGTCAAAGTAGGTGACATGAAGTACTTAAAGGCAAGATCCAAGCTTTCTTTATCAAAGCACAGCGTTGTATCCAGGGGTTCCTTCACTGTGCTCCACATTAAATCAGCCATGTTGCGAGCCGCACTCTGGCGCAGCTCCTGATCAGAGAGCTTGCATAAATACCTGAAATGATTCAGAAATAACGAACAAAAGTTCACACAACATTTCTAAAGCCATTCAAATAATTCAACATTCCTCTGCTCTATACCACAAAATGTTCAGTACAGGAGAACCTGGCATCCTTAGACTTAACATTTCCAGTTTAAACTATTTCTAAGTGATAGGGAAAGGACTGTGCCCTGTGGCAGCGTGCTGAGAATCCAACTTGAATCAGAAACTACAAAGAGCCAGTCATTTAATACAGGATCCTTCTTCTTCTTCTCTAACACCTGTCATGCACACCATTCCACGAACGTGGTGCCTGACTTGACCTGCTTCGGTAAACTTCACCTGACTCGACCTGCTTCGGTAAACTTCACCTGACTTCACATAAACAGCACATCTCCTCACAGTCACACTTCTCTAAAACGTGTACATCTTAAACATCTGCCTTTCTTCGCTCCCCTAAACCACCAAACTCTGGTTTTCTTCTTACCTTTCAGGCCCTGCCTAATCGTTTGGCTGCCTCCCCCTCCTCTTTCAACATTAGTGCTCCTCAGGGCTCACAAGGGATTGCAAAACGGCCATAGATTTCTCCTATCACTATATGCACACGCTTTCGCAATGTGACTCTGCTACTCCTCTCATCCGGGAGGAATCTAGCTCCCTACCCAGGAACCTGGGCTTTGCCATGCAGTTTGCTGTGGTCAATGGGACACTAAAAATGGAACAAAAGCAGAGCCTGAAAAGCATCTGAGCATTGGGCTTGCCCTCTCTTGCTGGGAACTCTTCCAGCACCAAAGAAGGGACCCAGGTTAGCCTGCTGGGGGAAAAGACATGGCCACTGCTCAGCTGACATCAGGCGAATTGTGAGACGTATGAGTGAGTCCCCCAGCCCCCACTCTCCAAGCCCAATCAGCCTGCCAACAACGGGCTATGTGAGTGGGGCTATCTTAGACCACCCCCCCAAAAAAAAAAAAAAAAAAAAAACACCATTGCCATGGAGTCGACAGCGACCCTGTAGGACAGAGCAGAACTGCTCCACAGGGTTTCCAAGGAGCACCTGGTGGATCTGAACTGCCGACCTTCTGGTTAGCAGCTGAACTCTTAACCACTGCACCACCAGGGATTCCCATCTTAGACCACTCGGTTCCAGCCAAGTCAGCCCAGATCAGAACTGCCTAGCCAACCCCAGAACTGTGGGAAACAATAAACGGATGTTATTTTAAGGCACTAAGTTTTGGTGGCTGGTTTCTTACATATCAAAATCAAACAGAAATGCCCACAATAAAAAAGACTGATCTCAAATTGATAACCTAACTTTACACCTTTGACCTTGAGGAACTAGCAAAATCTGAAAAAGAGAGCAAACTAAGCCCAAAGTTACCAGAAGGATGGAAATAATCAAGATTAGAGCAAAGATACATGAAATAGAGAATAAAGAAACAACAAAACCAAAAGACGTTTCTCTGAAAACATCAATAATATCAACCAACCTTTAGCTAAACTGGCAAGGAAAAAAAGAAAGAAAACCCAAATAACTAAAACTGAAAATGAACATGGGGATATTACTGCCAACTCTACAGAAACAAAAATGATTCTGAGAGAATTCTATTAACAATTGTACACCAAATTAGATAGCTCAGATGAAATGGACAAATTTCTAGAAACAAACTAACTAAATTGACTCAAGAAACAGAAAATCTCAGCAGACTTATTACAAGTAAAAGATACTGAATCAGTAACAAAAAGCCTCCTAACAAAGAAAACTCCAGGACCAGAAGGCTTCACTGGTAAGCTCTACCAAACGTTTAAAGAATAACACCAATTCTTCTCAAATTCTTCCAAATAACAGAAGAGGAAGAAACACTTACTAATTCATTCTCTGATGAGGATGGCCATTACCCTGATCAAAGCCAGCTAAAGACACAAGAAAATTACAGACCAATAATCCTTGGGAATACAGATACTACAAAACTGAACTCAACATCATATCAAATCAAACCAAACCAAAGGTGCTGCTATCGAGTCGATTCTGACTCATAGCAACCCTATAGGACAGAGTACAACTGCCCCCTTGGGGTTTCCACGGAGCGGCTAGTGGATTTGAACTGCCGACCTTCTGGTTAGGAGCCAAGCTCCTCACCACTGCGCCATCAGTATATTGAAAGGATTATAACCATGATCAGGTGAGTAGTTCATCATAAGAAAATCAATCAATGTAATGTACCACCATTAAAAGGTAAAGAATCACATGATCATCTCAACTGATGCAGAGAAGGCTTTGACAAAATCTAACACCCTTTCATGATAAAAACACTCAGCAAACTAGGAAGAGTAGGGAAATTCCTCAACAAGATAAACAGCATTTAAGAAAAGCCTACAGCTAACATCATACACAATGGTAAAGACCAAAAGCTTTCCCCCAAAGATCGGGATCAAGATAAGGATGCCTGCTTTTGCCACTGCTATTCAACAATTGTACTGGAAGTTCTAGCCAGACCAAAAAGAAATAAAAGACATCCAAATCAGAAAGGAAGAAATAAAATTATCTCTATTCACAGACGATACTATCCCTATACAGAGAAAATCCCAAAGAATCCACAAGAAAGATACCAGAGCTAAGAAATACATTAGGCAAAGTCACAGGATACAAAATCAACACACAAAAATCAGCTGGGTTTCCATACACCAGCAATGAACAAACTAGCTAAAAAGGAAATTGAGAAAACAATTCCATTTAGAATAGCACATAAAGGAATAAAATGCCTAGGAATAAACTTAACGAGGGAAGTGAAAGACAGGTACACTGAAAATTATAAAATACTGTTGAAAGAAAGTAAAGATCTAAATAAATGGAATGACATCCCATGTTCACGGATTGGAAGATGACAATACTACCCAAAGCAATATACAGAGTTAATGCAATACCATCAAAAATCCAACAGCCTTTTTTGCTGAAATGTAAAAGCCAATTCTCAAATTCATATGGAATGGAAAGGGGTTCAAAGAGTAAAACAATCTTGGGGGAAAACGGGAGGATTAACACTTTCCAATTTCAAAATTAACTACCAAGCTGCAGTAATCAAAACCATGTGGTGCTGGTATAAAGATAAACATTAAGACCAAGAGAATAGAATTGAGAATACAGAAATAAACCCACACATCTGTGGCCTACTGATTTTCAACAAGGGTGCCAGGTCCATTCAATGGGGAAAAAAATAGGCCCTTCAACAAATGGTGCTGGGAAAACTACATCTACTAATGAAAAGTATGAAGTTGGAACCACACCTCATATCACATACAAAAATTATCTCAAAAGAGATCAATGGCCTAAATACAAGAATTAAAACCATAAAACTCTTAGAAGAAAATACAGCAGTAAAGCCTTAAGACCTTGTTTTTGACAATGGGCATTTAGATATTATAACAAAAGTACAAGCATCAAAAGAAAAAACAGATACACTGAACTTCATCAAATTAAAAACTTTTGTAGGGAAAAAAACTCTGAAGTGTCACAAGAAAGAATATTTTGAAAATGACAAATAAAATACCCCACCCCGAGCCATAAGACACTTCCTGAATTTCACTATAATACATACTTCTTAGTGATCATAAATACCCCAAGATATTATTCCAAGGCTCTTAATCTTTCAGAATTAAAAATGCCAAAATTTTAAATGATATCAATGAGGACAGAGATCAAGATGCACATCCTCCTCTTCCGCTTGGAAGATCCTATTCTGCTTGAAAAAATTGCATCTTTAAACGAGTAACTTACATTTCTATAAGAATATGGTATACATATAATATTTCTGTATTACATTTGTCACATTCAATTGGATATCAAAGTTTTTTATCATAATTTTTATTCCAAACACACCAAAAACAATTGTTTTCTAAAAAAAAAAAAAAAGTTTTTAAACTTTTATACATCAAAGGACTTTATCCACAAAGTGAAAAGACAGCCTACAGAATGGGAAAAAATATTTGGAAATCACATTTCTCATAAAGGTTTAATATCCAAAATATAAAAAAATTCCTACAACTCAACAACAAAAAGACAAAAAAACCAATCAAAAAATGAGCAAACAACCTGAATAGCATTTCTTCAAAGCAGACATACAAATGGCCAACAAGTGCATGAAAGTGTGCTCAACTCATTAGCATTTATGGAAACAAAAGTCAAAACTACAACGAGACGTCACTTCAAACCCACTGCTGTTGCTTCTGTTAGCTGCTGAGGTGGCCCCCAACTCACGGCAACCTCACGCACAAGGGAACAAAGGGCTGCCTCGTCCTGTGCCACCCACATGATTAGTTGTGGATAGGGCTACTGTGATCCACAGTTTTCACTGGCTGATTTTCAGAGATAGATTGCCAGGTCTTTCTTCGTAGTCTGTCTTAGTCTGGAAGCTCTGCTGAAATCTATTCAGCATCATAACAACAAGTCTTCCAGTGACTGACAGGTGGTGGCTGCACATGAGGTACACAGGCCAGCAATCAAACTCAGATCTCCCCAATGAAAGGTGAGAATTCTACCACTGATCCACCGCTGCCCTCACACCCATCAGGGTGGCTGTTATCAGAAAAACATAACATAAGTGTTGGCAAGGATGTGGAGAAACTGGAACCCTCATGGATTGCTGGTGAGAATGTGAAATAGTTCAGGTGCTGTGTTAAATAGGTACTGAGTTTCTGTCTGGGGGTTCCTCAAAGTTAAAACACAGAATTATCATATGACCCAGCAATTCCACTCCTAGCTAAAAACCCGAAAGACTTGAAAGCAGGGACTCAGATATTTGTACACCAATTTACTGCAGCATTATTCACAATAGTCAAAAGGTGGAAACAACCCAAGTGTCCATCAAAACATGAATGGATGTAGAAAATGTGGTATATACATACAATGAAATTATTAATCAGCCACAGAGAAATGAAGTCCTAATACATGCTACGACATGGACGACCATCAGGCTAAGTGAAATAAACGAGATATAAGACAAAAGTTGTATGATCCCTACATTAGGCAAATGTGTAGAGACAAAAGGTTAGTGGTTACCAAGGGCTCCTCCAGGAGGAAGGAACGGAGAGCTATTGCTTAAGGGACACTGCGTTTCTGCTTGGGGTGATTAAAAACTGTCGGAAATAGTGGTGATGGTTTCACAACAAAGTGAATGTAATTAATGTTACTGAACTGTACACTTAATAACGGTTAAAATGGTAACTTTTTAATACACACACACACACACACACAATCCCATTATATTTTCTTTTAAAAACCAAAGAGATACACACCTCCATCCCAGGATCTCTTCTACTCTCTGTCTACATTCCCTCTCCAGTGACTTCAATCTCTCCCACGGTTTTCAAATGCTGCCTTTATGCTGACAACTCCTAAGTTCCTGATGTTGTTCTGAATGAAGGCTCATATTCCCAACTTGCCAGCTCCACTGAAATGTCCCACAGGCATCTCAAAGCACACCCTTTAAATTCTTCCAATCTTTAACACAGTGGTCAATAGTACCCACAGCACAAAAGAGAAAACGGAGGGACGGGGGGAATAAGCGTTGTCCATGATGGTACCCTTTTCCTTATACCTCACAATCACCAGTCTTATTAATTTATTTTCACTTAAATCCTTCCACTTTTTGAAGTCACCATAAACAAGTACTGTCATTTCTTTCCAAGACTACTACTTTACCTTTTAATTGGTCTCCCAGCTTCTACTCCATCACCCGTATAATTCACGATACACTGAAAGGCCAAGACGATCTTTCCAAAAGCATGATGAATTATCTCTAAAAACCCTCAATAGGTTCCCACTGCTAAAACAAAATCTGGACTCCTTACAACAGCCTTGAAGGTCCTGAATAATCTGGCCCTGCTTATAACTCCAGTTTCCTATCATGAATGCATCTCCTCCTTACCCACTCCACTCCACTCCACCCATCCTGTCTGAGTCTCTTTAACATGTCATACTCTTTCCAACTCCTCCTTCCTGGAGTATGTCCTTCTCATCATCACTTAATTAGCTGATTCATGTCCTTCAGATGTCACCTTTCAGAAAGGCCGCCCACTCCCTCTCTATCACATTACCTTTCTTGCAGAGCATTCACCACTATCTGATTCTTTTCCTGATACTTTCCTCAACAACTAGAACAAGACCTTGAAAACAGCAGTTACTCAAATATTTGCAAATAAATGAATAAGAAAAAAGTAAAGGCACAGATTTTACCAAGAATTATAATTCTTAGAATTCTAACAATTTACAATCTAAGCAGTCCAATCGAACTAAGAAGTCTAGCCCCTTTCCCCACCCTTTTTCCTTCTGTTGGAGACCTACAAAACCCAAATGTCATCTCCTCCTCAATGAGACCTTCCCTGTCTGCCTAGTTAAAACTGTAACCCACCCTCTAAACTCTAATCGACCTTTGCTGCTGTTTTCTCTGTAATACTTATCACTTTCTGATGTGCTATACATAATCTACTTACTTATTTTGTCTGTCTTCCCCTAGTAGGCTGCACAAGAGAACATTTTTTAATCTCTGCTATATTCCCAGTGCCTAGAATGGAGTCCTGGTGGCACGGTGGTTAAGAGCTACGGCTGCTAACTGAAAGGTCAGCAGTTCGAATCCACCAGCTGCTCCTTGGAAACCCTATGAGGCAGTTCTACTCTGTCCTACAGGGTCGCTATGAGTTGGAATCAACTGCAACAGGTATTTTTTAAAACATAATAGATACTTAATATGTATTTGTTGACAGAACAAACAGTGGAATATTATGCAACCATTGTCGATCTCTTTTTATATACTGATATAAAAAAATAAACCAAACCAAACTCAATGCTGCTGAGTCAATTCTAATTCACAGTGACCCTGCAGGACAAAACAGAACTGCCTCACAGGGTTTCCAAGGAGTGGCTGGTAGATCTGAACTCCTGACCTTTTGGTTAGCTGCGGAGCTCTTAACCACTGTGCCACCAGGGATCCAACATAAAAAACAGTCCGACGTAAATTGCTTAAGTAAACATGTTAAATGTAAACCCACATATGTACCTAAAAAATATTATACACCAAACTGTTAATTAAAATTTTCTCTAGATGGGATTACAAGGGATTTTTATACACTGTAATTCTGTACTGTTAGAAACTGTCTAAACATGCAATACATTCATAAACGGGAAAATGATTTTATAAACTTACCTGATAACATAGGTCCTAAAAGGTATAATGTGCTGCATGACCGCAGGGATATGTAGCCATATTCTAATCTAAAAAAGAAAAAAGATGACATTAATGCATAACAAATATGTTTTCTTTCATTTTAATTAAACATAAAAGGATTTAAATGTCACTAAATTGCACATGTAAAAACAATGAATTGTCAAATGTTTTGTTATATATATTTTTACCACAATAAAACAATTTAAAAAAAAGAGGATTTAGTATTTTGCTGCCTCTAAAGCTACACACATTTTATTATTGTGAGAAGAGTAAACTTAAAAATAAAACTACACATGTATCAGTTAAGTAATTTAACCTAAATACATATTCCTTCCCCAAAATATCAAATTACATATGGTATCTAGTCACTTCAAATCCATCAAAGTCAAATGTTTTACAGAGTGACGCACTGATCACAGTACCACAATATCTACAACTCTTTACTGAAATAAATACCCCTCATCTAACTTACAATGAACAGTTATAACAAATCTGTCCCTCACTCTCTCCGCACGACGCTCCAACTCACTTGTGATCCACATTATAGTAGTTCCAGTCTCACAAACACCCGCTGCAGGCGAGTCAGAACTGGCTCCTGGAGACCCTGCCGGACAGAGTACAACTGCCCCCAGGTTTCCAAGGTTATGATCTTTACAGAGGCAGATCGCCACATCTTTCTCCCGTGGAGTGGCTGGTGGGTCTGAACTCTCAGTTAGCAGCCAGACGCTTCACCAGGGTATCACCAAGGCTCCTCGGATTAGGCACACTGGAGATAAATCCCTCACCTTCCTGCCACTCCCCTTCCTAATCCATTTTCAATACCGAAGCCAAAACAGCATTTCTATTCAAGCAGTGCTGGATGAAAACGAACATTCCTGACCAAAACTCAGATCTGAAAACAGTACCCCCCAAGCTCCCCGCTGCTTCAGTTACCCCAACACTTCAGCACAATAAGGTTCATCGTGATCTGACCTCTGTTCTTTCCTGCCTTCCGCATCTTTCACACCCTACCAGATAATACAGTCATACAAAGTTAACTCCAGAAATTCAATATGCTCTCTTCATCTCTGGGTTTTTCTTCAATCCAATATGCCATCTCCCTACTGTGGAGTGCAACGTTTAAGCGCTTGGCTGCTAACCAAAAGGCTGGCAGTTTGAACCCACGCAATGGTTCCGTGGGAGAAAAACCTGGCAATCTGCTCTATAAAGACTTGTTGTTAGGTGCCTTCGAGTCAGTTCCAACTCACAGAGACCCCATATACAACAGAAGGAAACACTGCCTGGTCCTGCACCATCCCAACAATCGTTGCTATGTTCGAGCCCACTGCTGCAGCCACTGTGTCAGTCCATCTCAGTGAGGGTCTTCCCATTTTTCTTTGACCCTCTAGTTTACCAAGCATGATGTCCTTCTCCAGGGACTGGCCCCTCCCAATAACATGTCCAAAGTATATGAGACGAAGTCTCACTTCTAAGGAGCATTCTGGCTGTACAGCCTAGAAAACTCTGAGGCACTTACACCTCGTCAAACTGATCTAGAGCACAGCTTCCTCGAGCCACAATTTTATAAACCCTGGTCATTTCTACATGTCCATTTCTTTTCTTGAGAAATAGGCAGCTGGTTTAGGCATGCTGTTTCTGTATCAATATGTTTGGGGTTCCTATTGAGGAATCTCTGAATTTACACACGATTTTCATATACAGGAAAGAAAACACAGTGAAAAAAATTATTAGATTTTAGGGCAATCCTTTCCTCGTAAGGAAAAGAAAAAAAACCTTTAAGTTACAAACCACGTTTAGGATAAGATAGGTAAGGGCTGGCCTTATGGACTACCTGTTTTTCCTACAATTTATTTTAGTATACATACTTTCATTTTATATATATAATTAATTCAGTTATTTAAGAGAATTCAGTTATGCAAGAATTCGGGCTTTAGTAAAGTTAAATTAAGTTTTACTACACCAATTTTTAAAATGATGACCAGAACAGGTTATTAAAGGCTGAATTTTAATATATAGGTAGTAAAAATTATCTCTGTGTCCACATTTACTGCGCTTCACATTAACTGACTTAACATATGAAACAATTATCTTCTTTACGAGGCAAAGAGAGATGCTAGGTCTCTACTTGTAATACAAAGGGCAGGCAGGCACACTGTAGCAGTACTGAGGCTAACAAAGAGATGCTAGGCCTCTACCTGTAGTACAGAGGGCAGGCAGGCACAC
>NW_004443941.1:956022-968355 GCF_000243295.1 Trichechus manatus latirostris | reverse complement strand
ACTGAGGCTAACAAAGAGATGCTAGGTCTCTACTTGTAGTACAGAGGGCAGGCAGGCACACTGTAGCAGTACTGAGGCTAACTACCATCTAAGCTGCCAAAACCTGAAGAAGCCAATACTTTCCAGGACAAAATCCTAGGCAAGCAAGTTAAAATAAATAAAAGAAAAGAGATGTGTGCATAGCTACCTACCTGATATTTAAGACAAAAGATTTAAAACTAAATTTATTCTATTTTAACAAAAATCACTAAATTTATTCAAATTCTATTATACAAAAGAACTTTTAAAAAGTTTCCATACTCAACTTTTCCAAAATATAATCCAGAAAAAAATGTTTTATTTTACATGCAAACCACTCAATCAAAAGTTGCCTTTTTCTGGACATAAAATTCATGTTACTGAAATGACAGGCTTTGTTCCAAGGATTAAAACCTTTCTAAACAATACTTACATTAGACACAACTGTAATAAATGCATGTGCTACAAGAAACGGCAAAGTTTCAGGAGTTCCATATTCAAAACAATCCTTCATGAGAGAAAGGCCATTTTTCCCACAAAACAAACATACATAACGAAGCAAATGCAATGGTACTTCCACATCCTGTGAAAATAAAGAAGATATGTCATTACTTAAAAACCTATCAGGAATAATTTTCATTTTATTACCAATACTGTAAATATACTTATTGGACATAAAAATAAACTCAAAGACATATATAAACAACAAAAATAAGCCAAACATAAAATATTCCATAAACCTCGCAATGAAAAAAGATAAACACTTACATTCATATCACAGAATGCCCCTAATATGTTGCTTTCTTGGGTTGATATATCCTAATTAAAAAGAAAAAGTAAATACTATTAGGTCTCAAATACTAAATGACAATCTAAAAAATATATATGACTTCTAGAAGTCTAATTTTATAGAAACTCAATAGATAATTTTGAAATTGCTTCTCATGAAGAACAGTGGTATTCCTAACTGAAGCTTATCCAATTCAGCTCTAAAGTATACTTCAACCCTTCTCCACAAAAATCTTTCTATACGTACTACAAGTTATTTTGACTTTTTAAAACTATTTAACGTCTCTTCAGAGAATCGTGGTAATTTTCATAAAAATATATTACAATTGAGTCAAGTGGTTTTGAAATTATGCTGCAGAATTCCCTAGAGATATACTCAAGAGTTGCATAAACAATGACACGTTTTCCATACATACGATTTAAACTCCTGAAAGTACACTCAGCCACCACTGGTGAGAGTATACATTGGTGTGACCTTCTTCTAAGGGCAATGTGACGGGCGGCGCAGCAGTTAAGAGCTGGACTGCTAACCAAAAGGTCAGCGGTTCGAACCCTTGGAAACCCTGTGGGGCAGTTCTACTCTGGGGCAGTTCTATAGGGTCACTATGAGTTGACTACGACGGATTTAGTTTTTATCAGCATTTAAAATGCACGTTCCCTTTGATCTAGCAATTCATCTCTATGGGTACTTACCGTTAAGGAACTAATCAGAGAAGTACTGGAAAAGAGACGTACAATCATGCTCACTGCAATTATTTACAATACCTCAAAATCAGAAGCAACTTAAATACCCGTCAATAAAAGAGCGGTTAAATAAATGGTGGTGATAATCATTCAGAGTCTTATATAACCATTAAAAATAATAAGGTAAAATGGGCATGAGAAATCTTTTTTGGGATGATGGAAATGTTCTAAAATTGGAATGTGGTGATAGTTGCACACAAATTTACTAAAATTCATTAAATTATACACTTTAAACAAGTGGTTTTTATGGTATGTAAGTTATACTTTGAAAAAGTGTGAAGAAAAATAAGGTTGATCCATATGTAGAGACATGGAAAGATAATACCTTGTAATATATTTTTAAAAACACAGAATTTATGAACATGATTTGATTTTACAAATTTTTTAAATATCTGGCAATACCTGAACTAATTTTGTCACAATGGCTTTCTTGAGGAGACAATGGAGAAAAGGGGAAGTTCAAGGCTTTCTAAAGGCTATTTTTATATATTCTTTACTTCTCAGTTTGTCACTCTGAAAATACTGATGTTATATTCAGAAAGCTAGATACCTTCATCTGAAAAGTTAGCTGGCAAAGGGAACCTGTTCATTCATTGCTGCTACCTGTTTTGTACAGTAACCTCCACTGCTGAAATAAAGTTTGAAAATCACTGACTGAGAATAATCACACAGAACTATCCTGAACATTTGATGAACCCAAAAACAAACAAAACCTGTCCTTACAGAAGCCAGAACACTTGTCAAAGTAAGTGTACTAAAGCTCCTAAATCTGTTCCCAAGCTTCTACCACAAGGGCCACAGATAAAGTTCAAGTTATTCTCAACAAACCTTTTTGCTGTCTTCAAAAAGCCCTGAATTAAAGAACCCCTCTGGTATTGTTAAATATAGATTCACGGACTGGGTGAATCATGCTGGAATATTAGTTATGATTTCTAGTGCTTAACATGGTAACAGCTAGAAGAACTAACAGAATTCTACCCTGATGCAAAACATATAATTCATGGGTTGGAAGCATCTATTTTGGCTACTCAGAAGAACTATTTGCTATTTCTGACCTGGACACATGATACTATTCTAAGATGTTACTGCAATCTCATTTTAAATGCTATTTAAAGAGTTAATATAGATCCACAGGTAACAGCATTGGGAACATGAGAGGTCTCACTTGAGGCTGAACCAACATCATTTTTCTTTTAAAAGTTCCAATTTTAGATGATTCCAGAAGAGGCTTTAAAAAACCTATCAGAGATTTCTGAAGTTTTTATTCAAAGTCTCATATTCACTAAATATGAGATGATGCCATACTATTTCTAGAAGCAAACAGAAGAATTTGCTTATTATTTTAAAAGAAAGAAATTAGCAAATAAATGAGATTTATAAAGTAACTGCTATCTAATTAAACAAATGCTCCATAACTGAACTAAGAAAAATTAAAGGCCAATAGATAAAGAATAAAATTTCTGCTTATGAAAGTCCGTGGTTTTGGAATCAGTGGTGATGGTTATAAACTGTGGGAATTACTTAAAACCACTAAACTACACTTTAAGAGGATAAATTTTATGATACGTGAATTATATCTCAGTAAAGAGACGGGAAAAAAGTCAGGGAAAGGTGGCCAGAGGAAACTACCCTAGATCTGGAAATTGGTAAAATAACATGAACATGTACACTTAGTCTACCTTAACACATCAGGTGTACATTTAAACAGAAGTGCAGCAGTTCCTCTCCTTTCTACACTTTTACACTAATTTTTACTTAGAAATAAATTTTAACACTACTGTAATACCTCATTTTGTAGAATTACACAGCTATTCAAGATTAAAAAAGAATTCAACCAGACAAAAAAATTCTGTAACCTGAATTAATAGCACACACTTCCAATTACTAGATCTTTAAAGATATTATCAACTTTGACAGGGAGGAAAGGAAGGAGTGGGGGAGGGAGAGGGGAGATCAAAAGGGGCTCCACCCTCCCGTGTGGACACGACAGAGTGGCGAGTTAAAAATGACTGAGATGCTGTGCAGCAGAAGACGACCTGGATTCCAGGACTCTCCACAACATGGTGTGCAAACCCAAGCAAATCTTTTTTGACGTTTCCTAGCCAGTTCTCTCATAAAATACAAGTGTCGACTAGGCTTCTAAAACCACAAGTACCAAAATACTAACATAGGAGTTTTTAATCTTTTACTTCTAAAAAGTTCTGCCTATGTGTGCCTCTTAAAAAAATAACCAATATCAAAATTAGAGTTATGTTTAACGAGAGCTCACACTATACGATCGTATTATCTTCTCATGTCTACGCACTGTAAAAAGCCAAACGTTTTTGTATCAATATTAAGTTAACAAGTCTTAGGATTTTTCTGGTTTAATTTAACTGGAGAAGACAGCAGAACAGCACAAAGGAAAGACTGGATGGCTAGACCATCTATCTCCTCATAGAAAGGTGGGACAATAATCTCCCCCAATAATTTTTGTTACATTGCATAGTAAGTACTGGTTTTCTTTAACATATCTGTATTCATGTGTATACACACACCATTTATATATATATATATTTAGTAATATAATCATGTTATAAATACATCTTAATACATCTTATAATATATGCATATACATTTATATCTCTATAATGTTTTATAATTGTTTTATATTTACATACATAAATGTGTGTGTATTTTATAATGCAATTGCTTTATCACGTATACATACATCACCAAGGTTTTAATTTGGGACCCTCTGAAACAGATGACCCTTAACACATTTAATTACATGGCCACTAGTACAAAACTAGAAAGTTCAGAGTATTTATAACAGATCATTGCTAAGATACAAGAAAAGGAACCCTGGTGGTGCAATGGTTAAGCACTTGGCTGCTAACTCCGGGAGAAAGAACTGTTGATCTGCTCCTGTAACGATTACAGCCTAGAACACCCTGCGGGACAATTCTACTCCAGCACATGGAGTCACTAAAAGTTGAAATCAACTCAATGGCACCTAACAACAAGATACTATTAACTCAGGAAGCAAGACGACGAACATGAAATTAAAGAAGCACATACTTAATATAGAATTTTGTATAAGGAGGTTCCTCTTTTACTGTATCTAAAAATGTTTTTTATTAGAATTTTACCCCAAAGACTTCATGAAATCATTGCTTTCAATCAAGTATTCACAGGGAATGATCCCCAAACAGTAATAACAAGGTACTTTAATCCAAAAGGAAAAGTACAGGGGAGTGCAATTATGCCTACATTTAGAGAGTAGCATTTTTTAAAACCAGAAAGAAAAAAAAAACTGATGAGTAAATTGATTTTAGAAACAAAATAGATTTAGTATTGCTATACTTCCACTGTTAAGAGATTTTTAGCTAGAGAAAATTTATTTCTAAGAAACTCTGCATGAAATTACACATATCTAGGTCGCTACACAAACTATTTTTAACATTTTTTGATTCCTAATTTAAGGCTTTAAAACATTATTCACATGGTGTTCTTAAGATAAAATTTTCAAGTTTACACAGAAATGTTATTAGCTGCCATCAAGTCAGCCCCCAACTAACAGCAACTCATGCAAGCAGGACTGGCGCGTTATGATCCACAGAGCTTTCACTGGCTGATTTTCTTCCTAGTCTGTCCTCGTCTGAAGCCCCACTGAAGCCTGTTCAGCGTCACAGCAACACGCAAGCCTCCACTAACAGAGGTGGTGGCCGCGCCTGAGGTGCACTGGCCTGGATTTGAACCCAGGTCTCCCGCATAGAAGGAGGGAATTCCACCACTGAACCACCACCTGCACAAATAGGTCCCTTTTTATCGTTGTTGTTGAAAAAAGACTCTAAGAAGACTTTTTTTTAGAAGTCTAGTAAGTATCTTATGTCATGTAAGAAAGCCTTCAAAATGTTTCTATATAGGAAGAAAACTGACCAGGAATTCTAGAAGATGTAACACAATCTGATCTAAAGTACTGTTACGGGGAATTCTAACAGAGAAAATATCCACCTCCTGGGCCACGTTTTCAAATAGTCTCAATTTAATCTTAAAATATCCTCAGTAAAGCAATGCTATTTTCTAGATGAGGAGGCAGAAGTCTAAAGAAATCAAGTATGAAGGTTACAGAACAAGTAAGCTAGAGAAAAGAGTCACACTTTTAAAAAAAGCACGTGGTAGATACTCCAATGGCCACGAGTCTTCCCATCTCAGGACGCAATGAGCCTCTGCCTCTCCTCTCACCCAGAGAGGGAGAACAGTTCTCCAACCCTTGGAATCTGGGCTGCCCTTGGGAACTGCTTCAGAATAGAATGTGGCTAAATGACACTGTGATCTCAGAAGCTGGACCTTAAGAATTTTAAGAAGCCTTACACTTCCACTTTCATCCTCTTGAAGCACTGTAAGACTACCATGTAAGGAACTCACTCTACCCTAGTGGTGAATGCGAGCCCACGTGGAGAAAATCCAAGGAGCCTCAGTCAACAGCCTGCACAAACTGCCAGACATGTGAGCAAGACCATCTTAGACCTTCCAACCAATCAGACCTTCCAAGTAAATGCAACTGCATAGGTGAACCCAAGCAAAACCAGCAAAGGAAATAAACAGCCAACCCACAGAATCAAGAGAAATAATAAATCATTAATTTAAGGTACTAATTATATTACCATGTAATTTTCTCAATTCCCACTATGTCTAAAAAGAAATTCCACTGGCTAATAAGTCTAAGATGAGCTACTAAGCTCTTGGAAAGGCTTGTAAAAAAATATCACTAGGAAGAGGAGCCAAGATGGCAGCTTAGTCAGACATGTCATGCTGTCCCTCTACAACCAAGAGACACCGAGTGACAACAGTTATGGATGACAATCCCAGAATCCGGAGCATCGAAGGATAAAGCATTAGATCAAACACCGACTGAAAGAAGCAGCTGAAAACAGTGAACAAGGAGAGAAGCAGAGCAGAGATGCCCTGCCAGCAGGCCAGCCCAGCACAGCGTGGCCATATTGAGACAAAGCCAGCAGAGATTCCTGGTGTGGAGCATAGTAGGCAGCTTCACATAACTCCCAAGAGGAGACAGAGAAACTGTGTAGGCATACCCAAGTGAAGCAAGCCCCAATTGTGACCCCTCCCCACTCACCCAGTGAGTAGTAGAGAGAGGGCGCTCCCGGCCGCCCACCTCGACTTGCCCCTCACCTCACCCCTCGCCTCACCGAGCAGGCCAAGTGAGGGTCACCATGCTCCCCAGCCACTCGCCCAATTCTGCTCCTCGCCCACTGCCCTGCCAAACGGATCAAGCAAGCATCACCACACTCTCCAGCCACCTGCCCCACCCCTAACCAATCAAGTAGGCCGAATGAGTGCCACTGTGCTCCATGACCGCCTGGCAACCCACTCCACCCTGCCCGTGCTGCACAGCCAAGCAGGTGGAGACAGCACCTCCGTGACTGGGCATTCCCACACTGCACCCACGTTCACTGCATCATCATTCACAATAGCAAAAAGATGGAAACAACCCAAATGCCCATCGAGGGATGAAGGGATAAACAAACTGTGGTACATACACACAAAGGAACACAATGCAACAATAAAGAATCATGATGAATCTGCAAAACTTCTCACAACACAGATAAATCTGGAGGACATTATGCTGAGTGAAGTAAGTCGATCACAAAAGGACAAATATTGTATCAGACTACTATTATAAAAAGAATAGGTTTAGACACAGAAAGAAACAGTCTTTGATGATTACCAGGGACGGGATGTGGAAGGAGGGAGACTCATTAACTACAGTGGAGACAACTGTTAACTCTGGCGAAGGGAAAGGCTATACACAACACAGGAAAGCCAGCAAAACGTGACCAAGGCAAAGGAAGACACCAAGAGGCACCCAAGAATAAACAGCAACTATGGTAGACACTGTAACATAAAATCCTACAACAGTAATAACAAACAATAATTTGTAAGGAGATACACAGACTACCTACTGTAGGTTAAACATGTGAGGGAGGGTAGACAGGAGTACACCTGCGTATGTGTACGGGCATGCTGGTGCATATTTCTACACACAGGCACACATGTTTACTGCGCTTCGCTTTACTGCGTTTCACAGATACTGTGATTTTTTACAAACTGAAGGTTTGTAGCAACCCTGAGTCGAGCCAAGTCCATCGATACCATTTTTCAAACAGCATGTGCTCACTTCATGTCTCTGTGTCACATTTTGGTAATTTTCACAATATTTCAAATTTTTTCATTATTATTACATCTGTTAGGGTGATCAGTGATTTCTGATGTTACTACTGTAACTGTTTTGGGATGCCAAGAACCCATGCCCATATAATATGGCAAACTTAATCGATAAATGTTGTGTGTGTTCTGACTGCTCCACTGACAGGTCGTTCCCGCCTGTCTCCCTCTCCTCAGGTCTCCTTATTACCTTAGACACGACAATACTGAAATTAGACCAATTAATAACCATGGCCTCTAAGTGCTCAAGGGAAAGGAAGAGTCGCACATCTCTCACTTTAAATCAAAAGCTAGAAATGATTAAACTCAGTGAGGAAAGCCATTTCAAAAGCTAAGATAGGCCAAAAGCTGGGCCTCTTTCACCAAACAATTAGCCAAGTTGTGAATGCTAAGAAAAAGTTCTTGAAAGAAATGAAAAGTGCTACTCCAGTGAACACACAAATGATAACAAAGTAAAATAACCTTACTGCCGATATGGAGAAAGTTTTAGGGGTCTGGACAGAAGATCAAACCAGCCACAAAATTCCCTTAAGCCAAAGTTTAATCCAGAGCAAGGCTTTAACTCCTTTCAACTCCATGAAGGCTGAGAGAGGTAAGGAAGCTGCAGAAGAAAAGTGTGAAACTAGCACAGGTTGGTACCTGAGGTTTAAGGAAAGAAGCCACCTCCACAACATAAAAGCACAAGGGGAAGCAGCAAGTGCTGATGGAGAAACTTGCCGCAATCGATGAAGGTGGCCACACTCAACAACAGATTTTCAAGGGAGACGAATCAGCCTTATATTGGAAGAAGATGCCACTTGGGATTTTCACAGCTAGAGAGGAGAAGTCATTGCCTGGCTTCAAAGCTTCAAAGGAGGCTGACTCTCTTGTTAGGGGCTAATACAGCTGGTGACTTTTTAAGATGAAGCCAAGGCTCGTTTACCATTCCGAAAATCCTAGGGCCCTTAAGAAGTATGCTAAATCTACTCTGCCTGCGCTCTACAAACAACAAAGCCTAGATGACAGCACATCTGTTTACAACACGGTTTACTGAATATTTTAAGCCCACTGTTGAGACCTACTGCTCAGAAAAAAAACATTCCTTTCAAAATATTTCTGCTCATTGACAATGCACCTGGTCACCCAAGAGCTCTGACGGAGATGTACAAAGAGATTAATGTTGTTTTCAAGCCTGCTAACACAACATCCATTCTGCAGCCCATGGATCAAGAGGTAATTTTGAATTTCAAGTCTTATTAAGAAATACATTTCATAAGGCTCTAGCTGCCATAGACAGTGATTCCTCTGATGGATCTGGGCAAAGTAAATAGAAAACTTTCTGGAAAGGATTCACCATTCTAGATGGCATTAAGAACATTCATGACTCATGGGACGAGGTCAAAATATCGAAATTAACAGGAATTGGCAATCAGTTGATTCCGATCCTCATGGACAACTTTGAAGGGTTCAAGACTTCAGTGGAGGAATTAACTGCAGATATAGTGGAAACAACAAGAGAACTAGAAACAGAAGTAGAGCCTGAAGATGAGACTGAATTGCTGCAATCTCGTGATCAAATTTAATGGATGAGGAGTTGCTTCTTATGGGTGAGCAAAGAAAGTGGTTTCTTGAGATGGAATCTAGTCCTGGTGAAGATGCTCTGAATATTGTTGAAAAGACAACAAAGGATTTAGAATATTACATAAACTTAATTGATAAAGCAGCAGCAGGGTTTGAGAGGACTGATTCCAATTCTGAAAGAAGTTCTACTGTGGGTAAAATGCTATCAAACAGCATTGCATGCTACAGAGAAATCTTTCATGAAAGGAAGAATCAATCAATATGGCAAATTTCATTGTTCTCTTATTTTAAGAAATTGCCACAGCCACCCAACATTCAGCAAACACCACCCTGATCAGTCAGCAGTCATCAACATTGAGACAAGACCCTCCACCAGCAAAGATTAAGACTCGCTAAAGGCTCAGATGATAGTTAGCATATTTTTTTAGCAATAAAGTATTTTTTTAATTAATATATGTACACTGATTTTTAAACCTAATACTACTGCACACTAAACAGACTACAGTATAGTGTAAAAAAGAAGAAGGATCAGTAGTTGGAAAATACGGCCTTCGTGATAGAAATTACGGCGAAGACAGCATGATAGAATTTTGCAAAACCAACGACTTCAGTACAAATACCTTCTTTAACCAACATAAATGGCGACTATATGTGTGGACCTCACCAGATGAAATACACAAGAATCAAATCGACTACATCTGTGGGAAGAGACGATGGAAAAGCTCAATATCATCAGTGAGAACAAGGCCAGGGGCTGACTGAGGAATAGACCATCAATTGTTCCTATGCAAGTTCAAGCTGAAACTGAAGAAAATTAGAACAAAAAAAAAAATTAGAGCCAAAGTAAACCTTGAGTACATCCCACCTGAATTTAGAAACCATCTCAAGAATAGATTTGGCATGTTGAACACAAAAGACCAAAGACCAGAAGAGTTGTGCAATGACATCAAGGACATTATATATGGAGAAAAAGGTCATTAAAAAGACAGGAAGGAAAGAAAAGACCAAAATGGATGTCAGAAGACACTCTGAAACATGCTCTTGAATGTAAAATAGCTAAAGCGAAAAGAAGAAATGATGAAGAAAAAGAATTCAAGAGAAGATTTCAAAGGGTGGCTCGAGAAGACAAAGTAGAAGTATTTAAATGACATGTGCAAAGACCTGGAGATAGAAAACTAAAAAGGAAGAACATACTCTGCATTTCTCAAGCTGAAAGAACTTAAGAAAAAATTCAAGCCTCCTGTTGCAATAGTGAAGGATTCTACGGGGAAAATATTAAACAACTCAGGAAGGGTCAAAAGAAGATAGAAGGAATACACAGAGTCACCATACCAAAAAGAACTGGTCGACGTTCAACATTTCAGAAGGTACAATATGAGGAGGAACCAATGGTAATGAAGGAAGAAGTCCAAGCTGCACTGAAAGCACTGGCGAAAAACAAAACAAGGATCCAGGAATTGACGGGATACCAACTGAGATGTTTCAACAAATGGGTGCAGCTCACTTATCTATGCCAAGAAATGTGGAAGACAGCTACCTGGCCAACTGACTGGAAGACATCTAAATTTATGCCTAGTCCCAACAAAGGTGATCCCTCAGAATGTGGAAATTATTGAACACCATCATTAATATTACACGCAAGTAAAATTTTGCCGAACATCATTCAAAAGCGGCTGCAGCAGTATATCAACAGTTAACTGCCAGACATTCAAGCCAGATCCAGAAGAGGACGTGGAACCAGGGATATCACTGCTGATGTCAGATGGATACTGGCTGAAAGCAGAGAATACCAGAAAGATGTTTACCTGTGTTTTACTGACTATCCAAAGGCATTCGACTGTGTGAATCAAAACAAATTACGGATAACATTGCGAAGAACAGGAATTCCAGAACACTTAATTGTGCTCATGAGGAACCTGTACATGGACCAAGAAGCAGTCACTGGAACAGAACAAAGGGATACTGCATGGTTTAAAGTCAGGAAAGGTGGGCATCAGGGTTGTACCTTTCACCATACCGATTCAGTATGTACGCTGTGCAAATAATCCAAGAAGCTGGTCTATATGAAGAAGAACGGTACATCAGGATTGGAGGAAGACTCATCAACAACCTGCGTTATGCAAATGACACAACCTTGCTTGCTGAAAGTGAAGAGGACTTGAAGTACTTACTGATGAAGAACAAAGACCACGGCCTTCGGTATAGATTACAGCTCAACATAATGAAAGACAAAAATCCTCACAACTGGACCAATAAGCAACATCATGATAAACGGGGAAAAGACTGAAGCTGCCAAGGATTTCATTTTACTTGGATCCACAATCAACATCCATGGAAGCAGCAGTCAAGAAGTCAAAAGACACATTGCACTGGGCAAATCCGCTGCAAAAGATCTCTTTAAAGTGTTGAAAAGCAAAGATGTCACCCTGTTGACTAAGATGCGCCTGACTCATGGTGTTTTCAATCATCTACTATGCATATGAAAGCTGGACGATGAATAAAGAAGACCGACAAAGAACTGATGCCACTGAACTGTGGTGCTGGAGAAGAATCCTGAACATACCATGGACTGCCAAAAGAACAAACAAATCTGTCTTGGAGGAAGTACAACCAGAAAACTCCTTAGAAGCAAGGATGAGGAGGTGGGGCCAAGATGGTGTAGTCAGACACTTCTGGTGGACCTTCTTACAACAAAGACCAGAAAAAAACAAATGATGTGATTATATATGGCAATCTGGGAGCCCTGAACATGAAAGGCAGAGTTGAGGAACCGGACTGAGTGGCAGGTGGAGGGAGAGACAGTTCAGACGCAGCGAGGAGTTGCCAGACCAGACCCAGCAAGAGCCTGAGCCCTTCAGGCCTGATCAGCTCGGGGGTGAGCAGTGAGGCAGGCAAGCAACCAAACTCAGGAGGCGCGTCTTGAGCACCAGTAGAGACCCAACACGAGACTCTACACAGCCATCTAGAATCAGCGAGAAGCAGCCCTCCATGAAA
>NW_004443941.1:951943-953810 GCF_000243295.1 Trichechus manatus latirostris | reverse complement strand
CACGATGCAGAAAAGGCATTTGACAAAGTCCAACACCCATTCGTGATAAAAACTCTCAACAAAATAGGAATAGAAGGGAAATTCCTCAATATAATTAAGGGCATTTACACAAAGCCAAAAGCCAACATCATCCTAAATGGAGAGTCGAAAAGCATTCCCTTTGAGAACAAGAACCAGACAAGGATGCCCTTTATCACCACTCATATTCAACATTCTGCTGGAGGTTCTAGCCAGAGCAATTAGGCTAGAAAAAGAAATGAAGAGCATCCAAATTGGTAGGGAAGACGTCAAAGTATCTCTATTTACAGATGATATGATCTTATACACAGAAAACCTCAAAGAATCCACAAGAAAACTACTGGAACTAATACAACATTTCAGCAAAGTTTCCGGATACAAGATAAACAACAAAAATCAGCTGGATTCCTTTACACCAACAAAGAGAACCTTGAAAAGGAAATCATCAAATCAATACCATTTACAATAGCCCCCAAGAAGATAAAATACTTAGGAATAAATCTAACTAGAGACGTAAAAGATCTACACAATGAGAACTACAAGACAGTACTGCAAGACCAAAAGAGACCTGCGTAAGTGGAAAAACATACCTTGCTCATGGATAGGTAGACTCAACACTGTGAAAACGTCAATTCTACCCAAAGGAATCTACTGATACAGTGCAATCCCGATTCAAATTCCAACGGCATTTTTTAATGAGATGGAGAAACAAATCACCAGCTTCATATGGAACGGGAAGAGGCCCCAAATAAGTAAAGCATTACTCAAGAAGAAGAACAAAGTGGGAGGCCTCACACTACCTAATTTCAGAACCTACTACCTGGCCACGGTAGTCAAAACAGCCTGGTACTGGTACAACAACAGATACATAAACCAATGAAACAGAGTTGAGAATCCAGGCATAAATTCATCCAGCTATGAGCAGCTGATATCTGACAAAGGTCCAAAGTCCGTTAACTGGGGAAAAGACAGTCTCTTTAACAAATGGAGCTGTCATAACTGGATATCCGTCTGCAAAAAACTGAAACAAGATCCATACCTCACACCATGCACGAAAACTAACTCAAACTGGATCATAGACTTAAATATAAAATAGAAAACGATAAAGATCATGGAAGAAATAATATGGACAACACTAGGAGCCCTAACACATGGCATAAACACAATACGAACCATAAGTAACAATGCACAAGCACCAGAAGAGAGACCAGATAAACGGGAGCTCCTAAAAATCAAACACTTATGCTCATCAAAAACTTCACCAAAAGAGTCAAAAGACAGCCTATAGACTGGGGAAAACATTTGGCTACAACAAATCCGATCAGTGTCTAATCTCTAAAATCTACGAGATACTTCAAAACCTCAACAACAAAGAGACAAATATCCCAATTAAAAAATGGGCAAAGAATATGAACAGGCACTTCGCCAAAGAAGATATTCAGGCGGCTAACAAGACACATGAAGAAATGTTCAGGATCATTAGCCATTAGAGAAATGCAGATCAAAACTACAATGAGATACCATCTCACCCCGACAAGGCTAGCACTAATCCAAAAAACACGAAACAATAAATGCTGGAGAGGTTGTGGAGAGACTGGAACACTTATAAACTGTTGGTGGAATGTAAAATGGTACAATCACTTTGGAAATCTCCTTGGCACTTCCTTAAAAAGCTAGAAATAGAAGTATCATACGATCCAGCTATCCCGCTCCTTGGAATATATCCTAGAGAAATAAGAGCTGTCACACGAATAGATATACGCACACCCATGTTCATTGCAGCACTGTTCACAATAGCAAAAAGATGGAAACAACCTAGGTGTCTATCAATGGATGAATGGATAAACAA
>NW_004443941.1:943307-951161 GCF_000243295.1 Trichechus manatus latirostris | reverse complement strand
GGTCTGACTGAGACTAGAGGAACCTCAGAAAGCATGGCCCCTGGATTCTCTATCAGCCCAGAACTAAAACAATTTCCGAGGCTAACTCTTCAGACAGGGATTGGACTGGACTGTGGGACATAAAGGGATACTTGTGAGGAGTGTGCCTCTTAGCTCAAATAGATACAAGAGACTATACAGGCAGCTTCTGTCTGGAAGTGAGATGGGAAGGCAGAGAGGGTTAGGAGCTGGTTGAATGGACATGAGGAATCGGGTGGAAAGGAGGAGTGCACTGTCACAGTATGGGGAGAGCAATTAAGAGTCACATAACAATGTGTGTATAAATTTTTGTATGGGAAAAAAAAAGCAAGGATGGCAATACTACGTCTCACATACTTTAGACATGCTGTAAGGAGGGATCAGTTCCTGGAGAAGGACATCATGCTCAGTAGAAGGTCAGTGAAAAAGCGGAAGACCCTCAATGAGATGGATTGTCACTGTGGCTGCAACAATGGGCTTAAGCATAACAATGATTGTGAAGATGGCACAGGACTGGGCAGTGTTTCGTTCTGTTGTACACAGGGTCGCTACAAGTCGGAATCGACTTGATGGCACCTAACAACAACAACATAGTGTAAACATAACTTTTAAATGCACTGGGAAACAAAAAAAATTCCCACGACTCGCTTCATTGTGGTATTTGCTTTACCGCAAATCTCTCTGAGGTATGCCTGTACATATTTGTAAATGCTACATCTATACTCATATATAGAATAGAGCACTCACGGGGGCAAACTTACAGAAAACTACTTAGACATTAGACATCGGGACTGAACTACTGGACTTGAAGGTAAGGAACATAGTCTCACAGGGCACACAGGTCAACTGACAAAACACAGTTCATAAAGATAACGTTCTACATCCTAGCATGGCTGGTTGCATCTGGGGTCTTAAAAGCTTGTGAGCTGCCATCTAAGAAGCAACTCTTGGTCTCTTCCTGCGTGGAGCAAAGGAGAAAGAAGAAAACTGAAGACTCAAGGAAGCAATTAGTCCAGAGGACTAATCGCCTACATGAACCACCAACCTCTTCTAACCTGAGACCAGAAGAACTATCACTACTAACCACTCTGACTGGGATCAAACAGAAACTCCTGGTTAGAATGGGTAAAACATGTAGGACAAAATTCAAATTTAAAATAAAATACAGACTTACTGGTCTGAAAGAGACTGGAGGAAACTCGAGACTATTGCCCTAAGACAAACCTCTAACTTGAAACTGAAGATACTCCTGGAGGCCACCTTTCAGTCAAATAATAGACAGGGCTATAAAATAAACAATAACACCCATGAAAAATGTGCCTCTTGGAACAATCAACTATATGAGATCAAAAGGGCAACATCTGCCCAAAACAAAAGATGAGACAGCAGGGAGGGGCACGGGAACCAGACTAACGGAAACGAACCGAAGGAGGAAATGGGGAGAGTACTGCCACGCTGCAGGAATTGCAACCATTATCACAGAACAATCTGGGTAAGAATCACTAATTGGGAAACAAATTTGCTATGTAAACTTTCACCTAAAGCACAATAAAATGTTCAAGGAAAAGTACATGTATACAAAAAATATATCACTAACGGAAATAGTCAAGTATCTTGAGTTACCAAAAGATATTACTATTTAAAACTACTCTTGTTGCTGGGTGCCATCAAATCTATTCCAACTCATAGTGACCCCATGCTACAGAGTAAAACTGCCTCATTTGGTTTTCTTGGCTGTAATCCTTAACAAGTAGTTTTTAAAGGCACCCTGGTGGGGCAATGGTTAAGTGCTCAGCTGCTAACCAAAAGGTTGGAGGTTCAAATCCACCAGCTGCTCCATGCAAGAAAGATGTGGCAGTTTGCTTCCGTAAAGATTACAGCCTTGGAAACACTATGGGTGCAGCGTGATTAACTACTTTTGTGTGTGGCCATTCCAGCCATGGTCTTGTGACTCCCACCCAGGTGACTGGGCTGGGCTGTGCAAATAAGATAACTGTGGCCCCCGAGGGAGGGGATTGGTCAGTTTTGCCTTAAAGACAATTCCAGAGCAGAGAGGAGAGCCCACTACCATCAAGAAAGGAGAGATCCACAGGAGAAGGCACAGTGGGCTTCCCGGCACATGGAGCGAGAAAGCTGAGTGCCTCTGGGCAGAGACTGAGGACCAGGGAGAAGTCTATACCTGACTCACGAATCTGGGACTTGCTAGCCTCCACGATCACGTGAGGCATTTCCTTTATACGGTTTTTGAATTCTGTGAGACGTTGCAGCGAATTAGGGAATCCAAAGACAGGAGGGAGAGTACTGAGGCGAGAGGGAGTAGTTGATGTTAGAGATGATGGAATGGCACAGCAGCTTGGAAAAGTTAGACATCTGAGATACCTTTAACCTCCATCTCACAGGAGCCTGCTTTGTGCTGATCTTTATAAAAGAAATTATTTAACAGGGCAGTTCTAGTTCTCCTATAGGGTCATTATAAGAACTGACTCGACAGCAATGGGTTTTTTGGTTTTAATGTTTATGGAATCAGGTCACCAGGTCTTTCTCCCACAGAGCCGCCAGGTGGGCTGAAACCGCCAAACTTTTGATTAGCAGGTGAGTGCTTAACTATTGTGCCACCAGGGCTCCTTCTAAAACTACTAATTACTGATACTTTGTTAATATTTTTCCTGACAAAGGGCTTTCTAAATGCAGCTATTTATGTTTCTAAGAATGAAATTCAAAATTCTGTGTGTCCCTTTTTCCTCAAGCATTATTTCTTAAATAGATCAGCACAGATCTACACCACCAAAATGTTTAGGTCCCTAACTAACAGTTCAATTTTTATGAGTTCAGTTTACAAATTTTTCCTTAATAGGACTACACTGAGTGAATGTTCAACACAAATTGCTATAGAAATGTGCTGGAGAAGACTGGAATAATCTTGATAACAGTAATGATTTTTACAGATTTTTCCATCAGCATTAACTCCGTCTTCAAGTTTATTTTTCACAAGTGAGAAACAGATGCCACGTTAACTATGACTTACATTACTTAAAATTCACAATATCTATTTTACATACCTCTATAGTAGGATGAGTGTTATGCTTGTAAGCAGTATATAAGGGAAACTGAATTTGAAAAATTTTTGCCACGCATAGTAAGAGTTTTTCCTTCTCATCTGTACTCCATAAACTAAAAGGATCAGAACTCTTTGAAGATTCCTCCTCAGTCAGATTACAAATTCTTGTAGAGTTTGATTTTTTTTCTATCGATTTTTGTCTTTCTGTACTTCCTTCATTACACTCTCTTTCTATATGCAGTGGTTCTTCTGCTTGATTACTCTCATCTTGCCACGTGGAATCTATGTTAATAGTAGTACAATGTTTACAAAGCTGGTCCCGGAGCACTTGAACTTGGGCAATCACTAAGTTAATAAGTGCACAAACTACTTGGTTAAAAATCTCCAAATGCTTATATTCCTTGAAGCAGCATAGACATTGCCTACAAGAGAAAAAAAGTCAATAAATGAATGCTTCCTAAAGAGGCAACAATTGTATTTTTCTAATAAGTAATACGAAAAATCAAATAAGCAAATACTAAAACACTTCTTTTCTAGATTTGTTTTTATTTCCTCCTTCCTGCTGGGGTAGCACCAAAAAACTTATAAACACTGCATCATATCAACAACTGGTATTTTAGTTAGTATAAAGTCACCATAATTAGATCTACAACTATATCCTCAGTTTTATGTATGTATTTATCTGTCCTACACAAAGAGGTATTTCAGGACAAAAATTGTGGCACATTTATTTGCTTCTCCAAGTACTGAGGATCCAGTATTTGTTTAGTAAATATTAGGAAACTGGCTATAATAAACACCTTACTAGTGAAGCTAGTTGGTTATTTAACATCAGGACTTCAGCTGTCAACTAATAAAACAGCTACATTTTTAAATCAATAATTTGCTTGAATGCTACTTGGGAGGGGCATTCCTAATCTATCTGGTAAATCAAACATGTTTAGGAACACCACACACTCATCAGCTCCAGTAAAAAGTAAAAATAAATAAAAACAGTAAGAGTTAGTAAGTATTACATACAAATCTAATTTTCTTACACATGTCCTGTGAGAAGTACAATGCTTAATGCTTGGCATATCGTGGATAATCAAAGGGTCTGGAGAATCAATAAATAAACAGCGCGCACGCACACACACACAAGCATCTCGTTCTAATAATATTTATATCCAATAATGGATGACGGTTAAATACCTATCACTTATAATTTTCACCTAGTAATATTATTGAAACAAATCAAAACATCTATATTATAGTCCAAATATATCACCAACTCTGTGTCTGAACATGCAGAAATAATCTCATCTCTCCAGCTGTGCTGGATTTGAAGTACTGTCACAAATTCTTTGATATCCCTTCCTTCAGAATGTGAAGTCCATTTTCCTCTCCCTGAATGTGGACCAAACTTAATGACTCACTTCAAATGAATAGAATGTTGCCGAAATGACAATGTGTGACATCTAAGACTAGGTCATAAAAGGCATTGCCACCTCTGCCTTGCCCCCTTAGATCACTCACTCTGGGGAAAGTCAAGCTATCTCGTGAGGACACACAAGCAGCCTGTGGGGGGGCCACATGGGAAAGAACTGAGGCCTCCCACTAACAACCAGGACGGACGTGCCCACCATGTAAATGAGCCACTGTGGAAGCAGGTCCTCCAGGCCCACATAAGCCTTCAAATGACTGTGACACGGCCTACACCTTAACTGCAAGCCTCGGAGAGGCCCAAGTCAGAAACACAAGCTGAATCACTCCCAAATTCCTGTTTCACAGAAACCTGGGATAATACATGCTTACTGTTGTATCAAGACAGTGACTTGTGGGGTCACTTGTTACACAGAAATAGATGAATAACACATCCTACTTGTTTTTACAGTGACAAAATGAAAGGGTTTTTATCTCTAAGGTCTCCTTCAGCTTTAAATTTCTATAATATCATGATTTCTACAAGAAGAAAAACAAGCACATCGCTCCCCAAGTTCTTTTGGTGAACACCTTCTTCTATTAGGTTTTGGGAAAACCAGGTTCAAAGTGAGGGATCATGAATTTGAGTATCTTTCTTTAAAGAAAACTAGAATCTGATTTCTCAGGAAAACGACCTTCAGCTAAAGATTCAAATCTACTTTAAAAATTCATTGTCAGGAAATAGGAATTAAACATCTTGATAAATTACTAGGGAACTAATCCTCAAAGACAAAAATGCCACGTGAACAAAGTAACAGAGAGCTGGGTCTGGGTCCCTGCAGCCCCAGAATGCACAAGTTCAAGGGAGACCTGAGATGTAAGTGGAGGTGGATTCACAGATGATCACTCTATCTATGTGTGTATCTTTTTAATGATTCTATATACTTCATAAGTTATACTTTTTATTATGTCAATTCTGAGAAGTCTAAGAACAGATTCTTGTTATTTATGGTAGTTATGTTCCATGAAAGGAGCCCTGGCGCGATGGATACGCACTCATTTGTTAACCGAAAGGTTGGCAGTTTGAACCCACTCAGCCACTCTGCAGGAAAAAGACCTGGCAATCTGCTCCTGTAAAGATTAAAGCCTAGAAAGCCCCATGGTGCAGTTCTGCTCTGTCACATGGGGTCGCTATGAGTCAAAAATCACCTCGACAGCACCTAACAACAACAGTAATATGTTCTGTACAGTTGCCAGGAGTGCTGAACCAGCAAATGCTGAACGACTGCTCCTAGGGAAAACACAAGGTTAGGTTCCTGTGAACCTCGGGTCACACCATTTTCTATATAACATAGTCATGCAAATGAAGTCTTTAAAAATTAAGCATGTCAAGTTTCATAAACACATTAACTAACATCTTCCTTTTGATGGAGCTGCATGGAGTGTGACAGGGCAGCGCACTGTGGTTAAACTCTCCACCTTTTCTTGTCCCACGAAAACCAGGGGAAGTTAGCACCATGCTGGAAATCTGTTCTTCCACGTAACCCTTTTCCTGGGCGACACTCAGCAGGTATTTTTTAAATTCTTCCAGCGTCCAGATCTGAAGAAACTACTTTACCTGCTAGCTGAACATTTTCACAAAACATGCCTTTTAACTTGTGTGAGCTGGCCAGCACTAGCTGAAAAGGGTTTAACGTTTTCCTGACTCTGGGTAACGTAACCATTAACTTCTTTGGCTTTCAGCCTCATGACAATGCTGTCCACTATACTTTAAGTCAGTCGTCATATCATGAATCCACAAACGTAGCCATGCTTCCATCTGTGTCACACGTTCCTCACGCGCTATAGATGTTACTTGAGTATTTTCAAGAGCAGCCTAACCAACAGGTTGGCAAATTTCCTCTTCCTTTTTCTGATGGATCCCACTGATGATTCATTGAAACTGAACTCATGGCCTGTGGCACTGTAATTCATGCCTGAGTGAAGCTTACCTAACACACGTTTTCTCCATAAGGCACACCGCAGCCTTCTTGCTCTTGGAAATACTAGACAGCCCTTCAAACAGCTAAACCACCAACAAAAAGCAAAAAAAATGAACTAAACAGACCACAAAAAGGACACTTGTTTACAGTATGAAAGCTGAAACAAGAAGGCAGAGTGTCACCTTGTTCGGCCTCAGTTGGGAACTTGTGCACCTGGCAACTCCAACTGTTCATGGCTCCGCACATGTCCAGGAATGGTCACAAAAGTGCCACAAGCACTGATTGTAGGGTTTCAAATAAGTTTTAGTAAGTAGGCAAATTCATAAATACAGAATGTGCGAATGATGAGTATTGACTATATCTGAATTCTCAATATAGCATTTCTTTCTACGTACCATACTCACAATTCAAGGTGGAAAAGTTTTGCTTTTAAATAGAAGCATCACTTTCAGGTAAGCCTAACTTGATTTTACACATAAACTTACTTCTGCTCTGTTCCAGACTTGATTACAAATATACTAAAGGGAAAAAAAGACATCATTCCACAAGGACAGAAATAATGGGAGAAGACAGTTGTTGTCTTGGATTGAACTGTGTCCCCAAAAAATGTGTGTAGCAACTTGGCTAGGTCATGATTCCTAGTATTGTGTGATTGTGTTATCTGATGTGATGTCCTTATGTGTTGTAAACTCTACCACTATGATGAGATTATATGTGATCTCCTCATGTGTTGTAAATTCTATCACTGTGATGAGGTTATACTGATGAGGTTGGCAAGATCAGTGTCTTAATGCAATCTCTTTTGGATGTAAAAGAGAGAAGTGAGCGGAGACACATGGGAACCTCATACCACCAAGAAAGCAGTGCTGGGAGCAGAGCTCGTCCTATGGACCTGAGGTTCCTGCGCAGAGAAGCTCCCAGACCAAAGGAAGACTGATGACATGGACTTTCCTCCAGAGCCGACAGATAAAGTGTTCCCCTGGAGCTGATGCCCTGAATTTGGACTGGACAGTGAGAGAATAAATTTCTCTTTGTAAAGCCATCCACTTGTGGTACTTCTGTTAGAGCAGCACTAGATGACTGAGACAGTTGTCAACCAATTTTGTAAGATGTAAAAAGAATAGTAAGTGATTGAGAGTGGAAAAAATAAACTTGGAAGTCATTACAGGGTAATGTACCAACAAAAAGAAAGATATACCCCCACAACACTGAAAAGGTGTAGAACTGAAGAAGCATCAGATACTTCTAAAGGCAGGGATGAAGCAAGAGGTAGAAAATAAGAGGATCAAATGAAAGATACAATTAAGACCTCCAGGTTCCCGTCTGTGAGGAACAGAAAGCAATTTGGCCTGCTGCTCTGGGTTCGTGAGAGCCGGGCTACACCTGAGGCTAATG
>NW_004443941.1:940209-943207 GCF_000243295.1 Trichechus manatus latirostris | reverse complement strand
GCTGACCAGACCAAGAGGGACCACCTAGGGGCCCAGGGCTGATGAAGTCGCATGAGGCATGATGTCATCTATCATGGTCATGTCATGAGGCCGATAACACCCCTGAGCGCTGAGGCTCAGATGGAGCTTCCTGGTTGGTAAGAGTGAACATCTATTCTTGGGAAGGTAGTGTGTCCCTTGGGATGTGTTAGCTCTGTGTTGGGACACCTCCTAGGCCTTGCCCTATGCATCTCTTCATTTGTATCCTTTTCATTATACTAAAGCTGTTATCATGGGTATGGTATTTCCCTTGAGCTCTGTGAGTCATTCCAGCCAATTACAGCATGCCAAGGGAGTAGTAGGGGCTGGCTGGTCTCCAGTGGAGGGACTCACGTAGACTTGTGAGCTTGCAGCTGTACCCAGTGACCTAGCCCTAAGTGGCTAGGGTCAGAAAGAAGAGCTGCGTGGGCAGCTGCCATCTGAACTCAACAGGGAAGGGAAGCTGAGATTTCCACAGGACACAGCTGGCACGTGGGTCCACCACACAACCTGACGTCAGAAGTGGGTGATCTTAGTCCTCCTAGACTGATCTGCACAATTGGCTTAGTTGGCAAGATTCACTAGACCAACCCTGATGTCCCACTATCCCAAACAAGCAGGACTCTTCCTACTTGACCCAGGAAACAAGAAGTTTTTTCTGTACGTAGAGTGAACAAGACAAACTCCAGAACACCAGATACTGAAGACGGCTGAGATGATTACAGAAACTGAAAATGAGAATTAAGTGAAATGTATGAATGAATGGTGAACCTCTTCAAGCACCCTCCCCTGGCCAACAATCATAGTAACATACCTCAAAGGCCAAAGACTGAAGTATACTTCTCTTAAAGAATATGAATAATCCAAAAAAAAAATGTCATTTATCCCAACAGAAAAGCCAGCTCACTACCTTACCATCATACAATTCTAAAACACCCTCCACACACAGAATTTCTAATTCGCTTTTCAGCGCCATTCTCTTCACCATGAAAAGATGGGCAAGGATAATAATAAAACTTTCAAGAAAAACCTGCATCAACAAAGGCTGATCAAAACAAACATAAAAAGGAATTCAGAGGCAACAGAGAAAATGCAGGAAAGAAAAAATTTTTTAACTGTAATTTATATCTTCAGAGACATAAAACAAGAACAGGATGCTGTTAAAAAAATTCAGACTACAAAACAGAGCCCTTTAATGAGTACACACATACATTATATACCTTTTTCCTATACATGTCATTCACAATTTAAAAATTAATTAAAGGTATACCCGCAGACCCCGGGTTACGAATGAGATCCGTTCCTAACTGCGTCTTTAAGTCTCTAAGTCGAATCTGTAGGTAAGCTGGAACAGGTGCACAAGGTTCTTATTGAGCCTTACTTCAGTGCAAGAAAAGGCTTGAAGACTTTTCAATGATTTAAAAGCTGCATATGCAGCAAGAGAAGGTGATTGTGATGAAGAATTTGTTGCAAGTAGAGGTTGGTTCAATCGTTTCAAAGCGAGGGCAAATATACACAATATTAAAAGACAAACACGAGTTGTCCGTAAGTCAGACATTCGTAACCTGAGGACTGCCTGTAATAATTTTTAAAATTCAACAGACTCTCCAGAAGGTGAAGTTTAAAACTCTCCCAGAAAGTAGAATAAATATTGATAATGGGGAGAAAAAGAAAAGTGAACAATCCATCGAGGAGGTACAGTATCTGACTGATAATATTTTCAGGAAAACAGAGAAGAAAATTTTCAGAACTGAAAGGCCCACCAAGACACATGTTGTTGTTGGGTGCTGCAGAGTCTATTTCAACTCACAGCGACCCCATGTGACAAAGCAGAGCTCCCCATAGGGTTTTCTTGGCTGTAATCTTTACTGAAGCAGACTGACAGGTCTTTCTCCCGCAGAGACGATGGGTGGGTTTGAACCGCCAACCTTTCGGTTAGCAGCCGATCACTTAACCATTGCACCACCAGGGCTCCTCAAAGACACATATCATCATGAATTTCAGAGGCCAAGGAAGGATAAAGGAGAAGATCCTAAAAGCTTTCAGACAGGGCGAAAAGAGTAACAAGCAAAAGTTCAGGAATAAAAATAACTAATACGTCTCCAAAGCAATACTGGAAGGTAGAATATAATAGATCAATACTGTCAGAATTGAGAGAAAATTATTTTTCACTTAGAATTTTGTATCTAACAAAAACTATTAAGTGTGAGGATAGAACAGACATTTTTAGGCCTAAGGGTCTAAAAAACATTTGTCCCCCATGCACCTTTTCTCAGAAAAAAATGTCTTCCTAATAAAAGAAGGAAGTAAACCAGTAAAGATGACAACATGGAAACCAGGAAATGAGAGACCCAACACGGGACAGAAGCAAAAGGAATTTCACAAATGAGATCTGAAGGGAAAACCCTAGAGAGCGGGAAACACAAAGTGCAGCAGGAGGATAAAGGCCAAAGGAGACTGGGGGACATGAGAATAACAGATCATCTAATGGTGTACAGCAATGTGAAAAACAGTACTGAAAAGAGTGTAAGTGTTGGAAAGAATTAGTGTTCCATACATAGATAGAAAAGTAATCAAATGAAAAACTCCAGGGAACAGAATGTACAAGACAGGAAATAAACCACAGAACCTTTTTTGGTTCACCACTGAGCAGTTTTTTATTTTTAAAACCATCCCAGAAACTGATACAATTATATTGAAAGGACATGGAAGAGTAAAAGAGAGAAATCCTTATACATCATAAAAGGAAGTCCATAGATTATGGACCTTCGATATGCAGATGATACAACCTTGTTTGCTGAAAATGAACAGGACTTGAAGCACTTACTGATGAAGATCAAAGACCACAGCCTTCAGCATGGACTACACCTCAACATAAAGAAAACACAAATCCTCACAACTGGACCAATAAGCAACATCATGATAAATGGAGAAAAGATTGAAGTTGTCAAGGATTTCATTTTACTTGGATCCACAATCA
>NW_004443941.1:903630-940109 GCF_000243295.1 Trichechus manatus latirostris | reverse complement strand
GATAAATGGAGAAAAGATTGAAGTTGTCAAGGATTTCATTTTACTTGGATCCACAATCAACACCCATGGAAGCAGCAGTCAGGAAATCAAACGACACACTGCACTGGCCAATTCTGCTGCAAAAAGACATCTTTAAATTGTTAAAAAGCAAAGATGTCACCTTGAAAACTAAGGTGCACCTGGCCCAAGCCATGGTGTTTTCAATCGTCTCATATGAATGCTAAAACTGGATAATGAATAAGGCAGACTGAAGAATGATGCCTTTGAATTATGGTGTTGGTGAAGAATATTAAATATATCATGGACTGCCAAAAGAATGAACAAATCTGTCTTGGAAGAAGTAAAGCCAGAATGCTCCTTAGAAGCAAGGATAGCGAGACTACGCCATCAGGAGGGATCAGTCCTTGGAGAAGAACATCATGCTTGGTAAAGTAGAGAGTCAGTGAAAAAGAGGAAGACCCTCAAGGAGATGGACTGACACAGTGGCTGCAGCAATGGGCTCAAGCATAACAACGATTGTGAGGATGGCACAGGACCAGGCAGTGTTTTGTTCTGTTATCCATGGAGTCGCTATCAGTTGGAACTGACTCAACGGCACCTAACAACAACAACAGATTATACCTAAAATTGACAGATGAAGCAACAGCAGTATATCATTTCAGAATATAGAGGTTAGTATCAAAACCAACATCTAAAAGAGCTAAAAACAGAAAGGCAGCTGAGGAGAGAGCATAAGGGACTTGTTTTTCATCATAAGCCTTTTTCTATCAATTGACTTTTTAAACTGCACAAGTTTACTTAGATTAAAAATATAAATGCATCCAATAGCATACATATCCTTCTAGTCACTGAACTTATATTCTTCTCAGTACTACCCATATCATTTCAAGCCTGACAAGACTCTGTAACCCGAGGAGAATTATATGCTGCCCAGCTATGTGGAGTGTGCCTAAGTTTAATAAGCAGCAATAAAATTTCTAAATGCCTAGTATATCAAGTTATATGCATTTAATTTAATAAACCATTTAATTAAACAGAACAATATTAACTATTCATGAGGAACCTACACGTCAAAATTACTTAAATCATTTTCAACCCAGAATGTGTAATTCCATCTATTAACAAATACTCTAATGGGTCTAACATTCCCTAACCTGGTACTGCTGAAGACATGAGAGGAGTGTTCTACAGTATTCAATTTCGGCAAAAATTGTTTTATTACAAGCTGATTTCAAAAAGGCACTACTTTATATAGTGGTCAATCTCACTATCCCATTGGTCAAACAAATTTCTTGATGCCCAGATAAAAATAAGAACCTTAGAATGAAACACACACATTAACCTATTCAAAAGCAACAGCTTTGAAAACTGTTCTTTAAAATTTATTAAAAGAATGAGAAAAATAAAAGCAATAGCTTCAAACACTTAACTAAGAACAAATGATAGTTCTGAACATTTTGATCAAAGACTCCACAGAAGAATTATGATCACAGTGGGGGAGAATGTGGAACGAACTTCAAATTCTCACGGAACCCAGACTTTCTGGAGCTACTGAGAGTGGATGACACCTCCTCTGAGAGTAGATGACACCCCCTCTGATGAAACTACTGAGATAATCTTTAAACCTTAAACTGAAACTATCCCCTGAAGTCATTTTTAAACCAAACAATACTTCAGCTAATTAGCAAAGAATGTCTGCCTTAAAGCACTGTGTGATCAAACTCCTAACAGCAACTCGAAAGGTTAGGTGAGAAGCCAAGGGGACAGCGAGTTTATGTTAATGATGGTGGAATAATTTGGAAAAGGACAGCAAGAACGGTTGGCACAAGTTGAAGTATGTAATCAATGCCACTGAAATGTACATGTAGAAATTGCTTAACTCTCGTTTTCCTGTGTATATTTTCACCAAAAATAATAAAAATAAAGAACATATGACAGCTATAACAGTACTATTTTTAGCCTGATAACACAAAGATCTGACAGAATCCCAGCCTGCCTAGGACCTAGAATTCTCATATGAAAGAAAGAAGCTTTGAAATTAAGTTAGAAAGTAAAGAGAACACAGGGAAGAGCCTTGAATGTCTGCTAGTAAGTGTGGGATTTTCAAGCTACAAATCCAAGCTTGTTCTGTGACGTTTAAAACAGGTCCAAAAAAACCTTGCAATACTTCGAACATGAATAATTTGTGATATAAATGCTTTTGTCATACATAATATTCCTTTCAGATCCTTATATGCTTTTACTAACTTACATTCTTCTTGAATTTATTTTCCTAATCCTTACTCTCTCCATTCTCTGAACTCATTTTCCCCCGTTTCATCCCCAATTACTAAGACAATACTTTAAAAAATACTCTGTTAAACCAGCACACACAACTTCCCTAATCTTACAGCTCAAACAAATGAGTAGCAGTTATATGACTGGTATACAACAATTAAATATAATGGCATAGATAATACTTGGTGACGCGGAGTGAATGGTTACAGTTGACTGCTACATGAAAAAGCAGACTACAAATCACACACACACATATGTATATGTTGTTATTAGGTGCCGTCAGGTCGGTTCCAACTCATAGCGACCCTATGTACAACAGGACTGTCCAGTCGTGTGCCATCCTCACAATCACTGTCATGCTTGAACCAACTGTTGCAGCCACTGCGTCAATTCATCTTGTTAAGGGTCTTCCTCTTTTTCGCTGGCCCTCTAACTTTTCCAAGCATGATGTCCTTCTCCAGGGACTGCTTCCTCCTGGTAACATGTTCAAAGCACGAGATGAAGTCTCACCATTCTTAATTCAAAGGAGCATTCCGGCTGTACTTCATCCAAGACAGATTTGTTTGTTCTTCTGGCAGTCATGGTATATTCAATATTCTTCGCCAACACCGTAATTCAAAGGCATCAATTCTTCTTTGGCCTTCCTTATTCGTTATCCAGCTTTCACATGCATATGAGGTGATTGAAAACACCATGGCTTGGGTCAGGCACACCTTAGTCCTTAAAGTAACAACATCTTTGCTTTTTAACACTTTAAAGAGGTCTTTTTGCAGCAGATTTGCCCACTGCAATGCGTTTTTTGAATTCTTGACTGCTGCTTCCATGGGTGATGATTGTGGATCCAAGTAAAATGAAATCTTTGAAAACTTCAATGTTTTCTCCATTTATCATGATGCTGACTACTGGGCCAGTTGTGAGGATTTTTGTTTTCTTCATGTTAAGGTGTAATTCATACTGAAGGCTGTAGTCTTTAACTTTATCAGTAAGTGCTTCAAGTCCTCTTCATTTCTAGGAAGGAAGGCTGTGTCATCTGCGTATCACAGGTTGTTAATGAGTCTTCCTCCAATCCTGATGCCACCTTCTTCATACAGTCCAGCTTCTTGGATTATCTGCTCAGCATACAGATTGAATAAGTATGGTGAAAGGATACAACCCTGACCCACACATTTCCTGATTTTAAACCATGCAGTATCCCCTTGTTCTGTTTGAATGACTGCCTCTTGGTCTATGCACAGGTTCCTCATGAGCACAATTAAGTGGTCTGGAATTCCCATTCCTCACAATGTTATCCATAATTTGTTATGATCCATACAGTCGAATGCCTTTGCATAGTCAATAAAACACAGATAGACATCTTTCTGGTATTCTCTGCTTCCAGCGAAGATCCATTTGACATCAGCAATGATAATCCTCGTTCCACGTCCTCTTCTGAATCCAGCTTGAATTTCTGGCAGCTCCCTGTCGGTGTACTGCTGCAACTGCCTCTGAATGATCTTCAGCAAAATTTTACTTGTGTGTAATTTTAATGATATTGTTCGATAATTTCCACATTCTGTTGGATCACCTTTTTTTGGAATGGGCACAAATATGGACCTCTTCCAGTCAGCTGGCCAGGTAGCTATCTTCCAAATTTCTTGGCATAGATGAGTGGGTGCTTCCAGCTTTGCATCCATTTGTTGAAACATCTCAGTTGGTATTCCTTCAATTCCTGGAGCCTTGCTTTTCCCCAATGCCTTCAGTGCAGTTTGTACTTCTCCCTTCAGTATCTCCTGAAATGGCTGAACGTCAACCAATCTTTTCTCGTTTAGTGATTCTGTGTATTCCCTCCATCTTCTTTAATGCTTTCGGGGTCGTTTATATTTTCTCCATAAAATCCTTCAATATCCCAACTCCAGGCTTGAATTTTCTTTTCAGTTCTTTCAGCTTGAGAAATGCCAAGTGTGTTCTTCCCTTTTGGCTTTCTAACTCTAGGTCTTTGCAGATTTCATTATAATAATTTGTCTTCTCGAGCCACCCTTTGAAATCTTCTGTTCAGCTCTTTCACGTGATCATTGCTTCCATTCGCTTTAGCTACTCTACATTCAAGAGCAAGCTTTGATCTCTTCTTACATCTATTTTAGTCTTTTATTTCTTCTCTCTTTTTATGACCTCTTGCTTTCTTCATGTATAAGCCCTAGTGGCACAGTGGTTAAAGTGCCTGGCTGCTAACTGAAAGGTCAGCTGTTCAAACCCACCAGCTGCTCCAAGGGAGAAAGATGTTGCAGTCTGCTTCTGTAAAGACTTCTGCCTTGGAAACCCTATGGGGCAGTTCTACTCTGTTCTATAGGGTCACTATGAGTGTGAATTGACTTAATGGCAATGGGTTTGGTTTGGTTTATAGAGATATTAAAATCACATCTTTGTAATTTTCAACTGTTCACAACTTCACATGAAGAATATATACAAAAAGTTATCAGTCATTACTCTGGAAGGTGGCATCCTTTTTTTTTAAACTTTTTATTATCTGTATTTTCTCAAAAAAAGTTTTAAATCAAAGAAAAAATATAAAAATCTTTGTAATGATTAAAAATATTAAATTCTTATCAACACACTTTATTTTTTAAGTGAGCATTCTCCTTTACCTACATTCCAGTAATACACCAGAAAAATGATTCTTAACCACTGAAAATCTTGCATTGATAATCTTATGAAAGCTATTAATACTTTTCTTCCAGGCCATCAAAGGACATTTTGTATTAAATTTCATGGGTTCATCAGCTCTCTAAGGTCCATTTATGGACTCCCGTGAATTCACTGGCATGAGTTAAGAATCCTTTCTACACACCTACACCTCATGTTATCAACTATCTCGTTATTCAACATTTCGCATTTACAACAATAGTAAAACATCTACTATCTATTTTGCACATTAATGACATACGCCTGGCAGAAACAAACGCCAAGGTACAAGGCAAGAGTAATGCTGGTTGTGATGGTTAAGGTTATGTGTCAACTTGGCTGGGCCACGATTCTCAGTGGTTTGGCAGTTATGTACTGATGGAATTTGGCAGTTACGTAATGATGTAGCCATCGTCCATTTTGTGATCTGGTGTGTCATCCTTCATTTTCACAAAATACCAATTTTCGCATAACAACTGGTCTACAGAACCTAAAAATGCCAATAAGTGAGGAATGGATGTATGGTAACTGTGCTTTACTAGTAGCTGTTTATCCCCTACAAGAATCACAATCCTAACTTAGGCAACAATATTTTCTGAAGCCAAACAGCTGGCACAAGAAAATAACTTAAGGAGGGGGCAGGGCCAGTAACAGGCAAAGGCTGTTACTACGAAGCACTGTGATCCAACTACATATTGTATTTTCACCTCTCTCATCAGCATAATTAATTAGGAGTATAATATTCTACCTTTATTAAAAAACTAGTTGCCATCAGGTCAACTGTGACTCATGGTGACCCTGTGTGTGTCAGAGTACAATTGTATTCCATAGGGCTCTCAATGGGTGATTTTTTAACACTGGATTGCCAGACCTTTCTTCCGAGGTGCCTGTGGGTGGACATAAACTTTCAACCTTTCAGTTAGGTGCCAAGCACATTAACCATTTGCACCACCTAGGGATTCTCTTACTTTTATTACTACCAGCTAAAAACCGTTCATACTTATTGACATGTGACCAGAATTATGCTGCAAGCTATTTTCCAGTTTGGCTTTTCATGCTTTAGATTATATGTCCTACAAGTTATTTCATTTTCTAAGATAAATTTTAACAATTTTAATTAAAACAGCTGTTTATGAAGCTCTTCTATCAGGTGCTACACTAAGCACATTGTTTCTTCACAATCTCACTAAGATCGGAGTAACTTTATTATTCTAGCGTCACAAATGAGGAAGTAAACAGAAGTCAACTAATTTGTCATAGTCACCCAGTTCACAAGTGATGAAGCAGGAATGGAACCTGTGTCCAACTGGCTCCAAGGCCACACTCTCAACGGTTTGGGGACAAAGACCCTTTGATATTCTGATGAAACTTAAGGGTTAATGTCTAAAACTGTACATATCAAAATTTCCTCTAGGAAAATGATTTTATTTCTCTGAATTTAATTTTATTCAGTGGCACCTACGTACATCCTGATATTAGTTAGAACTGTGTGTTTTTCTAGCATAATATATTACCACTTAGCTGTAGTTACAATAAATAAATTCAAAATCAAGACTCAGATCTGACATTTCTCAACAAATCACTTTAGACTACTAACGGTAATTTTAAGTCATTAACAAGGCAGTATTATGAAATATCCTAATTAATCTATGTCACCCACAGTGAAAGTAGCAACAACAACTGCTAAACTCAGTCAAAAGAAATTCAGGTGGTTGTGACTCAGAAAAGAGACATCACTAAGGATAGTACACAAGTTTTAAATAACTAAAATCTATAAGCTTTTTTGGAACAAATATATCTACCATTTTTATTGACAGAGAAAAGAAAAAATAAAGGAAGAAAAGGATACACTATATAGCAAATGACCTCTGAAATTAAACTATTCTGCTAAACCCTTTATGATCAGCTGTGCTGTGTGCCTCAGAACATGAGTTTATGTATCACTGAACTGAATATCTTAATTGATCACTGTTCACAATGCTTCCAACATTCCCTATCCATAAAAATTTTAGAAAGACTGTGTCATGGATTGAATTGTATCCCCCCAAAAATGTGTGTCAACCTGGCTAGGCTGTAATTCCTAATACTGTGTGGTTGTCCTCCATTTTGTGATCTGATGTATTTATCCTATGTGTTGTAAATCATAACCTCTAGGATGTTAATGAGGCAGGATTAGAGGCAGTTACATTAATAAGACAGGATGTAATCTATAGGATTAGGTTGTATCTTGAGTCAATCTCTTTGGAGATATAAAAGAAAGAAGGGAGCAGAGAGGAGAGGGACCGCCTACCACCAAGAAAAGAAGAGCTGGGAGCAGAGCGCGTCTTCTGGACCTAGGGTCCCTGAGCTGAGAAGCTCTTAGACCAGGTGAAGATTGATGACAAGGACTTTCCCCCAGAGCCGACAGAGGGAGAAAGACTTCCCCTGGAGCTACTGCCCTGAATTCCAACATTGTGAGAGAATAAATCTGTTAAAGCCATCCACTTATGGTATTTCTATTACAGCAGCACTAAGAAACTAAGACAGACTGCAAAGTTTAAACTGGATGGGCACACAACTGAGAAGAACTGTTAGCCATGACCAGCTAAAATCACATCGAAGAACAGGAATTTTTAACTCCTTGTTATAAATTTGGTTATATTAACTACTGTTACCTCAAGTTTGATTCTCTGTATTCTCAATATTTGTATTATTTAAAAATTAGTCTAATGTACATAATTATAATGGGAAAGGAACAAACAAGTGACTTCCAGAAGGGTCAGAGGAATCTCTGCCACAGGACTGATCTTTTATTTATTATTATTAAGTTTGTTACAGGCCTCTAGCTACGCCATAAAGACTTCATCCTTAATCTCTCAAAATAATTGTTTTGCAGAATTTCCAACATTCCTGTATTTCTAGATAATAAGAGAGGTTAAATACAGAAATCAATTTGTACTCTCATGTTTTAAAAACGAAACTATTGGCCAAAGAGCAAGGAGAAGGGAAGAAGATTTAATAGATACTGATAACCCGTCATTTAATGATTAAAGGTATCCAACATGCTAAAAGAACAATTTGATAACAAATAATGGCAATTTAAAATATAACTCACAAAATTAGTCTCCAAAATATTTAAAGATGCATACCTTTGTGTCCAGGAATTGATATAAGCAAATATTTTGAGAGTATGTTCCTTTCTGAGCTGCAGTCCATCACCACCTTCTATATCTGATACTGAAATAAAGCAGAAAAAAGAACTTTAAAAAAATCAATAAATACTAAATAGTAATACTAAACTAATATTAAAGCCATTCTTCAAAACAAAGCCTAGATTTACAAATACAAATATTTCAGAAAATTTTTCTTTTACTTTCACCAGAGAAAATAATTCTTAGTTTATGTAATTAATGACCCATTTGAGCTTAAGAACAAATTCTTAACAGATGTAATTTTGGAGGGGAGTGGGTGGAGAGACACTTTTGTGGTTATTCTGGCTATCATCACTCAGCTCCAAATCCATCCTTCTGTTCTACACTTTGTGATGCTAGTTCTAGGACTCTGCAAACCTCATTTTTCATTTTGCAGCTGGCTTCCTGTTAAGGTCTTCCTCCAGTGCCAACAGGGCACTAGGAGACGATCAGAAAGCAGGAGGAGGGACCACGGATTTCTTAGCTGGCTGTATCTGAAATCACCTGGCAGCAGCACTGATTCTAGCATCCTCACAGTACTGCTCTAAGTACCAGCAGTAGGCAGGCAGCCTCTCTTCCTTGAGGTCTGAGTCCAAACTTCCTTCACAGGGCCCTCCACCAAGCTATGAGATTGTGACAATATCAAGCTCTTTCCTTTGTTTCCCCAGCTAATCTTCCCCAGGGAGATCAGCTGCTTCCTGCAGTATCATCATCTCTGGGTTCCCCTTCTGCTCTTTCAAGTCTCCCATATTTGTGTAATTATATCTCTTTATTAAATTCCCTCTTCAATTCTCTAACATACTGGCATTTCATATACAACAGGTAAAGGATTCTAAAGTTATATCCAGAAGAGAAACTATAAGTCTGGTAATGTGAAATGTTTGGCTGTACAATAACAGGGGTCAGCAAACTTTTAGATGAAGAACAAGACAGTAAATATTTTAGGCTATGTAGGCTATAGAGTCTCTGTCACAACTATGCAACTCTGCTGTTGTACTGCAAAACCAGACATAAACAAACGAGCGTGGCCCTGTTAAAAAACAAGCGGCTGGCCAGACTTGGCCCTTATGCCAGAGTTTGCCAACCCCATGCTAGACATTTAGTAAAGTGATAAAGGAAGAACCCAGACTGAGATGGTGACATAAACATTACTGCCCACTAGCAGATTGCTGCTGTTGCTGTCAGTTGTCATGGAGTCGATTCTGGCTCATGGAAACCCCATGTGTACAGAAGGTAAATGGATTATTTTAGTAAACTGAATCTCTACATATCAAAATGTTGAATGAAAAGTACGAGTTGTAAAAGGACACAGTATGATATCATTTGTCAACTTTTAACACATACACCATTCTGTGTCGTCATGCACTTATAGTACAAATGTACACACTGCGTTGATAACGACCAGCATCAGGACAGTGGTTACCTCTAGTGGAAAGGATAAAGAGGTAGGATAGGGGGACATGCTTTTAGCTGTATGTTATCAGTCAACTTTTATTTCTTTAACAAAAGTCAAGATAAAATGTCAGCATCTACTAAATCTAGTTATTACATATATATCTTATTTTTAGGATTTTTCTAAAGGTCTGACTTAATTCATAATTAAATTTTGCCCGCTAAATATGCCAGATTAAACACATCCTTCTGTCTCTACTGCCTCCCAAAACCCCACTAAAATAACAGTAAGGAGAAAATACAATATAAATCCTCAGGGCAAAAAGAACAGAAGAGATAAGAACTAAATCTGGGGAGAAAATGATACGTAACTTAGTAAACCGAAGAAAGTTGACAGTGGGAAAGAAGCAGACTGATTTCATCCCAGGAAACCTCAAAAAGACTCGGGAATTAGAAATACTGAAAGGAATGTAGGTGGGACCATAAAAAGATTAAAGCCTCATTAAGAAGCAGTTAGACACCCCCATTCCCACCCCCTACCACCTTCCCACCATCCCCGGGACGGACAGATGGACGGACGGACGGACGGATGGGGACACACACACACGTTCGCCTTAAGCACTGCGCTCTTGTAAAGAAATATCTATATGAGATGGAATGGACAACAGTGACTCTAACCTAGACAGGAACTTTAAGGGCCGGAGAATCTAAGTTAATGGCAGTAAAACAATACGGGCAGCAACAGTGAAAACGGTGACACAACATGAAGTATGAACCACTGTCAACAAGCTGTGTACATAAAAACTGCTGACTTGGTATATGTTTTGTTGTGCATATTTCACCAAAAATAAAATTTAAAATAATGAGGCTAACACTACAACAAGGTTAGAAACAGGGTACTTAAAACCTATGAAACTTTATAAGCAGAACACTGACAGAATCATTAACTAACCTGATTTAAAATAACAACTACTAGTGCAGTTAAATCTCTACTGACATTTGCACGTGTAAGTCAAACAACCTTTCGTACCTTTAAATCATGAGGTCCCTGTTTCCTCTTTTCACATGAAGGTGCCTGAGGGCATTTAATTCTAATAAAGACCATTTTCACAAAAATTAAATATCAAATATAGCCCTTCTCATGAATCCATCATTGAAATGCAGAGGGAAATGCCTCTGCACCTTCTTTATTTTCACCAGGTATCTTTACACAGTAGAACGCACAGGAGTTCTTGAAGCCACTAAAACAACCACTATATGGTCAACAAGACGGCATTTCTGAAGACTTGTCAGCTTGTTTGTCTTCATCTGTGCTACGGCCTTCTCTTCAATCACAAGAAAGCATGTCTGGATTACTACCAAACATTAACATGATGGAGGAAAACCTCATATGAACCAATATGATGCTGTATTATACCAATATTGTGCCTCTATTTCTCAACTGTGTATCAAGTTAATTCATATTTTTAAAAAACATACCTCGCTGAAACTATATACTCAACGTTAAGATTTCTGGACCTCTTCTCCTCAGCTCCAGAGATGCAGGTAGCCCAAGAAAGAGGTTAAAGGATCACTCTGTTAACACTGACTAGCCCAAGAAGGGCAAAAAAAAAAAAAATTCTCTTGTTTAGGAAGAGAAGGAAAAGGTGCAAGGTAAAAGCATATGCCAAACAAATGGTCATACTTGATCACAAGGTACTAGCACCTAAACCCAATGCCAGCCTTTGGGGGCCTAGATAGCCCCTGAGGCTCTGGAAACCAAAGTTACTACTGACCGTCAGGGAGAAGGCGCCCGACAAACCTAGCAACCTGGACAGAATAAGATATAAACCCACTGCTGACGGAATAACATAAACTAACTGCTCACCAGAACAAGTTTTCCAGCTCATTCCATTACAGCCACTCCAGAACAAGAAGGGCAAAGGAAGGACATCTTATCAGAGCCAGCCAAACTAGAGCTCTCCAAGAACTCTAAGGAAGGGCCAAGGAGAGGCAGAGCACAGGACGCTGGACTGGGAGAGCAGAGACTAACATCTGGGAGATTCAGGCTGAAAAGCAAAAGAAGGTGGCTCCATGCAGAAATCCTTCTACCATTCCTTACAGAGGAGTAAGTGCACTCTAACCCCAAAGGGCCAAACACCTGGATAGGAAAGGGAAAGTAAGGTGGGTGAACTGTCATACAGATTTAAGGAAAATCAGTAACAGCAACGGAAGAGATCAAAGTACAACTGAAAACATCAAAGCTGGGCAATACCCAGGGGTGTCAGAGATGCTGCCCTCCTCCAGAAATTTTGTGACTGGAGGAAATGTATCCATCTGACACTCTGCATGGAGTACAGGAGTAAGAATGGAGTAAAAAGAAAATGGTTCTTGCCACTCAGATGAGAAAAATAAAATTCTCATGGAAACTTCCAGGTCAGAGATGGGCAGTATGGTGGCAAGTACAACCCCAAGAGGGTGACAGTTATCACCCAGGGGTCAAGTGAGAAACCACCAGTAGCTATGATCCAGACCTTATTCCCAAGCAAAGGGATAACTATTCTCACACACAATCTCACAACCAATCACAGAAAAAATTAATGACCGCTGACCACACCAAAGGTTCTGAACATAACCCCATATATTTTAGGTCCAGTGAATCCCACCCTTCGGGGCTCCTAGTCAACCAGTAAGAAATGTATTTTCAGCAAAGTCCTAAAAGAACAAAAGCTACAAGAGGCTGGTCCCTAACCAGAACTCTGGCCAGCACCAAGGATAGCCACTGAGGCCAATCTCGATGAATGAAACTGCTCTCAATAGGTACAAAAAGCTCCATGAGACAGACCAGCCAGCACTTCTGGCCTGAGTTGTTTCTTGGGTATCCAGACACTGCTAGACTAAGGCTTGATTTTAAACCTATTAATGTATGCTCATTCACCTTCTGATATAGGGCCAAGGCCTTTTCTTTGGGTTTCAGTCCACTAACTGGAGTCCTGCATTTTATCTTGCTTAAAATGAAACAAAGGCAGTGCATGTCTATCATTTCCATTTCAGCTTTCTTTTACAATGTTTAAACACTTAATCATTTGCAGAGCACTCTTAAGTACAGAACACTTTTACATTTTTTAAAAATTTCCCAATCTTTCTGTCTTGCCCACATCTAATTCTAAAGAACTTTTTTAAAAAAACAACTCACCGTTATCAACTCTTTTTCTTTTATTTGTAACCCAAAAAGCACAGTCTCGGAAAGGGATTGGGAAAACTTCTTGAAAGAAGTAACCCCAGCCATGGCCCCCAGGCACTCTGTTAACCCAGAACTGAAGCCATTCCCGAAGCCCACTCTTCAGACAAAGATTAGACTGAACTATAAAACATAAAATAGTACTCGTGAAGAGTGTGCTTCTTAGGTCAAGCAGATACACAAGACCAAACGGTCGGCTCCTGTCCAGAGGCAGGACGAGAAGGCAGGAAGGGCCAGGAACTGGTTGGATGGACATGGGAAACGCAGGGTGGAAAGCGAGAGTGTGCTGTCACATTGTGGGGATTTCAACTACTGTCACATAACATTATGTGTATAGATCTGCGTATGAGACATTAACTTGAACTGTAAACTTTCACCTAAAGCACAATGGAAAAGAAAAAGTAACCACACTAACCTGAAAGGAGTTAGGAGAAAGGGAAGCACGAATAGCAGAAGCAAAGCAACAGAAAGAAGAGATGACACAGAAGTCCGTAGGAAACGGAATCCTAGTCAAAGGATCATTATGTGCAAAAATTCAGAGAATTAAAAGAGAGAGAGAGAAACACACTTAATGAATAACTGGATAACTGCTGGCTGAGGGGATGGAAAGGTAAGACAAAGCTGATAAAGAAGTGAATAAATTTAAGCCCCGATTCACTAAATAATGCAACACATAGCATTCAGAAAATCCTATAAATAACCATAAAACACTAATACTTTAAATTCTGTTGCCTTAGAGGTAACGTGGTGAAGAACCCACTACTAGACCTGGAATTATAAACACATTTAAAAGGTTGTTCAAAGAGCCAATCGAATAGATATAAGCTTATTTAAAAAGCTGCTGCTATATAGTTATGAACTTGGATGAATTACCGTCATACCAATCAAATTTTAAGTTTTAAAATCTTAAGTGCAGCGATATGTACATATTCAAAATTTTCCAAAATAAAAAGTTTTAGAAAAAGCTATCAAAGACCAAAGACTTATTACCTAAAGTAACAATTATTAAGATGCAAAGGCAGAATTCTATTAGAAGGCAAAAATCAGTGAAATAATACCTTCAAAATAACTACCAGTCTAGAAATGCTGTATTCAGGTAAATGATAACACAAAAGGAAGGATGAAATGAGATTTCAGATAAATATTTATCATTTACCATTCACAGACTATGAATGGAAAAGGGGGAGGGGACTTAAAAGAAGTGCAGAAGGGAAGAGAAAGAAAATGAATCCCGGGGCAAGAAGGAAAAAAAAAAGAAAAATAAACATGTAGATAAATCTAAATAAGCAAACTGATTAAAACTTAAAACAAAGTACTAACTTAGGAGGCTTTAAAGTCAACTACAGACGGATCTTACCTGAAAGCTGAGAATACCAGAAAGATGTTTACCTGTGTTTTACTGACTATGCAAACGCATTCGACTGTGTGGATCATAATAGATTACGGATAACACTGTAAAGAATGGGAATTCCAGAACACTTAATTCTGCTCATGCTGAACCTGTGCATAGACCAAGAGGCAGTTACTGGAATATAACAAGGGGATACTGAGTGGTTTAAAATCAGGAAAGGTGTGAATCAGGGTTGTATCCTTACACAACAGTTATTCAATCTGTACGTGGAGTGAATAACCCAAGAAGCTGGACTATATGAAGAAGGCAGCATCAGGACTGGAGGAAGACTCATCAACAACCTGTGACATGCAAATGACACAACTTTGCTAAAAGCAAAGCGGACTTGAAGAACTTACTGATGAAATGTAAAGACTACAGCATTCAGTATGGATTATACCTCAACATAAACAACTGGACCAGTAAGCAATATTATGATAAATGGAGAAAAGATTACGTTGTCAAGGATTTCATTTTACTTGGATCCACAATCAATACCCATGGAAGCAGCAGTCAAGAAATCAAATGATATACTGCACTGGGCAAATTTGCTACAAAAGATCTTTTTAAGGTGTTCAAAGCAAAGATGTCACTTTGAGGACTAAGGCGCGCCTGACCCAGGCCATGGTGTTTTCAATCACCTCATACATATGCGAAAGCTGGACAATGAATAAGGAAGACCAAAGAAGAACTGATGTCTTTGAACTGTGGTGTTGGGGAAAAATATTGAATATACCATGGGCTGCAAGAAGAACAAACAATCTGTCTTGGAAGAAGTACAGCCAGAATGCTCTTAAGAAAGCAAGGACGGCAAGACTTCATCTCATGTACTTTGGACACATTATCAGGAAAAACCAGTCCCTAAAGAAGGATATCATGCTTGGCAGAGGGTCAGCAAAAAAGATGACGACCCTCAACAAGATGGACTGACAGAGTGGCTGCAACAATGGGCTCTAGCATAACAACGATTGTGAGGATGGCACAGGACTGGGCAGTGTTTTGTTGTGTCGTACATGGGGTTGCTGTGAGTCGGAACCAACTTGACGGCACCTAACAACAACAAGAAACTAGACAATACCATGGAAGAGAGCAGGGATAAAAAGACTGGCATTTTTTAAAGTGTTCTCAATTGATACATCTGATCATATAAAAACTGTATATTGTACACAACAGAACACAAAAACAAACTTCAAAGAAATGATAAACTAAAAAAAAATTTACAACAGGGTAATTTCTATGAGATTATACAAAGACATAAGACAAAAACAACTAAAGAGAAGGTAAAAGATATGAACAGAAAATAATACACAAGTGGCTCAAATGTACCACTGAAATGCTATTTTTTTTCTTATACAAGGATGGCAAAAGTTTGGTAACACCTAGTATTTGCAAAAATTAACGGGAAAATTGACACTTTCACACATCAATAAAGACAATTTGGCAATATCTATCAAAATTACAATGTACTGACCCTCTGAGACAGTAATTACTCTTCAAAGCATCTTTTTCCTACATATATATGAGATACCCATCAAACAGCAATTATGGATATTCATCACAGCATTGTTTACGATAACAGAAGACTGAAAGTAACCCAAATGTCTATCAATACAAGTTAACTACACCTTGGCAATGGAAAACTGTGCATCAAAAAAATAAAAAGATGCTCTTTATCAATTGGAGTGAAATAATCCAAAAAAACCTTAACTGTAATAAAAAGGCAAAAGCAGTATTTTTAATTCCGTGGGTTCATAATAATTCTCCCCACCACCCAAAAAAAAAAGATTCAATGATCACCTTCAGCAAATGTTAATTATAACTCATTATTTTGAAAACTGCTAAATAATAGGGAGGAATCAGTCATTTATCCCACCTTTCCTGTACAAATGGTACCTCAAAATAACAGATAATAGAAGAAAGGTTCTCTTTATATAGTTCAGCTAATAAAGAATGGTAACATTAGGATAGCACCATTTTGTAATTGCTAATGAAAGCCCTGGCAATCTACTTTGGAAAAACCAGTCATTGAAAACTCCAGGGTGCACAGCTCTACTCTGAAACAGATGGGGCCACCATGAGTTGAAACTGACTCAACAGCAACTGGTTTGGAGTCCCTGGGTGGTACAAATGGTTAACATGCTAGGCTGCAAACCAAAAGGTTGCAGGTTCAAGTCCTCCCAGAGGTTCCTCCTAAGAAGGCCTGGCAGTCTACTTTCGAAAAACCAGCCGTTGAAAACTTTACTGAGCAGAGTTCTGCTCTGACACACACAGGGCTCACCATGAGTCAGAACTGACTCACCGCCAACTGGACTGGTATCCAAATGAGAAAGCAAGAAGTAAAACTATCTCTAGTCATAGATGGCATGATCCTATATATAAAAAATCCACAAGAAAGCTACAAGAGGTAATACATGAATTCAACAAAGCCACAAGGTACATGATTAACACAAAAAAATTAGTTGTGTTTCTAGACACTAACAATGAATAACTTCAAAAATAAATTAAGAAATGTGACCAGGGACATGAAGCACTTATAAAATGAAAACTGTAACACATCGATGAAAAGAGATCAAAGAAGACAAACAAATGGAAACATGCTCCATGTTCATGGATTGCAAGACTTAATATTGTTAAGATGCCAACACTACCAAAGTGATCTGCAGATTCAACGCAATCCCAATCAAAATTCCAACAGCCTTCTTTACAGAAATAGAAAAACTAATTCTTAACTTTATACGGAATGGCAAGAGGCCCCAAATAGCTGAAACAATGTTGAAAGAGAAGAACAAAGTAGGAGGACTCGTATTTCCTTATTTTAAAACATACTATACAGCTACAGTAATCAAAATAGCCTGGTACTGGTATAACAATATTCACCTAGACCAATGGAATAGAATTGAGAGTCCAGAAATAAAGTCACATCGATGGTCAACTGATTTTTCTTTCTTTTTATTGTGTTTTAGAAGGAGGTTTACAGAGCGAATTAGTTTCTCATTAAACAATACACATATTGTTTTGTGAGACAGTCAACTGATTTTTGACAAGGGTGCCAAGTCCATTCGATGGAGAAAGAAGAGTCTCTTCAATAAACAGTGCTGGAAAAATTGGATTTCCACAAGCAGAAAAATGAAATAGGATCCATGTCTCACACCAAATTCAAAATGGATTAAGGACCTAAATGTGCAAACTAAAACCATAAAAAGTCTAGAAGAACAAGCAGGGGCAACACTGTCAGGCCTAGCTTTTGACAAGGGATTATCTAATATAATAAAAGCACAAACAGCAAAAGACAAAATAAATAAATGGGACCTCATAAAAATTTAAAAACTTTTGTTCATCAAAAAACTTTACCAAGAAACTGAAAAGACAAGATACAGACTGGGAGAACATCTTCGGAAACCATATATCCAACAAAAACCTAATAACCAAAATAATATATAAAACTTTGACAACAACAAAAAGATAAATAATCCCATCATAAAATGGGCAAACAACGTGAATAGTCATTTCACCAAAGAGGATATTCAAATGGTACCAAATGAGTGAAAAGATGCTTAGCGTCATTAGCCATCAGAGAGATGCAAATCAAAACCACAATGAGATAATTTCACTCCCACTTGGATGACTAAGAAGAAAAAAAACAGAAAATAACAAATGTTGGCAAAGATACAGGCAAGTTGGAACCCTTACCCATCGCTGATGGGAATGTAAAATGGTACAGTCGTTGTGGCAGTTCCTCAAAAAACTAAAAACACAGCGATCATACCAAAACCATACCCATTGCCATCAAGTCGATTCCGATTCATAGCGACCCTACAGGACAGAGTAGAACTGCCTCATACGGTTTCCAAGGAGCGCCTGGTGGATTTGAACCATTGACCTTTTGGTTAGCAGCTGTAGCTCTTAACCACTATGCCACCAGGGTTTCCAGAGTGATCATATGACCCAACAATTCCACTAAAGGTATATACTCAAAAGACTTGAAAGCTGAAACTCAAAAGGAGACTTGCATACCAATGTTCACTGCAGCACTATTCACAATAGCCAAAAGGTGGAAACAACCCAAATGCCTATCAACAGATGAACGGATAAACAAAATGTGGTACATACATACAATGAAATACTACTCAGCCAGTAGGAGAAATGAAGTCTTGATACATGCTACAGCATGGATGGAACCTGAAGACATTATGCTGAGCAAAATAAGCCAATCAAAAAAGGACAAATATTGTATGACCTCACTTATATAAAAAGACAAGAAAAGGCAAATGTATAGAAATCAAAGTTTATTAGTGGTTGCCAGGGGCAGGAGGAGGGGGGAAAGTGGGGTTAACGGTGATGGAAAAATCACATTAAGGTAAGGTTGTACAGCTGATTATTACAATTGCTGTCAATCAGTTGTACACCTGTAAAAAGCTGAATCAGCAAAAAAGTTGTGCGATAGATATAACAACAACAACAAACGAAAATAGCTGCTGAGGTAAAACCAAAAACCTCATGGGATTTGGTTCTTTAGTTTGGAGGTTTAGGGTCATGGTTTCAAGGGACATCCCAGGTAATTGGCCTAATAACATGTTTAGTGCTTCTGCTCTACCTCCTAGTTCACCACATAGTGCCTGGGGTCTTAAAAGCTTGCAAGCACTCATCCAAGCCACAACAATTGGTCTCTATTCACCTGTAGCAACAGAGGAAGGACAGTCAGGAATAGGAGCAGGACATGGAATGTGCAGCTGACTGCTTCCATTAACAACTACCTTCTTCACCATGAAACCAGAAGAACTGATAGTACCCTGCTACCATTACTGAACATGCTGATCAAACATTCCATAGAAGAATCCTGATAAAAGGGGGGAAAAGCAGAACTGAATTTTAAATTCTCATCGACTCTAGACTTTTTGGAGCCTTGGCAGGCAGATGAACCCTTGATTGAAACTACTGCCCTGAAATAATCTTTAAACCTTAAACCAAAAACATCCCCTGAAGTCATCTTAAAACCAAACAATGTTCAGCTTAACTAGTAAAAAAGGTCTGTCTTGAGCATTATGCTCTTTTAAGAACTATTTATATGGGATCAAACTGACAACAGCAACTCAAAAGATTATACAGGAACTTAGGGGGCAATGAGTTTCTATTAATGAGGGAGGAACAACTCATAAAAGGACGGTGCGAATGGTTGCACAACTCGAAGAACGTAATCAATGTTCCTAAATCGTACATGTTAAACTGCTTAACTGTTTGTTGTATGTTTTGCTGTGTATATTCTCAACAACAAAACAAACACAATACAGTAGAAAAAAAGTAAGAAAACAATTTCTTTACAATAGCATCCAAAAGAATACCTGGGAATAAATTTAAATAGGGTAGTGAAGGACTTGTTCTCTGAAAACTATAAAACAGTGCTGAAAGAAACTAAGGACCTAAAGACACAGCCTGCGCTCATGAGGCAGACTTACTGTTAAGATGTCAATACCACTCAAATTCAAATTCTCATGGAATTCAGACTCTCTGGAGCCACCAGGGTTGGCTGACATCCCCCTCCACCACCACCAAGTTTCTACTGCCCTAAGGAAATCTTTAAACCTTAAACCAAAACTATCCCCTGAAGTCATCTGTGATGGTTAAGGCTTTGTGTCGACTCAGCTGGGGCCATGATTTTCAGTGGATTGGCAGTTATGTAATGATATAGTTTGGCAGTTATGAAATATGTAATGTAGCAGATGTGTGATGATGTAATCATCCTCCATTTTGAGAAATGATGTAGCTGTCCCCCATTTTTTAATCTGACGTGAGCAGCCAATCAATTGAAAAGGGAGTTTCCTTTGGGGTATGGCCTGCATCCAATATATATATGGATGTTCTGGCAAAGCTGGCTTGCTCTGGATCCTGCATCTGACTTGTCATCCTCTGACATCCAGTTCTTGGGACGTGAGCCAGTAGCCTCCCACCTGACCTGCAGATCTTGGGATTCGTCAGCTCCCACAATCTCATGAGTCAGCATCCTTCCACCTGACCTGCCAATTTGGGGTTTCTCAGCCCCTGCAACAACGTGCATCAGAAGAAGCCTCCAGCCTGACTCCTAACCCACGGATCTGGAACTTGTCAGTCTCCACAACTGCGAGAGCCATTTCCTTAAGATAAATTTTTCTCTCTCTCTCTCTCTATATATATATAAATATAGGCATACCTCATTTTATTGTGCCTTGCTTTATTACACTTCACATACTGTGTTTTTCCCAAATTGAAGGTCTGTGGCAACCCTGCATCGAGCAAGACTATTGGTGCCATTCTTCCAACAGCATGTGCTCACTTTGTGTCTCTGTGTTACATTTTCATAATTCTCATAATACTTCAATTTTTTTCATTATTATGGTGATCTGTGGTCAGTGATCTTTGACATTGGGGGTGGGACACCACAAACCACGCCCATGTAAGACGGCAAACTTAATAAACGTTGTGTGTGTTCTGACTGCTCCAACGACTGGTCGTTACCCTGTCTGTCTCCCTCTCCTCAGGTCTCCCTATTCCCTGAGACAAGACAATATTGAAATTAGGCCAATTAATAACCATACAATGGCCTCTCAGTGTTCAAGGGAAAGGAAGAGTCGTAGGTCTATCACTTTAAATCAAAAGCTAGAAACGATTAAACTTAGTGAGGAAAGCCATGTCAAAAGCTAAGACAGGCCAAAAGCTAGGTCTCTTACACCATCAATTAGCCAAGTTGTGAAAGCAAAGGAAAAGTTGTTGAAGGAAATGAAAAGTGCTACTCCAGTGAACACACAAATGATAAGAAAGTGAAAATAGCCTTATTGCTGATGTGGAGAAAGTTTTATTGGTCTGGACAGAAGAACAAACCAGCCACGACATTCCCTTAAGCCAAAGCCTAATCCAGAGCAAGGCCCTAACTCTCTTCAATTCCATGAAGGCTGAGAGAGGTGGGGAAGCTGTAGAAGGAAAGTCTGAAGCTAGAAGAGGTTGGTTCATGAGGTTTATGGGAAGAAGCCACCTCCTCAACATAAAAGTACAAGGTGAAGCAGCAAGTGCTGATGTAGAAGTTGCAGCAAGTTATTCAGAAATCTAGCTAAGATAACTGATCAAAGTGACTACACTAAACAACAGATTTTCAATGGAGACGAAAGAGCCTTATATTGGAAGAAGATGCCATCTAGGACTTACATAGCTAGAGAGAAGTTAATACCTGGCTTCAAAACTTCAAAAGACAGGCTGACTCTCTTGTTAGGGGCTAATGCAGCTGGTGACTTTTTAAGTTGAAGCCAATGCTCATTTACCATTCTGAAAATCCTAAGGCCCTTAAGAAGTATGCTAAATCTATTCTGCTTGTGCTCTATAAATGGAACAACAAAGCCTGGATGACAGCACATCTGTTTACAACATGGTTTACTGAACATTTTAAGCCCACTGTTGAGACCTAAAACCCGTTGCTGCAGAGTCGATTCTGACTCATAGCAACCCTACAGGACAGAGAACTGCCCCATAGAGTTTCCATGGAGCGGCTGGTGGATCTGAACTGCCAACCTTTTGGTTAGCAGCTGAACGCTTAACCACTGTGCCGCCAGGGAGACCTACTGCTCAGCAAAAAAGATTCCTTTCAAAATATTTCTGCTCACTGACAAAGCACCTGGTCATCCAAGAGCTCTGATGGAGACGTACAAGGAGCTTAATGTTGTTTTCATGCCTGCTAACACTACATCCATTCTGCAGCCCATGGATCAAGGAGTAATTTCGACTTCCAAGTTTTATTACTTAAGAAATACATTTCATAAGGCTACAGCTGCCATAGATAGTGACCTCTGATGCATCTGGGCAAGGTAAATTGAAAACCTTTTGGAAAGGATGTACTGTAGAGTTTCAAGGCTGTGACCTTTCGGAAGCAGATCCCCAGGCCTTACTTCCGAGGAGCCTCTGGGTGGGTCTCCACTGCCAATCTTTCAGTTAGTAGTCAAACGCTTAATCATTTGCACCACCCAGGAACAAGTAAGATAATAACAAATATTGTCAAGGATGTGGAGAAATCAGAACCCTCATACATTGCTTGTAGTAATGTAAAATGTTGCAGCACTTTGGAAAACAGCATGATAATTCCTCAAAAAGTTAAGCTTAGAATTATCATTTGACCCACTCCTAAGCATATAGCCAAGAGAAATGAAAACATGTCCACAAACATGTCCACAAATGTCCACAGAAGCATTATTTATGATAGCCAAAAGGTGCAAACAACCCAAAAGTCCATCAACTGATGAATGGATAAATGTGGTATATCCATACAATGGTATATTATTTGGCCATAAAAAGCAATGAAGTACTAAAACCTACTACGACACGGATGAACCTTGAAAACATTATGCTAACTGAGAAAAGACAGTCACAAAAGACCTTATATGATATTGTTTATAAGGTCCAGAACAGGTAAATACATACAGACAGAAAGTAAAATGGCTGTTGCTTAGAGCTGGGGAGATATGGGGGACTGGTTGATGATACAGCTATACAAGAAATAAAAATATCTAGGAATAAATGTATAGACTCCACATAAAGGGGGGGAAAAACAAAGCTTCACAAAGAAACACAAGTTACATAAACAGGAAAAACACATTCTGCTTCCTGAAAAAGGAAGAATCAATACTACGAGTAAGACGTAAATTCTTGCTCCTACTTATAAACATAATGCAATTTCAATAAAAATTCCAAAAGGTGAAAGGGGGGAGGTGACAAAAAGATTCTAAAATTTCATCTCAAGGAATGAATAACTTTTCACTATTTGGGTTAACACCTCCAAGTACTAAAATACATTACAAAGCTATTACATCAAAGCCAGAAAATTAAACAATAGAAAGCCTAAAAATAGACCTCTAGGAATACACTCATGAATTTTTATTAAAACAGAGGTGTCATTTCAAGTCAGTGGGAAGAAGATAGATTATTCAAATATGTTGTGGTGTGATAGATTACTTTTGCATGTGGCCTTTCTAGCCATGATCTTGTAACTACCACCCAAATGACTGGGCAGGACCATGTGATAGGATAATTGTGGCCCACCAAAGGGATTGGCAGTTTTGCCATCCCGCTGGGCTTGAAATGAGTAACCCTAGGGGCAGGAAAGAGGAGGCCTCACCACCACCAAGGAAGAACAGCCAGGAGCCAGCATATCCTTTAGACCCAGGATCCCTGTGCTGAGAAGCTCCTTGAAGCAGCAGACCGAGAGAAAGAGCACGAGCTGTAACCCTGAAGAAGGTGAGAAGCAATGGCGGGAAAGACCCAGTGGGAAAGACGTGACAGCAGAGATGGCACGGGGGGCTTCCTGGCTCACGGAGAGAGACAGCTGAGTGCCTTTGACAGAGGCCTAGGGCGAGGGAGAAACGTGCCTGCGAGCACAGCTGGTAGGAGACTGTTCTGATAGAAGAACTGTATCCTTGAGCATTCCTGAGCCTGAATTGTAACCTGTCACTTCCCTACTAAACCTCACAATCCTGAGTATGGTCTATGAGTTCTGTATGGCCACTGCAATGAATTATCAAACCCAGCAGAAAAGTAGAGAGTGGTGAGTATGGTCTGTGAGTTCTGTATGGCCACTGCAATGAATTATCAAACCCAGCATAAAAGTAGAGAGTGCCATGGGAGGGACGGCTAGTGTCAGAATTGGTAAAGATGGTGGAGAGAGGAGGCATGTCTGAACCCTGCCTCATGGGAATCAGCTTTGGGCTGTTGATCTTGATTCTTCTTGCTCCTTTTGAAGTTAGAGGAGGTCAGACACTGCCTCCATGCTGTTTTTACATATGCTAAGACGACTGAGTAATAGTTACAAAAAACGAATGCCCATTCCACTTCATACCTTACATCAAAATAAATTCCAAACGGATTAAAGATTAAATTTAACAAATCCTTAAGAGCTAGAAATAGATATAACTGAATATCTGATCTCAGGGTAGGGGAAAAGCTCTCTAAATAACCAAAGACTAGCTAGCTGGGCTGTTCAAATCACTATCAAAATTCAAAAACCAAATATGTTGATACAAATAATGCAGTAATCCTCACTATCTGAACTCATGGGAACCAAATAGCTTAAGCTAGTGACTATCCGTTTTTATCCCTACCATATCAGTTTTTAAAAACAGAATAGCTAATGCAAATTAACAGGCACTCTCGTATGATTCTGGTGATGATATAAATTAGTACAACCTTTCTGGAAGGTAATTTGGCAATCAGAAGCCTTAAAAAAAAAATTGTATCTCTTGATGCAGAATATGACCCAGATTTCTATGCTCAAGGATGTTTTCATTAACTTTTTTTTACAACAGAAAATGCCAGTTAAGTATGTGTTATATTCAAAAAACTAAAAAGTAGGCTACCATTAAATTCTGTTCTTAGATACCTAAGGATATGAGAAAATGCTCATTAAAAAAAGCAAACAGCAAGTTAGGTATGAACTCAATTTTACACACACACACACACACACACACACACACACACACAGAAGGATAACTAGAAAGATGTACTCCAAAATTTTATCAATAGAATTACAAACAATTGTTTTTATTTATGTCAGTATTTTCAAAGCTTTCTACAATGATCATATACATTACATATTTCACATGCAAAAAAATTTTAAGTAAAACAGGAAGGGAAAGCACTGGTCGATAAGAAAAGTTAGAGAAAAGCTCTTCATTTGCTTTAGTAAATAGGAGGCCACTGGTGACCTGTGACCATATAGTTCTCAGTTACAAGCAGAAGCCAGATTTCAAAAGTCTGAGGAGAGCTTCAGATGCTGAAGGCAAAAAAAGAAAAAAAAAAAGGAAGAGCAAGGTGCTAGTGGGGAAGGAAGAAAACAAAACCACAGACAATTCTTCAAATTTCAGAAAAGACAAACTATGTTTACTATTCGTACAAAACTCTTTTTACAGAAATAACCATCTCTCCAATTCCAATCAATATAAAGAAAAATCACTCAGAGATCAACTTGAATACTATTACAGAAAGCCTTCCCCGACCTGGCAAAACTAAACTCCTCCCACTGCACTTTAGGGGGCAGTGAGTTTATGCTAATGAGGGAGGAACAACTCAGAAAAGGAGCGTGAGAATGGATGCACAACTTGAAGAACTTAATCAATGTCACTGAATTGTACATGCAGAAACCGTTAAACTGGTGTATGTTTTGCTGCGTATATTCTCAACAACAAGAAAATAATAACAAAGTGAGACATTCTCAAAGGAGAGTCAGGAACAGGAGGAGGAAATGGAATGTGTGGCTAACTGCCTCCATGAACAACTGCCTCCTCTGCCATGGGACCAGAAGAACTGGATGGTTCCTGGCTACCACTACTGAATGTTTTGATCAGAGATTCTATAGAAGAATCCCTGATCAAAAAGGAGAAAATACAGAACAGAATTTCAAATTCTCATGGAATTCAGATTTTCTAGAACCATGGAGGCTGGATGAATCCCTGAAACTATGCCTCTGAGATAATCTTTAAACTTTAAACCAAAAATATCCCCTGAAGTCCTCTCAAAATCAAACAGTAGTTTAACTTAACTAGTATGTTCTGCTCTAAATATTATCAACAAAAAAATAAAAATTATAAAAATAGAGTGAGACAGTCTCAATATAATCAATTCAGTAAACATAACATTAAAGAACGATTTTCAGTATAGCATGATTTATTACATATCTGTGTCCCTGCTACCCAGAAGCAATTTCACCTCCCTCATGGTACTAGCATGCCAAGTTTCTTTTTGGGAAGCACTCACTTTTACTTATGAGACTTGGGTGGGATAAGCTTCAGGAGTGGGTCCTGACCAGTTTAAGACAAAGTCCATCTCCTTTAGGCCCATGACTAATGTGGGCTAATGAGGTACAAAGTGACATTTACTGGGGAGGTTTTGGAAAAGAAGCTTCCTTGTTCTTGTACAGCAGGTTTCAAAAGAGAATCTCTCTCCCTTCCTCTATACAGTAAACGTATGTGATGTCCAGACAGTATGGTAGTTATAAAGATTTGCAGTAGTCATTTCTGCTATCATGGAAAGGGTCAAACTCAGGCTGAAACCAACAAAGCATAGCAGAGCAAGTCATTGCAAAACGAAGGTGTGAAGATGTTATGAATCCATGGGTTCGGATTTTAACCACACCTTAAGATAGCACACACCTGGACTGCTCATTGCTATTAGCTGCATCGAGTCGGCCCCAACTCAATGAGGACCCCGTGCACAACAGGATCACAGAGTTTTCATTGGCTGATTTTTCAGAAGTACGTCCCCAGGTCTTTGTTCCTAATCTGTATTTAGCCTGGAAGCTCCACTGAAACCTGTTCAGCATCGTCGCAACACGTAAGCATCCACTGACAAATGGGTGGTGGCTGCACTTGAGGTGTACCGGCCAGGAATCAAAGCCAGGTCTCCCGCATGGAAGGAGAAAATGCTACCACAGAACCACCACCGCCAGCTCCCTACCCAGTGCTGCATAAACAAAGACAAAAACAAAAGCTCTTTATTTGTGTTTCTGCCAAAGAGGCTGCTTTTCTATGCAATAGAGCCCCAACTGGCTCAGAAAGTAATTCCCAATTTTAGATTTTTAACCTATGGGTGTTAATATCAAGATATTAAGGAACTCTAAAACAAAACAAAACCCTTAACGAAATAAGGTTTCTTTTAAATCAATGCAATACCTTTCTATGAAGGGGGTGAGGGTGAGTAGGATATATCACAAGAGGAAGGATTAACAGCACTTGAACTATCCAAGAAAGAAGAAAAACCACTGCATCCAGTTTACCATGACTTCTCTTCCTTTACCCACCCACAGTAATCTTAAAGGTTTTCCATTTATTCAACTAGTATTTATCCTAGTATGTACAGGCACTGTGAAAATTAGTCATAACAGATAGATGCAATCGTAGAATATACAGTCTTATAAAATAAAGTATTAAACAAATAAACCCAGAAATTAACATATAATTCTACCCTATGGAGCACACTTCTATTCTGCACAAATGGGGTCGTCAATGACAACTGGTTTAAATTGGGGCAAGTGCTCTGAAGGAAAAGAACCAGAACTAAATATTTCAGATTGGGTGTTTGGGAAAGACCGCTATGAAAAAAAATAACATTTAAATCAAGACTTTAAGGTAAACCCACTGCAGATTCTGACTCATAGCAGCCCCGCAGGACAGAGTAGAACCGCCCCATAGGGTTTCCAAGGCTGTAAATCTTTACGGAAGCAGACTGCCACATCTATCTTCCGGGGAGCAGCTGATGGGTTTGAACCACTGATCTTTCAGTTAGCAGCTGAACCGCTACACCACCAAGGCTTCCTCTTTAAGGTTTAGGACGGTGATAAAGATAGTTTCAGGCATAAAGTCTCAGTGGCAGCAAAGAACGGCAACAAAAGAAGGCAAAGCGAGCAAGGGGATGAGGCTGGCAGTAACTACGTCATTCACACGTTACGGTAAGTCATTCCACCGCCCTCATTCCTAGCATTCAGCTAAAGGCCCAGTTCAATCTTCCTTCAAGTCTTGCCTAATCCAATTTAACCAGAATTCATCTCTCCATAGTTCATTTAACAGTTTCTCATGAGTTTTCCAACTCTCACAGTCAGGCTCTTCTTAAAGAAAAAAGAGAGCACGTTAGTGAAAACTACAGGATATAAATAAGAAGATCTAAATTCTGGTTCTAGTCCTGCTACTTATTAGCTATGTAATTTGGCCAAATTCTTTTTCTCATGACTATTGCAAGGTTCAATTAAGATGTGAAATTACACAGTGTTCAAATAGCCATAAGTATATTATCATCGAGGAAAGTGGTAGTTCAGTGGTACAATTCTTGCCTTCCACACAGGAGACACACGTTCAACTCTAGGCCAGGGCACCTCAAGCAGTCTACCACTTTGTCATTCAGTGGAGGCTTGCATCTTGTTATGATGCTGAACAGGTTTCAGTGGAGCTTCCAGACTAAGACAGGAAGAAAAACCTGGTGATCTACTTCTGAAAATCAGCCGATAAAAATCCTATGGATCACAATGGTCCGACCACGTTGTCTACTGGGGTCACCATGAGCTGGGGGCTGACCTGACAGCAGGGAACAACAGAATATTATCACCAGGTTATACGTAATTCAACACAGTATTCCAATTACATAAGCATGGAACTATTACCTCCTGTAATCTGGGCACACTACTTAAAGAGAGTTTCTTGTTGGATTGGCTTTTTGAGCATGTATCACGGGATACGAACCTACCAGCCGCCCCACAGGAGAAAGATGTGGCAGTCTGCTTCCGTAAAGATTACAGCCTTGGAAACCCTATGAGCAGTCAGTTCCACTGTCTTACAGGGTCGCTATGAGTTGGAATCAACTCAACAGCAATGGGTTTGCTTTTTTTTTTTTTAATCACGTAATATGAAGTCCCTGGGTGGTACAAACAACGAAGCGCTCAACTACTAACAGAAAAGTTGGTGGTTCAACCCACCCACAGAGCGCCTTGGAAGGCCTGTGATCTACTGAAAACCATAATGAACAGTTCTACTCTGCAACACATGGGGTCTCTGTGAGTCCGAATGGACTCAACAGCAACTAGTTGGTTTATCACATAATATTGTTAGTGGTTTTTAAGGTTATTTATAAAGTAGCTATACCCTTTTCTCACCAAAAGAAATTTATACGGAACCCCAATTTCTAAAACAGAAGTGAGCTTTTAGTTTTTAAATAAAGGAAGAGGTACCAAAGTCCCAGTCATTCCCTTCAGACAGGGCCAATTCCCTTCCAAGGGAAGAGTTTAAAAACCAATGATCATTACTAAAAATCCTGAAAAGAACTAAGGATAACAGCCTCCAAGATGACCAAAAAAAAAAAAAAAAAAAAAAATACATCTTATCTTTTCCACAAGGGTATCAACAGATTCTGTGAAGTGCCTTGATGTGATCAAAATATGTCATATATCTAGTGGTATTTCTATGGTTTACCGTATTGGATTCTAGATCAAAGAAGAAAATTAAACTGCTTTAACACAAGTTACCAGTGCTATGCCAGCTCTTTACTATGGCTTCACTCTTTCCTAAGTGATTAATTATTTAACAGTGGCAAGTCTCTCGTAGTTTTCAAATTGAGGAAAAAACCTAAGCAATATTTGCCAATCTCTGCTTTCCTGGAAACTTAACAACGAAAGCTTCACAATAACTAACGTACATCCCCAAGCTCTTTTCCCTTCACTTCATGTAATCTGCCCAGACACGGAGATTTTAACTCAACACCACTAACAGAGCTCTGATTATTTCCTCAACAATCCAGAGGTTAGAGCCTCTTTCAGTATGGGATTTACCCTGCCAGTCTGGGGACTTCCGATGGAAAGGAAGATGGAAAAAAAGTACTACAGGAGTAGAATTACATTCCACTGACCACACCATATTTACACCACTCTACCAAGCAGTGGATCCACTGTCCCCTTATTTCTCTTCTTCCTTTGAACACAACTAGAAAAGCCCTATTGTTTAAGTATTCTTCTTAAGTCTCAATTCATTCTAAGCTTTAGTGTTCTTATTACTCTTACATTTCCACGTTCATCACTGGTTACTGAGCCTTCCTCAATAATCAGAATATGCTCCATGACTCTGACAGCAAAGTTACACAGAATAAAAAGTGCCTCCCTATCTTGTCCGACAGTGGTGTAGAACCAAGACACTGCACTCATATCTCAAAATAACCCAGAGACCTAAGAGTCACAATGAACCCTGTAAGACTGTGAAACCAATACACCGATGCACTAATGCTGGGAGGATAGATTTGTTTTTTAAATTTTATCATATTGCCAGATTTCCTGCCAGATGAGCTGTATAAGCTACTTTAACAATCTGACTTCACAGACACTATCCAAGGAGGTAATCAGACAACCACACAAAGGCATAACAATCCAAGCATCCATGAGCACAGAGCTGGTTAAGTTACAGTATGTTAAGAGAATACATTTTGAAGTCATTAAATATTATAATGTAAACCCATATTAACATGGAAAGATGCCTATGTCTTGTCAATAAAAATGATACAGAGTATCATGTGAAGTATGAGTTTACTTACATATAACAGCATGCTTGAGGCAAGGGAGAAAAGAATTGTCTGAAAAGATGTTTACCAAAACAAGAGCAGTGATTCCTTTGGTAAGTAGAGTTTAACATTCTTCTCATTTTCTTACTATTTTTTGTACTACTTGATTTTTTCCTAAACAAGCAAATAATCCTTTCTAGAATGAAAACAACAAAGCTACTTTTATTCTTCTGAAAAAGACTAAGCATCCTGGTAAAGAGATCAATGATACAGATTAGGTTTTCTCCGGCCACCAAAACACTAAGAGATGACACTCCACACGCTCAACATGTTCCAAGAACCAAACCTAGATTATGAAAAAGCACTCACAACTAAAACCTACACCAAACCTCCAATATAGGAGAGCCCATGCAGGGGACAATATTAAAATCAAACTCATTTGGTTTCATGCTAATTCAAATGGTACACATGGGGAGCTCCAGCCTGGGTACTGGAAAGCCGCACACTACCTTTTTGTCTCTTTACGGAGCTTCAGTTTGCTCCAATTCTCACTGCGAACAGCTTCCTTCACTTGCTCAGTGTTCCTGCTCGCCACATCAGCTTGCTAAAGCACTCACGTTAGTTCAGCTTCTCAAATATTCTTTTAGTTCATATATTCTGACAGAAAAAAATCTGACTGACAGCAACCCCGCCAATCGAGAGAGTCAGGCGTCTATCTCTAATCCATTCAGCAATGGTTAGGAAGGAGGGCCAGGGGACTGTAAGCAAGATAGATGCTCTAGAAGAGGGTTCGGACAGGACAGGAAGGGAAATCTGTCTTCTACCACAGCACGGAAAAGTGCAAGAGAAGGCCAGGTTTATACCGCATCAGTTCAATTAACTGAACCATATTTGCAAACTGTTTTTTAATGTCTGTGGAATTTGAGAAAAAAATAACACACGCATTAACAAAATCACATTAAAAGCAAAAAGTCCAATTATTTTCCTGGTATATAACCAATCTTAAATAAAATTAACTTAGCCACATTACATCCAATAGACCTAAATCTCACCACCTACGAGGAAAAGAAAATTAACTTTTGCTTTTTTGCATTGTCTATTAATTTAGAACATTAACAGACATTAATTTAGACTAGGCTGGACATCTTTTACAAGCATATACCTACTAGTTTCTGTCACACCTTGGTCAAATCATTATTGAATAAAGGTGATTAAAAAAAAAGCACTATATATGATACACTGCTGCAGCATACTTCACCCAGAAACTGTCATTTATAAATCACTACTGCAATAACACTTTTTTAGGGATGATACTCAGGTGAGAGTGCCCACGCAGCACAGACACTGCTGAAAGAATGGAAATCAGTATAACCTTTCTGGAAAGCAAATGGACAATATGAGGAGACTTCAAAATGTTTATACTTTTTGACACAGTCACTCCACTTCTAGGAATCTATCTTAAAGAACCAGAGAGGTAATTAAAAGATTTATACACAAGGATGCTCACTTACAGCATTATTTATAATATGGGAGAACTAAACAAATACAATAGGGAAATACTAAATTTATGTAAAATTAAATATTATAATAGGCATTAAAAATCATATTTTCAGAAAAGTTAATAAGAGAAATGATCAAGCATGTTAGGAGAAACAAGTTAGACATTAACTATATCTATCTCATTCTCGATTTTAGAAATGTAAATCTGTACAAAATAAAATGGAAAAATATTTAAAGCACCTACAAGAGTCATCCCTCGATGGTAAAATTATGAGTGACTTAAACTTGAATAGTCTTCAATTAATCTAAAATTAGCATATGCAACCTTTACAGTTCAGAAAAAAATGAGAGAGTGCATGAAAAAGATAAAGGTAGCCCAGCCCGTTCGGCTACGGTCAGTCACACGTTGGTCAAATCATTATTGTGAAGTTCTGACTTTCTCTTTCTGAAAATATAAAAATTCTTGTTAATAATATCAATCTACACATAAGAAATACCTGTAAGGTAGATATACCGGTACTATCATTATTAAAGAAACCCTAGTGGCATAGTGGTTAAGAGCTATAGCTGCTAACCGAAAGGTTGGCAATTGGAATCCACCAGGTAACCTTGGAAACTCTATGGGGCAGTTCTTCTCTGTCTTATGGGGTTGCTATGAGTCAGAATTGACTCAACAGCAATGGGTTTTTTTGGGAAGTTTATCATTATTAAACACAGAAAAGACATTAACATGTTCCAGGAATACCAGGTACGGTGCTGGAGCTAGTTATCAACAGTTATTTTTACGGCAACAATGTAGATAGCCAATGTATTATTAATAACCTACTACACATTTCTAGTGCTTGATGGTTTATAAATTAATTTGAAATCATGAATACTATTATCTGAAAACCAATCTTTCAAATACTAATTGGTTTAAAACAATATATACTTGGCAAGATTAATTTATCAAATAAAAATCCGTCATTTGGGGTTTGTTTACTGCAGTAAAATCAAATTTTCCAACTTAAAAAATCAGTTCAAATTTTACAGTTAAATGTTCACAAAAAAGTTTCACGACTACTAGTGACTTAATTATTCATTTAGTACCCATTCACTTCTAATACTTTAAATTTCTAATATAATTACCATGGAATTATGCCTGGATTTTTGAAGTTACATAAAAATATGCTTTAAGTTTTCTACTTTGCCTACCAGTGTACTCATAATAATGTCTTCCATCTGCATAGATCATCATAAAGTTTACACACATAGCACAACTGTTAAGAGCACTGGCTTTAGCCTAATCTAGGATTAAGTTCTGTTCAAATCCTGACTCCACTGAGTAATAGTGGAGCCACAAGCAAGTCACACTGGTTCTCTCATCTGAAAAGAGTCTGAGTACCTACCTCACATTGTTGATTAAATAAAATATACGTAAAGTGCTCAAGAAAATATCCTGCTTTAAAAATAAAATGCAAACAGAATTACTCTGCAAATACAAGTATCAGAGTATCTGAAATCTAGCTCAGGTTTGACCACTTACTAAGCAGGTGACAGGTGATCTTCAACAAGCCATTTAACCTTTCTGAGGCTAATTTCTTCACCTTTAAAACTGAAATATCAATACCTGCTCTTACCTGTCTCTACCGATAGTCAGGAAGAAAAACTGAATTGTCCATTTCAAACACTTGGTAAACCTAATCCACTAGTCTAACACACGGAATTAAATCCACTACGTACAAATGGATTAAGATTGATGTACACTTAAAGCTATTTTCATTCTGCTTCCAGAGAAATTTACCTTACCACAGCAATAATGGCTTTAATTTTCACAGCTAGTAAGCTAGCTATAGTCGTGGCCCAAAACATAACCTTAGGCCTCTAACTTCTCAAACATCCGGAAACGCCTTGGGCTTAGCTTGTTAGGAACTAGTTCGCAAAAGCAGTTAATATTCAAACTCAGTGGAACTATCATAAGAATTTAAACTTATTTCCTAAACTAAATGCAACTCTGCAACCTGGGAGCAGCAAAATTTACCCAATACACTGCAAGCTTTTTAAATTTCTTCCGTTCTTTATTAAAAACAAAAGCATTAGAAAGGAAAATAGAAACTCAAACGTGTTAGTATTGTTAAGACTGGTTATTCTAACACTAAAGCCAAACACCATTTTGAGATGCAATGTCAAGTTCTAGGATATCTGTCAAGACTCTTAAAAAGGGAGTGGGGTGGGGGGAATCTGTCCATAATCACGAGGTCCTTAACCTGGTTCCATGGAGAGGCTTCAATGGGCTCTCAACCTGTAGGCAAAACTGTGTCTGTGTATGTGTATATGTCTCCATGGTGAGAGTTCACAACTACAGACTCTCAACAGGGCTAGAGGTGTAACTGGTAATATTAATACCCTCACCAAAAACTGATGACAAAAGGAAGCTGCTTACAATCTTGTTACCAGCTTTTGTTTCACATTACACTTTGTCAGATTTTTAAAGGCAGATTCCATATGAAGGTCTCATCCTTATCAAAAACTGCGTATTTTATACGAAGTCATGCTATCCACATTATGTCTACCTTTTTATTTAAAACACGAAATTTTTAGATTATACAGTTACTGGTATGTCCAGGAAGATACCTTTAAGTTGGATCAGTGTTTGTATATTTGACAAGGCTTTTGATTTTGCTTTTTTTTTTTTTAATAACTCTAATTATCTTTTTTAAAATCAAACTGAAACACACTACCCCAAAACATACATAATTTTATTTCTTCTCTTGGGGAGTTATACTGAGAGACGAATTCTGAGTACATAATTTTGGGACTTTAACTCTGAACTTATAATCAAGGTTGAACTGATGCTCATCTTTCTTTGCACAATGTATAAGGAGAAAAAAAACAAACATACTAGCTAATTGTGAGAAAGATTAGAAGAAAAGACATATAACCTACTTCAATTCAACAAGTTTCATCACGCTCCATCCGTTACGCCCTTACCCAGGGATGGGTAAGTGTTACTATAGTAAGATACAGTAATACTGTCTGCTCTCAAGGAATTTAAGAGTCTTATGTATGGGATACAGGAACTACACAAAGCAAAAACAAAAAGATAATTTTAAAACAACTACCCAAAAAAAAGCAAGTTGTATAGCTTGCTATAAACTACACACAGAATTGCTGAATTAAAAAAAAAAAAAAAAAAAGAGGAAGCATCACTGTGAGGTTAGTGTTTAGGAAGCAAATTTTTAAACTGGACCTTAAAGGAAGTACTAAACTGTGTTAAGTATTTTTAGGGACATTCATTTACTACTTATACACAAATAGGATATCCTCTCATTTATTAACTAAAACAGGTTTCTTCGAGGGTCTGTCCAGCCAGATTTTGTGAACCTAGTTCAACTGTATTTACTACAGGTAATAACAGTTACCAAATTCTTTTTCGAGTATACAGTATGTCTAACTCTCCATAAAGCAAATGCATTTTAGAGTGCTTCCAACCAAAGTTCTAGGGGTTTCCCAGATAATCTTCAATAGGACCTTTCATTAGGATCAAGACATTATCTCTTTCAAAACATAGTAAAGATTAACAAATGTTAGATTGTATCTTTAAATATTACGATGTTTAAAAATGCTAAGTTTAAAATAATTTTAAAATCACCAATTTTTACAATTATTAAAATTAACTAGTTTTCCCTAAGATAATTAGATAGCGAAACCATTCACTTCCCAATTTGAGAATAACAAAATTATAATCACAATTTATATCTGAAATATAAAAATACGGTTTGATGAAATGAGTACTAAGGACTTATGTTTATCACCATATCATAAACCACCTTCACCAAAAATAAAAAGTACCTCAAAATACATAACAAATGCAGGTAACCTTAAAATTCTAGTAAAATTTAGGATGACACGAATGTTGGAAAGTGTACTTTGAATATGTGTAAAAGTCTACTTTCACCTGTCAGGAGGTAAATACACAGTTCAAAGTAAACTAGAACCCTCTGCTTTTATTATTTAGCCTTTGGTCATCAAGTGAAAATTCAAACATATAACGAAGTGAAATTGAAACACAAGACAGTACATTTCCTACATCGACTGTTTTAAAGAATCGTATTATAAAACAGGTAGTTTGGAAATCTTTCAAAATACCACACACAGAACACAGATCCAAAAGCCACATCAACCCTTCGCAAACGAGCATTTTCTTCACCATCAAGTTTTTGGAAATTAATCTTTTTATCGAATTCCCCTCTTCCGACTAGGCCTTTGGGCCCAGTCGTTGACTTGCAGTATTTCTTGTTTTCTCTAAGCTAAAATCCCGCCTTACAAGGGTCAGGGATAAAATAAATTCTAAGGCTCTGGCTAGAAAGGATCCACGCCGCCTCCCTATCAGTCAGAAGTACAAGGAGCACGGCCTTTCATGCGGGAGACAGGCGCAGGGGCCATGACTGGCCCGGGATGGTGTCTGTCGGACAGTCCCCTCACACCGACGCGCAATTCACCACTAAAACGACCAACGGTGCACTCAGGGGAAAAACAGCATCAATTCAAAAAACAGGAGCAGGCAGGAAGGCTCCCGTCACCACCACCAACAGCCCATCTCCTGCTCTTTAAAGGCCGGCAGAAGGCCTCCCTCACCCACGCACCCCCGAGGGAGGGAGAACCACCACCTCCTCCGGGGACCCGAACGGAAAGCCGCAGGTAAGAGGCCTGCAGCCCGCCGAGCGCCAGAGGGCGGCCGGGGCCGCGGACCCACCTCCCTCACCTCCTCGGCAGGGCGAGGGCCGCGCGGATCATTAGCGCCCTGGCTAATTGACACCTGTAATGAGGAAACTTTCCGAGCGCCGAGGCCGCCGGG
>NW_004443941.1:865619-902727 GCF_000243295.1 Trichechus manatus latirostris | reverse complement strand
AGGCTCGGCGTTTGGGGTGGGGGGAGCCAGAGGTCAGCGGGGTGCTGGGCGCCGGCCGGCCCCGCCGGGCTTTGTGAGCGGGCGGCCCGAGGGGCGCCTCACCTGTAGCCGGCCTTATCGATACCCCGGGAGGGGCGCCCGTCCCCGAGCGGGGACACTCGATGTGACTGGAAATGGCGGGGAGAGCGTGTTCGCACCGCATCGCCTGGGTTTTCCGTGAGGGGGCCGTTCCTCGACTCTTCACTTGAAACAGCGTGTTAGGCTTCTCGGCGAGGAGCAGATAACTGGACGTGAAGGTGGGGAGCGGGAAATGGAGAACCGGTGAAGGAGAGGCGACACTCAGTCGAAGCTCAGTGTTGTGCAAACTCTGGATACCGCCGGGGACATTTACCTCACGACTTCACTTACACCTTCGTCGCTGATGTCTGTATCCAACATGTTCATGTGGAGGTACGACTGGAAAGCCAGAAAGTTTTAACTAGTGTGCGTAATATCCTTAGAACTGTCACCAGAACAGCTAACAGGCCTTGTAGTAATTCCTTTTTAGGTTTTGTGGAGGGTATGGTTGTGCCTCCCTGAGCTCTGGAGTGCCTTCGCCAAGACTTTCACACCCATCTCCACGCCAGGACGACCTTCGTGGTATGCTTTACCGCTCTGCTGCTTGAAGTTGGTTACATAAAGTTTCTGCCCAACCTATGTGAAGTTGTTTCATATGAGCAGATGATCCTCAGGATCTGTGGTACTATTCTGCCTTCTTCTAATCTTCCCACAAAACTTGGGTTTCTACAAACTTGACCTTAGGTCTTACAGCCGACATCATCCATCCAGCATCCATTCCCACCCGCCCCTCTTCTTCCCTGCTAACGGAGCCCCCATTTCTTCAAGGGTGGCAGCCAAGAGGCCTTGGTCTCAGGAGGAAATGCCCCAAGGAATATTGATAATTGGTTTTAAACCAACCATGATAATGTCATTCCCCTTGTCCAGTGGTTTTAATAAATAAAAACTGCGTAAAACCGGTTGCCCTGTAGTTTCTGGCTCATGGTGACACCTTGTGTGTCAGAGTACAGCTGTGCGCCATAGGGTTTTCAGTCACTGATTTTTTGAAAGTAGATTGCCAGGCCTTTTTTCCAAGGTGCCTCTGGGTGGACTTGAACCTCCACCCTTCTGGTTAACAAGCAAGTTATCTGTTTGCACCACCGAGTGATGACAGTGGTTTCAGTAGCAGTGTCCGGGTGATTGAGTTCTGGCCGATGAAATATAAGCAGAAATCTGCAGGGATGGTCTTCTGGGAAGAACTGCCCTTTCTTAATGAAAAAGGGACAGATTCAGTTGGCATGCCCCTTAACTGTTACTCCTTGCTTGAAACCAGAGTTTTGAACCAGCATTTCCACCCAGGTATACTGAACCAGAATCTACATTTTAAAGAGATTTCCACGTGATTCTTAAGTATAATAAATTTTGACGACCACTGCTCTGCTAGTGGTTCTCAGAATTGGTCCCTAACCAGCAGCATTAGCATCGCCTGGGAACTTGTTAGAAATGCAAATTCTCAGCAGGGGTTTGAAGCAAACAAACCTGCTTGAAGCCCTGGTTTGAACCGCCAACCTTTCAGTTAGTAGCCAACCTTTCAGTTAGTAGTCCAGCACTTAACCATTTGCACCGCCATATAACATCCACTTTTGTGATTTTTTAACAGTGAGACCACAAGGATAAAAACCAACCATAAAGCTGATAATGCAGAATAATAGAGTGTGTGGGTCCCCGATGCATCCTTGAGCAGTTGTCTACACCCAAACTGCTAATGTGAGAAACATAAATCCCTTTTTCCATAAGCCACGCTAAGATTTTCATTGCATGTAGCCAAACACATTCCTAACTGAGAGAGACATTCTTTTGGTAATTTGTAAGCATCTGTCAACCGTGCTTTTAAGACTGCAGAGGACCCATGATAGCACTTGAAAGTGAGGACAACTATCACTTTATAGATACGGAGCACTGTGTTGAAGCCACACTGATCTCCGTTAAAGGCAGTATCTTCTTTACGATTGCTTACTTCCGAGTTTGTTTTCGTTTTGTTTTAAACTTACGTGATACGATGTTTGGTTTTAAATGCTTTTAGAATCTAGAGAGTTACGTATTGCCATAAATGATCATTGTTATAAATCATCTACTTTAGGGTTCATCAAGCTGCTACAAAGGGCCAGATAGTAAATATTTTAGGCTTTGTAGGCCATGTGGTTTCTCATCACAACTAAACTGTGATGTTGTAGAATGACAGCAGCTGTAGATTGTACGTAAAGGAATGAGCATCACTGTGTTGCAGTAAAACTTTATTTGTGGACACCGAAATTTGAAATTCAGACAATTTTCTTGTGTTACAAAATATTACTTTTCACACATTTAAAAATGTAAAAACCATTGGGATTTGGCCCACAGACTAGTTTACCAACCCCTTACCAAGTTCAACTGCTTCATAATAGGTAAAGGCACAGGAGCCAGTAGAAACAAGGCTTCCTGCCCGCTACCTCTGCTCTTTTCACTATTCTGTGCTGACTTGGTGTATGTATCAACAGAGGCCTTTTAATTGGTTTGAAAAGTGTGCATTCCAAAAGAATAATGAAGCAGAATTACTGGTAAAATAGTGCCTAAATTATTCTTGTAATCTGGATTTGCAAATCAGCACTCACCATACTGTCTTCAGTAGCTAGAATATGGGTATGGATGACTTTTCAATATTTTGTTTACATGTCACCATCTAGTGGTAGAGTTATGCTTTGAGTAAAATCATACAGTTTACCTATGTGAAATTTGTAATTCTCCAATTTATGGTATATTCCTAGGTACTTGCCTGAAAACCACCCCCACATAAACAACTTTAGAAAATTAACATTGCTATGAAAATTTTTTGCCCCTCTTAGCATTCTGATTGCTATTACGGATGTAGGATTTTAACCTTCATCTTGTTATTTTCTCTGGAGTTTGAGGTTAAGGCCTGGTGTTAATGTTAGAGACCAGAGTTAACACTGAATTTACTCTTCTCCTTCACACCCACGCTCCAGTCGCTGTCTTGTGGAACGAAGGGCCCTTACTAGAAGGCAGGTATGCTGTTTTAGTCTCCGCACAGCACCTACCATAGTGCTTTGTTCTTAAGCTCCGCAAGTTGCTGTTTGAGTCTTAAATTGCTAGAGTTAATGTTTTTAAAAATAAATGAGATTGTATCATCTCTCTACATAACATCCTTCAATAATTTCCTGTGACATTTAGAGTAGAATAAACTCTTTACTTGGGCCTTCCCCAACTTGTCTCTCTGCTTCTTACTGTAAGCATTTCAGCCACACTGTTCCCTTGATCCCATAAAAACTTTTCCCGCTCCAGGTCTCGGTGAATGTTATTTCTTCCTAGGACGCACTGTCTAACTTTGAAATCCTTGAGGTTTCAACTTAAACATCATCTCAAAAAACAGTTCCCCTCTAGTGTTCTATCATAGTACAGTACTGTTTATTTCCTTCATAGCTCTTACTAACTATAGTCTATAATTATTTGGATGTTTACTTGTATCAGGGACACATGGGGCTGAAAGTTAAAAAAAAAAAATCAAGAATGTCTTAAACATATATTAAGACAGTATTCTGCATCCCACTTTGATGAGTGGCATCTGGAGTCTTAAAAGCTAGTGAGCAGCCATCTAAGATGTATTGTTTGGTCCCAACCCACCTGGAGTAAAGGAGAATGAAGAACACCAAAGACACAAGGAAAATATTAGCCCAACAGACAGAAAGGGCCACCTAAACCAGAGATTTCATCAGCCTGAGACCAGGAGAACTAGATGGTGCCCAGCTACCGCCAGTGACCACCCTAACAGGGAACACAACAGAAAGTCCCTGATGGAGCACGAGAAAAGTGGGGTGCAGAACTCTAATTCTAGTAAAAAGACCAGACTTAATGGTCTCACTGAGACTGGAGGGACCCTGGAAGACATGGCCCCCGGACTCTCCATTAGCCCAAAACTAAAACCATTCTCAAGGCCAACTGTTCAGACAAAGATTACACTGGACTATCGGACATAAAATGATACTCATGAAGAGAGTGCTTCTTACCTAAAGTAGATACATGAGACTAAATGGGCAGCTCCTGTCCAGAGGCAAGATGAGAAGGCAGAGAGGGTCAGGAGCTGGTTGAATGGACACGGGAAATCCAGGGTGGAAAGGAGGAGTGTGCCGTCACAGTATAGGAAGAGAAACTAGGGTCACATCACAATGTATGTGTACATTTTTGTATGACAGACTAATTTGAATTGTAAACTTCCACTTAAAGCACAACAATAAAAAAAAAAGAATGATTTAAACAAACGGTTTTTTTTCTCATGTAACAAACTGGCAGTAGGCAGTCCAGGGCTGGTACTGTGGCCAAACTATGGGACCCAAGTTTTTTGTTTCTTTCCACTCATATTGGCATGTCACCTCGTAAAAATGGTGTGGCAGCTTCCTTTGACCTCCTCTAACTTCACAAGGGGGAAGGAGAATCAAGATGAACAGCCCAAGGCTGATTTCTGTGAGTTGGAGGTCGGATGTGCCTCCACCTTCCAGCCTTTTTACCAATTGTGACAGCAGCCGCCCCTCCCACGGCAGTCTGTACTCCTCTGCTGGGTTCAGTGATTCATTGCAATGGCCACAGAGAACTCACAGACCACAGTCACAGAGGTTTATTAGGGAAGTACCCATTAAAAAATTAACCCATTGCCATTGAGTCGAATCTGACTCAGTGACCCTGGAGTAGAACTGTCCCATAGGGTTTCCAAGGAGCAGCTGGTGTGGTCAAACTGCTGACCTTTTGGTTAGCAGCCAAGCTCTTAACCACTGTGCCGCCAGGGCTCCGGATGGTCGCCTAGTGAAGTATAAAGTTTCTCCAGACATTCACAGGGTTTGGTCCTGAATCTTACAGACCAGGGGAGGTTCGCTACATCGGGAAGATTTTTTTCTATTTATCTTGATTCTACCACTGTGTGACCTTAAGCAAGTTACTTAACCTCTCTGTACCTCAGTTTGCTTAACTATAGAATGGGGGTTGGAGCTCCTAAAAATCATACACTTACGCTCATCCAAAGCCTTCACCAAAAGAGTAGAAAGACAGCCTACAGACTGCGAAAAAATTTTTGGCTCTGACAAATCCAATCAGGGTCTAATTGCTAAAATCTACAAGATACTGCAAAACCTCGACAACAAAAAGACAAATACTCCAATTAAAAAATAGGCAAAGGATATGAACAGGCATTTCACAGAAGAAGGCATTCAGGTGGCTAGGCAACCAGATACATGAGGAAATGCTTATGATCATTAACCATTAGACAAATGCAAATCAGAACTGCAGTGAGATACCATCTCACCCCAGCAAGGCTAGCATTAATCCAAAAAACACAAAATAATAAATGCTGGAGAGGTTGTAGAGAGACTGGAACACTTATACGCTGTTGGTGGGAATGTAAAATAGTACAGCCACTTTGGAAATCTATTTGGCACTTCCTTAAAAAGCTAGAAATGGAAGTACCATAGGATCCAGCAATCCCACTCCTTGGAATATATCCTCAGGGAATAGGAGCCTTCACATGAATAGATAAACACACACCCATGTTCATTGCAGCACTGTTCGCAATAGCAAAAAGATGGAAACAACCTAGGTGCCCATCAGCAGAAGAATAGATAAACGAGTCATGGTATATCCACACAATGGAATACTACACAATGATACAGAACAACGATGAAGCCATGAAACATAACACGGAGGAAGCTGGAAGTCATTATGCTGAGTGAATTTGGTCAGTCACAGAAGGACAAATATTGTATGAGACCACTATTATGAGAACTCAAGAAAAGGTTTAAACACAGAAGAAAACATTATTTGATGGTCACGAGGGCGGGGAAGGAGAGGGGGTATTCACTAACTAGATAGTAGACAAAAATTATCTTAGGTGAAGGGAAGGACAACACACACTACAGGGGAAGTGAGAACAACTGGACTAGACCAAAACCTGAGAAGTTTCCTGACTACAGACAAACACTTCGAGGGACAGAGTAGCAGGGGTAGGGGTCTGGGGAACATGGTTTCAGGGGACATTTAGGTCAATGGGCTTAAGAAAGTTTATTAAGAAAATGTTCTGCATCCCACTTTGGTGAGTGGTGTCTGGGGTCTTAAAAGCTAGCAAGCAGCCATCTAAGAGCCATCATTTGGTCCCAACCCACCTGGAGCAAAGGAGAGTGAAGAACTCCAAAGACACAAGGAAAATACTAGCCCAAGAGACAAAAGGGCCACATAAACCAGAGACTCCATCAGCCTGAGACCCGAAAAACTAGATAGTGTCTGGCTACCACCAATCACCGCCCTGACAGGGAACGCAACAGACAGTCCCTGAGGGAGCACGAGAAAAGTGGGGTGCAGAACTGTAATTCTAGTAAAAAGACCAGACTTAATGGTCTCACTGAGACTGGAGGGACCCTGGAAGACATGGCCCCTGGACTCTCTGTTAGCCCAAAACTAAAACCATTCCCAAGGCCAACTCTTCAGACAAAGATTAGATTGGACTATGGGACATAAAATGATACTAGTAAAGAGTGTGCTTCTTAGCTCAAATAGATACAGGAGACTAAATGGGCAGCTCCTGTCTGGAGGGAAGATGAGAAGTCAGAGAGGGTCAGGAGCTGGTTGAATGGACACGGGAAATCTGGGGTGGAAAGGAGGAGTGTGCTGTCACAGTATAGGAAGAGCAACTAGGGTCACATAACTATGTATAAATTTTTGTATGAGAAACTAGAAGTGTAAACTTTCACTTAAAGCACAATTTAAAAATGGGGTGGGGGGGTTAATGATAGTACCTACCTCAGGGTTGATGCAAGGATTAAATGAGATAATACAGATAAAGTGCTTAGAACACTGCCCAACACCCAGTAAGCACAGAATTAAATGTGAGCTATTACTATTTGAGAGAGAAAATTTGCCTGCCTGGAGTTTCTTCTGTCTGGTGGATTACTCTCAAATTACTTGCAGTAATTTTTCAACTTTGATTCTCATGAGACTAACTGGGCCTTGCCTACTAACCCAGTGATTCTCATTCTGTATGCCTAGGTTGGGGCCAGAAATCAACAATTTTAACACGCACTCTAGGTCATTCTGATGCAGGTGGTCCTTGTCTGACCCTATGAGTAAAACTATAGTTAAGTTTAATCCCATTTCCGCAAGTTATTCTTGCCGTATTTGAAAGCAGGAAGTCTGATTTCCCTTGTGACTTTTCTTTGGCCTGGACCATCATCCAGAGCTCTTGTACCTGTTTTGTTGTGTAATCTGATTTCAGGTCTAGACACGATCCTGATTGAGAAATCAAGCCTTGTCTAAAGAATAGCAGTGTTTTCATAAAATGTGACATCTAGAACTACAGTCCGACAGCACAGAGAGTAGCTTAACGTGATGAGCGCTCTCGTTCTGAGCAGCATTCTTCAGTTAATGTAGATGGGTGATAATATTCAGCCACTCTAAACTATGGTCAATCAGAATATTTGGGTGTTTTTCACATATCCTGCTGGCAAGCTAAATCTTTCCCTGTACTTTTTGCAATTTTTTTTAACTTATTTGCAATATTTTCCAATTATTTCTTATTATTGTAACCGCTGTTCTGTTTATAAAAATAACGTGCTCATTGTAAAAACTAGAAAATATGAAAAAATATTGACCATTATCTCGTACCCATAATAATCACTACTATCATCTTAATACATGTTCTTTTATTGTTTTGTAGGCATGCAAAATGGGACTAAAATGCTTGAATTTTTCTATGTGAACATATATATGTCACTTTTGGTCCATGTGTATAGCATTTCATTGTATGGATGCACAATAATTTTTAAACTGGTCCCAATTGATGAATATTTAAATTGTTTCCAAATTTCCCCTTTTAAGCAATACCACAATAAACTTTCTAATATATATATCCACGTACTATTTCATTTATTCTCTTAGGATACATTCTTAGAAATGGAATTGCCGGATATGACCATCTTCCAGTGGACCCTTCATGCCCTGGAGGTTTGTTCACTATCTGTTTTTGTTGAATTATTTTCATCTCACTGACTTCTGAACACTAGAGTGTCCAGGGTTCAATGCTCTGCGTCTTCTCCTCATTTACCCCCTAGGTGATCAATCCAGTCCCATGGTTATAAAAACCAGCTAACAGCTAAGTCGGAATTGACTTGACAGCAGTGGGTTTGGTATGGAGCCCTGGTGGCACAGTGGTTAAGTGTTTGGCTGCTAACCAAAAGGTCAGCATTTCAAATCCACCAGCCACTCCTTGGAAACCCTATTAGTTGGAATCAACTCGACAGCAATGGATTTTTCTTTTTTTTAACAACTACCAAATTCATATCTTTAACCAGCTTCTCTCCTGAATCTAATTGCTGACTTGGGATCTCCACTTGTCTAATGAGTATCTCAAACTTAACAGGTCCAAAATTGAACTTTTGATTATCTCTGCCAAACCTACCTCTTTCCCAGTCTCCCCCATTTCGGTAATTAGCAACTTCATTTAAGCAGTTGCTGGGCCAGAAGTCTTGATGACTGCTTCTGTCAAACTCCATGTACAATGCAAATCCTGTTAGCTCTACCTTCAAAATATATCCCTAATCTAACCACTTTTCCACCACTTCCACCCTGGTGCAAGCCATAATCACTTCATGCTTGGGTTATAAATTGGATGATGTACTTATCTGTTCAAAACCTCCAATGACTTCTGTTCTCATTCAGGATAAAAGTCATAGTGCTTGCCATGATCCTTAAGTCCCTACATGATCTGACCCTCCATTACCTCTCTGATCCAACTTCTTCACCACTTCCTCTTCACTCGTTCTACCCTAGCCCCACTAACCCCCTTGCTGCTCCTCTAACACAGTGGTTTTCAGAGTGGGTGTTACTGGCATCTAGTGGATAGAGACCAGAGATACTGCTAAACATTTTAAAATGCACAGAAGAGCCCCCTACAATGAACCAAAAGTTAATAGCAAGGTTGAGAAATACCTGATCTAATACACCAGGGATATTCCATCATAGGGCCTTTGCACTCGCTATTCCCTCTACCTTGAATGCTTTCCCCCCAGATAATTGCATGGCTTGCTTCCTAACTTCCTGCTTAAATGTCACCTTGTCAGAGAAGGCTTTTCTGACCACCATGTGTAAAATATCACCTCCACAGTCAGTATACCTATGTTATGAATATATTTATTATCTTCCCCTGTCACTAGAATATAAGCTTCATGAGAGCCTGACCTGTTTTGTTCATTGCTGTATCCTGAGCACATAATAAAAACCAAAAAACCTATTGCCCTCGAGTGGATTCCGACTCATAACGACCCTATAGGACAGAGTAGAACTGCCGCATAGAATTTCCAAGGAGCACCTGATAAGCAGTCATTAAATATTTGTTAACACAAGCAAAAGAATGAACATGGACCCATAGCTCATACCATATACGAAAGCTAAAAATGGATCTAACTGTAAGGAATGAAACCGTAAAACTCTAAGAAGAAAACAAGGGTAACGCTTTAGGACCTAGTTTTTAACAATGGATTCTTAGGTATGACACCAGAAGCATGTGCAACAAAACAAAGGGTGAATGGGACTTCATCAAAATTTAAAATTTTGTTCATCAAAGGACCTTATCAGGAAAGTGAAGAGACAACCTACAGAATGGGAGAAGATATTTGCAAACCATATATTGGATCAGGGTTTAATATCCAGAATATATAAAGAACTCTTACAACTTAATAACAAAAAGACAAACAACCCAACCAAAAAAATGGGCAAAGGACTTGAATAGACATTTTACCATATAGCATATACAAATGGCCAACAAGCACATGAAAAGATGCTCAACGTAATTAGTCATTAGGAAAATGCAAATCGAAACCACAATGAGATAGCACTTCTCACCCACTAGGTTGGCTATGATTTAAAAAAAATGGAAACAACAGGTGTTGGCAAGGATGTGGATAAATAGGAACCCTTATACATTACTGGTGAGATTGGAAAATGGTATAGCCATTGTAGAAAACAGTTTGGTGGTTCCTGAAAAAGTTAAACATCGAATTAACATACAATCCAGCAATTCCACTCTTAGGTATATACTTAAAAGAATTGAAAGCAGGAATGCAAACAAACCTGTACACCAGTGTTCATTGCAACACTTTCATAATATCCAAAATGTGGAAACAGCCTAAATGTCCATCGACAGATGAATGGATAAGCAAAATATGGTACGTATATGTAATGGAATATCACTCAGCCATACTCAGTTCATACAACATGTTTGAACCTTGAAAACATTATGCTGAGTGAAATAAGTCACAAATGGACAAATATTGTATGACCCCACTTATGTGAAATATCTAGAACAGGCAAGTATATAGAGACCAAAGTTTATTAGTGGTCACCAGGGGCAGGATAGAGGAGGGGAAAGGCGAACTCAATGCTTAGGGGACACTGAGCTTCTGTTAAGGGTGATGGGAAAATTTGGGAAGGGATAAGGGTGATGATGGTGGAACAACATGATGAACATAATGTCAGTGAACTGTACATGTGAAGATTGTTGAAACGGCAGATATTTTGTATGTATTTACTTGGTATGTATATTTACTACAAAAACACATGAAAATGGGAAAAAATGTTAAGAATGTATTAAGGTTGTATCACTTTATACTTTCATCAGCAATAATGAGAGTTCCCATTTCCTTACTGTTTGACTATACTGGTTATAATCTTTTTTTAAAAAATCTTTGCCAATCAGTTGGGTGAAAAATGCAATTTATTTACAACTGTTGGATTTCTTCTTATTCACTATCTGGCAAGATTTTTTTTCAAATCCTGAGTCTGTCATCCGAACTATTATCATTAACAGCTTCTTTTCAAATACTGTTGATCATCGGATGGTGGGATAATAATTGAAATTACTATGAAAAATAAAGTTTTAGGACAAATTGCTAATTGCGAAAAATAAACCTGAGGAGGTGGGGCCAAGATGGCAGAGTGGTCAGACACTTCCTGTGGTTCCTCTTACAGCAAAGACCAGAAGAAACAAGTGAATTGATTATATATGGCAGTGTAGGAGCCCTGAGCTTGAAAGGCAAAGCTGAGGAATTGGACTGAGTGGCAGGGGGAGGGAGAGATGATTTGGAAGCAGCGAGGAGTTGCCGGACTTGACTTGGTGGGAACTGGCACCCTGCAGCCCGGATCAGCGGGCATGTGTGATGAGGCAAGCAGTGACGCTTGGGACGCATTTTCCACATTGGGAGAGACTGAGCAGCGGAGAGACTACTCAGGCCTCCAGAACCAGTGAAAAGCAGCACTTGATCGGCGAAAGATAAGCACATGTGTCTAACCCACCGAGCGGATCAAAAAACACCCCGTTTGGGAAGAACCTCTCTCCCATTTACCTGCTTCTTCCCCGCTCTGCACGGTCCCGGGCCAGCTTCAATGGTAGCAGCCTCCCCTGGGCCAAAAGTAGGTCCCGTCACATGCCCTTAGCCATTCTCCCAGCCTTGGAGAGGGAACAAATTAACAAACAGGAAAAATAATCTGCCAGCTCCCCTAAGTTGGGAACTCAGGGTAGGCACAGCTCCTTTGCCTAGGCACAGGCATAAGGGGTCCATGGACTTCGAATGCCTTTCACCCCTGGATAGACCTGTGTGGGCCCATTTCAACAGCATAGGCCCTCATTAGCACAATACAGCAGGGCATATACCTGAAGCCTAACTTCAACTGTATCAGCTATATGGTAGAGTGGCAGGTTCGTGACATTTGACACTGCCTGTTAAGCAGGGTCTTCACCTACCCACATCAGGGGCCTGAGGACTGGTGGCTTCACCCACACCACCTAGCCACCTGCGACAGGGGTCCAAGAATAAGTGGTGCTTCCCAGTCCTTACAGCCAACAGCATTGGGTGCCCATGGTCCAGCTGCAAAACACACCCACCTACACACACTAGGGAACAAGGACACACTTTCCTCCCAGACACTCAGGAGCAGCCGTCAGCTCCCTGCCTTGCTCAGCACATGACCCCCTACTGCAGCCAGATACCTGTGCCTCCTCCAATCACCCCTGCCCAGCTAGGACTGTAGGTGAGAGCCTGCACCACATACATGGTGACTGACTACCTGGATACCTGTGATGAATCCATACAAGAAAAGTAAACAGATTCCTGGGCTCACATACCTAGTAACAGGTCTAACTACCTGGTGACAGGACGTTAGAACTTCAAAGGTGCCAATAATCAAACTAGCTCACATAAGCAGCCTATTTGGGCATATCAAAACAAGAAGCTAGGATGCAGTAAGCAAACATAAAATAAATAAATATAATAACATATTGATGAAGACAATAGTCAATATCAAATCACATAAAGAGGCAGACCATGATGGCTTCAGCAAACTCGCAAAACAAAGAATCAAGAAATCTTCCAGAAGAAGAGAACTTCTTGGAATTACCAGAGGTAGAATACAAAAGATTAATGTACAGAACTCTTCAAGAGATCTGGAAGGAGATCACTCAAAATGCAGAACAAGCCAAGGAACACACAGACAAAGCAATAGAGGAACTTAAGAGGATTATAGAAGAGCATAATGACAAATTTAACAGGCTGCAAGAATGCATAGACAGTAATCAGAAATCCAGAAGATTAACAATAAAATTTCAGAATTAGACAACTCAATAGAAAGTCGTAGAAGAAGAATTGAGGCAATGGAAGTCAGAATTAGTAAGATTGCAGATAAAGCACTTGACACCAACTTATTTGAGGAGAAATCAGATAAAAGAATTTAAAAAAATGAAGAACCGCTAAGAATTATGTGGGACTTTATGAAGAGGAATAACCTACGAGTGATTGGACTATCAGAATGGGGGTGGGGGGATAACAGAAAATACGGAGAGAATTATTGAAGATTTTTTGGCAGAAGACTTCCCTGATACCGTGAAAGACGAGAAGATATCAATCCAAGATGCTTATCGAACCCCACACAAGGTAGATCCAAAAAAAAAGTCACCAAGACATATAATCAAACTTGCTAAAATCAAAGACAGAGAATTTTAAGAGCAGCTAGGGAATAAACAAAAAGTCATCTACAAAGGAGAGTCAATAAGACTAAGCTCGGACTACTCAGCAGAAATCATGCAGGCAAGAAGGCAATGAGATGACATATATAAAGCCTTGAAGGAAAAACATTTCCAGCCAAGAATTATATATCCAACAAAACTGTCTCTCAAATATGATGGTGAAATTAGGGCATTTCCAGATAAACAGAAGTTTAGGGAATTTGTAAAAACCGAACCAAAATTACAAGAAATACTAGAGAGCATTCTCTGGTTAGAAAATCAATAACGTCAAATAACAACCCAAGACTAGAACACAGGACAGAGCAACCAGATATAAACCCAGATAGGGAAGTCACAAGAATAAATCAAAGCTAAAACACTGTAAATAGAGAAACAGAGATGTCAATATGTAAAAGATGACAGCATTAAAAAAGAGGGACTAAAAAAATGTAGTCATAGATCTTTCATATGGAGAGGAAGTCAAGGCAATATAAAGAAATAAAAGATTGGTTCAAACTTAGAAAAACGGGTAAATATTAAGGTAACCACAAAGATAACAATCCTACACATCAAAAAAAACAAGAAAAATGTAAAGACTCAGCAAATACAAAATCGACAACAATGAAAATACGTAAAGAAAACCTGAAATTATAAATCAAAAGAAATTTTGGTGTAAGTTATGTCCTCACAAGTGGCTTTAAAAAGTATTACACTGCTTAGAGCAACATGCCAGGGATATTGCTACAAATAGCCACTTGTCTTCAGCTGCCTACTTTCCACAGCAAGGATTGTTAGGCTCCACAAAATTTTGTGCTGTCTTAAAATTTCATTTTATCTCATTGTAAGTATGCCAGTGTCAGAGCAGCAAGGTGGAGTGTAAACTCCAGCATTACAAGATGAAAATGCAATCTAGAATTAGCTTAGATTTGAAATACAAAATCTTGTGAAACACAGCAGATTTTATTGGAACATATTCTATGTGGAACTATTCCTCACCTAAGATCTCACTATTCTAGTCCACCATCAGAAGAATAGAGGGTAAGTCAAAAAGTCTTTTTCGCTACAAAATCATAGAAATCTTTATTAAACAAAAATATCAAAATGTGTTGCTGGGCGGAGGACTATGGGGACCATGGTCTCGGGAAACATCTAGCTCAATTGGCATAACACAGTTTATAAAGACAATGTTCTACATTCTACCTTGGTGAGTAGCATCTGGGGTCTTAAACGCCTGTGAGCAGCCATCTAAGATACTCCACTGGTCTCATCCCTTCGGGAGCAAGGGAGAATGAAGAGAACAGGATACAAGCAAAAGATTAGTCCAAAGGACTAATGGACCACAGCTACCAAGGCCTCCACCAGACTGAGTCCAGTACAGCTGGATGGTGCCCGGCTACTACCACTGACTGCTCTGACCGGGATCACAACAGAGGGTTCTGGACAGAGCTGGAGAAGGATGTAGAACAAAATTCTAACTCACAAAAAGAGACCAGATTTACTGGCCTAAAGGAGACTGGAGAAACCCTGAGAGTATGGCCCCCAGACTCCCTTTTGCTCAGTGGGTGAAGTCACTTCCGAGGTTCACCATTCATCCGGGCCTTGGACAGCCCCATAAAACAAAACGAGACTAATGAGGCACAGCAGTCCAGGGACAAGGGGTAGAAGGCAGAAGGGAACAGGAAAGCTGGTGATAGGGAACCCAAGGTTGAGTAAGGACAGTGTTGATGTGCTTTGAGGTTGTTAACCATTGTCATAGGGCAACATGTGTACTAACTGTTTAATGAGAAACTATTTTGTTCTGTAAACCTTCATCTAAAGTGAGAATAGCAGCACAATTGGAGGAGCGTAGTCGATGTCTCTGAACTGTGCATGTAGAAATTTTTGAAATGGTGTATCTTTGGCTACGTATATTTTCACCAAAAAACAAAAAAAGGTCGAGAAGGGAGAGGGTTGACGTGTTGTGGGGTTGTTAACCAGTGTCATAAAACAATATGTGTACTGCTGTTTAATGAGAAACTATTTGTTCTTTAAACCTTCACCCGAAGTACAATTAAAAAAAAGAATAAGAAAAAAAAAAGGTAAACAAAAAATAAATATTGATCAAGAAAAAAAAATATCAAAAGGTGAAGCTGCTGTTTCTCGACATATCCTCCATCTAGGTCTATACACTTCTGAAGGCGGTAGTTCCATCTATCTAACCCTTCCCCAAAGAACTCTGCGCTCTTCGATTTACACCATGTCAAAACGGCAGTTTTGGCATCTTCAAGGGACTCAAATCGTGTTCTTTTAAATGTTCTTTGAGTTTTGGGAACAAAAAGAAGTATGAGGGGACAAGATCAGAGCTGTAGGGTGGATGGGGTAAGGTTTTCCAGTAAAATTCTCATAGGACAGCCCTTGCTACCCTCAAAGAATAAGCAGGTGCGTTGTTGTGATGGAAAAAAAAATTCCTCAGCGCAACTTTCCTGGCCTTTTTCCCACCGATGTGGTTTTCAATATTCTTAAAACTTCTTCATAATAAGCCCCTGTGAACATTCTGTATTCCTTGAGAAAATCTATCAAGATTACCCCTTTGGGATCCCAAACAACGGTCGCCATAACCTTCTGAACAGTCTTCCCTCGCTTGGCTCATCTTTGAGGTCTTCCCGACCTTCCTTAAAACACTCGATCCATCTAAAAACTCTTGTTTTATGTGGGACAGCATTCCTATAAATTGGTTGCAAAGCTTCAATGATTTGGGAAGATACCCACTTGAATTTTGTTAAAAACTTTTTATTAGCCCAGACCTCAAAATCGTTTTTTTCCATGGCATAAAAAGTATCCTTTTTTTTTGAAGGCGCCGTAATGAGACTAAGACAAGTGTATTGACTGAGAGGACTTGTCTGCGGCCGTCCACCGATCACAGAGACATGTTTAAACACGTTTTGTTTGGGATAAACCAGTGCATGTATGAACTGGAACCCTCATATATCCATTCAAATTACAAATTCAAAAACCCTTTGTTCCAGCTATTTTGCTTCTAAAAATTAATTGTTTGTATTACTTGCATATGAGATACCATATGTATAAGTTTCTTCAGGGTAATAACAAGAAATTAGCGCTTAGCTCTGTGCCCGGCACTGTTCCAACTGCTTTACTTATATTAATTCATCTCATGGAATAACTTTATGAGACAGGTATTATTACTATTATTATTACCATTTTACAGATGAGGGAATTGAGGTTTGGAGAGGTTAAGTGATTTGTCCAAGGTCACAAAACTAGTAAGTGCCGAAGCAAGGGGTCAACCCAGACAGTCTAGCTCTGACTCCATTAATCACTACATGATACTATCTATATAGTGCTATATGGTTAAATTAATTATGGTACATTCATCCAGTGGAATATTATGCAGCCATAAAAAATACTGAGGAAGCTCTTTATATACCGATATGAAACAATGACCAAGATATACCATTAAGTGAAAAAAAACATGGTGTACAACAGTGTATAATAAGATATTGTTTGTGTAAAAAAATCATGGAGTCATAAACCTTTAATTATATACAAAATTTAGGATATATGCACATTTTTTGAGGGGAGGCTTCATAACCTTCATAACATTTCCCCCCAAAATGGTTAAGAATGTCTAGGCTATGAAAGAATGTTTAGTCTTATACAAATTGTATGTACACCATGATTATAACTATTATAACTATGTATAAATATATGAACAGAAAAAGACTGGAAAAAAGCAATAAAATAACATCTTACACTAAAATTCCAGGTGGATCAAAGATTTAAATCATTACAAAGAAAAAAGGAAAGTAGTAGAAGAAATCATCCCTATTGCCGTCAAGCCAATTCCTACTTTATGGAAGCAGACTGCCACATTTTTTTCCCGTGGAGCAGCTGGTAGGTTCAAACCACCAAACTTTTGGTTAGCAAACAAGCACTTAACCACTGTGCCAACAGGGCTCCTTAGAAGAAACCATAGGAGAATGTTTTTATAAATCACTAAGTATGACCCACCCCCCCGAACCCAGAATCCATAACATAAAAGGTAGATAAGTTCAACTACATACAAAGAAAAATTTCTTCGTGGCTCAAAAAAAGAAAACATAAAAATACTATAATCGGAAGAGAAAGGAAAAATACTTGTAAATAATATCGCAGACTAAGGGCTAAAATTTACAAAGATCTATAAATCAATACGAAGAAAAACCAACAATTGAGTTAAAAAATTGTAAAATAATTTTTACCAAAAAAAAAAAAAAACCACGAATGGCTTTGAAACATTTGAAAATATGCTCAATCTCACACACGCTAAGAAACCACACTAAGATACAATTTTCACCATCAGATTGGCAGAACTATAGAAATTCGATAACACCCTGTGTCAGAGTGCGGGAAACACACTGCTGGTAGGAGTGTAAGTTGGTTTGACAATTATGGAAAATAATGTCAATAGTAATATTACAAATGTATATGCCCAGCAATTCCACTTCTAGAGATTTATCCCATAGAAACACTCCAACATGTATGAAGTGACATACGTACACGTTCATTGCGCCGTAGTTTGTAATAGCAAAAGACTGGAAACATCGCCGGTAAAACAAATTGCAAAACGGTATGTACTAATACTACTATTTTTTTATAAAAATAAAAGGTCGTATCTATGTGCTTGCTGGTACATGCACAGAATATCTCTGGGAGAACTTACATACATTGGTTTTCTCCAAGGAAGCATGGCGGAGGGATTGAGGTAGAAAAGGAAACTTCCTTTCTAGTATATTCTTTGTAACTTCTGAATTTTGCCTCATGAGTGTATTATCTATTCAGAACATACATTTTTTTTTAAATCACGAGAATCTATGAACTAGTAATTCTCTGCATCCCCTCCCTCACGTTTCCACCAATCACCATGTTCCTGTGGGATAAATCCATTCTTGGGTTCCTTAACCTGCTCCTGAGGGTTCTCAGTAGCCATCAGAACATCCCACTCTTACACTTTATTCTAGCTTAATAAACTGAGGAGCCTGGTGGTGCAGTAGTGAAGTGCTCAGCTGCTGACCGAAAGTTGGTTTGAACGCACAAGCCACTCTGCGGGAGAAAGATGTGGCAGTCTGCTTCTGTATGGGGCAGTTCTACTCTGTCCTATAGGGTCACTATGAGTCAGAATCAACTCTGTGGCAGTGGGTTTGGTTTGGGTTAGAGACAAACTGGAGACCCTTGAGGAACTTCCAGCGCAGGGGTTTTAACTTTCGCATGCCATAGACGACCTCGGCAGTCTGGTGAAGCCTTCAGACTCCGGAGATGATAAAATATATTCGATTACAAAGAAAATCAATCATACTGAAACAAAGTCGTTAAAAAAAAAATTAATGCATATCTGTGATATAGTAATTCATGTGCTTCTTTTTAAATGCATTAAATAAGCTATGGTTTTGGGTTTAATAACTATAGTAATTTTGATGAAGTGGTGAACATTCGTGTTTCAAAATATCTATAACAACTGTAATGTGGTCTGTGACCTATTGTTTGAAGCATTCAGCCGGTTTCATCTTCCTAAAGAAGCCCTTCTAGACCTGGACAGATTGCCCTCTCTGTCTTGGCACACAGCTAGTCACTTGGGGATTGCCCTTCACTGTCATCCTGGGGAACACCTTTGACACTCTCCCGTGTCCATTACCTGTTTTCTGTAGTCGTCTTGTTTTTTCCTTATTTGGTGGAGCACATCTTCCAGTTGTTTCTGAGAAATCCTGTATGGGAGGAAAATTATTTAGAGCTCTCGTCTGAATACGCCAGTACCCTGTCAATCATACTCGATTGATTTGCTGAGTTAGAGAATACTAGAATACAAGTGTCGAGATTTTCTAGTGTTGCTGTTGAGAAGTCCATGCTGATCTTTTTGTGTAACTTTTCCTCCCCCTCTGGAAGCTTGTCAGTTTTTTGTCACCAGTGTTACAAAATTTCACCACACGTCTTGGCGGATCAGTTTTATCCTCTGGGCTGGGCATTTGGTGGGCTCTTTCAATCATCAAATTGATGTTCTTCAGTTCTGGGAAATTTTTTGAATCTTTTCTTTGATTTTTATTTCTTTCCCTCGTTTCCTCTGTTCTCACTGTTTGGAACTCATGATGTTGGTCTCCTTGCAGTGGTCCTCCAATTTTTTTATAGTTTCCTATTTTCCATCTTTTTCTCTATTTTTTGGAGATTTCCTAACCTTATCTTCCAATTCTTACTATGTTTTTTACTTCTGCTATTATATTCTTAGGAGCCCTGGTTGCACAGTGGTTAGGAGCTATGACTGCTAACTAAAAGGCTGGCCATTTGAATCTACCAGCCGCTCCATAGAAACTCTACGGGGCAGTTCTACTCTGTCCTATAGGGTCACTATAAGTTGGACTTGACTCGACAGCAACGGGTTTTATTATATTCTTTAACTTCCAAAAGTTCTTGTTTTTGTTCTCTGAATTTACCTTTACAATGGTATTGTCTTTACTTCTTGGTTAGAATAGCTTCTCTCAGCTTGTCTGAGGGTATTGCTGATGGTTTTCGTGTTTGTTTACTTTTCTCACCCGTGCATAGTCTCTGTTTTCTCCAACTTGTTTTTTCTCTGTTTGTTGCCATCTTTATCATTCAGATTGAGGCTGCCCTCAGATGTCTGGCCATCCTTGGTTGTCCACTGGTGTTAAAAGTGAGAGAATAAAAAGTTGACTGGAAGCTCCATGCCCATAATGGGCTTGCCTACTGTGATCTTCATTGTTGAGTGGTCTGACTGAGCTCTTTAGCTGGAGAACTTTTGCCAGTACCTTTAGGTTCCTCCTCTTGAGCTGGTCAGATTCCCAAAGAAGGCTCTTCCAGTCTCTTGCCAGGAGCTTGAGGCTTCAGCTGCTAGCATTCCCAGGAGCCAAGAAAGGAAAGAAGGCTGGGGATCTCAGCACCCAGAATGTACAGGTTCATTTAATTTTCCTGTTTTCAGTGAAGTAACCCCACCTCAACTGTACCTGGTTCCCCTTTCCAGAGTCTCTGTTTTGCCTTCTTCACATAAACATTCCTGGGAGCCAGAAAATTGCCTATCTGTACAGACTTAAGGAGGAGCTCTGGGGATCTGACTGCCTTTTAAACAGACTATCAGCCAATTCTTATTTTAACCACCTTCCCCTTACCCCCACTTCCAAATGTAGCTGATGCTGCCAATTCCTGAAACATTAGGAGATTCCGAGGTATAAATAAGTTTATTTGATCTCAGTCATTTGCCAATTGTCCATCTGCTTTTCAGAAATTTCCAAAAATTATATTGCTATAATCTTTTCTCCTACTCTCCCTACCCTTGTGGGTTTATGCTTCTGTCTTTTCAATAGGGTGTCAGGAGGGCCATCGGCCACAGCCCACAGTCATGTAACCACCTACATTATAGATCCGTTATATCAAATGTCTACTGTAGTAATCATGCTCTTTTAAGAACTATCTGTATGGGATCAAACTGATGACAGCAACTCAGATGATTGGGTGGGAAACTTAGGAGGCAGTGAGTTTGTGCTAATGGAGGAGGAACAACTCAGAAAAAGAAGGGTGAGAATGGTTGCGCAACTCAATGTAATCAATGTCACTGAATTGTACATGTAGAAAATGTTGAATTGGTGTACGTTTTGCTCTATATTCTCAACAACAACAAAGTAAATTTTAAAAAATTTAAATGTCAACTGTATTTAAGAAGTTACTTTTTGTTGGAATGTGTAGTGCTTCTCAGTACCAATTTCTTATACCTGCTGAACAGGCAGGGGCATAGACAGAGTCCCCAGAACATTAAGGAAGGTCAGGAGCATGTAAAGACTCACTGATGCTGGGAAAATGCTAGTCTGGTGGACTCTTCACTCTATGAGGGTGGTGTCAGCTGCTGGATGTCTCCATGAACTTTAGGTGACCTTGGAAGGCTATAGTCTGGGAGCACGTGTCTCCAACTACAGTTATTTCCAGGTGGATTTCAGAATCCTTTTTTCAGAATCCTTTGCAAGGATACATTGCAGGAAACTTATATTCTTGAACACATCTGTTGGCGTTTTTATTCAGTCACACCAGCCTCCCATTGAAATATTCACACTAATAGTTTCTGTGAAAATAAATGTTTGATAAATGGTACACAGAAATAGTTAAGACAAAAAAACCCACATGATAATCTTAACAAATTCAGAAAAAGCAAATAAGTATTTGATAAACTTCACCATTCATTCAGAATATCAAGAGCTCTCAGCAAAGTACGAATAGAGGGGAACTTTCTCAGCCTACAAAGGGCAGCCACCTACAGCTATACAGACGTCACAGTGGAAGCATTCCAAAGTGACGGAACCACCTCAGCCCAACACTACCAGGTCTAACCAGTGCATCAAGACAAGAAAATAATCAAAGGCTTAGTGATTGAAAAGGAAGAACAACATTGTCGTAATTTACAAATACGATTATCCACATAGAAAACTGAAGAGAATAGATGGACAAATTATCAGAATTCATAAGAACATTCAGGAAGTTTCTATATATCAAAAGTCAATTGTATTCTCTATATCAGCAACAGTTAACAAATGTTAACTTTTTAAAGATACTGTTTACAATAGGAAAATGCCATTGCAATAGCAAAATAAATAAGTACGTAGGCATACACTTGGAGTCCCTGGTGGCACAAACGGTTAAGTGTTCAACTACGAACTGAAAGGTTGGTGGTTCAAACCACCTAGAGGTGCCTCAGAAGACAAGCCTGGTGATCTGTTTCCGAAAGGTTCACAGCCTTGAAAACCCTACGGAGAGTAGTCTGCCCACGTGGGGTCTCCGTGAGTTGGAACTGACTCCATGGCAACTAACAACAGCAATAGGAATACACTTAACAAAATACACAACTCCTTTATGGAGGAAGTAAGACTATATAAATAAATGGAGAGCTGTACATGTTCATAGATGGGTAGGCTCGATATCATTAAGATGTCCATTCTCCCTATATTAATCTGTAAATTCAATGTAATTCACAATCTAAGTCCTGACAGTATTTTTGCAAAACTTGACAAACTGATTCTAAAATTCATAAGGAATGCAAAGGGCCAATAACAGCCAACATACTTTTGAAGAAGAAACAAAATGAGGGGACTTGTCCTCCTGTGTATCAAAAACTACTAAAAACTGTAAGAAATATGTCATATGTTATAGTGGTACCAGAATAGACCAAAGGAACAAAATAAATGAAAAAAACCAAACCCATTGCCGTCAAGTCTATTCCAACTCACAGCAACGCTATAGGATGGAGTTGAACTGTCCATACGGTTTCCAGGGAGTGGCTGGTGGATTTGAACTGCCAACCTTTTGGTTAGCAGCTGAGTTCTTAGCCACTGTGCCACCAGGGCTCCCAGGAACAGAATAGAGAGCCCCAAAACAGGCAATAAATACATTGAGACAATCTATGACATTGGTGGCATTGCGGATCAGTGAGGGGAGACTATTCAATAAATTATGCTGGAGAAGCGGTTATCCCTGTGGAAAAAAATTAAACAAAGATCCCTGACTCAAACCTTACACAAAAAATCAATTCCGAAAGAGTTACAGAGTAAATGTGAAAAAGAAAAACTTTCCACCTTTTAGGATAAAGCGTAACTTCAGGGTAGGGAAGAATTCTGAAAACATCGAAAACACAAACCGTAAAGCAAAAGATTGGTAGACTTTACCACACTTCAATGTGAAAGTGATGCATTCAATAAAGAGCATTTAAAAAATAAAACTACAGAGAAAATTACAAATGAGGATATATTTGTACTCATGTAACTGCAAAAGATTAGTATCCAGAATATGTAAAGAACTAGCAAAAATCAAGAAGAAAAAGATACTCCGATAGAAAAAAATGGGTGTGGGGGTAAAGAATTTAACTTTTCCCGTAGAATTTGGTCTTTGTCCTTGGTTCCTGAGAGAACCTCTAAAACCTTGGCAATTCCCCAGTGACTGAAGTGTTTATCTCTAAGGCCTGCAGATCACACCTGAGGGTTTATGCGACTCAGGTGGGGGCTGGCCTCCTCTGACTTCACACGGGGGAAGGAAAATCAAGATAAACAGCCCAAGCTGATTCCTAGGAGGCTGAGGTCAGGCATGCCTCCACCCCGCAGTCTTTTTACCAATTCTGACACCAACCGTCCCTCCCACAGCACTCTATTCCTCTGCTGAGTTTGATAATTCGTTGCAGTAGCCACACAGAGAACTCATAGACCATACTCACAATTGTGGGCTTTATTAGAGAAGTAACAGGTTACAATTCAGGTTCAGGAATGCTCAGGATACAGGTCTTCCACCAGGACAGCCTCTTCTCAGCTGTGTTCAGGGATACGCTTCTCTCTGGCCCCTCAGCCTCTGCCCCCTCAGGCAAGTGTTAGAAAGCTCTTTCGGCTCTGCTGGTAAGTGCCCAGAGACACCCCACTTCACCACTAAGCCTCAGACCAAAGGCACTCAGCTTTCTCGCTCCACGGGCCGGGAAGCCCACTGTGCTGTCGCTCTGTCACTGCATCTGGGATCCAGGGTCCAAAGGACACGCTTCGCTCCTGACTGTTCTTCCTTGGTGGTGGTGGGATCCCCTCCTTCCTGCCTCTGGGATGGGCTCATTTCAAGCCCAGTGGGATGGCAAAGCTGACCTATCCCCTTGTTGGACCACAATTACCTGATTTGAACAGTCCCAGCCCATTACAAGACCATGGCTAGAAAGACCACACAAAAGCGATTTATCACACGGTGTCATGCCAGAGAGACCCACCTTGTGATGTCAGCCTGCCTCAGGGAAGAGAGGGCATGATTCAGTCAATCACAAGCAAGCTATCAGTCATAACGAGGCACCAATAAAAGATCTGGACACAGAGGCTCCACGGGCTTCCTGGTTGTTGCTACCATATTTAACTGAATGTTTCTTCACTTATGGGAGATGGTAGCAAATATGAAATGGAAAGAATAAAATTAACATTTGAGTTCTTACGTTCCAGGGAGTGTGCTAAGTACTTTATGTATGTCCATATAACTGGGCAAATTAGCTATGCCATGGAGTCAATTTGGACTCATGGTGATTGCCAGGCCTTTCTTCTGAGGCACCTATGAGTGGACTCGAGCTTCCAGTGTTCTGGTTACAACCAAGCATGTTAACCAGGTTAACAATTTGCACTACCCAGGGACTTGGGAGAGGAAATAGTGTGGGTTGGGGTGGATCAAGGTTCTTTGGGGACTAAAGCTTATACAACCTGGGGAGCCCACTTTAAGGAAAAGAATACAAAATTATAAAAGTTAGGTACAAAAGTGAATACTTATTTAGAATGAAAAAATCATAACCACAAATTTTTAAAAAGATGACAAATACTACAAGCATCACAGAGAACTAAGATCTCTCCGTGGCCTTGGAAGGAGCTTGTGCTAAGGAGGGGTCCTAATGTTCAACCTTCCCAACCTTCTGGTTAAACTCCATGATAAATCCTCCTCTGGGTACATGAAACACTTGGAAAGACAACAGGCATGGCCTGAATCATGCTGGATTCTGAGGATCACTAGTCTGCACACTAAGGATGCCTGGTGGCACAGTGGTTAAGTGCTCGTCTGCTAACCAGCACGTCGATGGGTCAAACCCGCCAGCCACTCCACAGGATGCTGGTGTACCTGGTGAAAGAACACTGAAGGAGAACCGGGGTGGTGATTTTTTGCGGGGTTGGGACGGACAATGTTCCGTCTCAGGCTGAGCTTGAGACGTTAAGGTGTATGGAGCAGGAAGGCAGGAAAGAAGTCTGGGCAGGAGGTGTAAGTTTGTAAAGCCAGCTGTATATGGCACTTGAACTCGCAGAGTAGATGGGATACTTCAGGAGATTCGGGAGTGAAATGAGAAGGCCCAGGGCCAAGCACCGAGGGACTGCTGAGGTGAGACTGAGGAGAAACGGCACTTTTCAAGTTTATCTCTTGGCTTTCGGCTTCTATTCCAGGCATTTCATGAAAAACAGTACACTTTCACAGGACCACGGGCGGGCTTTGCTCGCTGTTTGAAACCATGTTTTTCAAGGTTATTCTGAAATCCATGTCTCCAAAATTCCACAGGCGTTCTGAAATGAGATCCCATGGCTGAGCAGATGTATGACAATCCAGGCACGTTCTGATATTTGCTTCCAAAGGTAACCTGAGAAATTTAAAAGCATGGCTCAACTTAGCAAATTCTACAAATCTTTTCTGAAGTTGTGACTTTACATCTGTTAAGTAACTCTGTATCTACTCAAAAGTTATGATTCCAGTGAATCTGGAAAGTCAGTAATATTAATAACCAACTTATTTTGTGATGAGTGAATTTAGAAAACTTGTGGAAGTGCATTCAATTAATATAGGCTCATCCCGATGCTTCATGGAGGCAAGATGCAACTGCATCAGAGGTTACCCTGAGTATTTTTAACTTTGAAGAACTAAGAAAGGAAAGAAGCAAACACAATAACAACAAATTAGTGAGTTAATTTACAACTTCAGCAAATATTAACAGGTACAATTTATGAACTAACACCATTTCCTACCCCAGATACGCACTATGACTCTATGCAATTATATAAACAAAATTTGTAAGTTTTAGATTAACATAAGCTTTGGGGTTCAAGTTTGCATTTCTGAGAGTTAAAAATGAACAATGTAGTAAAACAATTTAAGTTCTAAGGAAGCTCTTCTTTACCTTGGCTGTCAGGAAGCACAGAGACCATTAAGATCTCTAAGAGGGAAAACATCAAAATGAAACCTATGTGAGATTGTTCGTTCACTACAGATTAGTCAGTAAGCACAAGTGAGCCCATGCTTACCGTGTTTATGGGATAATCTGCCCTGGAGAAGGACATCATGCTTAGTAAAGTAGACCCTCACTGAGATGGACTGACACAGTGGCTGCAGCAATGGGCTCAAACACAGCAACGACTGTGAGGATGGCGCAGGACCAGGTACTGTTTCCTCCTATTGTCTGTGGGGTCGCTATGAGTGGGAACCGACTTGACGGCACCTAACAACAGCAATATCTGGCTAGTTATTTCTGTTCTGAGGGTCTTAAAAAAAAAAAAAAAGAAAGAAAGAAAGAAAGAAAAACTATCTGGAATGCTTGAGGCAATCGGAAAGGCAGGTCCAAACCCATTGCCTTCAAGTCTATTGTGACTCATAGCGACCCTGTAGGACAGAGTAGAACTGCCCCCAAAGGGTTTCAAGGCTGTAATCTTAATGGAAGCAGACTGCCACATCTTTCTCCTGAGGAGCAGCTGGTAGGTTCAAACCGCTGACCTTTCGGTTAGCAGCCGAGCGCTTAACCACTTCATGACCAGGGCTCCTTGAAAGGCAGGTGGGCCAACTTCAATGCTCAGGCTATTGATTCCACCTGTTAAAGGGTTCCTAACGAAGAACTTGAGGTGAACTCACGGACGCAGGATTTCTTGTGGGACTATTACCAGTAGTCCAGAAAACAAGGTAGAGAGGCACATTGCTTCTTTCTGTGTTTATGAGCAAGCTAAATTCTAAAAAGGTGAAACGCATTTAGGAATGACATTTGCTTATAGTTTACACTGCTGTTATCTGATGGGGCACCTTGGATCAGTCTGACCTCATTAGTATATTAAGACCAAACTGAGGGAGACCTACAACTTTCTTTTCCTGTTGCTGTTGTTAGGGGCTGGAGGTTTGGGGTCAGGGACTTCAGTTAAGGTAGCAAGGACAGAAAATTAGTGTTCAGGAAAGACCTCTTATGATATTCTACTAGAGCAAAAAAAAAAAGGGCATACCCCTACTTGCATAAAACTCTGGTCTTGTCCCAATAGGTAACAGAAGAGGAAAGACTTAATAAAAAGTGCACGTTGATCTGCAATAGGCCCCAAAGATATACTCGTGGAGTGAGAGGACAGAGGAAGATTTTGAGATCAGATGCTTCCGTATCAGGAAACAGGAGGCCTAGTTTAGTCAGCAGGCTTTGGGAAGAGCTCTAATGTCCTCAGGTGTCCTAACGGAGTGAAAGCAGAGTGCTGCTGGGCATTAGGCTAATTGGAAGTGGGTAAAAGAAAGGACTCTGGAATTTTTGATAGCCATTTTTCCACAATCAATGCCCATGGAAGCAGCAGTCAAGAAATCAAATGACATATTGCATTGGCAAATCTGCTGCAGAAGACTTCTTTAAAGTGTTAAAAAGCAAAGATGTCACTTTGAGGACTAAGGTGGGCCTGACCCAAGCCATGGTATTTTCAATAGCCATATATGCATGCGAAAGCTGAATAACGAAGACTGAAGAATTGACGCCTTTGAAGTATTGCATTGGCAAAGAATATTGAATGTAACCATGGACTGCCAGAAGAACGAAGCAATCTGTCTTGGAAGAAGTACCACCAAAAGGCTCCTTGCAAGTACATCTCATATATTTTGGACATGTTATCAAGAGGGACCAGTTCTGGGAGAAGGACATCATGCTTGGTAGAGGGTCAGTGAAAAAGAGGAAGACCCTCAATGAGATGGATTGACACAGTGGCTGCAACGATGGGCTCAAGCATACCAAAGATTGTGAGGATGGTGCAGGACCAGGCAGTGTTTCACTCTGTTGTTGCTATGAGTCGGAACTGACTCCACAGCACCTAACAACAACATTTTTCCAAATGACCTTCCTTCCAACAGAAACGACAGGTTCCCTACATAAACTTTCCCAACTCTTTTTGGACATAGCCTTTCCCTCATTTCCCCAACCTCTGTTTTAGTTTTTTTCTTTGGGAGGTTTTCAAGTTTTCATTTGTAAAGTCAGAATATTGGTTTCAATAGTTTCTTTTTACTTGTTTTGATGATTCACACAGTAATCAGTGACCAAGACGAGGAGTAAATGGTTTTGCCTGCTATTCAGTATAGATGGATTTTCTTTTTCAAATGGTGGATGGTGAAATCACACCCAGGCAGCTGCTACTGCCACCGGGGGCAGTTTCACCGGCATCATCAGTACTAAAATGCTTAGAAGTCACTTGCTTTATTCTTTCCATGAAGTCACCTGCCTCTTCTCCTTTATTTTCAGTTATTAATTTTTTTTCAGTCAATTTTTTGTTAAGACTGCTAGTTTCTTCTTCAATCCACTTTCCCCCTTCCTCCTTAATAGAATGCCAATTTTCTGCTTCAAGACTCCAGTTCTCAGCTGTTGGATGGGGCCATGAGAGATGTACTGGAAAATGTCACAGGGGTTTCTGGAACTTTCAAGAAACTTTGGGAGAGAAGACTTTCTTCCTCCGGCTGCCTGGAATGCAGATGTCATGGCTGAAACTACTGCGCCATAGTTGACCTCGAGGTATAAGAACAATAGGGCAGAAAATTCCTACTTTTCTGGGCTCCCAGTGAGATCCTAAAACTACATTCCACAAGTTCTGGATTGGTTAACTCTGGACTTCATTGACGTGACAGTGGAATAAGCTTAAGTCACTATGTTAAGTCAGTGTTACTTCATTGTTGTTATAGGAAGCCTCCCACCCCAAATAACCACACCAACCTTAAAATGTTCACTTATAAAGATATTCTTTTAAATATATAACTGCTTTGCAAGCAAGTAAGGAATACCCTAGGGTATACATCAAGGCCCCCAAAATGAAGAGAAAGTTTAAATTAAAACAAGTGGGCTTTGAAGCCAAGGTTGCCAGTGGGAGGCAGTGCGGGGCTTCTGCCAACCTTAGTAACCAAAGATACAGAATACAAACATGAGAAATGACAGGATACTATTAAGAAAAAGATTTGAAAAATAACCAAATAGAACTTTAAGAAGTAAAAATGCTTACAGAAATTAGAAACTCAATGACCATAAATGCAAAGCATGAATCTACATTGGATTCTCACTTGGAAAAATGTTCAAGTCATGAAAAACATTCTTAGGACAACTGGGGAAGCGTGAGCATGCACAAGACATATTAATTTCCTGAATTTACCCAGAATGAACCTGAGACAAAGAGATGGAAAGTACAAAAGATAGTGAGAAATTTTACAATAGAACTTAGATTACAAAACGTGTATTTACCAATACCTAAAAACCAAACCAAACCCATTGCCGTCGAGTCAATTCTGACTCATAGTGACCCTATAGGACAGACAGGAACTGCCCCATAGTGTTTCCAAGGAGTGGCTGGTGGATTTGAACTGCCAACCTTTTGGTTAGCAGCCAAATGCTTAACCACCGAACTACCAGGGCTCCATGTTTACCAACAGTATTTGGATAAATATAATTTTATGTAATTCTTTATAATCCAAAGACCTTTTGGTGCTTCTAAGCACCAAAATCATTCTTAACCTATTATTTAATATGAACCTCTTTTCCGTGAAGATTTAGGATTTTACGTTGTTGTAGAATGAATCCAGCTTACCTTTTTTGGAGGAAGGCCCACTATAGCACACCACCCGGCTTAACCAACTAGTTCCTTTCAGTACTAAATTTGGTACCAGTGTTCCATGTTGGCTTCCAACCACCAAGTGTCTACGTACTGGGTAAACCAGTCCCTCAAGGTGGAGGAAGGGCAGCCTGTGAAGACTGAGCCCTCTTTTGGGTTCCTTGCTGCTTTATTTCATCAGATCTAACATGGGCTGTAAGATGTACCACTAAGGGTGAGGAAACACTGCCGACCCCGACCGGGATGTTCATGGCAGCCCTGTAAAGGGCACCAATTGGTTACAGCAGCCTCTTCTCTTTCTGAAATTTAACTTATTCAGGTATATTTCATAGTTTATCCTGAATGAAACTGAACTGCTTGATATTTGGCAGACAAGTCTTTTGTACATATTTTGTGGACTTCTTCACTGAGGTCGCGTGAAAAATTTGGGTGTCGCTTTGTAAAAAAATGTGTAATTGTAGTTACCGTCCGACAATGAACATTTGCTTCCTTAATATCAAACTAATGTCCTGTTTTTCTATGCCTTATTTCATATACAGTAACATTTGATTTTGCTGCTGAACTGTCATTCTGAAGACCTTTCAAGTAGCAATTAATCTCACGATGCACACAAGCAGCTATGGCCAAATTCACCCATGGACAGGCAAGGAAGGGGCATTGCCTGGCCACCAGCAATGGTAAGATGCCGTGGGTTGTAAGAAATACCCCAATTTCAGAGAGATTAAAATATGGACCAGGGCAGCGACAGGTCAGTGGTAGAATTCTCGCCTTCCACGCGGGAGACCTGGTTTCGATTTCCAGCCAATGCACCTTGTCATGGATTGAATTATGTCCCCCCAGAAATGTGTGTATCAATTTGGCTGGGCCATGATTCGCGGTATTGTGTGATTTTCCTGTATGTTGTAAATCCTGCCTCTATGATGTTAATGAGGGAGATGGGTTGCAGTTGTGTTAGTAAGGCAGGACTCCATCTACAGGATTGGATTGTGTCCTGAGGCAATCTCTTGAGATATAAAAGAGAGAAATGAGCAGAGAGACAGGGGGACCTCATACCACCAAGAAAGCAGTGCCAGGAGCAGAGTGTGTCCTTTGGACCCGGGGTCCCCGCGCGGAGAAGCTCCTAGTCCAGGGGAACATTGATGAGAAGGCTGACAGATAGAGAAAGCCTTCCCCTGGAGCTGATGCCCTGAATTTGGACTTCTGGCCCTCTTTTACTGTGAAGAAATAAACTTCTCTTTGTTAAAGCCATCCACTTGTGGTATTTCTGTCATAGCAGCACTAGATGACTAAGACACGCCTTTACTTCACCTTTTCAGGGAGGCCTTCTCAGGTCACCCAGTTTAAAAGTACAAAAACCTCCATCACTTCTTCCTCCTTTCAGTGGCGGAATTCTCACCTCCCATGCGGGAGACCAGGTTCCTGAGCGCGGCCACCACCCGTCTGTCAGTGGAGGCTTGCGTGTTGTTTGATGCTGAATAGGTTTCAGTGCAGCTTCCAGACTAAGACTAACTAGAAAGGAAGGCCTGGCAACCTACTTCCGAAAAACCATTGAAAACCCTACGGATCACAAAGGTCCAATCCTGTGGTGCATGGAGTCACAATGAGTTGGGGCCAACTCGGAAAACAGCTAACAAAATACGAAAAATTAAAAAAAAAATCATCTTAAGAGTCAGGCATCTTTGGAAAGGTTTATTTGTATCTAATCCTTGCAACCATTCCGGGATAGCGCTTAGGATCTCATTTTTCAGGCAAAATTCATAGTTCTAATGACTTGTCCAAGATTCCAGAATTAACTAGTATCTATCTAGTCTAGGATTCAGACCCAATCACATGAAAAGGAATTCCACTTCTCCTCACAATTTATGACAAGACTCCGCCTATTTCTAAAAGGAGCCCTGGTGGCGCAGTTGTTAAGAGCTCAGGCTGCTAACCAAATGGTTGGCAGTTCGAATCCTCTAGCTACTCCTTGGATACCCTATGGAGCAGTTCTACTCTATCCCATGGGGTCGCTGTGAGTCCAAATCAACTTGACGGCAACAGGTTTGGTTTTTTCTTTAGTTCTAAGAACTGAATTAAATAGCACTAAATCAACATCTAAAATGGACAGTTATTGATTGGTGTGCGTTGCTGCCAAATATGTGGAGGCTGACCCAAATGTAACATTCAATTAAGCAAATTCTCACCCTAGATTTAATCTGCCATCTTCCATCCACTTTTAGTCAAATCTTGTTTGCTCATTACTCCCTCAAAAGAACCTTGATGCAACAAATTGAAATAGTTTACCTCTGATGAGGTCCACTTTAGAGAAATAAAATACTTAGCAAATTCAATGTTTTAGTTCACATTTGAATTACTTTTTCCTTGAATGTATTGTTTATATATTTTAAACATTGAATGTTTTTTTTTTTTGACTGTAGCTACAATCACTCGCATTAATATAAAGGTCCAGACCAAAAAAAAAAAAAAAAGTTAACTACCCTCATTAATATAAAGGTCCCCACGTGTATGTCAGTTTCTCGTACTGTGGGGGGCTTGTGTGTTGCTGTGATGCTGGAAACTATGCCACCAGTTTTCAAATACCAACAGGGTCACCCATGGCAAAAAGGTTTCAGCGGAGCTTCCAGACTAAGACAGACTAGAAAGAAGGACCTGGCAGTCTACTTCTGGGAAGAATTAGCCAGTGAAACCTTATGAATAGCAGCAGAACACTGTCTGATATAGTGCCAGAAGATGAGCCCCTCATGTTGGAAGGCACTCAAAATATGACTAGGGAAGAGCTGCCTTCTCAACGTAGAGTCAACCTTAATGACGTGGATGGAGTCAAGCTTTCAGGACCTTCATTTGCTGATGTGGCACAACTCAAAATGAGAAGAAACAGCTGCAAACATTCATTAATAATTGGAACGTGCAATGTACGAAGTATGAATAAAGGAAAACTGGAAATCATCAAAAATGAAATGGAAAGCATAAACATCCATATCCTAGACATTAGTGAGCTAAAATGGACCGCTATGGGCCATTTTGAATCGGACAATCATATGGTCTACTATGTCGGGAACGACGAAGAGGAATGGCGTTGCGTTCATAGTCAAAAAGAACATTTCAAGATCTATGCTGAAGTAGTGATAGGATAATATCCATACGCCTATAAGAAGACCAGTTAATACAACTATTACTCAAATTTACACATCAACCACTAAGGCCAAAGACGAAGACATTGAAGATTTTTAACAGCTTCTGCAGTCTGAAACTGCTCAAACATGCAATCAGGATGCATTGATAATTACTGGTGATTGGAATGTGAACGTTGGAAACGAAGAAGGTTCAGTAGTTGGAAAATATGGCCTTGGTGATACAAACGATGCCAGAGATCGCATGATGGAGTTTTGTAAGACCACTGACTTCTTCATTGGAAATACCTTTTTTCACCAACATAAACGGTGACTATACACACGGGCCTCGCCAGATGGAATACACAGGAATCAGATCAACTACATCTGTGGAAAGAGACGATGGAAAAGCTTAATATCATCAGTCAGAACAAGGCCAGGGGCCGACTGTGGAACAGACCATCAATTGCTCATATCCAAGTTCAAGTTGAAACCGAAGAAAACTAGAACAAGTCCACAAAAGCCAAAGTACGAACTTGAGTATATCCCACCTGAATTTAGAGACCATCTCAAGAATAGATTTGACGCATTGAACACTAATGACCAAAGACCAGACGAGTTGTAGAATGACATCAAGGACATGATACATGAAGAAAGCAAGGTCATTAAAAAGACAGGAAAGAAAGATCAAAATGGATGTCAGAAGAGACTCTGAAACTTGCTCTTGAACGCCAAGTAGCTAATGTGAATGGAAGAAATGATGAAGTAAAAGAAATAAACAGAAGATTTCAAAGGGCGGCTTGAGAAGACAAAGCAAAGCATTATAATGACACGTGCAAAGACCTGGAAATAGAAAACCAAAAGGGAAGAACACACTCGGCATTTCTCAAGCTGAAAGAACTAAAGAAAAAATTCAAGCCTCGAGTTGCAATAGTGAAGGATTCTATGGGGAAAACATTAAACGATGCAGGAAGCATCAAAAGAAGATGGAAGGAATACAGAGAGTCACTATACCAAAAAGAATTGGTCAATGTTCAGCCATTTCAAGAGGTACCATATGATCAGGAACCGATAATACCGAAGGAAGAAGTCCAGGCTGCACTGAAGGTACTGGTGAAAAACAAGGCTCCAGGAACTGACGGAACACCAATTGAGATGTTTCAAAACACACATGCAGCGCTGGAAGTGCTCGCTCATCTATGTGAAGAAATCTGGAAGACGGCTACCTGGCCAACTGACGAGAAGAGATCCATATTTATGCCTATTCCCAAGAAAGGTGATCCAACTGAATGTGGAAATTATCAAACAATATTATCACATGCAAGTGAAATTTTGCTGAAGATCATTCAAAAGTGGCTGCAGAAGTATTTTGACAGAGAACTGCCAGAAATTCAGGCCGGATTCAGAAGAGAATGTGGAACCAGGAATATCATTGCTAATGTCAGATGGATCTTCGCTAAAAGCAGGGAATACCAGAAAGATGTTTACCTGTTTCACTGACTATGCAAAGGCATCTGGCCGTGTGGATCATAAGAAATAGAAAACATTGCGAAGAATGGGAATCCCAGAACACTTAATTGCGCTCGTGAGGAGCCTGTACATACATCAAGAGGCAATTGTTCAAACAGAAAAAGGGGATACCTGTGTAGTTGAAAGTCAGGAAAGGGGTGCGTCAGGGTTGTATCCTTTCACCATACCTATTCAATCTGTATGCTGAGCAAATAATCCGAGAAGCTGGACTATAAGAAGAAAGGGGCATCAGGATTGGAGGAAGACCTGTGATACACAGATGACACAACCTTGCTTACTGAAAGCGAAGAGGACTTGAAACACTTACTGATGAAGATCAAAGACCACAGCCTTCAGTATGGATTACACCTCAACATAAAGAAAATACAAATCCTCACAACCGGGCCAATAAGCAACATCATGATCAATGGAGAAAAGACTGAAGTTGTCAAGGATTTCATTTTACTTGGATCCATAATCAACACCCATGGAAGCAGCAATCAAGAAATCAAATGACATATTGCATTGGCAAATCTGCTGCAGAAGACTTCTTTAAAGTGTTAAAAAGCAAAGATGTCACCTTGAAGACTAAGGTGGGCCTGACCCAAGGCATGGTAATTTTCAGTGTCATCATATGCACGTGAAAGCTGCACAATGAATAAGGAAGACGGAAGAATTGATGCCTTTGAATTGTGATGGCAGATATACCATGGACTGCCAAAAGAACGAACAAATCTGTCTTGGAAGACATACGATCAGAATGCTCTTTAGAAGCAAGGATGGCAAGACTACATCTTACATACTTTAAATATGTTGTCAGGAGGGATCAGTCCCTGGAGAAGGACATCATGCTTGGTAAAGGGTCATCGAAAAAGAGGAAGACCTTCAATGAGCTGGATTGACAGTGGCTGCAGCAATGAGCTCAAGCGTAACGATTGTGAGCCTGGCGCAGACCGGGCAGTGTTTCCTTTTGTAGTACACAGGGTCGCTTACGTGTGCGAACAGACTTGATGGCTCCGAGTAACACAATATAAAGGTGTACTAAGCTTGTTTTTTGTTTCGTTTTTAATAAAACCCAGGGAAAGGTCAAGAAGTAATCAGTCTGAGTTCACTGTTGCAAACTCCAGTTAATCTGGAAAGCCAGGTACAAGTGAGCAGCAGTGAGACATCCATCCCAGGGGGTCCAGGAGTGGTGGGGGTGGGGAGGCATTCCCAGCGACGTGCCCTCCTCCAGCTTGCAGTTTTGGCAAGAATCACATTAGGAATGCAGTATCAGAAAAAGCTAGCTGCAGCTCAGTTGCATATGGTTTCATCAGAGAACAAAGTCTTTCCTGTGGTTATCTGATCGCGATCCCCACGGTCCCGCCAGCACCTACGATGTGTTCCTCATTTACGGTTCCAGAGACAGGTTTCCTACATCACAAGAGCCCTGGAGTCTGAGTTCTGTTCAGCAAGTGCAGCCATTTCAGTTTGGCACCAGTGATGAGGTGGAAACAGCTCGCAGCAGACAGTAGCAGGCAATAAAGATCTGTGAACTCAGGATTCCCCAAAATCCAGTGGTTTTCTTTCAGCAGCATACAAGCCAAGACGTGCAGACAGAGACAGCTATGTTCCAACCGACAAGCTAGGATTTCCTAAGGCCTTTATAGCCATCTGAAGAGTTCAAACTGACCTACTCAAAAACATGCACACCAGGCTGGAGGATTATTAGGCTCTAAGGTTCAGATATCTGACTTCAGAAAAGATCATGAGCAACTTAAAAACTGCCTTTTTAAACACTTTTTATTGTGCTTTAGGTGAAACTGTAAACTTGCTTTTGGCAGAGCAGCAGTCCCCAGTTGACAATTCTAATTCCAAGTGGATTACCCTGGTTCCCAAGCCAAAACTGGGTTCCTTACAACACTTGGAGTCTGAGGGGCGGGAAAGGGGAAAGGAGACCACCGTACCTGGCCACTACTAGAAGTGGAGGCAGCTGCAGCTTTTCTTCGCTAGGAATTTGGACTTGATAAGCTAATTCAGCTGAAGCCAACAATCTGGACCTAAACTGTTGGCTAAATTTATTATGGAAAAAATCAACGAAAACTCCTTAAAAGATATTTTTACACAGAGACTCAATTAATAAATAAGCCCAAATCTGGTCTGAAATTGTAAAAACATTAGTTGTTAAGCAGAGGCCTACGAGAAGCAAGTTGTTTCCAATACTCTGAGTGCATTTAAATTCTTACCATTTGCTGTTGCAGGAAACAATTCCTTTATGCAGGATCATCCTACTGTTACCGTTAACTGCCCCAAGCTGGCCTGACTCCATGGCCCTGTGTACAACGGTCCCGAGTCATCTCCATGATCAGTGGTTGTCAGCTGCCATCAAGCCAGACCCTGACTCCTAGTGAACCCCGAGCACAACGGGAATGGACAGTTGTGATCCATAAGGTTTCACTGGCTGAATATTTAAGTAGATAGCCAGGCTTTTCTTCCTAGTCTGTCTTATTCTGGAAGCTCAGCTGAAATCTGTTCAGCATCACAGCAAAAAGTAACCCTCCACTGACAAGCAGTGGCTGCACTGAGGTGCATTAGCCACCGCCCCCACCCAAAAAAAAACAACTCCCAGGTCTTCAGTAGACAAAGGAAGAATTCTACCATGGAACCATCAATACCTCTTATAATGATGACATTTTTGCCAAAGATGAACAAAATCACAGCACAGCAATCCCACACATCTTTTCCCCTTCCCGCCATCCAACTTAAAGAGTTCAACTTTTAAGGGATACATTTTAAAATACAATTCATCAAGAATATCTGCAATGGGAAGAAAACATTCTTTGATGGTTACAAGGGTGGGGAGGGAGGTGGAGGGGTATACACTAACCAGGTAATAATTATCTTAGGTGAAAGGAAGGACAGCACACACTACAGGGGAAGTCAGCACAACTGGACTAAACCAAAGCTAAGAAGTTTCCTGAATACAACCAAACACTTCGAGGGACAGAGTA
>NW_004443941.1:822054-865519 GCF_000243295.1 Trichechus manatus latirostris | reverse complement strand
ACACACTACAGGGGAAGTCAGCACAACTGGACTAAACCAAAGCTAAGAAGTTTCCTGAATACAACCAAACACTTCGAGGGACAGAGTAGCAGGGGTGGGGGTCTGGGGACCATGGTTTCAGGGGACATCTAGGTCAACTGGCATAATGAAGTTTATTAAGATGTTCTGCATCCTACTTTGGTAAGTGGCATCTGGGATCTTAAAAGCTAGTGAGCAGCCATCTAAGATGCATCAATTGGTCCCAACCCACCTGGAGTAAAGGAGAATGAAGAACACCAAAGACACAAGGAAAAGTATTAGCCCAAGAGACAGAAAGGGCCGCATAAACTAGACTCCATCAGCCTGAGACCAGAAGAACTAGATGGTGCCCGGTTATCACCAGTGACTGCCCTGACAGGGAGCGCAACACTCTGAGGGAACAGGAGAAAAGTAGGGTACAGAACTCAAATTCTAGTACAAAGACCAGACCTTAATGGTCTGAGACTGGAGGAACCCCAGAAAGCATGGCCCCTGGACTGTCAACTCAGAACTAAAACTATTACTGAGGCCAACTCTTCAAAGATTAGACTGGACTATGGGACATAAAACGATACTCATTAAGATTGTGCTTCTTAGCTCAAGTACATACAGGAGACTAAACGGGCAGCTCCTGTCTGGAGGTGAGATGAGAAGGCAGAGAGGGTCAGGAGCTGGTTGAATGGACACGGGAAATCTGGGGTGCAAAGGAGGAGTGTGCTGTCATAGTACACGGAGAGCAACTAGGGTCACATAACAATGTACGTATCAATTTTTGAATGAGACTAACTTGAACTGTAAAGTTTCACTTAAACTACAACAAAAAATAGTATCTGCAATGGTTTCTTGCACCTCTGCTCTCATTCTAAAGCTAATCCCTAATCTCTACGACATTTAGCTCCTAACCAGAAACAAGGGGAGAACGTGACCTCCAATCCCAAATAAAGACAAAGTCAGTCAAACTTTCACATGGGGACTTGTTTCTTGGCAGCAGAATGTATCTCAGGGAGCATGTTCATTTAACACAACTATGGCCTTCACCCCTAACAGTAAGCTTAAAATTTTATTTGTAAGTGAACAAGATGTCAAACTTCACTTAAAAATGCTATCCGATGCTTAAACACAAATAACCACTTCCATTAATACAGGAATAACTTTGAGCCAAAAGAGGGAAAATAAATGTAAACCAAGTTTATTTTGCTTTTTAAGTAGTGTTCTTAAAGCACTACAGCTTGGTAAACAATGTAAATTAGTATAAGTCATCTCAAAAGCCAGAGTTCTGTTTTTTTTTTTTTTTTTAATGAGTTGTTAAAAAGATGCAGCCTATTCTAACAGGATAAATATTTTTAACCATTTCACTTCGAGTTAATGAAGGCTCACAAATGAGCAACACTCCTCATTGAGGAAAACAAAAAGCTGTTGTCGACAAGCGACAGCACACACACAAAAACAAAACAACTGTGTAAAAATAACTAACTGTGTTCCCATAGTTCTTGAAGTCGCTTTACAATGGGATGATATGCACATGATCTTGCTGCAAACTTGCCATACAGACTTGTAATACATGTTGTCTAGACAAACGATCCAGTCCAAGAGGTGCTAACTTCAGACGATGCAGCACTATAATCCTTTTAACAACGCAATTTGTTTTACTCATTACCTTTCCTTCTAGACTGAAACACAGGCTAGAAAGAAAATACTCCCTAATTAAAAATTGGTAGTTTACAGGAAAAATTGTATAATCTTGCATTAGAATTTACAAGTATATGTTCAAATCGAATTTGCCTCCTCCCCCCATCCCAGCCACAAAATGGGCATGAAGTAAAATTTTAAAAAATGCCTTAATTTTCAACTTCATGCAAACTAAATAAAGATGACCAAAACAAAAGCTTAAACAATGGAAGAATATTTCACAGAAAATTTCTTTTACAAAAAACACATAAGAAAAAGGGCCACTAGGTGACATTTTAATTTACAAATTGGCATCATTTTGGTCGACAAATATCCAGACACGGCTTTCTTCTGCCAACAAGAGCTGTGCAGAGACAAACACAGCATAACTTCTGATTTTAATCACACATTTCTTCCGGAATTTCATGTGGATTAAGGATGCCAGGGACAGACATCTGAAGTTTATGTTTCTCTTCCTGAGCCTGTCGAAGGGCGGTCTCTCTTTCCTCCAAAAACAGATCAGATGTATCTTCACCTGCAAACTCCTGTGAAAACAGACAGTTGAAATGTCGACACAATCAATTTCAATTTGGGAAGATGACTTGTATCACTCGCCTCATATGCAGACGAATATAAACTATCCATCAAATGGCTGGGTTTTAAAGTATAGTGACATAGTACTATGTAGCCAAATTGAAAACCAAAGGTGATTACTTGAAAGAAATAATAGGTTACAAAAGAGGCATGTATAAAATGTACTTGGGTAAGCAAAGGTAAGGACACTTGGTGGCGCAGTGACAAAGTGCTCAGCTGCTAACTGAAAGGTCTAGCAGTTTGAACCCTCCAGCCACTCCGTGGGAGAAAGATGTGGCAGTCTGCTTCCCTGAAGATTTCAGCATCAGAAACCCAGTGGGGCACTAGAGTTCAACTCTGTCCTACAGGGTTACTATGAGTCACAACTGGCTCAACAGCAATGGGTTTGGTTTCTGGTTTAAGCACAGCTATCCAGCAAGATGTTTCCCCTATGGCTAATGACAGCCGTTAGACTGAGATTAGCTGTATCATCACTGTCTTCATATACTGCCGTCAGGTGCTGTCCAGTCCATTCCGACTCACGGTTAACCCCACGGGACAGAAGAGGACGGCCTCGGAAGGCCTTCTAGGCTGTCATCTTTGCGGGAGCCATGTCTTTCTCACATGCAGCTGCTGGGTTTGAACCTCCAACCTTTTGGATAGCTTAACTGTTGGGCCACCAGGGCGCCTTCATGTATTATGTCTAACTTTTAACATTGTTCTTTGCATTCTCTCTGTACTCTATGAAGTAAATGTTTCTACACTTAGCCAGTGTTTTTATAGTAAAAACCAAACAGTTTGTATTTTGGAGGAAAAAACTCGAAGGTTTACAGTTCCAAGAAGATCTTACGTGATCAACTCTTATTCAACAGTCATGGTTAAGACCATTCACAAATTACTTAGACTTTGCAATTTCTTTAGAACAAGATGGTACAAGAACAATTCTTCCCGTTAAGTTTGACTACATAAACCACTGCAGGAGAAATAGGCTGATAACTGCTCTCACGGTCTCCCAAATGAATTCTTCACTTTCTTAAACCACTAACAAAACGGATAAAAAATCCTAAAAGGAGCTACCAATGTGTTTCTTTCCCCCTATTCAATTCCGTAAAAATGTCTGTGGGATTCTTCAACCATCAATTTTGCAACAGACATTTAGATGATCTAAATGAATTATATTAATAACAAGTTTCCAAAAACACCCCAATCCTAACCTCTTCCTGGCATTTAGTTTTTTATTCTCTAACAGTCTCAGGGTCGTTGAGCAGTAAGCCTGTACATTATTAAACAACACTCATTTTGTATCATGGATGAAGTGATTCATCTTACCATGCAACAATCAAGTGATCATAGTAGTCTTACCTTTATCTGTACTAGGAAATCCCTAAGATGTTCCTTGAAAGCAGGAATATCCTGATTTAGGCTGAAAAGTCCTGTCACAAAGAGCTTAACTTGAGCACTGCAAATCAAAACACAACCATTAAAAAATCACAGTTTTCATTTTTAAAAAAACTAAAAAGTATTTAAGTTGATGATAAAGTATATTTACTCTTGTAGATGAGGGAATGCGGACTTAAGGAGATTAGCCACATATTCCTGAATAAACATTTGGTTGTTAAGTGGATTTCCAGGATTTAATGGTGTACTTATTTTTCCTTCTTCTACCAAATTAAACATATATGCAAGAATTGATGCGTGCATTGTCAAACCTGTTGGTAAGAAGAAAGTTATTAACTACACGATGTGGTAGGAGTTGAAACATTTAACACCTTGATCGCCTATATTCTTACCAGCAGTGTGTGAGGTGTCTGTCACAACAGAGAAGATGTGCTGCAGGATTTCACAGAAATAGGTCTGATAGAAACTCTGAGCTGCGGCTTCCTCTTGTGCAACGTTTTGTAAGAGTGTAAAAAGAATCTGTAACCCTAAGAGACATACAACAGGGAAAGAAAGCATTACAGACGGGTCACGTTCAGCTTTGATCAAGCTGTTTGCGTTCAAAGCTCATGCTGCCTCTTTTCTGCCAATGACTAACACTTGCCCAAGTTACTAACGGAGATCCACTCAAATCAGTGCTTCTTTATTTACAAATTTACAACCTAATTAATGGCTATTACCACCTTTCCAATACTTCTGAAGGCTTAGTTAAAATTCACTTCACGCCCACTCCCAAAACAAGACAGCTGGGGACAAGGTACACTGAAGTCACTGGCCGGGACACAGAACTGCCTTTCAGTGATGTTCATCTACCTTCTCCCTAACTCCATCTTGCCTTTGGACTCACTCTGGATGGCTGACTGAACCGCTCTTGGGACTTACTTGGACACATGTACACGCAATCAGAACTCTAACAACAAGCAAAGTATTACCCACCTATCTACAATTATACATCCACCTATGCTGTCTGTACCAAGTAGTCTTCCAACTAGCAGGCAAATGATTAAGCGAACATTATTTCCATGTATTTACCTGTATCTGCGACATTCCTCATTGTATGTTTGAAAGCCCAAATAATGGAATCCAAAACAAGTTTAAACTGTGCAGGTGGAATAGCCAGAAATGCTGGGAAACAATGAGAATTGACAGCCTGAAGTAGTAAGAAAAAGTTTGTTCTGTGTTCAGGGTATTCTTCAAAGTCCTAAAAATGAGTGGTGGGAACAAAACAAAGTTTCAATACCGTAACTGTTTCTTAGAGGTAAAAAGTAAGCCCTGATTCAGTACAAATGGACCTTCCAAGATATACTGCCGCCTCAAAGGCTAACCCAAATAAAATATAATTCACCTATTAAGGAATAGGAAAATATCCCCTATGACATATATGAATCATCAAATCAAAGGAACAGAAGGTCACCTAACTGATAAAGAATGACTTGGCACGTATAAATTAAATGAGAAACCTAAACCCTATGACCAAGATTTTAGTCAAGAACTCATCAAAACTCACACACGGAAGAACTTCAAATTCTCTTGTAACTCTAAGACAATTATTATACTACCACTCTTTTAGTGACTTTGAGACTACTCACACAGATCGGAAAAAAAATACACCAAAATGTTAACCATTGTGTAAATCTGTATACTTCACATGTACATTTTTTTCTTCCTGGTTGATGTATTCTCCAATTTTTCTTAACAAGCGTATAAGCATATACTATGCTTTTACATCTGACAATAGCAGACCTAGCTTTTCGTTGGTTTAGGCAAACTCAGTTCTTAGAAAAATGTCTGACATGCAGTTTTCAATAAAAGCCAGCTGCTGTTCGAAAAACTTACAATCTCTTCTCAATTCACTCCTTTTGTGCTAAGATTTTTATGTAGTAGATTACTTAAAACCAGCATTTCCCCGATCTAAATGTTCAAATATTTAACTCTAAGGGATTAAAATTATGCTACATTAGCAGACATGATTTATAAGCATCTATTGTAAAACTTCCATTACACAATTGAAATGTAAACCACATACCTTATTTATCATATTTAATGTGCATTCAAAAACAGCATCAAATATCTGAGGTATCTCTGCTGTTATGTGTCCCCCGAGCTTGTTGACAATGATGGCCATGGTACTGAGGACTTCTGGTTCTCTGGCAGCGGGGACGTTTCTCTGATAATCAATGAGAACCGCATCCAGCAGAGGAGGAACAAAATTCTCAGCAACCTGTTGGAAAAAAATGTTCAGTTTTAGGCTAGGCACTTGCTTACTAAGCCACTAGACCATTGTTGCCTGTATGGTTTAGGCTGATCTTCATTAGAAAATGAGAAAACTCTGTGCTTTGATTAGGTTTTCCTACATTAACTCTTTTTAAACAAAAGAAACCAGAAAATCACGTTCACAGGTTGGAAAGCACCACAAACAGTGTAGTTCAGATCCACTTTTACGGTAAGGAAGCTGAGGCCCCACGTGAAGTGACCAGTCCCAAGATTCTAAGAATGCTGTAGATGTGGGATGAAGAACCTAAAAAAAGCGATGAGGTCTTCCAAACCATGTATATCAGAGTTTCCTGTACCGACGATAGTATCTATAGGAGCCAACAAACTTACCTAACCAAACACCCACTCAGAGAATTTAACTTAATGAATTCTAATTGGAAAATAAATAGCTACTGTAAATTACTAACTTCAAAATTCTTTCAATTCATCCTACCTTCTACTTGGAAGTTTTCGATAGAGTTGAACGACAAGGTATGTTCAAAACTGTTCAATGTTTATCCAAACTACCTTTCGAATACCATGAGAACTGAATTCTGAACAAGCTTCCTGAAAAATACTTCCTTACTAAGGAACAATATTAAAAATTCAAAATTATTCAAAACCCGTCGGCCACTATTTCAAACAATAGTGATAATAGATTTTTTTGGTATAACAATCCCAAGGCTCAAGTGAATGAAAAGATGTAACAACAACTAAAAATAATTCACATCTTTTCAAGCTGAGGCCTATTTCCCTTTCTGGAAATCATACATGACTAAAAGGAGTAAGAGTAAAACACTTTCAAACCTTCAATATGGAAAACACCCAGTTTTAATGAAGAGGCAGACCAATGACAGCTTTGTAAACTCTTCTCAAAATGAGGAACGTGAACATTGCACCTGAAATCCACTGACAAAGTTTTCCTCCCTATCGATGGAAAACCAGAAATGACCCAATATTCTTAGCTGTCCTGTTATTACCACCCCCACCCCGAATTCACAGCAGTGTCTTTGGAAGATGATATGTAGCTATTGATAAAGAACTCTCATAAAAACAGAATGCGATAAAACAATCCCATATGTAAGCATCTAAATTAAATTATCTCAATGTATAAAATAGACAGCATATTTCAGAGAATGCAGCATCAACTTAAAAAACAGAAAACACAAGAAAAAGTTAGACACAAGGCTTTGAACCGTTTTGGTCAGGTTCAAATCCCTGCTGAGAATTTGAATTTCTAACAAGTTCCCTGCCAAGAACTTGCATTTGCACCCCAGATATATTTTAACAAGATCCCTGGATGGTTCTTATGTGTAACTTCTTGGGAACTTGTTAGAAAGGCAAATTCTCAGCAGGGGCTGGAACCGGGCCGAACAGGTTTGAAGCCATGCTTGGACACCACCTCTCACTCACCATCTGTGGATCGTTGGAGCGGCTCACCCAGCCAGATATTAACTTTAAAGTTTCCCTTTTCACTGTCCGCATACTTCTTATCAGCGGCTGTTTAGTAACCATCTCACCTGAAAAACAATCAAGTGGAATCTAATTTGACAACCAAAATTCCATAGTGGCAGCTCTGTGTGCTTTAGGTGCTATTATTCCCATTTACCATTAAAAACTTAGGGCCAAGGGCACACAGATGAATTTACTGGGAAAACAAACTTTAAGACCACTTCAAGGGGGCATACAAGTGGTTAAAAAAACACAAAAACAAAAACCACTCAAGGGTCATGTGGGACATGGGAGGATTGATTTAATTTAAATCTGTGAAAAATACTGAATGCTTGAACCAAGGCACTGATAAAGCTGATCTGTTACATACCACTCTAAGAATTCAGAAGTACCTACCATTAGCTTGGATAGCTGCAGAAATATTTTCACTGAGGCACTTGTATACATTAAGCATATCTAAATAAATTCTTCCAAGCTGAATTACAAAGGGGTGTCCAACAGCTTTGCAGGCTCTCACATTTGTTTTTAATATGCTACCAAGCTGCTTGACTGTTTCAGGATCTTTAAGTATATCCACATTCTGCGAAGGAAGAAACAAATTCTAATTACCAAACGATAATTATCTATGTAACTGCCAAAGCAAAAAATACCTGCCTTGCTCCAAACCATCATCACATTATAATCCTAAATGACGAAACACAGACGTCTTTCTTACTTACACCTCTCCAAGAATGGAGTGGAACAGTCTTCATTTATCATCTAAACAAAAAATACACTACAGCCAATTTTTTTATGGGCAAAACCACAGACAACAGTACTTATGGATCAGGTATACTTGTCGAAAGTACTGAATTCACTACCTTTTTAAGTAACACTGCCTTCTTCAACCCTATTAAAACTTTAATAAGTAGAAATAACACTTACTTTGGTCGCCTGCTGGATTATACTGTCCCACACTTGATTAGGGAGCAGCATGTATTTTTCTATCAAATGTTCTTGTACCGTTTGGTCTGTCTGCGCACCAATCATGTACCCCACAGCTTCATAAAATGTATGAACCTATTTAAAAAGGCAGTTATTTTACTTTTATATTTTTATTCATTCTAATAAAACATATATATACGCACACACAATGTAAATATGTGTTAGGAATAATTTACATTAGCTAAGGCAACAGCTTGACAGTTTCCGCCTCCTATGAAAATTTAACTAGAGACACTTCACCTGAACCCAGTAGTGGCCTTCTTTCTATTCCTATACTGAATTCTGATTAATATAGTGATCACTTTTTAAGAATAATACTCATAGTGTTGATCACTTTTTAAGAATAATACTCATAGTGTTTTACATACCTGCTGAGGCTGAAGATCACAAATTATAGTGTTAATATTGTTCAAAATCTCATCAATAAACGGCATTACTTCTCCAACCTGAACCTGAACGAAATGTCGGCGGCATTTTTGTGCTATTTTAATGAAAGTATCACAAGCCATGTCCTGGACTCCGTCATGGGTCTCTAACAAAACAGAAATATTCATCTATTTTGTTCAATAAAAATTATTATAATAAAATGTATTAGAAGAAGTGACTTACCATGCATGAATTCAAATAGCTTGTTAACTACAGTCTTCAAAAATTTCCAGTGGGCTCTCAAGAATCGTGGATATTGACCTACTATGTACATGATATTTGATGCAATGATAGCTTTATTATCTTTGCCTCTTTTCTGTTCACATAATCCTAACAGATCCTGTAAACAGACAAATTCAGGTCGCTCAGGGTTACAAGGCATACTCACTCGCAGGCCCCCAAGCAGACATGTCCCTTGCACACCTTTATAACGGTGACAAGAAACCGTTTCTCGTCCTCTTCATGCATTGCCCCGCTAATGGAGCCTATTGCCCAACACAACGTATTCAAATTCTTCCATGACCACTCTGTACCATTCACTTGATTGTGAAGCTTCTCAGTCATTATCCTTTCTGTATCTACATAATCCAGATGAGTAAGATAAACTACGAAGAAGAAAAAAAAAGTTCCAGATGTTTGAAATGCAAGTTGATGAGCCAAAAAGGTTATTTATTGCTAAGGAACAGCATCCCATTACTAAAGATAAAGGTGGCTATTAACAGATTCAGAAACTACGTGTATCGTATTTCCTAAAAATCACTCCGCACTCCAGGACAGGAGCACAGATGTAAAGAGGAAGTTATTCACTTACCTAGCGTCTCTCTCATATTCTTATACAAATTGATGGAATCTGTATCCTTCATGAATTCTCTCACAACTTCTCCCTGGTCATTTTCTACAACCAGTACTTCCTCTGGTTTAGCCATGCGACTCACCATCAGTAAACGGACCTATTCAACACACCAATCAACAAAAATGGGTTAGATTTTTAAAAAATCAACCCCATCAAATCTAGAAATGCAAGGTAAGCACTTAACATCACCAAACAAAATGATTATCCCAAGTTAAGAACAATAACATGTAAAGAAGCAAACATGTTAAAAAGGCAAACCTACAACCCACGGCTCCCAAACTGTAATACAAACAAGAATCACCTGGAGACCTTCAATGAGTTTCCTGAACCCCAGCCCCCGAGAAGCTGATCCACTAGACTGCAATGTCCATTTCTAGCAAACTCACAGGTGACGCTGAAGCGTCTGGTACAAGGACCGCACTCTGAGCACCACTGTTCTTAATCAACGGGTCCCGGGGCACTGTGGTTAAAGTGATTAACTGCTGACGGAAAAGCTGGAAGCCACTGACGGCTCCATAGGAGAAAGATGTGGCGGTCTCCCTTGGTAGAGATCTGCGGCCTTGGAAACCACATGGGGTCACTATGACTCAGAATCGACTCGACAGCAGTGGGTTTGGTTTGGTTTTTGGTTCTTAAGCTGGAGCCCTGGTGGTGCAGTGGTTAAGCGCTCAGCTGCTACTGGAAAGACGAGCAGTTCGAACCCACCAGCTGCTCCACAGGAGAAAGAGGTAGCAGCCTGCTTCCGTAAAGATCTACAGCACTGGAAACCCTATGGGGCAGTTCCACTCTGTCCTATAGGGTCACAATGAATTGCAATCAGTGGGTTTAGTTTGGTTCTTAAACCAATCCCTTCCCTTTTCTAGATTTCAATCTTCATGGAGTAGTTGTCAGATGCTTTTTTTTAACTCACTAATTTGGAAAGATTAGCCAAAAAATAAAAGCAAATATTTGCATTTAGCTCTAAAAACCACACAGTACGCAACAGAAGAGCACGCAACCATCCACTTTACTGTTACCTTGGATAACACGGGCAAATAGAGCTGTCTCCTGGGAGGAACGTCAAAATGCTGACTTCCAGAGAGCAGTGGGGAGGCAGACGTAGAGAACGGGCTTTCTCTATAGAGTTCAGCCGCCAAATGATTCCAGTACTCAAGACAAATCTTGAAGATTTCAGTTTCTTCTACTTCTGATACCAACAGCATATAATGAAGGGCCTACATATTAAGACCAAAACTATTAAAATAATCCTTAGACATTATTAACCAACCTCAAACTGTCTTCCACTTGCTACTTTAATGGAAAATAAAAATTCATGTTTTATTGAGATTTCATTGTTCAACCAACACTCTAAGTTCTCTGGGAGCAAATTGTGCTTTTTTCTGACATGTCCCAGAACACCTCTCACACAGTTGTTAACCAATACAAGTTTCAATCAAATCTCTTATGAAAGTATGGGGTTTAAAGGCCTTTGGTCAAAATAGCTGAAAGTGGAAACCAACCCAAACGTTCCTCAGTGGATGAACAGATATAAAAAACACGGTATATTCATAAATGAAATATTATTCAGTCAAAAAAGGAATTAAATACTGATACACTTCACAACATGAACAAACCTCAAGAAGTTTACACACAAAAAGAAACAATCTTTGATGGGAACAAGGGAGGGGAGGGGGTGGAGACGGAAAAACACTAAACAGACAGTAGGGAAGTGGTAACTCTGGTGGAGGGTACGACAGTCCACAATACTGGGGAAGCCAGCACAACTTGTACAAGGAAAGGTCATGGAACCTCCACAGACACATCCAAACTCCTTGAGAGACCAAATTACTGGGCTGAGGGCTGTGGGGACCATGGTCTCAGGGAACATCTAGCTCAACAGGAGTAACACAGTTTATACAGAAAATGTTCTACATTCTACTTTGGTGAGTAGCGTCTGGGGTCTTAAAAGAATGTGAGCGGCCATCTAAGATACTCCACCGGTCTCACCCCTTCGGGATAAAGGGAGAATGAAGAAAACAAGATATAAGAGAAAGATCAGTCCAAAGGACTAATGGACCACAACTACCACGGCCTCCATCAGACTGAGTCCAACACAACTAGATGGTGCCCGGCTACCACCACTGAGTGCTCTGACAGGGATCACAATAGAGGGTCCTGGACAGACCTGGAGAAAAATGTAGAACAAAATTCTAACTCACCAAAAAAGACCAGACTTACTGGCCTGACAGACTGGAGAAAGCCCCAGAGTATGGTCCCTGGATACCCTTTTAGCTCAGTAATGAAGTCACTCCTGAGGTTCACCGTTCAGCCAAAGATTAGGCAGCCCCATAAAACAATCCTAGACTAATGGGGCACAACAGCCCAGGGGCAAGAACTAGAAGCCAAGAGGGGACAGGAAAGCTGGTAATAGGGAACCCAAGGTTGAGAAGGGACAGGGTTGACATGTCATGGGGGTTGTTAACCAATGTCATAAAACAACATATATATTAATTCTTTAATGAGAAGTTAGTTTGTTCCGTAAACCTTCATCTAAAGTACAATTAAAATACTTTTATACTAAGTGAAAGAAGCCAGTCATAAAAGGTCACATATTTTATGATTCCACTTAGGTGATAAAATGTTTTGGAACTAGACAGATAACGGTTGTACAATATTATGAATATATTAAATGCCACTGAATTGCCCACTTTAAAATGGATACTTTTGTTATGCGAATTACGCCCCAATTAAAAAAAAAATCTAATCAGGCTGACAAAAAGCAAGTTTTTACTACATAGTGGCACTACAGAGGTATAGTGCTTAGTTTAAGGACGTATGTACATGTACTCTGAAATAAAACCGGGTCTCAATTTAATGTGCCAGCTCCACTTAGTCAGGGTGCATCCCATCACAGCGTACACTGGGACTGAAGACAAATCGTGGAACAGGGAAGGGTTACTTTGTCTTCCTTGTAAACATCCCTTAGGAATTTTCAATTCTGATGATACATTGTTGGCTTTGGCATAATGCAGAACACAAAACCAGGAAACTCGGCTTGTAACTTTAAGTCAGTACTGACAACTGTATTTAAAATGCACAGACAAGTAACAAAGAAATCTCAAAAGGTACATACATTTCAGAGGAAAGGCAGACTTTAAGAGTGACTATGTAGAGAAGAACCTCAGGAGCCAAAGGCTCCACCGAGCCTACCTCCATGAGTGTCTCCCTGAGATTCAGTCTTTTTTCTATAAGCTGACCATGCTCCTTAAGAAAGGTGCAGAGAAACAAACTGAGATTCTGAATAAAGTTCTGTTCATCATCTTTTCCATTTGAGTATGCAAGTCGAATATTAGTATTTAAAGGGAGCATCTGCAAGTTTGAAAATCAACTATCAGTCTACATCTTAGTAAAACAAAAGACAGCAGTTAAGTCTTACGATTCCATCATCCTTTTACTAATATTAAACCATAAAGAGCAAAACTTATTCTTCGCTAGAACCCATGGGTCTGCTGTACATCTCTCTTTGTTATCTTTGTGACCTAGAGGTTTGATGTTTAATAATAAAGTATGTTGCAGATATTAAAGTAACATTTTCTGCCTCTGTTATATCCTTTGAATTTTTCCCTGTATCAGACTTTTCACTCCTTGGTGTCATTAAAAATGTAAGAATATTCAATTCATTTATATCACGAACATATACAGTACTAGTATAGTGCTATGGATCACTTCACATATACCTAATCAAAACTTTACCACTGACTTAAGAAGCAGTTTGGTGGAATTTAGAAACAAGTCACTCAAACTCTGAGCCTCAACCTCTCAGCTTCCTCACTCACAGTAAATCCACGGCATCCCTAGTCTCTCTCTCTTCCAAGAAGCTGAATTGTATTAACATGGGTTTGACAGAAGATTCAAACTAATGGCATGGCTGATGTTAATTTTTATCCAACGGCTGGTGTTCACAAGTCTGTTTCAAACAAGAGTTTATAGAGTACAAAACCGATGTGCCAGGGCTGGAAATGACTCCTGACTTCAAGAGTCAAGGTTTGCAGCAGAGCTGACATCTGATCCCAGGCTGCCCACTGTCTGGTCAGCTTCCAAATTTTATAGAAATGAATCACCATGATACTTTCAGAATCTTTATCTGAAAGAATTTTCAGAATGCCCAGAAAACTCATGACTTCCTGTTGATTTTATGTACAAACATACTACTACATTATCATGAATCTATCATAACTTATGCTGAAATGGTTCCATTCAATCTAACATCTCTTACAGCATAAAATGGTTTCAAGACAGCGTTGTGTTACCTGCTTGAGCTGCATCATCGTCAGTGTGAACAGAGTCACAAACTGTTCCTCGTACTGACTGACGCTCACACCAGCAATCTCAGTGAGGCACTTCAGAGAGACATTTCGAAACATTGGAACATTAAGGAACTATTTAAAAAAGAAGAAAAAAACAAAATTCAACGGCCTGAAACAGTTTGTTTAAAATTAACAATTCAAAGAAGAAGAAAAAAGGGAAGGGGATTTAACAATCAAGAACATAGGGATACAAGACAAACATAGAGAACAGGTGATAAATGTTTCATTTTGCACGTATCTTTTGAGGAAATTTCATTCTTCACCCAACGGACAATGAATTGTACTTTCTTCTGACATGTCCTCAGACACCTAAAACCCACAAAGTTGCTCAGTGACGTTCCCAGGACTTACTATGTCATATTAGGGAGGTGTCATTTTCTGTGTAGTACAAACAGAACCCAAGATTTATGGTCGCTTAGAGTTTTAGTTGACGGGTAATAGAATATGTAAGGATGTGTGAAAATTGTTCTTTACTATTCTGCCGTTGAAAAGGCACAAAAATGACACACCATTTGTGGACAGCAATTTGGTAAGCCTCAAAATGCCTCAAAAATGGACATACCTACTGAGCTGATAATTGCATGTACAATTTAAATGAAGTAAATACTTGGACAACTGCATAAATATCCTACGTGTAAAAATGTTCCCTGCAGTTCTGTTGACAACAGCGCAACAGTGTATGTAACTTGCCTACCAATAAAACAAAGGCTCTATTGTGAATATATTATAAATCCATATTAGAATTCTATACTATCAACCTTGAACTATAAAATTCAAAACGTAAGTTATAATACAGTCTGATATATAATTTATTCATTCTAACTGCCAAGAAATCTGTGAAGATAATACAGCCAAATGCTAACAGTGGGCATCTACAAGGAACAATTACAGGGCTTGACGTAACATGCTGCTAGTTTAAAATTATCAGGAAAAAATAAAGACTTTCCATTTTGTAGAAACTTGCCACATTCAACTAAAAGGTGACTATATTAATCAAATCCATTAGTTTTTTTCACATCGAATTTGTGAATTATATGGTGGAAGTGGCAGAAATGGATACTGAGGTGCACCTCAAACAATTACTAAGCTGTAACTATGGAAAAGTACATAACTCTGTTGAGTAGTTTCTTCGTTTTGGAACCAAAGTTGGATGTGATTATAAACAAAGAAAGGTCTTTCTATATAAAAGAGCTTTCCCAATGAAAAGACTAACACGGGACCATTCAGTGATAAACGTAACTGAAATGCATTTACTGTACCTTGTAAATTAATGTGCTGATTAACTTGGTCTCAAAAATATACCCCAGTGGAATCCAGTTAAGAAATCTGAGCAACGTCTCCAAGGTTGCATGTACAAGTGGAGCATTTTGGGAATTTTCCTACAACAAACACATACTTGTAAATAAGTAACCTGCTATAATTTACTGTTAATTTAAAAATGAAATTTAAAGCACTTACCATCACAAACTGACACAGCTGAAATATTTGTGAGAACTCATTGCACATGCTACAAAAAAAGTGATCAGATTTAGAAGACACACAGAAATAAATGATTATTTATATACTTACACAAATGATTTAAAATTGCAGCAACCTGGTTACTAAAGACTCAAGTGACCTCTATTTAAACACAATAAAAATATCAATAACTTCATCAAAATCTACAAAGCCATCGAAACGAAGCCGCCTGCCACTTTCAGGCCACGAGAGCGTTTCACTGCGCTCCCTGGTGCCGTCCTTGTCTCAGTTCACTCACGTCAACCAAGACAGTGTCCTTCCATTGAAACAACTGCAACAAAATTCTCCAAAATAAGGGAAATGGCGTTGGACATGGATGTATCCCAAATCCTAAATGTGCTTACATACCAGACCAGAAGAAAAATGGTGAATTCTGAAGCTGGTATGAAGATATAAAGGTAAAATTTCACTGTGTTACTAATGACCAAAACAAATTCTTATTAAGTGGAAAAAACAGCGTCCCTATAGTTTATCGTGGTTGTTTACTACAACAGGAGCCTGGCATATTTCTAGTGAGATCTACAGGGGAAGCGACAAGAAGCAGCGCCACTAAGAGTTCAGCAGATACTTGGACACAAGTCGTCTCCTTGGAGATGGTCACCGTATCGTAAAACGGATCACAGCATTATTTCTGGGAACTCTTGAGATGTATGAAATTTATGAGATCATAACTATTAACCTCTCACATATTCTCCAACCCTCCAGATTTACACTATTAGCCCCACGTTGGGGCCATTTAATGTGTAGTCAAAGCCACTATGAGGAAATTAACGTATTACTGATCAATTCCTTAAATATTTAAAATTTATCTCCAAATTACTTGAAATCATTTGAGAAATGACTTGAAAACTCTGAAACAAAATAATTAAATTACTTGCCTGTCTTTCAAATGCTTGGCTTTCACTTGGGTTATCTGTCCACTAGAGAAATCAAACACTTCTTCGCTTAAGAGTTTAAGAATCACCATATTATTCTGACAGAGACTTTCACTGGTCCTACTTGCTCCAACAATGTCGCTGATAAAAGTTGGCCAGTGTTTGGGCCATTCTTGTTTCAGTATCTAAAATAAGGCATGAAATGTAATTTCATTTCACTTGTCAAAGGCAAATACAACCAATCAGGCATAAACAACAACCACTTTTCATGCCTCCCCTCTTAAACAGAAAATGTGCCACTCCAAACGTACACTGGGTAGAGAATACAGAACACATAAAAAGCTCCGCCCGCAAATACCTCAGCAGCTCCCTTTATCCTAACTAACGGTCTAATCTGGCTCACAACTGTTAGTATACCAACATTTGCTTGGGAGATATGTGCAATTTATCCTACAAGTCTCAAAGACTAACTCTAAAAAATAGCTAGAAACTTAGGGCAACTTCACAGCAGCAAAAGACTACTTTCTGTGTTATTTTTTCTAAACAGTAAGGGTAGCAGGCAGGTACACAAGACACACTTCCCCTGGCTGGACACAGAGCCTTGAGCTATAGCAGGGCTTGGACATATGAACTGGAAGAAAGCAAGTACTGCAGCCAGGAACAGAACTATCTTTATCTTTGATCAAGAGCCTGACAGACTGAGGGATTTATATGCATTAGGTCTGTAAGTCTGGACTGTGTATTTCCAAACAGATATTGACCAATGTTGCTGGGTGCCACTGAGTCAACTCCAACTCACAGTGACCCTGCATGACAGCGTAACCGCCCCACAGGGACTCCTAGGCTGTAATCTTTATGGGAGCAGACTGCCAGGTCTTCTTTCCTGTGGAGTTGCTCATGGGTTTGAATGCCCCTTTCAGTTAGCAGATGAGTGCTTAACCACTGTACCACCAAGGGCTATAAGAGGTTAAGTAGCTACTTTTTTCCTACTCCCTTCTTGCCCCAGAAAGCCCTCAAGTATAAAAAAGCCAGTTCAACCTAGCGAAAAGCCCAATTGTTTTGGGAAACTCAATGTTTTCAAATCTGTTTAAATAGGAAAACTTTTTTTCCCTTGCATACCCATTAATTTCCTCTGGAAAATTTCTTTACATACTACTTCAGAAACAGGTAGATACAAAAATACAGACTAAGTGTAGAGACAAACTAGAAGGATGCAGAATTCGAAGGCACTGATACCTGAATTAGGGTTGAGACAGATCGCACAGAAAGGACACATGCGCAGTAGCAGGCAAACAAAACCACAAACGACTGAATGTAAAGGATAAGTTTATAGTATTTGATGCTTCCTAACCCAGCAAACTAACAGTTTCAAACACTAGGTGGTACATTAAATACTACAGTTATTACCAGGGCTTCTAACAGGTTCTGCCTGGTTCAGTTATGGCTAAGGAAGCATCACTGGAACAGATGCGAATTTTAAAAATCCAAGTGATTCGCCACAGAACCCAGAATGGGAAAAACTACAGGTCACAGCCCAGCTGGAAACTCAATGTCCCTCTTAGAAACAAGGGCAGCACACACGTTGCGTAGCAACCAAATCTCTCGCCCTTTGATTTTGAGCAGATTCGGAAACAGCACTTTCTGTCTCAAAGATGGCAGCTGACGATGCAGCTCTGAACGCGTGTCACTCTCCACAGTTCTGCCAATAACCTAATCTTATGCATCAGGCTCCTGAAAGGGCTCACAGTGCCTCTACCAAGTCTCCCATCCCAGGGTTCTGGTCACAGTGGCAAATCTCCCAAATTGTAATACTTTGGGTCTGTTCCTGTTTTGCTTCCTCAGCCATGACTGAACCGGTTCAAACAGGTTCTGAGCTCTGGTTATTACCAGACTACCATCACTGCTTTGGAACGCTGGTGGTGCAGTGATTAAGAGATCGGCTGCTAACCAAACAGTGAACAGTTCAAATCCACCAGCAGCTCCTTGGAAACCCTATAGGGCAGTTCTACTCTATCCTATAGGGCTGCTATGAGTTGGAACTGACTCAATGGCAATGGGTTTATCAGTACTTCTGGAAACTGTTAGTCTAGTTATTCAATAAACAACTAAGTAAGAGTAGGTTTGGACATTTTGTCTGAGTAATCAGCCTAACTGAAACATTTAATTCTTCTAAGGAAAGCAGTGAATCAAGTTAAGGCTTACCTGAACAAGAATCATATTTAATTTCCCGATGTACACCTTCTCCTTCTAAGAGAAAAAAAAGTTTAGATTAAACAAGAGCCCAAACTACGTGTAATAAATAAGAATATAAGCAACAGGCAACCCCTGAAAAGAAGCAGTTTCAGCTCTGTTGTAAATGACTGGGCACACATGTATGTTTGTTTTTATGTCTGCGTTAGAAACAGAATCAAAATCTAGCCAAAGACTCAGTATCTAAAGAATGCTACCCTCCAAATATCTCCAAGAAACTCTTACCTCTACACAAGTTGGGTCAGATGATGTCTTGATAATGAGTCCAACAACATATTTTTTTATTCCTATTAAAAAAAAAAGGTACATAAAGGATAAAAAAGAAAAAAATTGATCAACACTATACAGCATGCTAACGAATCTTCAGAACCAATGAGGGGAGTCAGAGGAGTCAGATAATAGATTACAACCTCACCAGCCATGTTGGCATTAAAAAAAAAAGCCAATCACTTTATTGTAATACTCCTTTTAAATTTTCATTTTCCATCAACTTTTAACAGAATACAGGTTAATGATACTCTTTCAATTCTATAGCAGTTTATCAATAGCTTATCTAAGTCTCTGTAATTTCTAAATATAAAACACCTTAAAAGATTAATTATATGTTGTTCTCTTAAACAAACAGATACACACCCATTTATTTTTATGGGTTAAAACTACAAACTCTGAAGGTGTAACTTTAAGTATCAAAAAACCCAGTTTACGTAAAATATTTATAAATCAAAGTTAGATGCTATACTTTTCCAATTTATTATAATTCTAGCATTAATACCACAAATATAATAATTTTAGTTTTTTCTCCTACAAAGTATCTGGTTCTAATGTTCTTTTCTTAGGAATACCGTAATAGTACAGCCTAGTCTTTAAACTCTCAAGACTTTACGCCTTATGTGTGCATCATTCAGAATTTGCTGAGCATCTAGAGTAGATCCATAGGTACCCTTATCCAACACTCTTTTAGAGGCAAACATGTTTCAGAATTTTAAATTTTTTTGAAAAAACTAACGTAGTACCTCCATCAATACCTCAAAGGGTCTAAGGCAACAATGCTAACTGAACAAATTAGTATTTCCCACTACGTGGAATCGTATCTGTTTAATTAAGGCTTTGCGACCACTTTCCCAACTTGGAAAAATGCAGACAAGGATTTGTGCAACTGTGTGTTCCAAGGCCCACCTAACAAATGTGGAATGCTCCACTTCACTTTTTAATGAGAAGGGATTTGCTATAAATTTTACCCAAGAATTTTCAAGAAATATAGCCAACTCAAAGGTAACAAAATGCTTACCTGATTATAAAACTACCTTAATAATAAATATAATAATAGCATGCTAACAAATCTTCAGAACCAATGAGAGAGGATCATAATAATAATAATCTTCATGAGTTAGAGTTAAATTCACTCTTTTAAACTACGGTTATGTCTCATCAATCTTTGAAAATATAATTTTTATTAACAAACACAAAACTGTCTATTTCCCACATGTCCCAATTAAAAAAACAAAAAACGCAAACCCCAGTTGCCATCGAGCTGATTCTGACCTCATGGTGACCCTACGTGTTGCAGAGTAGAACTGTGTTCCATAGGATTTTTAAGGCTGTGACCTTTCAGAAGCAGACTGCCAGGCCTTTCTTCCAAGGCGCCTCTGAGTGGGTTCAAACTGCCAACCTTCTGGTTAGTAGCCCAGCACTTAACCATTTGCACCACAGTATTAGCAAAGTTTAAAGACCTGCCTGCCAGGTGCCAAAAATATCTTAATTCACTGTTAAATATAAGCAACAATGTTGTGAAGACTTTTATCATTTACATTTTAAAAAGTCAGGTCTACATTAGGCAAAGGCCACAGTAATAACTATTGTAGACAAGCTCCACTAATGAATACTAAAACCAATGGGAAAAGGTCTGAGAAAAATGTAATATCATCCGGCACAGTTTCAAATGATTTCCCCAAGATATTTATCAACTAGGAAGTGAAAAATGGTAATTTTGTAAAGAGAAAACAAGCAGATACCACAAAAACCAACTCATCAACGTTAACAATTAGTAAAACACACCAACATCATGTACCCTTGGTTAGAGGGACAGAAGACACACCTGTGTAGCATTCTTGCCTCCTGCCTCCCAAAGAAGTGAAACCTACCTCAGCCTAATCATGAGAAAACAACAAACCCAAACTGAAGCATATCTTACAAAACTGATCAGAACTCATCAAAAGTATCAGGGACACAAACGAAAATTAAAAGTTGTCTCAGGTATTAGAGAGCCACAAAAACCTAACGTAATGCAGGATGATCACAGAACAGAAAAAAAGGACATCAGGGAGGAAATATCTGAATAAAGTCTGAGTGTAGTTCAGTCACTCATGTGGAATCCACACTCGTTTCCTGGTTTTGATCATTGTACAGTTATGTAAGTTAATATCACGCGCTATCTGAGGATATACACGAACTCTCTTTTTTACAACTTTTCTATAAATCTAAAATTATTTTAAAATAACTAAAGAGCCTTCGTGGATAGACACAAAAACAGTCACGTTCTAGTTTTAATAAGGAGATTTCAAAAAATGCAACAATTAGAGGAGACAAAGTTATTTAAAAATGAGCACTGTATTTTACCAATTACTTAGGGCAATCCACACACAATAATCTCACTTTTACGGTAACATTTTATTAAAAACTACTTTCCATGTGTCCTCAATGTACATTAGATCTAATCAAAATTAGTTCTGGTAGTGTTGACCCTTCTGTTTTGGGTTTTTTTAAACAAAAATATTTTACTGTGTTTTTTGGTGAAAGTTTACACAGGAAATTAGGTTCTCATTTAGCAATTTCTGTACATACTGTTCAGTGACATCGGCAGCATTCTTCACAATATGTCAGCATTCTCGTTATTTCCATTTTGGTCGTTCTGTTTCTATTAATCTAGACTCTCTCTCTCCCCTAGCTTTCTCATCTTTGGTCCAGGGTAAATGTTAACCATTTGGTTTCGTCTAGATAATTACTTTGAGGAGTACAGTACTTGCAGGTGGTATTATTTACAAGACAATCTGTCACTTGACTGAAAGGTAACCTCTGGGAGTGGTTTGAGTTCTAAGATTGAAGAGTATCTCAGGGTGATCATCTCACGGGTTCATCTAAGTCTCTACCAGTCCAGGAAGTCTGGTCTGTTTTTAGGAATTTGAATTTTGTTCTACGTTTTTCTCCTGTTCTGTCTGGGACCATCTACTGCGTCTCTGGGTGACAACAGTTGGTAGAGGTAATCAGGCACCATCGACCCTTCTGTTCTTTATATAGATAATTTACCATCACTAAGGCCCCTACAAAGCAAGAAAAGGATGATCCACTCCTCGCAAGTCTCTCAATACAGGTAACACACGGTTTAAAACAATTTAACAAGAACATAAACACAGCCTACTGTCTCTGACTGAATGATGGACACCACATATATTACAAGAGATTCAGTAGTTTTATTCCAAGTCTGTCATAAGGAATAAGCTAGTGCCTGAAACCACTACTTCAGCCTCTATTTAGAATACGTGTAATTTGGAGGCTTTTCTCAGCCTTAGGGAATAAGAAAATGGGATCAGACAGCTCCTTCAACTCTTCTGTAACCAATTTAATCAAATCAAGCCTCTTCTCCCTCTGTCAAGTAGCTACCGACACCGAGATTCACCTGTAGATTGGGCAAAAGTCAAACGGCGAAAACAGGAAAGGTGAAACAAGTAGTCTAAAACTGGAAGGTTCCTGATAAAGTGAAAAAAATTTTCTCAATTTAGTGCCACTGTACAATGATCAGTACTTGTAGCTCAGTACCAATACCCTTGAAACACAAGAACTATAAGCCACAATTTTTTTTAAGTACTGCTCTACATAAACATGTCTGTTTACAACCTCTCACTGCTAACTACAAGGCTTATCTGATTAAATACCATAACTCTTTCCCCAAGTCCCTTCCTTGTAGTCTGTCCCAAATTAAAAAGATAAAAGTAGTTCAATTAAAAACAGCTTTACAGATCGTGAACCGAACCTTTAAAAAAATACAGCAATGGTGCCATATATATCAAGCGAGAAAAGCCAAAATGTTTACAAGTGGCAGAATAGCTCAGCTTCTGAGATTTGGGGAAAAAAAAAAAAAAAAAATCAATGTACTCCCAGTGTCTCTTATGCTTCGACTACCAGAATCTAAATTTTCTTTGTGCCAAATGAATTAACTGTCTGTCAGCTGCAAAACTGACGTTTATGTAAAACAATTAAATCTCTTAAAGCGAGGCACTACTATACTTTTGGAGAGTTCATATTCAGTAAAAACCACATTAATTTGAAATCATGTTTCCAATTATTCAGAAAGCACATGTGAAGCTGAGAGATTCCTTCCAGCAGAGCTTTCCGCACTCCTCCCTGGGAATCCAGACCATTTCTCATGAAAGTCTACACGTCTTTGACAAGTTCAATTATCCTCCCATGGTCACTATGTCACCAAGTTTTCCAATGGATTCACACCCTGCTGTAGCACTCCTACCACCATACTCCCCTCAAACCATGTTCTTGTCAACAAGAACAAAAATTCATCTCCAAAGGTTTTAGACTATTTACTGCAGAGCCCTGGTGGCACAGTGGTTAAGAGCTTTGGCTGCTGACCAATAGGTCAGCAGTTCAAATCCACTAGTCGCTCCTTGGAAACCCTATGAGGCAGTTCTACTCTGTCCTAAAGGGTCGCTACGAGTTGGAACAACCTGATGGCACCTAACAATAACATCATCTATTGAAAAGTGTTAAAAGAAACGAAAAACCACATAGAATTTATTTAAAACAAAATACACTAGAGTAAAAATGCCTAAATTAATCCTTGGCAGGTAGCTTGTGACATGCAGATTTTCTAAAGCCAAGAATTAATGCACGTATCTTGTATAATCCGAATGGATTTTCTCAATGTCAAGGAAAATGTCCTTTACAGACCTATTTTAAATGAAAACCTAACAATATCAAATAGTCAATATAAACTTCCAACTGGATAGCATCGACTTTAGCTTGCTAAAAAGATGAGATTTAAATAAACCCCATGCTGATCTGGAAGTAACATATCTTGAAGTTACTTACAGTTAATATTAATCTTATCCCCTCAGGAATCCCTTGCAAATACTGGACTCAGTCATAGTTTAGGAGAGCCCTGGTGATGCAGCGGTTAAGTGCTTGGTTGCTAACTGAAAAGGCTGGCAGTGTGGACCCCCCAGCTGCTCCGCGTGAGAAAGATGTGGCAGTCTGCTTTCATAAAGAACAGTTTTGGAAACCCTGGGTCAGTAGTTCTACTCTGTTCTACAGGGTTGCTAGGAGTCGGAATCAACTCGATGGCAATGGGTTTTGGTTAACCATAGTTTAAAAATCACACATTATTGAACTAAATTATATTTTACATAAAGACGATTCACTAAAACTGTTTAAAATATAAGACCACATTTTGATGGTACCATGTCTCCAAAGAACTGAAAGGCCTACGTTCAAAACTGAAGTCCACCAGCATCTTAAATAGTCAGCGGTGAGCTGTCATGCGGTAAGTTTTCAACCAAATACAGGATTCTTTTAAGAGAAAAACGTATTCCTAGACGAACTGTGAAATATGAGAGCCCAAGAGCTGCACGTTCCCACTCCTCCGTCTCGCAGTGGCGAGTGTTCATGATCACAGAAAACAAAAAGCACGAGCACAACACTACAAACACAGAACTACAAGGGGAAACAAAACTCGATCCAGCTCCAACCACTGGGCAACCCCAAATGCCCAGCTGACCTGACCCTTCGTATTCGTTTATTCTGTAAGCAAAGTGGGTACACCGCTTCAAAAACGTCATTGGTAATGGCTAGTTAACTGGGTCATACACTTAACACAAACATCTGTCCATTTAAATCAACAACGAGCTTCAGAAAGATGGTCACTAGTTATCTGTCCTCTATACCTTAGTGTCTAAGGGAATATAGAATATTGTTCCAATCCTCACCAAAATACTTGCGAGAATAAAGAGCCTAAAGCAATTCTAACACATGGGTTGTCACCTAGACCCCCCCCCCATAGTTACAATCCAACTGTAATTTATGCCGGCATGTGCACTTATTTTAAGAGGAAAATAAATGAACGTTTATCATTCTTAAAAGGGTTTATGGCCTCAAATGTACTGAATACAAACTCCAAAAGACATGTAGCAATTAAAATTTTATTAAAGAGTCAATAATTTTTCCTATAAATCACAAAAACATCAAGTTTATACGACCTTGGAACAAACTTCACTCCTTTTAATGAAGCTTGTCTCCTATTGCTATGTGGATGCAAAAACGATCAAGCATTGTCAGGTCTCTCGTACAGTTCAGGCCCCTCCTGAAAATTCCACACAATCACAATACTTGCGAGAGACCAAACTGTTACCTTAACCACAAGCAGAAAAATATTTTTACCTATAGTAACAAAGTTCCTGTCCATTATCTTTCATGCTGAAACACACAACACCCTGAAAATACCTGCTTTCTTCCCTTTATTATCCCATCACGGTGTAAACTGGCAAAAACACGAGTAGGAGCGCTTGCCTGTCAACTTGTAGACTGATAAAGTATTTACTCTTTACTCAAACATTGCATTCTGTGGAATTTCTCATGGATTCTCTTTAGACACAAGGGCTTAAGAGCCCAAAAGCTTAAATATTCTTTTCAAAATCACCAATAAAGGAAGCAAGAACAATCACCTCTGTTATATATTAAGAGTAACACTTAACATGTAATTATCACTGAAATAATGACCAATAAACAGACTTACAGATCTCCCCTAGTCCTGTAAATTAACTTAAGGAAGTTATGAAGTCAGGTTTCTGCTGTGACTACTCAATGAGGTATGAAAAAACTGAACAGCACAAGCAAAATAAACAGATAAATAAAAATTAAAAGAGCACAATCTAACACACAAATGGTCTAAATGTTAACATTCCTCAAGCACTTGAACTGAGCTCTGAATAGCTGGAGCAAACTACATGTTCAGGAGAAACTGAGAACGGCATGTCTACATACCACCAATGAATAATCAGAAGTAAAAAATTTAAAAATGCCACTTTTAATAGCATCAAAAACATGAAACACTTAGGGAGAAATTTCACAGAAGATATGAAAGACCTATATAATGGGAAAACTGCAAAACTGCTGAAGTTAAAGAACACCCAAATAAATGACGAGATAGACTATGCTGTCGTTCATGGATTGGAGACTCAGTACGGTTAGGATGTCAATTATTCCCAAACCGAGCTATAGATTCAATGTAATCTCAATCAAAATTCCAGCAAGCTTTTCATAGAAATTGGCCAGCTAATTCTAAAAACTTTCTGGAAAGGTAATGGATCAATAGACAAAGCTTCGGGAAGAAATTTGAAAGACTCTAAATGGTATGACTTAGCTATGGTAATCAAGACAGTGTAGTGCTGGCTTAAAGATGGAACAGAATGAAAAAAGTCTTTTCCATAAATGGTGCTGGGAACAATTGGATACATGCAAAAAAAAAAAAAAAAAGGAATGTGACCCTTATCTTATACCATATACAAACAAAAGTTATTTTGAATGGACCATAAACCTTAACCTAAGAGCTAAAACTTTAAAACTTCTATAAGAAAACACAGAAAATCTTAGTGACTTTGGATCTGGCAAAGATTTCTTAAACTGAGAGAAAATATTTGCAAAATATGTATTTGACAAAGGACTTGTATCTACACTGTAAAGAACCATTACAACTCAGTAAAGAAACAGCCCAAATAAAAATGAGTAAAACATCTGAACAGACACTTCACCAAAGAACATACAGGGATGGACAGCAAATAAACACATGACAGCATCAGTCATCAGGAAAATACAAACTGAAATCACAACGACAGGCCATTATACACGTACCAAAAGGGTGAAAAACACTGCCCATTCCAGGTGTTGGTGAGGATGTGAAGCACACTCACACACTGCTGGTAAGATGTAAAACAATACAACTATTTTGAAAACAACTGGCTAGTTTCTGAAATTTAAACACACACCTACCATATGATTCAGTCACTCCACTCCTAGGAATTTATGCAAAGAGAAATAAAAGCTCATTCAGTAAGTGACAGAAGACTGAGGAGTGGAGAGGAGGCAAAGGTAATCACAAAGGAACAGATACTGACTACAGTGAGTTTCATGGGTGTATACAGTCAGGAACCTACCAAACTGCACACTTTTAACATACCCAGTTTACTGTGTATGTCAATTACACTTCAGGAAAGCTGGAAAACAGCAAATGCAAAAAAAAATTAAAAACAAAAACAACAACAAAAAAAACAAAAGAAATTAGTATCACTTAAAGGCAACATATTAAACGTCTGGTCTTCAACACAATGGGAGATCTTAGCCAGGGGAGGGAGTCTTGTGTTTTAAAAATATCATTCTAAATATTTCATGGTGAATATACCATATAAGAGACACAAAAAAGTGGGTTAGCGAGCCATGTTAGGAAGCTATTGCAAAAATTTCAGGAGCGAATGATAACCTGAGACAAGAATATAATTATTAGATGAAATGCAGAGGAATGGAGATATTAACGTTGGAGAACGGCTGGCACCACACATGCTGTTTATTCATACTCAGTAACTTCAATGGCCCAATTAAGTGTACGTGTTTAACCTCCAAAAGACTCTGTCCCCTCAAACTATTCTTTTCATAGTTGTCCACACTGCTATTCAATGTCAAGTTCGTATCTACCTCATGAAATGATTTGTAAGCTACATGCTTAACGATGATTACAGCATGATCCTCTGGTTTAAATAAAAATACCAGGGCACCTTTATACAGACAGAGTCATCAAACATTTTATTTTGCGGGAAGGGACAAAGGAGGCTTTTGTCTTTTTCCATCATGGTTTCAATCTTCTAACCAAGCACATTAAAAACGGAGGCAGGCCACCGGGATAGTGGCACCAATGTGAAGCTAAAACAGAGCATCAGTGCCACTGTAGTCCTAGTCCCCCCACTTAAGACTTCAGTGAACAGCACCTACTACCTACTGATAAATTCTGCCACCCCACATATTAAAATCCACCCACCCACCCCTAGTCACCTTTCTTAACTAAAAAATATTTAGAGCCCTTGGTCTACAGTAACTCCAATCCGTAAGAAAATGTTCCTTTCAGAACTTAACCTCAAAGACATTAAGTATCATATGACAAATATCAAAGGTATGTATACAGGTAGTCCCCAACTGACAATGGGGTCTCGTTTTGATGACTCCATTGAATCACCTCGTTTTAGTTTTCATTATTATTGCCTTTTTTAAGTATCTTTATAAATCCAATCTTTGAACATCTGTGAGCAGACATCTGAGAATAACACCAGCAAATTATGAGCTGAAACAATTGACTGTATGTAGTACATATTACTAACGCGATGTAACCCACCCCCCAAAAAACACCAACCAACCAACCAGATGGTCGTAATTGTGGTTCGTTCTAACTTGAACGTGTCGTAAGTCAGGGACTACTTGTATACCTTAAGGCCAAAGATATCGGGAAAGTCATAAGGCCCTGAAAGCAATGAAGCAAACTGGTGAACACGAACTCGACAGTAATAGTAACCCATTAATTGAATAATTACACACTAAGAACCTATACACCAGCAAATAAGAATGCAATAAAGGCTTTCTGACTCCTGACCTCGTGGAGACTACAGTTTCTGGAGGGGGGTGAAGAGGAGAAAAACAATTCCAGCTAAGTGTGATGTTAGGCTAAGGACGCAAAATAAGAAAATTCAGAACAATGTAGTAAATTCCGTATCACACAAAGCCACATTTATTTAAATGTTTTATTATTAAGTTATATCTCCCATACTTGTTATTAAAATATCTTAAAATTTTAAAAATGTCTTTACTTGCCCAATTCTATGAATGTCTTTTGGTCTTTGAAAGTATATTCTTCTGTGACCCACTGGTGCAGGGTTACACCAGGTGAACACACAGCAAGAGGCATTTAACTCAGCCTGGGGTGGTCAGATTTTCCGAGCAAAGTGCTTTAGACAGAAGGGCAACAACTGAAAATATGATAATCGTCAAGAACATGTAAAAATTAACATACGCTTATGGACAAGAATCTGAAAGTAGGTGAAAGAAATGCTACACTGGAAAAAAAATGTAGTAAACTTATTTTGGCATGCTGTTGGCACAGCCAACCTATGCTTCCTTTAAAATACATCAAGTACTGCCATCTGTGTGAATGAAGCTTGCCCAAAGGCCCAGCCTAGTCACTGTTCCCTGCCTCTAGGAGCTGCAGCACTCATTATATATCATACCATATTTAATGCTCACGGAGAGCCTTGGTGGCACGGTGGTTAAGTGCTCAGCTGGTACCTGAAAGGTTGGCGGATCGAACCCACCAGCACTCTGCGGGAGAAGGATGCAGCAGCCGGCTTCCACAAAAATGACAGCCTTGGAAATCCTACCGGGGGGAGGGGGCACACTTCTACTCTATCCTAGAGTCGCTGAGTTAGAACTGACTTGATGACAATGGGTTTGAGTTTAATGCTCACGTGTTACCGTATTCCTTTGTTTACATACATGTTTACCTTCCGAAGGAAGATGGACAAGTAGTAAACTGGCAAGTAGAGACGGTAACTTTTTTTTTTAAATGAAAATTTTTATTCATTTTTGGTGGTAATACCTACCACCAAGCACACATCCACAGTTTCTACACGAACAGTTCAATAACACTGGTTACACACTTCACACTGGGTCATCACCATTCTCACTGTCTCTACTGACACTATTTCATCGCCATTAATTTAGACTCTCCGCCCTTTAAAGTTCTCATAGACGCTTCAGATTAACTGTTGTCTGCTTAAAATATAAATTCTTTTTTTCTAAATTGTGCTTTAAGTGGAAGTTTACAATTCAAGTTAGTCCCTCATACAAAAATTTATACCTACATTCTCACGTGACCCTAGCTGCTCTCCCTGTACTGACAGCACACTGCTCCTTTCCACCCCGGATCTCCCGTGTCCATTCACCCAGCTCCTGACCCCCTCTACCTTCTCATCTCACCTCCGGACAGGAGCTGCCCATTTAGCCTCATGGATCTACTTGAGCTAAGAAGCACACTCTTCACAAGTATCATTTTATGTCCCACAGTCCAGTCTAATCTTTGTCTGAAGCCGTGGCCTTGGGAATGGTTTTAAGTTTTGGTCTAACAGAGAGTCCTGGGGAGACGGGAACTTTAAAGGGTATGACAATTACAGACAAAGAGAATATACTATTTCTGGCATGATATTAATTTACTTTCAATATCAAAGTTACTTAAAGATGAAGATAAAATCTCGCCTCCTAGGATTAACAATGTTAAATAAGATTATAAAGTTAATATGTTGAATTTCGTTCTTTTTCATGGCTTTACAAATGAGACCAAGTACACCTTAAACCAAAACATGGATCTTTAGATGCAAAATTCAGAGTTGGTAGTTGCACATCTAAACCTAAAGTTCATTTTCTGTGCTCTTCCAACAACGAGCCTCTGAAGACCCTACACGTTAAACCACACCTTCACCATCCATTAATGACTTCCCTTGTCAATGGCAACTATATGTGGGCAACATCAGAGTAAAGTAACTTCAGGTACTTTGGGAAAGTTTATACCTCACCTGAATCTTAGGGGTGTGTGTGGGTGTGGGTGTGTGGGTGGGTGTGTGGGTGTGTGTTCTTTTCAAAAAAATATTGTTTTCAAAAAACGAAGTTTCTCAGCAATACAGAAAAGGAACACAAGTAAAACAGAGCTCCCTTCGGCCAGGCTGAACAATCACCCACCCCCTCCAGTTTTTTCAAACATGATATATTCTTAAACGTTAACAGTTTTGTGTGCCCTGGAGTACGTGTATATTTTGACACTTATGTATAAAATATATGGGGCTACTGTGACTTTGAATCAACAACAAAACATCACTCCCATTCATGTAGAAAGCAAAAATATGTCAAATCCTCATGAAGGTCTTTGGCCTCAAATAATTCTTTTGGAAACAAATACAACCAAAGACTGATAAGCTGTACAATCACATAATTTAAAAACTGGAAAAGATCCAGGAAGATCATCTAGAACAATCCTTATGGAGAAGCAGCAGAGGTCCAGAGGTGTTTAAAACAGAGAGACTTAAACTACATACAGTAAAACGGTACAGAACTGAAGTGAAACCCGGGGCTCACAGCACACACGCCGAACAGCGGAGAAGGAACAAGGAACGACTACGCCAAGAGACCCCAACGATGGAGACGAAGGACAAAGGGTCCATCTGGGTCACATACGCAAATCAGAATTTCTCTGAAGGTCACAGACATGATTTAAAACCGTTTCAGTCCATAATAAAACATTTGAAGAAACTGAAATGTCTTTTGGGGACCACCATTTCCCCCTGCTCATTCTTAATCTATGGCTCATGGTGTATTGAAGATGTTGCTGTTAAAAATTGTTTCATTAACCTCTAACTGTGCTAGAAAGACGTCAGGATTTAAGTCCAAGTGGCTGAGTAAATCTGGGTCACTATCACACCACCATTACAATGACGATGAGAAAGCAGAGTAACTACTTCAGAATAAACAATCTCAGAAACCAAAACCCACTGCCATCGAGTCCACTGCAACTCACAGCGACCCCACAGGACAGGCTGTAAATCTTGATGCAAGCAGACTGCCACGACTTTCTCCCACAGAGCAGCTGGTGGGTCTGAACCACTGACCTTTTGGTTAGCAGCCGAATGCTTTGACCACTGCACCACCAAGGCTCCAAATCAAAGAAAGGGGACATATATTAATAGATGGAAATGTTACCAGAAGTAACAGATACCACTGTCAAGACTCTGGCTCACTGCAACCTTAGGTACAACAGAGACACACGTGGCCCAGTCCTTGGTCATCCTCACAGAAATAACATACTCCTATTGTAACGTCTAGGTTTCTACTTCTTTTCAAAGATAAACAAGTGATAAAGTAGGTAACAAAGGCAGTATGTGACAAGTGGAAGTAACTGAATCAAAGAATTTAAAAAGACCAACCTTGCCCCGGGTTCTTAAACAATGACTACCTTTCACAAGATGGCAAAGATGGAAAAGTTAAGACATTAATACTGAGCATCACCACATCTTCATTTCTGATCTCTCTCCTTATTTTACAACTCAACCTCTCACTTTAAGCACCTCCAGAACTACAAAAGGCAATGCCTACTGATTTTTAGTACTTGGTTTTTCCTTTGCCATGTTAAATTCATGTATTATTTCACATGTCGTAATACTGTTTACTTGTCCACTACTGTCATGTGACGTAATGTATAAAAGCACATGTATCAAATTTCACTCACTTCAAACAGTGGTCCAAATTCTCTACTACACTGAATTTATATGCTGTAAAAACGATGACCAGGAATAAACAAGTCATCAACTACGGCTGATACACTTTTCACCATCGTATTTTTCATTGCAAAAGGTTCGTCCAGTTTGGTATCCTTCCCCGAAAAAATAACCTCATCCTGCTCCTCCAAAATATGCACAGAACCTGCCTTGCTACATGATGAAAGCAGTAATCCCCATTAGAGCACAATGAACGACTAGAAATTCAATACATTCCTTCTCCCAAAATATTCAACTATGATAAAAATGCTAGGAATAAAATAATCCTGGATTTACAATTCTTTAAGACATCTTCCTACCTTCACACTGGTTCCTGGGAAGTATCTTCCACCTTGTTTTTATCACATTTTCCAAAATTTGTAGTCCATAATACTGAAAATTGGAGAACAGAGGCATGTGAACATATCGCTATAGGACTGGCAACTTTCAGGATTCACAAATGGACAGACATTCACACGTATACATCTAAAGTTTCAAAAACATTATGCTACCAAGTTTAATTACATAGATTAAACAAGGATCTAGTCACCCATATACTGAGTTTTCATGCATTTTCCTCATTTTACTGTTTACTACTTTATGTAACGTCCTGCTGTTTATACATGCTCACACCAGGAGGGAAAACAAATAAAAATCCCTTAAGCAGCCAAATGGGCTTATCTGTAGAAGAGAAAGGAGCAGCCAGATATGAATTCACAGCACAAATGACTGCCCACAGGCTCACGTACTTTAACACGACCAGGCTCCTAAGAATTTAGCAGCTTGGATGCTATCAAGCTTCCTACCATCCTCTAGGAGTTGTAAGCTTTTGGCCAAGTATTAAAGTATTGTCAAAGACTTTCTATAGAAAGTGTTTACAAGCATCACTGGTGTGTTACTTAAGGAGCAGCAAGACAACCCATGGGTTTACTTTAAATTTTAACCCCACCCTTACAGTTGCTATTTCTACTAATTTAAAGATAAACTTTTGTGCACAGTCAAAATAATACACAAATGCATGTTGCAATCTGTGTCTACTTTTCAGGTATTCCTTCCTAAGTATAAGTCATAACTAAAAAGATAAAGTTAAAAAACAGAGATACCACTTTATAAGCCCTTTTGTCCCTCCTGCTGATGACTCACTCTAAGTAGTCAATGAGGTTTGTAAGACTTTGTAATGTTCCAGGACTTATTACCCACAAAACATTACCATGACCAATTAGTGTGGACAGGCAGGAGGAAGAAAAGAGACAAAACTATTGTGGTTCTTTTCAAGAGAGAGAATTAGGGAAGAACCCACTACAATGCCTGAAAGGTAAACTCATTCACGTTTGACGTACAATTTCAGACTGCACGTTTTGGCTGAGAACAAGAGTTCATCTTTAAAGCGGTTAGTCATTACACAGGAGAACAGGAGCGTGAGTATTTCAACCAGAGGGATCATGTGGATGCTCATTTTATTCAAAGCACAATGCAGACTGTCCCAAACTACATTGTGCTCAAACAGTCAATGTTTTTGCTGTTTTCTTTCATTTTTAACATTTCATACTTTTCAGGAAAATTTTGCCATTTCAACTCAAATCCTGCATTTGCAGAACATTCCTTTAAAAAGGCTTCCAAAATAAAAACAAGTCCAAAGCAAAATTCTGAAATTATAAATGTGATGCCTTTAAATATTTTTCATAATCAGCAGTAAATAGCAGAGCTTTCTATCCTCTTCATTTTTAAGAATCTCTCTATAGCTCTAGCTCTCTCAGAAAAATGTAAATAAGCAAAAAAAACAAGGTTTTGACTAACAGAAATTTCAACTTAAAAAAAAAAAAACAAAAAAACTACCCTAAAAATTTTCTTAAAATTAATTTCACAGACATAAAATCAGACTGTCAAAAAGTTTAAGTCAAAGCAATGTACTTCTTACTACATGGAATACATGCTCTCACTAATTCTCAGTGAATTAAAAAAATCTTAACAAAACAACTAAGAACCAAAACCACCATACAAAATATACCAGTAAGATACAGTAAAAATAGCTTCAAAGATGAAGAACTTCACCTTTTAAACCAAAAATTTTCAGTTCATTTTTTTAAATGGAAGGGTATTCCCCTTCCTACTGCTACATTCACTTATTTCTTCCTTACTATTTGATACTGTGGTTTCTAAATCACCTAATTTACTAACCTCTAGTCCTTTCTCCAACTGTAGAAAGGTAGCAAAAGCTTGCTGAAGTATAATTCATATTTCAAATCTTTCTGCCAAGTGGGCTGAGGCAGGGGATCCAATAAAAGCTTTTTGTAAGTTAGGTCAGAGGAATATGTGTATCACCATATATCCTAAAACCCACTCACTCTCCTAGATACTAAGAATTTGCATATGCAACAGAAATAAAAAAAATCCACATTCTTTAAAAGGCGAAGTATTTTGGTTCAAAAATCTGAAGTGCCAGCCAAATCTTGAAAGCCAATGATAAATGACAATTTTGGAAATATCCACAAATAGCCCAACATCATTCTAAATACCTATATTTCTGCTTTATAACCTCAGGACTTGAGAAAGCCACTGCTGAGTTATGAAGATGAGGGACAGATAACAGCAAAGACTAAATTAAAAAAAAAAAAAAAAAAAAAAGGCATGAAATGATCCCTATGGTAGAAATTTCTACTGAGCCCTTAGAAATACTTATTTTATGCATTGAATGCCCCTTTCCCTCCCACCGCCCATGAAACAAAAACAATTGATGAACAGAATTCAGTTAAAGGGAATCAAAAGGGTAGACCTTGTGGAGGCCTGCCGTCAAAGCCTAGCTGTGTCAGTTGCACAGGAAGACACCCCTTTTCTTCCTATTACAAGCAATCAACATAATGGAACATTATGATTAATATCAGGTAGTGTTAACATCTTTAAAGAAAAAAAAAATGATCGCATAAAAGCCAAATGTCATAGTGCATAAATTCAGCACCAAATCATTTGTAATTTATGTAAATTGAAGAATTCTTTACCTGTTGCTTTCTTTCTGTTCCTCTAATCATCTCATTTTTCACAAGACAAATTTGAGTTTTTAAAAATACTGTTGATAAATCAACTTAAACATTAGTAATGTCTGTCAGTATAAAAAGCAAAATTTACCAGGCAAGCAAACAGGCAAACACTGTTATGTTACTTATGGTTAGCACTTTGAGGAAGTTCTGGACTGTATATTTTTGCTCTAAATTTACAAGATGTCAAAACTAATTAATATTTTTAAACTGTTAATTAACCCAGTCTGATTTCAGAAACAGATGTGAACATGGCTATTTTCTGTTTTAACACATGTATGTCAAGAGAAAACGTTGTGTGTATTAAACAGAATGCCATGCACGGTATTTTATAACTTTAAGGCAGTTTAAAGAGAAGCGTGAATCAGCAAGCCTAAAACAGTCAGAACACATTTTGATCAACCCTTCTGTTCAAACTTAAAAAAGGACCCAAATTATAACATTTTCAATTGCAAATAAAAACTGAGTGCCATCCCATTAAAGCATTGGTACCATGGAGTAGGGTTTTAAGCTGTCCACACAACTTGGTGTTGGAAGTGCCTAGCCTGTATTATATTGATTACTTGCCCAAAATAATTCCTCTGATGTTTCACGTCTGAATACCATTCGGATTTATGCTACTTAGACCTGTATACATATTCTTAAAAGAAGGGGAAAAAAAGCAAAAAACAAAAACCAAACAACAAAAAAAGCCACCTTGCATACTTGCATATTAGTCCCAATTACAAAACTTCTTCATAATTCTCAGGACTATTTGCAAGAATTAATTCTATGCCTAAAGGCTAAATTTTGAAATAAATTAACAATATTAAAATGATTTTAAATAACAAATGCTAATACTGAAAATGAGATACCTTCCTCAAAGTTTACGACTGGAAGAAAAGAAGGAAGAACGGATTTTAAAACCACCGCTTGCTTACTTTCGTGTTCATATTCTGTGAAAATTCCAAAATTGTGTCGACTCTTGTCCACGCATCAGGATGCTCCTTTAAATGTGTCAGTACTTCCTGAGCCATTCTTTGCTAAAATGTTACACAAAAACAATTTTAAGCTCATTTGTTCTTTTGAATCATTCATTAAAATGACAAAAGTCCTATGACAGAGATTCTATCAACTTCTGGAAACATTCAAATTATTAGCTCTTACAGAAATTAATAAAAATGTATTAAGCATCACTCAAATTTCAATTAAAAATGGAGTATCTTATTCCTTAGAAAGAGAACAACTTTTTTGTAAGCTCATTTATTTGATATGCTCAAAACCGAACTTAAATTCAATCAATGCTAACCAAAACACCTATTCTGAAGTAAATGAGTTCTCAGCATTTACAACGAACAGTGACATAAATGTTCAATGTACTTAGATACCATGCAGGGGTATATATTTTGCTTTACAAGAATCACCTATATACCCCTAAATAAACTTTATCTACAAAAATACATTTCATGGGGGGACTCATGAAAAACTACATCTACGTAAGACTACACATTTCAAATACCTGTGGATATATACAAAACCCAAAGACCTTTAGACCTTTTAAAAAAGTCTCTTAAATTTGTTGTAAATATGCATTTTCCATTTTCTGCAACTCCACTTATTTCATGTATTAGTAAATCCCAGGTTATCTGAAAATTATTCCTTTTGCTTTCAAATTTTTAATGCAGACACAAAAATATCAAACCTATGCATAATACATCACCTTGAACTAACACATTAACATTCTGCTGTACTTGTGTCAGGTTCTGTTTACACGGAAGACCTAAACCTTATGGAAGCTGCTTTGGTTTCTTTCCACCGCTACTTCCTTCCTTTGTTCTTTCTTTAGAGACAATCACCTTCGTGAATTACTGTCTTCACCTGTCCATATTTTCACTGCATGTGTATGATTTCACACACAATACACAGTTCTGTGATCATCAAACTTTACATAGTGTGCTACAGAAGTCATTCTGCAATTTTTTTCATTTCACATAATCCTTGAGACCTAGCCATGCTGACATACGTGTCTGACTTCATTTTAGCCCTACAGTTTTTCATGATATGATCACCACTTTCTGCCAAAGGCTTTTAAATTCTACTGATGATGTAAACTTTACTGCATCCTTCCTCCTGTTATCTTTTACCTATTTCTATCACAAGTTGTAAGCACTGAAGTTTGACGGTTTTTAAATCTATCAACTAACCGTCTCTTAGATTCTAATTTACATGATTGAGTTTAACTTTATAGGTTATAAACAAGAAAAGCATCAAAAAGGCAGGAAAGGCATTCTTATTTCAGCCATCTCTGACACAGACACCTCAATCTTTAGTTCAGCTCGTTTATTCCAATTTAAGAAAAGAATCATATGCCAATTTTGGCTTTGATGTTAACATCTTCCCCCGTAAGTAGCAAATACAATATCAAACTCATGATTATCCTTTAATCAAACCAGCAATATATACTGCTTATTGTATTATTGTAAACTACATAGTGGTTCTCTACTCTGAAAATACTATCAGCACCACTGTGATTCTACCCTGACGGTCTCATAGGCTGTTAAGCTCTTTAAATACAATTATACACATTTTGCTATTAATCTCATTAAAGAGATAATACCTTTAAGTGAGCATAAATGAGTCATATAAGACATGACAAACAGCACAGAAAGAGCAGTCATGTATCTAGGGCCAAAGCACATTCTAGCTGTGTTCTGACCCTCTCCCTGCGAATATCTAATTAGCTATCCATAGCAAACTAGATATGGACTTGTACATAAAATAGTTAACAAATATTACGAGAACAAGGCATATGGGACTTCCTGGATGGTGCAAATGGTTACTGTGCTTGGCTGCTAACCGAGAGGGTGTCTTGGAAGAAAGGCCTGACGATCTACTTCAGAACAATCAGCCATGACACGCATGGGGTGGCTGTGGGTTAGGATCAACTTAACAGTTCAAGGCATATCAAAGATTCATGCCTAGTAATTTAGTCAAGATACTATTTCGTCCACTCTTCTGAAGTCATGAGCACCGCACCTATAACGGAATAGTTTCCACTAAATAGATCCTATATTATCACCACCCATTTCAATCTTTGTATAAACCATGCTCATTCCTGCTTAGTCATAATTTTACCTTCTCCAGTTACTTCTAATATCTGCATCCTAATGTATTCTCTATTTTGTCCTTATCCCACCATCCTTGCATAATATTCTTTTATCAATTTAAAAGCCCAGAAGGGGTTAAACAGAAAAACAAGGAACACAAAAGAAAACTAGAGGGAAAAATCTGGCATCTCCCTGTGCTACGCACTGAATGGTGAAAGCATTTTAGTTGCTAAGCAATAGATTAAAGAGTTCAAGACACTTAACAGAACACAATATTGGAAAAAACATCCAACTCTTCCCCCTACTTTCAGGTTTTTTTTCCCTGGCTGTCTACTTGGCTAAAAACAGAAAAATGCTCATAAATAACAGAAAGTAGTCCTAATGCTGCAATGCTAAATATCCTGCTATACTACCCATCTAGACAAAGTTCTCTCTACAGATTAAAAGTTACCCTTGTAATAATTTATTTCCCTCCAAATTATTCCTTTTAAAAAAAAAGTTAGGCTACCTACAATTGATGTAAAAGTTTAATTTGCATAAACTCATCATAACATTTAATAAGATTAGTAAAAAACCAAATCTAATGACCATTTTGAATGAATTTACATCACGTATGCTAAATTTTCATTATAATCTCTTCTGCATACCAGACACACACCTTTAACAGGTACTTTACAAACCCCATCACTAAATCCCCCCAACCTCTTGCAAGGTAGATGGATGGGACTCAAGAGCTACTATTAGAGAATCGAGTCAAGACACTTAACCCTAAAAACTATTTCCTACTATAGCCCTCTACTCCTTCTCACTGGAAATAAGACCCCCAAGGAGATACTATATAAAATGTTTACGGAAATAAAAGTTTAAAGACCCAACTTTTAGAGATCAAGAGGGTCTCTTAACTGGCTTTAACTTTTAAGTCTCAGCTTCCTCATCTGTAACACACATCAGTCTACTGATCATGGAACAATCTGTCACAAAAAAGTCTTACTTTTGGGAAAGTTAACCTACTGCCTTTATAAATAGAAAATATTTAGAAATGCTTTTCTAAGTCAACTTTGAAACAAATCATTAAATCTTAATACTGTGAGACATTATTAAAAGCAGTATTACTACAGCATATTCTTCATGATAAAAATTACTGCTACTTCTCAGTTACAAGGCTAGAAGAACACTGGTTTATGTTGGCTTATTCATTATTGGGAACTAGGTTAAAGAGCAAAGATTAATCAGTAAAAGTAGCTGAATGGCGTGAACAACTAAATACCTATTTTTCCTAATGGCTACAGACCTGTGTTTCTGATAATACATTCAAAACTGAGTCCAACCTTACTTCATGCATTTCAACCTTACTTTGATACTTTCTTCCAAAAGCAGCTACATCTGTATTAGGACAAAAACGAAGCTTACAGCTCCACCTTCGATGTGCACAGCATGAGGAAATGACTACATTACATGAGTAATGAACATGATGGAAAAACTTTTTAAGGAATGCTTCTGGAGACATGCACATCCTGACAACGTCCCGAAGAGTATAAACCTGGACAACAAGCTTGTACTGAAGAATCGCAGACTAGTTTTCCTACTCGTACAACGTCTACGGCCCTGTTTCCTTTTTAATTTTCTCTTTATTATGGTGAAATCAGTACTGCTGGATTTCACAGAATGGGAACATTTATACACATCAGACATCGTGTTTTGGCCTGTCTGTAAAAGACACCTACCATGTAGATCCACCTTTCAGGTTTCTAAAAAATACGACACAACTGAGACTTTTTAGAATCAGTAAATATAAAACATCTTGACACTATAACTTCATATGTACTAGCTGAACCTTATCTAACCAGGAATGTAATGTTTTGGCAACAAAACTGTACTACTAGATATTCGCCACATCACCTGAAAAGTTTTTGACCCAACAACAGACTTTTGCTCACTGAAAAGTCTTCTACGTGTTTAGTTCCAAAAAGTGAGGATTCAAGGATTGTACAGTTTCTTGTGACATATACAACTAATTAAAAATTTTACAAACATTCCTGTTTCATCTTTTAATTGGGTGTTAAAAAAAACTCACAAAAACATGGCTTATGTTTAATACAATTCTCTACATTAACAGTACTACCTTCACAAGTGCTAAAATTCAAGTGACACAAGATGTTCAGTAATGTTGCATTTTTTAACAAGTTTATATCTGAAGCATTTCTGTAACTTAAATGTTTCAAAAACAGAACATCATCTCCAAACATGTTTAAGTATTCATAAAGGTATGTCTAAACCTTCAATATCTACAAAACATTTAATGTATTGGGTTCTAGCCTTTATTAAATGTTATAAAAGTGTTTAAAATTAAGGACAGATTAAGTACAATACCCCACATATCCCACTCCAACCATATCAAAACTTAATGCTATTTCTTCCTCCAGGCCAACTCTCATTACAGTTCTATACAATGCCAACATTAACACAAACTATGGAATACCCTTTAAAAATACGATAATTTAAGTTGTATTCTAAATCCAGCAGCTCCGTTACACTGCAATAACGTTATAAAGTTTTGGCTAGCTATTTTACCTGGGCTCCTTCTCCATGGTATAAGCAATTCACCACATTGTCTAAAAGGTTGATATCCAATTTTTGGCTGAAATCAAGCAGCTGGCGAGCTGCATGGTCTGCTAACATTGTCATAATTGCTGGCATAGATTACTGAAAAAAAAAAGAAAAAAAACATTGAAGCTACCCATGAAGTCAAAAGCTTTCTACTCAAGTTATTTTACTTCAACCATGTTCTTACCAATATTTTAATGAGAACTGTAGAAACTACCTCATTATTACAAAATTACAGAGAAAGTAAAAGCAAACAACAAAAGCTGAAATTACTTAGCTACTCCGTAACTGCAGAAATGCTAGTACTTAAAACTACACAAATTTAGGGATTAAAATTATATTACAAACATATAAAATCCTCGAATACATGGTTTAGGAAAAAGAAAACTTTGATGCCAAACAGTATTTGAAAAAATGTCCAGGTATTCAGTGACAAGATAAAAAATCACCAACTGTGCATTTTCCAAACGAAAAGAAACTATACCATGAGAGAGAACTCATTACTTGGCCTCAAATAAATGCACTGGCTAAAACGTACTGGTTTATACACAGTATTATCCATTTAAGAGGATTCTACTCCACTCTGCTGGGAACTCATGCACAGTTTTGTTGCCCACATTATAAAAAAATCTTTCCTCTGCTTTCTTTCTTCAAAGTTAATGCCACTCTAACTGGTTAAATCTGTAAGTCCTCAGCCTTTTTTGGGTCAAGATGCCTTAGAATCAGAGGAACACTACATAGCTCTTGCCCAGCTTAAAACAAAACAAAACAAAAAATCCCTCATAATTTTGCATACAATTACAGAGGATTCAGAACACTCTGAAATCCATCCATGAAACTCCAGGTTAAGAATCCCCGGTTTAGGATATTTAAAACCAAGCAAGGCAGATGGTCATCTCTACTTCTTCCCCTCTTAAAAAACCTTCCATGATCAGGAAATGAGTGGATAATTTAATTGCATTATGTTTAGACAAATTAATCTGACGGGAAAAAGGTGTTCTTTCTACACTTTTCCACAGTAGTTTAAAAAATGTTTAATAACAATGTCAGCAATTTCAATTTTTAACTCAAATGGTTTTTAAAAGACAACTTTGGTTACAACAAATTAGTCTAAAATACAAAGTCACTGAAGTCAGACATAATGTAAAAGTTGAGATACTAAGATTTCAAGAGTATTTTTATTCTTCTGAAGTCTTTTGGCCCAATATTGACAACTAAAACTGATGGGACATCATAATTTTCATAGCAGGTATTACACAATTTTAAAACAGCAAAATACCTGTCATACACAAGATCTGAGACAACTCTTATATCAACACCTAACAAAATATTCCACAAATCAAGTGTGTAAAAATTTTCCCCATCTTAAAAATTTTAAAAGTTAGAAACATTTTAAAAATCGAAGCCTGAAAGCAATGTCCAGAAAGTGCCAAGATCTACCTATCAGAAAGTCTTTTTTCCCCCCCTTGGTTAAAAACTGAACTTTTACTTTTCTATTTAGCTCTACCTGTCATATTTTTTACAGGCAAAACAAAAAAAGGAATGAAGTGACTCTTCCAAAAAGTTTCACTTTCCAGTGGAGTCCTCCGAGCTACATTCGTGTGAAAAATCAGATTTAGGATACAAGTGTTTACATTCAGTAGTTTTGCCATCCTTAGAACTAGCGGATATCTTCAAAATGACCTACCTATTCTTGAACCGTACGTAGCACAGAAATGGCGGCTTTGTGGTCAGTGCCAAACACACTTAGTCCCCCAAGTCAGACAGCTTCCCAAACATTCTTTCCACTAACAGCGGTGCCCCACACTCAAGATACACAATCAAGCAGACAGCAAACAGCCACAGCGCGAGGGCAGAAACCTCAGACGCTTTCTTTTCTCCTTGGGCCGCCTCGACCCTGAAGTCCACTCACTAGATGGCATATATGGCGCATACCAGGGCTCATCCGACAAAGTTGTGACTCCACAAGTGACTGCCAAAATACCTCCACCGCCACTTCAAACCGCACAGCGGGCAGCAGGCCGCCAGCTCCCACCCCAAACCCAGAAAATCTTAGCCGCTGCAATGACAACTTCACGCCAGGTCAAAAAACAAGCGGCCAACAGGGCGAGGCTGCTGCGCAGGTGTGCGGGCCACCGCCGCTCCCTTCAGACGCCCGGCTCCGCAAGGCCGCAGCCCCGGGCGCCGGCCCGGGCGCCCCGCTCGCCCCGCCATGCGCGGAGGCGGCTCTCGGAGCAGGCGCCTCAAGTTCACGCCCCATTCTCTCCGCAGCATGGCCTCGGCGTGATCGCAGAGCCGGGCGGGCCCAAACGTAATGCTTCCTCCCGACACCACTTCCTCCCACCCACCCCGAACTCCGGCGCTGGAATGAAGGCGAATCGGGGCATCCCCTATTGTACCCCGCCAGCGGTCTACCGGGGCGCTCCGCGCTCCAGCCCCCCCGATCGGAAAAGCAGCTAACAGTCGGCACCCCGCCGGCAGAGCCCTTTAAAACCAACTCCTCGCCCTACTCTGCGAAAAGCCACAAAGCTGCCGAGTTTCCGCGAGGAGAAGCAGGACTCGCAGCCCCTCCCTCCCTCCCGATCCCGAGCCTCCACCGAGGGCCACGTGATGCGGGCGGACGCTTCAACGCTGTGCACTAAATATTTCTGGAAACTTCCACGCCTAATAACCCACAGAGCGCCTCCGACATC
>NW_004443941.1:818191-821954 GCF_000243295.1 Trichechus manatus latirostris | reverse complement strand
CCGCCGCGCCCCCGGCCCCCGCCGCCCGCCGCCGACTTACCCAGAGAGCGAACCAACTGCTGCTTCCTTCCTTGTCGGGGTGAGGGCCGGGGGAGGCGGGAGGGGAGAGGGGCCGAGGTGGGATTCACAGTGTTCCCACCTTAAAAAGGGAAATTAAAAAACGAGGAAAAGGGCGAAAAAAAGGCTCAATAATATTTACTATTTCTGGGACACCTCCCCCCAACACAGACCCGCCCGCCCCCCCAAAAAGAAGGGAATTAGTCTGTGGAATCAGCGCTCCCGCCCGCAGGGAGTGAGGGAAGGGGGAGGGGAGCGGGTCGAGTCCCACAGATTCAGCCCCGGGGACCCTCCAGCCCCGGGCGGCGGCAGGAGCGGCAGGAGGAGGGCGCAGAGTCCACACGACGGGGGGACGCTCCGCTGCCAGTTGCAGTCCGACTCCCCCCTACCAAAACACGGCTCCCTCACGCGGCTCCGGCGCGGGCCCCCCGCCGAAGCTCGCCTAAACTTTCCCCCCTTCTCCTCAGCGACTGGGGGTCCCCCCTCCCCTCCGGGTGGTTGCACGGACTGCAGCAGCAGCAAGGATGGAGCAGGCACCGCCGCCGGGCTGTCGCTACTGTTGCTTTTGCTGATGCTGTAGCTCCCGCTGCTCCTGCCGCGGCCGCTGCAGCCGCTTCTCCCCCTCCTCCTAGTGCCTCAAACTCGGAACCGGTTTCAACCGGTTCAGACTGGGAGATTCCATCTCGGTTGAGTTTTCAGCCCATGGCGCCGCGGAGCGTTTGGAACCTGGGCCTCCACCCCCAGCCCGCCCGTCCATTGGCCGGCTCCCGCCACAGCCGCGCCATCTGCCTAGCTCCGATTGGCCCGGGAAGCCGTCAGTCTCACCTCAAGCCTCCACACGAGCCGGCCGCTTCGGCCCCCGCCTCCTTCCAGCGCGATTTGCCCGCAGAGTGGGGGAGGGGAAGCGGGGCGGGTCGAAAGGGACCTAGGAGTGGGGTGCAGCAGGCGGAGGTGGGGCGAAGAGCGGAGCCGAGCAGAGGAGAGAGCGAAGAGAAGCCGCGCGGAGGATTGGTTCAAACGAGCTGTCAATCAAATTCAGCCCCCCCCCCCCGGCTTTCCTTCCCGCTCCCGCCGCTCCCCCTCCCCGTGCTTAGCCAGCAGGCCCAGCCTTTCCGGCCCGCTCATTGGCTGGGCGCCTTTGGTGACGGAGAGGGTGGGGCGCCGCTCGTGAGCCGGTGGCTGCACGAGTTTGAGCGCGGCGCGCTGCGCGTTCGCTCGGCTTTCCCCGGCGCGCTGCCCCGCCCTCGCCGGCTCCCGCCAAGCTGCGGGGGCCTGAGCCCGCCGGGATCCGGGCCCGCCTTTTGGGTGGGGGTTGCGCCCCGAAGATGGAGGGCACACCCAGTGGTTTTTTTTTTTTTTAATCCAGGGAGGGGTGGTAGCGGGAAGACCCAGTGTGGGCACGGGCCTGCCTAGCCCACCTTAGAGGCCTGGGTCTGGGAGTGAGAGTTGGGGGTGAATATAACCGTGAAAGAGATTGGAGCGTGCGCTCCCTGCGCCTCGTGATTCGAGTTCTGGAAGAGACAGCCGAATAGTTCCTGGGCAAGAAGCTCTTTAAAATTTTACCTGTCTCCCCAGGCTGGAATTTGAGTGATCATAAAGGCTAAAGCACTGTAACCCCTGTAATTGGTTTAACCACGCGTATTTTTTGCTGGGTAAGCTTGCATGCCAACCGCCCCCCATCTGGTACCCCTGGGCTGCCCTCCACTTACGTCATCATCAAATAGTATTTTCTCTCAGAGTCAGAGGCACGTGGTCGCCTCTCGTTTGTCCCCAGGTGCCCTCCAAATCAGCTTTGCTGGTGGTTCTTTGCTTAGGAAACAGCCCACCAAAGCTTTCACTAGGTCCATTCTGCCACCAAGAGGTTGATAAATGGTTTATTAAATCAACACAGTTTTCTTCAGCATATCTCACAACGGACAATAGCTAACACCAACGAACCGTTAAAAAAAGAAAAGCCCAGTACCAACCCAAGACTTAGCTTTACCAAAATGATAGTGGGTGACTTTCAGACCTAGGATTTTCACTCATTGCCTAACTGAATAGTATTAAACATGTATAATATGTGATACATATGATCAAAGACTACAGCCTTCAGTACGGATTACATCTCAGTATAAAACAAAAATCCTCACAACTGGACCAATAAGCAACATCGTGATAAACGGAGAAAAGACTGAAGTTGCCAAGGATTTCATTTTACTTGGATCCACAATCAACTCCCAGGGAAGCAGCAGTCAAGAAATCAAATGATGCATTGCATTGTGCAAGTCTGCTGCAAAAGACCTCTTTAAAGTGTTAAAAAGCAAAGGTGTCAGTCTGAGGGCCAAGGTGGCCTGACCCAAGCTCTGGTAGTTTCAATTGCCTCATATGCATGTGAAAGCTGGACAGTGAATAAAGAAGACCAAAGAATTGATGGCTTTGAATTATGGTATTGGCAAAGAATATTTGAATATACCATGGACTGCCAGAAGAGTGAACAAATCTGTCTTGGAAGAAGTACAGCCAGAGTGCTGCTTGGAAGCAAGGGTGGCAAGACTTCATCTTAGTACTTCGGACATGGTATCAGCAGGGACCAGTCCCTGGAGAAGGACATCATGCTTGGGAAAGGAGAGGGTCAGCGAGAAAGAGGAAGACCCTCCATGAGATGGACTGACACAGCGGCTGCAGCAATGGGCTCAAACATAGCACCGATTGTGAGGATGGCGCAGGACTGGGCAGTGTTCTGTTCTGTTGTACGTAGGGGTTGCTGTGAGTGAGGAGTGACGACACCTAACAACATTAACAACATACACGATGTTATATACTGATCGTTTGTCATACGTATGTTGTATTAACAGAAAAATCAGGGCTGTCTTGGTTTTTTTTTTTTTAAAGATTTTCCCCCCATTTTCAGCTCCTGGACCAGGCCACAGGTACTGACTTTCTGGATGGCAATGTAGTAGGAATAAAAACAAGGAGGAGTGAGACCTGGCTTTGCTCAGAATGTGAGCTTGGGCAAACACCTTCACCTCTTTGGGCCTCGGTCTGCTTCTCACCCTTTTGATGAGGCTGGTGTGGTCCAGGCCCATCTCAGAAGACTGGGGCTAAGAATCAAACGGGATGATGTTTGTGAAGGAGCAGTGTAAACCGTAAAAGCGCTGTGCGAATTGTCAAGTTCAAATAGCCTGTTTGCTGTCCCCTTCTTTGGCTCTTTTTATCTCATCTTTAAATTACACTCTTCCAAAGCGCCTCTCTGTCCGATCATGGTAATCAGATATAAATATTTGGCCCATCTGTTTTGCCCAGAGTTAGCCAAAGAGGTCTCTGCAGAAAATGGAGTATTCGCTATAAATTTATCTCATTAACACCTGCAAAAAGGAATGACGGGGCAGATGATTACGTTTCATCACTGTATTTTCAAGATCAAAATCCGAATACAAGGTTTGATATTATTTGTCTAATACTTTGTTATTACCTTTATTTGCTGGAATCAAACGGGTTTCAAACCCTGGAGTGGGATATGGATAAGGAAGTGGAGGTAAACTGTACTGTCTGCCTGGAGTCCAGCGAGCTGTAGGACTTTTTTGTACAGTATTTCACTGAATTCTCACAGCAGCCTGATAGACATGAGATAGTTACTATACTCGCAGCTCTCTCTCTCAGTCTCTCTCAGTCTCTCTCTCTCTCAGTCTCTCTCTCTCAGTCTCTCTCTCAGTCTCTCTCTCTC
>NW_004443941.1:800943-817987 GCF_000243295.1 Trichechus manatus latirostris | reverse complement strand
GTCTCTCTCTCTCTCAGTCTCTCACTCTCTCTCAGTCTCTCTCTCTCAGTCTCTCTCTCTCTCTCAGTCTCTCTCTCTCTCAGTCTCTCTCTCTCAGTCTCTCTTTCTTTCTTCCCACAAACACACTACCCGATAGTGGTTGAGTCAATATTAGAACCCACATTTGTGGTCTTTCTGCTAGTCAACATTGTTTCACGAAACAACATTCATCAAAAGGAAGAGAGAGACGTCTACAAATTCCTTTTGTACCACTTGTTATTCATTACAGTTTTAAAAATTATTAAAAAAAAAATACATGATCATGGTTAACGATTCAAACAACAGAGAAATATCTACAGTAAAAAGTGAAAGTCCCCCTTCACATACCAACCCCCCCGCCTTTTCTGCCCAGGGATCATCATTACTAGTATGGGGTATACCTTGAGAGATTTTTTATGCACTTACAAACGTATCTGCTCTGTGTTTTGTTCAACGTGTAGGACATCATGCTACACGTGTTATTCAGCATCTTGATTGTTACTTAACAGGTGAGAATGTATAAATCCACCACATCTTTGTTAACAGCCCCATCGTCTTCCCCATGATCTCAGTACCATAACTGATTCAGCCATATCCCTGCTGAAGACAATTAGGCTATTCCTGGCTTTCTCTCTTACAAATAATGCTGCAGTGAATATCCTTGCACACTTATCTTTGGGCACATATGTGAGTGTATCTCTAGGTTAAAGCCCTAAAAGTGGAATTACTGTATCAAAGGGTATGTGTATTTGTTATTGTGATAGGTACTGTCAAGGTGTCCTCTAAAAGGATTGTTATCAGTTTACACACCCACCGCAATGTAGGAACGATACATTTATTCCCTACAAAAGCCATAGGTATTTGTTATTCCCATATGACAGATGATGAAATTATAACACATGCCTGTAAGAACGTTCTTTAAGGTCGCATCACAGAGTCTGACGATGCAAATGAGCAATCTTTGCATTTTAATTTGACCTTTTGGTTCTGAAGACAATCTCTACCGACTGTGAGCACCTCCAAGAATACACAAATGATAACATTAAATGTCCATATAATGTAAAAAAATTAAGATATATACATTAAATCTATTATTTTAATAACAATTGGTCTTTTTGTTGTTTTTGAGAAAATTAATACCGCTTTGCTCTCAGACACAGCGGTGTCCTTCCAATGTGCGTTTCCTCCTGCAAGCCATAAGGGAAAGCACTTGGACTGAGCACATACCATGAGTCTGACTCACTGTGTGTATTCAGGTATTGAACTCGAACTCACAATTCCTCGGGCTTTTTCTCCCGGTAAATCTATGGAACATGTTTGTGTTTCGAAAGGTTCAAAGGGGAACACTGGGCGAAACGGTTCTTCGTAAATATCTTACAAGAAAATTGTTTTTCTATTTGCTTTAAAAATACATCATAAGACAGTACATGGCATCACATTCTTAGATTTCAAAAACATTCCTAATCTGTGAATAAGGCTGAAGTGGGGGTAGGGCAGAGGGGTGAGAGGGAAGAGATACTCTTTTCAAAAAAAAATTGAGCAGGAAGGCGTAGTCCAGATTGCAACCCTGTTCCTATCAAGCTCAACTGACAGAGTTGAGAATGTTTATGGAAAATTGTGAGTATTCTGTCTGTGGCGTTAAACTCTCTCCGTCACCAAGGCCTCAGTGAACTAGGCACGTGATGGTTTTATGAACCCAAGTCAATCAGGAGCAAGATCAGCAACTGTCTGAAAGTGAGCGGCTGTCTTCTTGAGAACAGAGCCGGCAAGTGTCCGGCAAAGCTGCAAAATCTAGGAGTTAGGGTTTGATAGTCCAAGAAATTCATACTGTTCTACGGGGTGACATTCAGCAATAGGTCCCAGATTTCCTTACTCACGGAGAAGTGAGAGACGAAGTACGATTTAACTAGGACCGCTCTCAGGGCAGGGAAAGTCACAGAGTTGCTTTTGCTGAAGCTAAAAATAAACGTGAGCTAGGGTTATAGGTCTGCATAAATAAGGAATCAAGTGGGGAAGCTAAAGCTGGCATCCGTGTGTCGTAGATGTGTGTGATCGCCCACTACGTATTAGGCAATAAGAACCAGAAAAAAGTAAAACAAAGGAAATGAGAAGAGATGATGCTCTTCCACTCATTCAACAGTTATTATGTTGAGAGCCCGCTATTTACCAGTCACTGTTCCAGGTGCCAAGGATTCAAACAAACCCTACAAACATTCCTTGTTTTCATTATAACTAAACAAGTCAGAATAATAGTGTGTTGTATGGTGCAAAGTGCCAAGGTTAAATGAGGCAGGGTATAGTACATACCTGTAAGAACATTCTTGGAGGTCACACCAGAGTCTGATGCTTCAAGTGAGCAACGTTTGCATTTTAATTTGACCTTTTAGGGAGTGTGTGTGTGTATGGGGGGGTTGCAATTTTAGATAGGGTGGCTAGGGAAGGCATCACCTAGAAGGGGACATTTGAGAAAAGGAGATGAGAGACATAGTCCTTGCAAATATTTGGGAGAAGAGCTCTTCAGGCAAATGGAAAACAAGTTAAAAGGCCCTGAGGCAGGAACATGTTTGGTGTGTTATTTACAATAATGTGCTGTAGCCAGCTCGTACTGGCTCCTGGGAGCCAATTGTTAAATTTTCAGGAATTCTGCAAGGTTGTTAAACACAATCGTTATTAAAAGTTCAATTATATTAACTTACAATTAAATAAACAAATTATATTAAACACAAAAGTAACAATACTCAAAATTCATCACTTCCTAATTATGCTATTGCATTTTACTATTATCTGTGCTCTTGAGATTATTCATGTCTACTGTATCTGCATGATGGAAATAGTACATCATGGTGTGCTACTAAGCAGTTCTTCACAACTCCACAATCTGTGATGTCACATTGGTAGCCTAAAGTATTTACACCACGGAAAACCCGTTTCCGTTGAGTCTATATGACAGAGTAGAACTGCTCCATAGAATTTCCAAGGAGCGGCTGGTGGGTTAGATAGAACTGCTGACCTTTTGGTTAGCTGCCAAGCACTTGATCACTCCATCACCAGGGGGTCAGTTAAAAATTGGAACTTTTTCTCCTGAGAGCAGGTTGCGAAACATTTATGTGTACACCACTGTGGGTTAAGGATGATCAAAGAGGCCAGAGCTGTTGTCGGAGTTGACTGAGCAAGTGGGAGATGAGGTGTGAGCAGTAGGGGGCGACTGGGGGGGGGGCAGATGACGCAAGGCCTTATTGCAGGCCATTGTGAGCGCTTTGATTTTCCTAAGTGACATAGACAGCCACCAAAGTATTTGAATAGCAACATGACTTGCCTGACCGAATTTTAACAAGATCACTGGCTGCTGTAATGGAAATAGCCTAGGGGAGCAAGGGTAAAAACAAGGCGATCTGTTACGAGACCCCAAAACAATCCAGGGATTGATTGTGGCTTGGACTAGGGTGGTAGCCACGGAAGTGGTCAGATTCTGAATATATTTTGAAGGTAAAGTTGAAAGACTTCCTGAAGGATTGGATTGGGATGTGTGAGAAAGAGAAGGTACAAGGATGGTTCCGTGGATTTCAGCCTAAGTGACTGGAAGGGTGGCGTTACCTTTTCTGAGATGGAGAGATCTGCAGGAGGAGCAGGTTGGGGGATGGGGTGGAATTGGGATCTCAATGCCCCATCAAACCATAAATTCATTAAAGGTAGGGACTTTGTGCCAAGTTCTTAGTGGTGCTTAATATTTGTTGAATTCATGAATTCATCTTTTTTAGCTTTTGCAATAAAATGAAGTCCTGGAAATTCGTGTGGATGAGGAGTTGCTACCAGATCTGATATTCTCCGACTCCGTGACTCTGAACAAAAGGAGAAAAGCTATTAGATGCCACTCCATGGGCCCATTCCAAAAAAGAAACAAACAAACCCATTGCCCTCGAGTTGATTCCGGCTCATAGCGACCCTGTAGGACAGAGTAGAGCTGCCCCTTAGGGTTTCCAAGCAGCGGCGGGTGGATTGGAACTCTGACCTTTTGGTTAGCAGCTGAGCTCTTAACCACTGGGCCACCAGGGCTCCATAGGGCCATCATACTTCCTTTAATTGTCACCACTTAGCAGATCTATCCGACTCTGCTCTACACCTTACTGCCGGCCTGCGCTCTAGTTCTCTGCTATGGGAAGAGATTTTAGGCATTATCACCATTGGCAGAAGGCTATAAAAACAAACAACAGTAGTGATATATTACCAAATTTTGATCATCTCCTGTCAAAATTATGTTTCACAGGCTTAGTCTCAAATAATAAACTGAGAATATAGTCCAACAACAACAAATGTTCTGTCAGGTAGTCTGACTTTGGAAGAAACGAAGAACCGAGCACAGTTAGTGGATTTATTTCAGTGGTTCTCCATCAGGGCAATTTTGCCCCGCCACCCCCGGGAGAAATTTAGCAATCAAACATTGTCTCACAAACCACTAACATTGTTAGCCAAAGTCAGAATCAAACAGAGCACATTACAGTCCAGGTAGATCAGAAGGTGAAGAGAAAAAACAACAGCAAGTATGATCATGGCTAACATGGAGACTTTTTTAGTTGTCACAGCTGGTGTGTGGGTGGGGGTGGCATCTAGTGGACAGAAGCCAGGCTGCTGCTACATACATATCCTATAATGCACAGGACAGCCCCCCACAACAAAGAGTTATTCCACCCAAAGTATCAGTAGTGCAGAGGTTGAGAAACCCTGATCTATTTATAAAATGTTTGAGGGTATCCTGGCCCATTAAACTAAACCAAATCAAACGTGTTGCCGTCAAGTCGATTCTGACTCATAGCGACCCTGTAGGCCAGAGTACAACTGCCCCATAGGGTTTCCAACGGTGTAATCTTTATGGAAGCAGGCTGCCACATCTTTCTCCCATAGAGTAGCTGGCGGGTTCGGACTGCCAAACTTTGAGTTAGCTGAGCTAAACATCAACTAGATAAGAGCATCTCAAACTTTACGCAGGAACCACCTGGGGACCCTACTGAAATGCAGATTCTAATTCAGTAGGTCTGAAGTTGTTAGGTGCCATCAAGTCAATTTGGACTCACAATAACCCCATGAGAACAGAGTAGAACTGCCCTATAGGGTTTTCTTGGCGGCTGTAATCTTTACAGAAGCATACTGCCAAGTGTTTTGTCACACTGCGGAGCTGCTGAGTAGGTTCGAACTGCCAGCCTACCAATTAGCAGCCGAGCTCGTAAACGTTCGCGCCTCCGGGATTCCTTAGGTCTGAGGTAGGGCCTGAAATCCTCTATTTCTAACAGACTCCCAGACAATGCTGATGCTGCTGATCCATGGACCACGCTTTGAGTAACAAGGCATTAGAGCATGCTACCGTGATGTCTGCTGGGGTAAGATAGGGACAGGTGTTTCTTAAGAATTTGTACAGTGAAGACCCCAAAAAATAATGTTCAGAGCATGGTATATTGAAGTTTGTACTGAGCTCATAAAAAATACGTTATTTTTGGGTACTCTGTATTTGGTAATTCTTTACTCCTGGGAAAAGTTTTGAAATTTATTTCTAGAGCAGAAGAAATTCCTCTCTGAAGAGATCAAATTAGCATCATAAATACAGTAGTAGAAAAATCTCAGTACCTCACCCTGCCTTCAGGTGGTACTGCGTTTAAACCATTTCAGGCTGATTTCTACATGCTTATTGAGAATGTCAGAATTAAACGGAGCCTATAGATCATGAGGTCGATGAGAGGAAGACGGTAATGACAGCAGCAACAACAAGATAATAAGGGCTGGCGTTTACTGAACACTCACTCTCCGCCAGGAACTCTGCGAAGTACTGGGTGATACTTATTCATTTAATTTTCTCAACAACCCAGTGAGGAACTACTGTTATTGCCATTTTGAGATGGGGGAAACCGACACAGAAGGCTAAAGTAATTTAAAAACAGGGTTTTGAACCAGTTCAAATAAGTTCCCTGCTCAGAATTTGCATTTCCATTCCCGATATACTGAATCAGAATCTGTAGTTTAACAGGATCCCCAGGTGATTCTTATGTATAACTTCCTGGGAATTTGTTAGAAATGCAAATTCTCAGCAGGGGTTCGAACCAGAATGAACCAGTTCAAAGCCCTGTTTAAAAGAAAATTTTAAAACACAGAAGGTTAAGGTAATTTAAAAGAATGCAAGGATACACTGATAGGAAACAAAGTATGAAGACGTTTCCTAGAGAGAATGAACTATTTTAGATCTCATCCCTTTCCATCGGGATGTAAATTCCAGACGACTGGGGAAAAGAAAAGAAAATATCCACTGGAAGGACTGGAGCATGCAGATGTAATGCTGTCAAAGAAAAAAAAGGTGTAATCTAGCCCGGCTACACTAGAAACTTACAAGTTTTCTTAAAATACATTTCAGATCAGTGGTCAAACTTCCAACAAAAAGAGCATAAATCCTGGAAGTTAACTGTTTATTCAACATTTATTTAACCGTTCCATTGCCTTTACCCAGAGGAGCGTTGTAGCAGGAAAACGTTTCTTTCGGTAACAGGAACAACCCGCTACCAACCACGTGCTACGACGTGGATGAGCCCTGAAAACATCGCGCGGAGTGAAATCAGTCACAAAAGGACAAATGGCGTATGATCCCACTTCTAGGAAATGTCTAGAATAGACCAAAGTCTATGAGTGGTTACCAGGGGCAGGTGCGGGGTGGAGGGAGAAAGGAGGACTCAATGCGAGGAGACCCTGAGCGTCTGTTAAGGGTGATGGGAAACTAGGGAACCGGTACGATAAGGATTGACCAGCACGATGACATAATTAATGTCACTGAACTATGTACGTGAAGACTGTTGAAACGACAAATGTTTTGTTACCTATATATTTACACAATAAAAACTTAAAAATAAATAACAGGTACCACATTTGCTCAGGCTTTTTGAAAATCGCCACAATCCTGGAATATTTTCTTAAGAATGGTCCAAAATGATTTGCCAATACCTTTTATTTGTAATATAACAAGAATCTGAAGATTTTTCAAATGAGTACTATTTAAACCAACTGTTACATGAAACCATGTAATGTGAAAAATATCATATACATAGATGGGCCATTACAGCCATAAATTCAGTAATTCTAAACTGTAGATGAGACCGTACCCCATTGATCTACGGAACATGCAAAATAATATACATGTATTAGCCCTAGATCATAATATCTTTCTCTACATGCTCCTTTTATAATAATTGTTCCGTTCCACATGTGTGTAGAATTTTTCTTGAGTTTGTACATACATTCATCTCTTCTCTCCCTCTCCTTATTTTGGGAAAATTGGAAAGAAAAAAGGTGCCGAGGTGGGGGTTCTTAAACTGAAGAAATCATTGGAAATTCTTTTCTCACTCAACACTTTCCAAAAAATAACCCCAAACCCCTATGGTACATTTTGAAGGTTGTCAAAAGGATTTCTTTACAAGACTGAATCTCAGGCACTTAGCTGTTTTCTGTCTGGATAAAATAATCTGCTGGAAGTCAAGGAGTAGTTGTTGTTTATAAGAAAATTGCCTGATAAAGTTACCATTTACCAGTATGCTTTATATAGAGAGACAGTCATAAATAAGGCCAAAGTAAATTCAACTTTTTAAATGTTTGAATGCTTAATATAATAAAAAGCAATACATTTTTAAAAATCCTTATAAAATCGATTTGGCGTTTCCTTAAAAAGCTAGAAATAGAAGTACCATACGATCCAGCAATCCCACTCCTTGGAATATATCCTAGAGAAATAAGAGCCATCATACAGATAGCTATATGCACACCCGTATTCATTGCAGCACTGTTCACAATAGCAAAAAGATGGAAACAACCTAGATGCCCATCAACAGACCAATGGATAAACAAATTATGGTATATTTACACAATGGAATACTACGCAATGATAAAGAACAATGATGAAGCCATGAAACATAACATGGAGGAGTCTGGAAGGCATTACGCTGAGTGAATTTAATCAGTCGCAAAACGACAAATATTATATAAGACCACTATTTTAAGAACTCAAAAAAAGGTTTAAACACAGAAGAAAACATTCTTTGATGGTTATGAGGGTGAGGAGGGAGGGAGAGGGGTATTCACTAACTAGAAAGTAGACAAGAACAACTGGACTAAACCAAAAACTAAGAAGTTTCCTGAATACAACCAAACACTTGGAGGGACAGAATAGCAGGGGCGGGGATCTGGAGACCATGCTTTCAGGAGATATCTAGGTCAATTGGCATAACAGTTTTTTAAGAAAATATTCTGCACCCTACTTTGGTGAGTGGCGTCTGGGGTCTTAAAAGCTAGCAAGTAGCCATCTAAGATGCATCAGTTGTTCCCTACCCATCTGGAGCAAAGGAGAATGAAGAACACCAAAGACACAAGGAAAATATTAGCCCAAGAGACAGAAAGAGCCACATAAACCAGAGATTTCATCAGCCTGAGACCAGAAGAACTAGATGGTGCCCAGCTACCACCAATTACCACCCTGACAGGGAACACAACAGAGAGTCCCTGATGGAGCAGGAGAAAAGTGGGGTGCCGAACTCAAACTCTAGTAAAAAGACCAGACTTAATGGTCTCACTGAGACTGGAGGGACCCTGGAAGACGTGGCCCCTGGACTCTGTTAGCCCAAAAGTAAAACCATTCCTGAGGCCAACTCTTCAGACAAAGATTAGACTCGACTATGGGACATAAAATGATACTGGTGAAGAGTGTGCTTCTTAGCTCAAGTAGATACAGGAGACTAAATGGGCAGCTCCTGTCTGGAGGCGAGATGAGAAGGCAGAGGGGGTCAGGAGCTGGTTGAATGGACGTGAAAAATCCAGGGTGGAAAGGAGGAGTGTGCTGTCACAGTATAGGGGGAGCAACTAGGGTCACGTAACTATGTATAAATTTTTGTATGAGAGACTAACTTGAACTGTAAACTTTCACTTAAACCACCACCACAACAACAAAAAACACCAAAAAAAACCCTTAAATATGGTGAAATTTTGGTTGGGCATAATACCATGAACCGGAAAATGTATGGCAGTATACATTCAAGCTGCATTGAATTCTCCCGATTTATCTAGATAACTGTTTCTCACTTTTCTTTGCCTGCAGACATCCACTCTATTGGACACACTCCATGAAAAGTATTTTAACGTTTTAAAAATCTTTTCAATTATTTCTTTTACCTATTCTGAGGTCGACAAAGATTGAAGTATTTTGAAAACATTTCTCAAGTCTTTCCCACAAAAATCCAATTATACCAAATGACGCATTGAAAGTAGTTGGCCTAATAATTTAACTATAGGTTTTTTGTAGAACCTAAATACGATTTCTGTGCTCATCACTAATGCACTACACAGCCTTTTCTTTCCAGATTGTGTTTACACGTGTCAAGCAACACTTCTCTGTCTTTGCTGGGTAACAATACAATTCCCTCAACAAAGGGTTTGCAGTGAACTTGGGAAGAGAAGGAAAGCACAGGGTGAGCAAATAAACCGGGCAAGTGTGCCTGAAGCTGCAGGAGGCGCGGCGGCAACCCTGGAAGAACCGGCCCACCGTGCGGCTGGAGGGTGGTTGGGGATGAGCAGCCGCACTGGGAGGCCCGGGCTTAGCACGAACCATATGCTCTCTAGGAAGCTGAGTCAAAACAAGCCCACAGAACGCCAGACTGAGAAGTGGAAAACAGTGCTGGTTGGCCTTCAGATGCGGTGAGGTGGGAGACAGTCACCATCACAGACTTAATCACCCACGTGGCGTGTGCACTCTCCCAGGCAGATGCACCATCTCTGCGGCAGACCAATGGGCTCAGCCCAGAGAAGCTATGAAGAAGGAAGAAGGGGCCTTATGAATGGAACCCAGGTAAACGGTCCCAGCTTCTTCCAACCTCACCAGGATGCGAACTTCGCTATTACCTGCAAAGATTTCAGTTTCTGATCAGAAGGGGAGTGGGCCAGGAGGCCAAGAACGCCATGCTATACACGGATTAGTCCAGGGGTTTAGAGGTACAGGGATATGGTGAGGGTAAGAGCGCCAAGGGGCAATCTCTAAATCCCACCCCCCAGTTTGAAGATGAATGGACGTTGGTAGAGGGGATGCTGAGCAGAAACGCCTTCCCCCTTCTTGTCCGCCTGCCTCAGTAAAGTGCCTTTCATATTTGTGGCACCCTGTAATGTCATTCCATGCCTCCTTTAGCACCCTCTTGGACTTGTGCCCTGGGGCAAGTGCCCCCTTCTGCCCCACCTTTCCCCCAAGCCCCTGTGGAGAGATCTCTGTGCCTATTCTAAAAAAACACAAACCCATTGCCTGAGTTGATTTTGACTCATGGTGACCCTATGTGTTACAGAATAGAACTAAAGTTTTCATGGCTGTTTTCTTTACAGAAGCAGATTTCCAGGCCTTTCTTCCATGGCACCACTGGGTGGGCTTGAACCACCAACCGTTTGGTTAGTTGTTCTTGGGTGCCCTCAACAAGTCAAGTGCCAATCATCTGCACTGCCCAGAGACCTTACGCCTATCCTAGCATGTTCAAAATCCATTGTGGGTCTCAAGGGCCTTGGCTTTCTGAGCTCACGCTTCCATGACAGGGCTAGAAAAGGCCGGGTGAAGGCAAGTCAGAAGAATTCTTCACTTTCGCTCAGCTGTTCCTGAGAATATGGCCAGCTTTGTCCATAGTTCTCTCCAGAGAGGACCCATAGGATGGCAGGCAGGCCCCAGGCCATCGGGGGAAGGTTCTAGAAGTGCAGTCTCCTAGGCTCTGCTTTTAGGGAGCTGAGCTGGGGCCTGGGTAAGAGTTACCTGTCCCTGCAGGTTTTTTTCGCAAATGAATGGGTTGGGGTGCGGGGAGTGGCAATGGAAGATCCATGAGCATATTTCTTATAAGGTCGGGTTAGGAGCTGGGAGAAAGGTGGCTAAGGGAGAAAAGTAAGGCCACAAAAGGGACCTAAAGGGGCAGCAAGAGGACCAGTGTGGGTGGATAGAATAAAGGGAGCTTCAAGACCAAGCTCTGCCTCTTCTGGAACCAGAGAGGGAAGTAGAATGATGCGCAGATCTGAGAAGACAATCAGAAGAACGTCATAATGGGGTTCTTGGTAGGCGAGCAGGAGAGAAGTCACTTTTATTGGCACCACTGAACGTGAAATCCCCAAGGTCTTGTGTAAAACATAACCTCATTGGTTGCTGAAGTCTGCAGCCAAACAACGTATACTCTGGGAATCACTGGCATACAGAAAAACACACAAAGCTTACTCGAGGGACAAGAGTGTCTTCGTTTGTGAGTTCCACATCTATATTCCAAATTCTGCTCCTACAGGAGATATATGTGACTCTGGAGTAACTTTGCAATGTGGAGAGAGAGGTTTGAGCTGCACAAAAAAGTGAATTTCACAAGCCCAACTAAATTTTTATAAATGCGGCCACATTTTTTTGGTTTAAATTGGAGTTGTAAAATGGGACACTGAGAAATACTTGGAATCAGGAGACCTGGATTCTCCTTCCAGTTCTGCCCTAAATAGATAGAACTCTTTGCTGTCTGTGAAGGGCTTGAACTACTAGGTTACTGAGGTCCCTGAGGCTCAATGACAATCCTTAACTTGTGTGTACTCTTTTCTTCTTGAAGATTAGAGCAGATGAAGAGAAGTGTAGGAATGGTTTTTCATTAGGATATATTCTCTATATGTATTCACTCATTTATTTAACAAATATTTTGAGTCCTGCTATATGTCCTGTACTGCGCTGGGGCTGTGGATACAATGACGAGAAAAGCCTTTTACTTCTCTAGACAGAAAAAGGCCAAATTATAACAATGTTTTCTTCAGGTATGATTTTTTTCTATAATTCTACATGCAATAGCTTCTAAGTAATCACATATAGTTTCATACATTTGAACACGTTATTCTTAACAAGTAGGGGTTCATTTAGTTGTGTTGTTCGATTTTTTTGATACCAGGGAGTTCCTTTCATTGAACGATCTTGCAAGAAGTCTCTGAAGACAGTTCAGAGTCACTTGGTTAGAAATATTTATTGATAATCGACTCCATACCAGGCTGTGTTGTAGGTGCTGAAGATATGGTGGCAACAAGTCAGACAAAGCTCCTGCCCTAAAAGAACTCGTATTCTTGAGTCCATTAGAAGAGGAGAAATTTAAATCAGTGTGCATTTATGCAATTTTAACTTCTTTAGCACGCTAGCCGATTGCCCCAGCTTCATAAGGTGGCCCTGATATGTCTCAGGTGATTTTTTTTTTCCTTCAAGACTACGTTCGCTTACTTACACAATTTGTGAGAAATTGCCACTCTTTCTAGCAATGCTACTAGAGTGCTCATTTTAAAAAATGAATGTGACCATGCCACTCTCCTCTCTCCTCTGCAGCCCTCCCCCATCTCTTCCTCCCACTTTTTTTTTTAATTGTGGTGAAAATATACACAACAAAACATTCCCCAATTCCGCAATTTCTACGCGTATAGTTCAGTGACGTTGATTACGTCTTCATGTTGTGTGACCATTATTGCTCTCCTTTTCTGAATTATTCCACCACCGTTAACATAAACTCAGTCCCCGCTAAGCAATTTCCCCCTCCCTCTCACCTCGGGTAACAACTAATCATCTTTGGTTTCTATATATTTGCTAACTTCATGTAAGTGAGATCATATAGTATTTGTCCTTTTACAACTGACTTATTTCACTCAGCGTAATGTTCATCCATGTTGTGGCATACGCCAGGACTTCATTTTTCTTTTTTTAAATTGTACTTTAAGTGAAAGTTTATAGTTCAAGTCAGTTTCTTATACAAAAACTTACACACATTGCTATGTGACCCTAGCTGCTCTCTCTGTAATGTGACAGCACACTCCTCCTTGCCGCCCCGGATTTCCCGTGTCCATTCAACCAGCTCCTGTCCGTTTTTGCCTTCTCATCTTGCCTCCAGACAGGAGCTGCCCATTTAGACTCACGTATCTACTTGAATTAAGAAGCACTCTCTTCACGAGTATCATCTTATGTTCCATAGTCCAATCTAATCTTTGCCTGAAGAGTTGGCTTTGGGAATGGTTTCAGTTCTGGGCTAATGGAGAATCCGGGGGCCATGTCTTCCAGGGTCCCTCCAGTCTCAGTGAGACCATTAAGTCTAGTCTTTTTCCTAGAATTTGAGTTTGGCACCCCACTTTTCTCCTGCTCCATCAGGGATTCTCTGTTGTATTTCCTGTTAGGGTGGTCATTGGTAGTAGCTGGGCACCATCTAGTTCTTCTGGTATCAGGATGATGGAGTCTCTGGTTTATGTGGCCCTTTCTGTCTCTTGGGCTGATATTCTCCTCGTGTCTTTGGTGTTCTTCATTCTTCTTTGCTTCAGGTGGGTTGGGACTAATTGATGCATCTTAGATGGCTGCTTGCTAGCTTTTAAGACCCCAGATGCCACTCACCAAAGTGGGATGCAGAATATTTTCTTAATAAACTTTGTTATGCCAATTGACCTAGATGTTCCCTGAAACCATGGTCCCCAGACCCCCGCCCCTGCTACTCTGTCCCTCCAAGTGTTTGGTTGTATTCAGGAAACTTCATAGTTTTTGGTTTAGTCCAGTTGTGCTGACTTCCCCTATATTGTGTGCTGTCCTTCCCTTCACCTAAGATAATTCTTGTCTACTTTCTAGTTAGTGAATACCCCTCGCCCTCCCTCCCCATCCTCATAACCATCAAAGAATGTTTTTTTCTGTGTTTAAACCATTTTTTGAGTTCTTATAATAGTGGTCTCATACGATATTTGTCCTTTTGCGACTGACTAATTTCACTCAGATTCATCCATGTTATAAGATGTTTCATGGCTTCATCATTGTTCTTTATCATTGCATAGTATTCCATTGTATGGATATACTGTAATTTGTTTATCCATTCATCCGTTGATGGGCACCTAGGTTGTTTCCTTCTTTTTGCTATTGTGAACAGTGCTGCAATGAACATGGGTGTGCATATATCTATTCGTGTGATGGCTCTTATTTCTCTAGGATATATTCCAAGGGGTGGGATTGCTGGATCATATGGTACTTCTATTTCCAGCTTTTTGAGGAAGTGCCAAATCGATTTCCAAAGTGGTTGTACCATTTTACATTCCCACCAGCAGTGTATAAGTATTCCAGTCTCTCCACAACCTCTCCAACGTTATATTATTTCATGTTTTTTGGATTCATGTTAGCCTTGTTGGGGTGAGATGGTATCTCATTGTAGTTTTGACTTGCATTTCTCTAATGGCTAATGATTGTGAGCATTTCCTCGTGTATCTGTTAGCCGCCTGAATGTCTTCCTTGGTGAAGTGCCTGTTCATATCCTTTGCCCATTTTTTAATTGGGTTAGTTGTCTTTTTGTTGTTGAGGTTTTGCAGTATCTTGCAGATTTTAGAGATTAGATGCTGATCAGATTTGTCATAGCCAAAACTTTTTCCCCAGTCTGTAGGTTGTCTTTTGACTCTTTTGGTGAAGTCTTTTGATGAGCGTAAGTGTTTGATTTTAAGGAGCTCCCCATTATCTAGTCTCTCTTCTGGTGTTTGTGCATTGTTAGTAATGCTTTGTATTCTGTTTATGCCATGTATTAGGGCTCCTAGCATTGTCCCTATTTTTTCTTCTATGATCTTTATCATTTTTCATTTTATATTTAGGTATTTGATTCATTTTTAGTTAGTTTTGTGCATGGTGTGAGGTATGGGTCTTGTTTCAGTTTTTTGCAGGAGGATATCCAGTTTTGCCAGCACCATTTGTTTTAAAAAACTGTCTTTTCCCCAATTAACGGACTTCGGGCCTTTGTCAAATATCAGCTGCTCATAGGTGGATGAATTTACATCTGGATTCTCAATTCTGTTCCATTGGTCTATGTATCTATTGTTGTACCAGTACTGGGCTGTTTTGACTACTGTGGCAGTATAATAGGTTCTAAAATCAGGTTGTGTGAAGCCTGCTGCTTTGTTCTTCTTCTTCAGTAATGCTTTACTTATCCAGGGTATCTTCCCTTTCCAGATGGAGTTGGTGATTTGTTTCTCCATTTCATTAAAAAATGCCATTGGAATTTGGATCAGAATTGCATTGTATCTATAGATTGCTTTGTGTAGAATAGACATTTTCATAATGTCAAGTCATCCTATCTGTGAGCAAGGTATGTTTTTCCACTTATGTAGGTCTCTTTTGGTTTCTTGCAGTAGTGTCTTGTAGTTTTCATTATATAGGTCCTCTACGTCTCTAGTTAGATTTATTCCTAAGTATTTTATCTTCTTGGGGGATACTGTAAATGGTATCGATTTGGTAATTTCGTCTTCGAAGTTCTCTTTGTTGGTGTAGAGGAATCCAACTGATTTTTGTATGTTTATCTTGTATCCTGAGACTTTGCTGAAATCTTCTATTAGTTCCACCAGTCATCAGGCCCCTGATGTGGGTAGGTGAGGACTCTGCTTAATGGGCAGAGTGGTGTCAAATGTCACAAACCTGCCACTCCACCAGATAGCTGATACAGTTAGACTTCAGGTATGTACCCTGTTGTACTGTGTTAATGAGGGCCTAAGCTGTTGAAATGGGCCCACACAGGTCTATGCAGGGGTGAAAGGCATTCAAAGTCCGTGGACCCCTTATGCTTGTGCCTAGGGAGCTGTGCCTACTCTGAGTTCCTGGCTTAGGGGAGCTGGCAGATTATTTTTTCCCTGTTTGTTAATTTGCTCCCTCTTCAAGGCCAGGATAATGGCTCAGGAGGCATGAAGGGTCCTACTTCCGGCCCAGGGGATACACAAACCTGAAGCCAGACCTGGTGCAGAGCAGGGAGGGAGCAGGTAATTGGGAGAGAGTTTCTTCCTAAACAGGGTGTTTTTTGATCTGTATGGTAGGTTAGATGCATGTACTTATCTTTTGCCGATTGAGTGCCGCTTATCACTGGTTCTGGAGGCTTGAGTAGACTCTCTGCTGCTCAGTCTCTCCCAATGTGGAAAAAGTGTCCCGAGCGTCACTGCTTGCCTCACCTGGGTCAGGTCTGGTAACTCCTCACTACTTCTCAACCGTCTCTCCCTCCGCCTGCCACTCAGTTTGATTCCTCAACTTTGCCTTTGATGTTCAGGGCCCGTAGATTGTCATATATAATTGATTCCCTTGTTTTTTCAGGTCTTTGTTGTAAGAGGGACCACCGGAAGCATCTGACTACTCGGCCATCTTGGCCCTGCCTCTAATGCTAACCTCATAAGTTGAATTAGGAAGTGTTCTCTCCTCTTCTATTTCTTGGAAGAGTTTGAGAAGAATTGGTGTCGATTTTTTTTTTTTTAAATGTTTAATGGAATTCTCCAGTGAAGCCATCCGTTCTAGGACTTTTCTTTATTGGGAGGTTTTTGATTACTGATTCAGTCTCTTCACTTGTTATGGGTCTGTTGTGATCCACTATTTTTTCTTGAATCAATGTAGGGAGTTTGTGTGTTTCGAGGAATTTGTCTATTTCCTCTAACGTTCCTCTCACTTTTTAAAACTCCTTCAGTGGCTACCCCTTACCTTACAAGAAACAAAACAAAACAAAACAAAACAAACCGCATCTCCCTGGCACAACAGGCAAGACCCTTGGTGAGTGGGACTTGCCTCCCCCAGTCCTGCTTGTGCTCTGAGGCTAGGACATTGTCCAAGTAGGGCCACCCTGCCTACCATTCACCAGAGTAAACATGCTCCCAGCACTTGGTCTTTGCACATGCTGCTCCCTCAGTCCAGCTGTTCTTTACCCTCCTTCTCACTCCAGAGCCTTCCCTGATTCCCTGGACTTAGGCAGGGCCCTCATCCAGGTGCCCTGCTGTTCCTGTGCCTGCATCCGTCCTGGGACTCCCCGCTGCATCGTAGTGGCTGTCTCCTAACAATGAGGATCTCCCAGAGGTGCACAGGACTAAACATGTAGATAGCCCCTTAATGAAATTTTTTTTTTTTTAATATTTTATTGTACTTCAGTGAAGGCTTACAGAACAGATAGTTTCTCATGTAACAGTAACACACATGCTGTTTTATGACATTGGTTAACAACCCCACAACATT
>NW_004443941.1:783675-792646 GCF_000243295.1 Trichechus manatus latirostris | reverse complement strand
GTTTCAGGATTGTTGATTCTCTGTTTGGCTTAGTTTTTCGGATCTTTGTTGTGGAGGGACGGCGTGGTGCTTCTGCCTAGACCGCCATCTTGCCGGACCCACCCCCTTAATGAAATATTTTTTGAATGAATAAATAAATTAATGAACACATGTCTTCAGATGATGTTCCAAGCTGGGAGATCAGCATAGGGGAAGACAAGCATGGTGAAGGTGGGACTCTGGAAGGAATTCAGAACAGCAAGAAGGCATCGTTGAAGAAGGTAACCAGCTAGACATGGGACAAAAGAGAGAAGCAAGGGTAGAGTCGGCCAGTTAGGCAAGTTGGACTTTATCCTGAGGACAATGGTGAGTCATTAAAGGGGTTTAGGAAAGGGAGTAATTACATTAGCATTTTAGAAAGTGCGTTGTGAAGACTAGATATGAAGCAAGCAAGACAGGGGACCAGGAGCTATGTTAGAGTAACTATTGCAGAAAACCAAGGAGGACTGATGGTGGCCTGAACCAGTGTCATGGCCCATGGACAGATTCAAGAAACGTTAAGGGGGTAGAATTGCCAGAACTTGGTGGTTTGTCGAGCCCTGGTGGCACAGTGGTTAAGAGCTTGGCTGCTAACTAAAAGTTTGGCAGTTCAAATCTACCAGCCACCCCTTGGAAACCCTATGGGGAAGTTTTACTGTGTGCTATTGGGTCTCTGTGAGTCGGAATTGACTCGATGCCAACGGGTTTGTTTTGTTTTTTTTTTTCGTTTGGTAGTTTGTTGGCTGTACATCTTCCCTCCCCAACTGAAAAATAAACTTCTGAAGAACAGGAACTTTGCAGAAGATGCCTTTGTATTCCATTAAGTTACCTATGGTGCCTACCTGTAGATGAGGTGTTCAATAAATATTTGTTGAATTAATAGATAAATAAACGAATTAAACTTTATAGCTATACATAAATTAGAACTAATGTATCCTTACTCTTAAAAACAAAATAAAACAAACAAAAAACCCATACACAACTTAGATTTTCAAAGACTCAGAACAAATGTTTGTTAAGGTAGTCACCTTACACCTGGGAGAGAACCGAAAAAGCTAGGCCGATGAGATGTTTCTGTTGTCAAAAAAGGCAAATATAATCAATTTATAAAATTTCCTATTATTACTTGGAAGAAAGGACACTCTTATTCTTAAGCAAATGTCTGGAAGGATCTAGCTTTACACAATTTGGTCAAAGAGAAAAGTTTGCAACTAGCCGGTTAGAATCACGTTACATGGAGATGCCTTGTCTAATGCCGTGTAAAAGTATAGTGTATGCTATTATATGCTACACCTGTTAGAGAAATCTTATCACATAGATAGGTCCGAAATGTCAGAAACAGTGTTCTTTGCTTTCTGTACAGAAAAATCCTGTATGTTTTTCAGATTCACTCTGAAAATCTTCTTATAACTCATAAAATATTGCAGTATGATTCCTGAAGTAATAGGGTAAGCCAACTCACAAGAAGATATGTCAGGGATAGTGGAGGAGGTCATTATAGTTCATCAATAATCCCTTAGTGCAAACCAGCAATAATCTTAACAGTTAACATAATAAACATATTTAGCCTACATAGTAGCTGCTTCGATTCATTCTTCAACCTTCACTTATTTCCACAAAGTTCAATATGCCATCAAAAACATTTTCAAACAAGGTCAGAATTCATCATACACACAAATAAAACACAAAGTCACAAAGGCTGTTTCATCTCTATTTGCATAACTCTTGGTGGTAAACCAGGAAAGGAGCATAAATTCTTTCATAAAATATGAAAACAATCTACCACACTGTATTAGATGAGAAAGTATGTTACAAAACCTGATTGTCACAGGTATGAAACTAATAGGATCAGTTTTCCAGAAAGGGAAAATATCATAGGTGTCTTGTTTTATCTGCAAAACTACACCTAAAAACACGTCAATCCAAGTATACTTCCAACTATGCTCAGGTATTCCAAAGACACACTGTTCTCATGATTCTTCATCTTTTATTCAGCTGGTAAATGGTAACCATGTCAAATTGGTTTTCAGATATTAAAAACCAAAAATACCCCAAACCCGTTGCTTTCGAGTCAATTCCAACTCATAGCGACCCTACAGGACAGAGTAGAACTGCTCCATAGGGTTTCTGAGGAGTGGCTGATGGTTTCAGATATTAGTGAGATTTACTATTTGTCACTCCATCAAAATACAGTGTTTTCCTTGGTTTAAGATTCAAATTCTGTATAATTACCAAACATATAATTACCTCAAAGTAGTTATAATTACCTTGGTGTCAAAGAATAATTTTGACACAGACAGCGCTCATCAGCCTCACCAAGTCACACTCTGAAGAAAGATCCCAGCATCTGAGATTCGTTTTCAGATGGTGTTTACAGGCTCTCCCTCTGGTGAGGAAACGTGTTTTAATAAGACTTTTAAAATCTTGATTGTTGTCTTTAGAATTTTTACTCATTCAGATTTACACAGCTTGAAGCACCACGCTTTATATCTACAGCACTAATCATATTATAAAACAATGGCTTCTCCCCCTTTCTAGAATGTCAAAGGAAGGAAAAAAAAAGGTATTTTCCCCCTAAAGACATAACCTTCTAATCAGAGATTCAGAACTTTATTTTTCAGCGCCTATACCAGCAGTAATGTCAAATTATTTACAAGACGAAGAACAGAATAAAAGTAATTCCAGAGTTTAAATTATATATCAGTACTGTTACGTTTATTTTGGTGAGACAAATGGAATCTCTTGCTATATGATTTTAATTCTATTAAAACCTTGGGCAAGTATACCAGATAGCTGTTGTTGCAACAGAAACTCCCTGATGATGTTATAATTCTGATAGCATCTCTTTCTGGCCTGTTATTCAAATTAATTTCTAGATACTTAAGGCAGCCAGAGTTTCTGTAAAAATCACACTAATTAAGATAAAAACTGGCTTTTCTCTGATATTTCTCAGTTTCTGTATTTGCTTTTGCTCCTCTGCCAGAACTACCTACTTGCTGATTTTTCTTGTAAAGCTCTGTGAGGCTTCTCCTGAGCCGCGTAACTGGGTGGTGTTCTCTCAGTCTGTGGTGTTTTGGCAGCTGGGGAAGGGTGGAATGAAGACCATGTGGTCTACTAGTTGACGGACACAGAGGTTTCAAGATTTGATGATCCTCTATAGTAAAATTATATCAACAGGTAGTAATTTTCTACCTGTAGAGAATCCACTGAACCAAACCCAGGGCCGTCGTGTTGATTCTGACTCATAGCGACCCTATAGGACAAGGTAAAACTGTAGCGGTACCACCTAAAAATGGTTAATAATCTGTAGCTGAGGAGATCCGTAAACTCCTAGATCTAAAGGGAAGAGGTCATCCCCCTCCTCCTCCCCCACAATAAAACCAGTTGCGTCAAGTTGATTCCGACTCGTGGCAACTCCATGAGTACAGAGCAAAACTGTGCTCCACAGGTTTTTCAATGGCTGTGACGTTTCTGAAGTAGATCTTTCTTCCGAGGCTCTCTAAGTTCAGGACTTTTTTGGTTAGTAGCTGAGCCTTTACTGAGTCACCCAGGTCTCCTAAAGAGGACATAGTCTCAGTAAAGCATAAAACCGTGTGCTAACCAAGTAAATTTGTATTAGAGTCTGTTTGAAGATAATTGGTGTATGAATTATTATTTAGGATGCCTGTGTTCATTCATTTAACACTTAAGTCACCGCCATTCTCCTCAAGTATTACAAAAGCCTTCTAATTCACCTCTCCAGAACAGCCAGATTTAAAATTAAAAAAATCTAAACTGATCAACACATTCTCCTGCCAAAAACCTTCAATGGAAAACCATTGTTCTTAGGATCAAACCCACTGGTGCCAGAAGAGTGAACAAATCTGTCTTGGAAGAAGGACAGCTAGAATGCTCCTTAGAAGCGAGGATGGCCGAGATTTCATCTTATGTACTTTGGACATGTCATCAGGAGGGACCAGCCCCTAGAGAAGGACAAAGTAAAGGTAAAGTAGAGGGTCAGCAAAAAAGAGGAAGATCCTCAATGAGATGGATTGACACAGTGGCTGCAACAATGGGCTCAGACATAGCAATGATTGTGAGGATGGCACAGGACTTGGCAGTGTTTCGTTCTGTTGGACATGGCGTTGCTGTGAGTCCGAAGAGACTCAAAGGCACCCAACAAAGACAACAGCGTTATCAGTGTTAGCCAGTCCGCCTCCAGGGCCAGTGCAGACGTGTCTGTTCCCCTCCCTCCCTAAGGGTCAGCCTCACCTACCTTCAGCTCACCAGAGGCATAAAGCCCTTTCCTTTGGGGAGGTGGTTCATTCTCCTTGCAACACTTTCCCCATAATCTTGGCTAAAGTAATTCCATCTGTTCTCAGTTTTCACTTTGAAAGTCACTTCCCAAGGGGGCTCTCCCAGATAAGACCCTCCCTGCAGGTTGTCACTGTGCTCTGTGCTACTTTCTGTCACTCTGTAGTCACTATCTGTTTGACATCTGTCTTCTCTGTAGACTGTCAACAAGGGCCTCCTCAATGCTCTGCAGCAGGCAGAGGACTGGGCCAAACAGTAGGTGCTCAATAAATGTTTGTTGAATAAATGAACACATTTATTACATGCTTACTGCATGTGTGGACACTGGGGAGATAGAGATGAGTAAAACAGAGTGCCTGCCTTCACAGAGATCAGATTTGCAAGCAAATCACTATCACAGACTGTGATTCGTGCTTTGACCAAAAGTGGGTGCCAGGCGACTTGGGAGGAGGGAGGTGCAAGTGCCAGCTCTCAGAGAACATGAAAACAAGCATTTCCACTTGCCATGTGCCAGGTCCTGAGCTAAACTTGCACAACATTATCTCCCTTATTCAATCCTCATGACAACCCTGTGTGGTTGGTACGTTTCACGGGTGGTTAACGAACTTAACAAGGCCACAGTGAGTGTTTGAATCCAGCTCACCCAGGTCTTCTGGCTCCAGAGCAGAAAGCTACGCATACGTACCCAACAGCTGACACAGTGAGGCCCTGTGGCTCTGTGTCCGGTCACTTCACCACACCCTGTTAATAATTTAAAAGGGTCCTGTGATGGCTGATTTTAAAATTGATTTAAATTTAAAAAATTGCTGAGTTTGCAATGCAATGTTACTTCCCCCTCCATGTAGCTATTTGAATAGACAAGATATTCTCATGGTTAAAAAAAAAAAAAAAAAGCCAGCCCAGTGAAAGTTTTCCCACTCCACTCTCCCATTGGCTCCGACCCATGTCATCAACTGTAATGCCTGTTACGAGTACCTGGTGCATTATTCCAGAAGTCCTTTAGGAATATGTAAGCAAGAAAAATGTGTATTTTATTTTCTCCATTTCTTCCACAAAAGATGGCATACCGTACATGCAGTTCTGCAACTTGTTTTTTTTTTTCCAGTTAGTGATAATATCTTGAAGGTCTCTCGGCACCAGCACATCGCTCTTACTTAGCAGCATAGTATTCCATTTCATGGATATACTGCGATTTATTTAACAAGCTCCCCATTGATAGACATTTGGATTGTTTCCAATTTTTTGTTATTACAAACAGTACTGTAATGAGTAACCTTGTACAGAGGTCAATTAGCGTGTGTGCAAATACATCTGCAGGATAAATTCCTAGGAGTGCTATGAATAGGTCAAAGGGCATATGCACTTGTAATTTTGATAGATATTGCCAGATTGCCTCCTATAGGGATGAAATCGATTTACATTCCCACCAGCAGTGGACGAGAGCACCTGTTTTCCCACAGCCTCTCAACACACAGTGTTAACAGAATTCTGGTTATTTGCCAATCTAATGGGTGAAAAATGACATCACAGCATTTTTCTCACTGTAAATGAGGTGAAGCATTTCTTCCCTTGTGTTTAAGAGTTTATATTTCCTTCTGTCTGAACAGTCTATTCGTATCATTTCTCCGTTTTTCCCTTGTTGGTCTTTTCTCAGTATTTCGTAGGAGCTTGTTCTGTATAAGGCGGATTAGCTCTTTGCCTGTGATGTGAGTTGCAGTCACTTTCCTGGAATATTGTTTTAGGAGTTCTGACCAATGCACCAAAAACATGTATTAGCTATCATCCTAAGGTACACTTTAAACCTTAAACCAAAATTATCCCTTGAGGTCACCCTTTTGCTAAATAACAGATTGGCTCATAACATAAAGAATATCACCCTTGAGACTGGACTGGACTGTGGGACATAAAGTGATACTCGTGAGGAGTGTGCCTCTTAGCTCAGGTAGATACAAGAGACTAAACGGGCAGCTCCTGTCCGGAGGTGAGATGGGAAGGCAGAGACGGGAAAGAGCTGGTTGAATGGACATGGGGAATCAGGGGTGGAAAGGAGGAGGGTGCTGTCACAGTATGGGGAGAGCAATTAGGGTCACACAACAAAGTATGTATAAATTTTTGTATGGGAAAAAATAAAAAGAATATCACCCTTGAGTAATGAGCTCCTTTACAAAATCATCTGTGAGACCACATGGTCAAAAATTACTCTAAAGCAAAGATGAGAAGGTTAAGGGCAGGGAAAGCAGAGTACTGAAAATGATACAACTGGAACCGAATGAATGAGAATGATGACACATTGTGAAAAATGCAACCAATGTTACTGAATAATTTGTGTAGAAATCGTTAAATGGGAACATAATTTACCGTGTAAACTTTTACCTTAAACACAATAAAATATTATTTAAAAAAAAAACTCACATATTAGATATGATGTGTAAATATTCCAAAGCAGAAAGCAAAGTGTCATTATTTGAACTATTTCAAAAATTAATTCAAATTAATAAAATTAATTGAGTAACTCTAGATAAAAGTAGTTGAAAATAGTGCCAGGTTCAATAAGAAGATAATATTATAGGCTAACATACACATGTCAAGATGATTTCTAAATATTAGCAATAAGAAAATATGATGAAAAAGAGACTTCATTCATAATAACTACAAAAATTATAAAGTACCTAGATATAATTTTGGCAAGGAAGGAGTATGACTTATATGAAAAAAATAGAAAACTATTAATAAATGGAAATGTTATTGGATGAGCAAATTAGATATTTGAAAGAGGTCACCTATAAAATTATTTCATAAGTTTAATGCCATTAAAACAAATTCATATAATTTTAAAGTTGAAAAAATATTAATTTCATGTTAAAAATTAAAAATCATGGATACACACACATATATATTTCTTAATTCTAGAAGAGGAGTTATGAGGGTGGATTTCACTCTACCAGGTATTAACATATACTAGATATTAAAATATATTATAAAGCAATAATAAAACAACGTGGCATAAGTGCAAGATTATACAGATGGATCCACTGAAACAGAACAGCCTGGATGTGTGTTGTTGTTACTGTTGTTATTATGTGCCCTCAAGTCGATTCCAACTCATAGCAACCCTACGTACAACAGAAGGAAATACTGCCTGGTCCTGTGCCACCCTCGTAATCATTTCTGTGTTTGAGCCCATCGTTGCAGCCACTGTGTCAATCCATCTCATTGAGGGTCTTCCACTTTTTTGCTGACCCTCTACTTTACCAAGCATGATGTCCTTCTCTAGGGACTGGTCCCTCCTGATAATATGTCCAAAGGAAGTGAGACAAAGTCTTGCTATCCTTGCTTCTAAGGAGCATTCTGACTGTACTTCTTCCAAGACAGATTTGTTCTTTCTTCTGGCAGTCTGTGGTATATTCAATATTCTTTGCCAACACCATAATTCAAAGACATCAATTCTTCTTCGGTCTTCCTTATTCATTTTCCAACTTTCACATGCATATGAGGCAATTGAAAACATCATGGCTTGGGTCAGACACACCTTAGTCCTTATAGTGGTATCTTTGCTTTTTTAAGACTTTAAAGAGTTTTTTTTTGCAGCAGATTTGCCCAGGGCAATACATCGTTTGATGTCCTGACTGCTGCTTCCGTGGACGTTGATTGTTGATCCAAGTAAAATAAAATCCTTGACAACTTCAGTATTTTCTCCTTTTATCATGATGTTGTTTATTGGTCCAGTTGTGAGGAATTTTGTTTTCTTTATGTTGAAGTGTAATCTGTACTGAAGGCTGTAAACTTTGGTCTTCGTCAGTAAGTGCTTCAAGTCTTCTTCGCTTTCAGCAAGCAAGGTTGTGTCATCTGCATATGGCAGGTTGTTAATGAGTCTTCCTCCAATCCTGATGCTGCTGTTCTTCTTCGTATAGGCCAGCTTCTCAGGTTATTTGCTCAACATACAGATTGAATAAGTATGGTGAAAGGATACAACCCTAACACACACCTTTTCTGATTTTAAACCACGCAGTATCCCCTTGTTCTCTTTGAGTGACTGCCTCTTGGTCTATGTACAGGTTCCTCATGAGCACATTTAAGTGTTCTGGAATTCCCATTCTTCGCAACATTATCCATAATTTGTTATAATCCACACAGTTGAATGCCTTTGCACAGTCAATAAAACACAGGTAAACATCTTTCTGGTGTTCTCTGCTTTCAGCCAGGATCCATCTGACATCAGCAATGATATTCCACATCCTCTTGTGAATCTGGCTTGAATGTCTAGCAGCTCCCTGTCAATGCACTGCTGCAACCGCTTTTGAATGATCATCAGCAAACTTTTACTTATATGTGATATTAATGATATTGTTCGATAATTTCAGACTGTAGAAGTTGGTAAAAATCTTTAATTTCGTTTGGTTCCAGCAAAATGGCACTCTAGGCAGAAGCACCACACCGTCCCTCCACAGCAAAGATCCGAAAAATTAAGCCGAACAGAGAATACAACAATCCTGAAACCCTAAAACATCAAATGAAGAGACAAAGAACTCAGCCAAGCACCAAACGGAGTGAGAAAACTGACAGAGAACGGAGAGCGAGGAGAGATTCATGCAGAGGTCCCCTATCAGCTAACGCAGCGCGGATCCGCCATCTTGGACTCCTATCGGAGACCAGCAAACAG
>NW_004443941.1:769057-775809 GCF_000243295.1 Trichechus manatus latirostris | reverse complement strand
TATCTTTGGCTGTGTATTTTCACCAAAAAAAAAAAAGGTTGAGAAGTTAGAGGGTTGATATGTTGTGGGGTTGTTAACCAATGTCATAAAACAACATATGTACTTCTGTTTCATGAGAAACTATTTGTTCTGTAAGCCTTCACCTGAAGTACAATTAAAAAAAAAAAATCTTTAATTTCTTCATCTTTGGCATTAGTGGCTTGTCCGTAAATTTGAATAATAGTCATATTAACTGTCTTCCTTGTAGGTGTATGGACATTATCCCATCACCGACAGTGTTGTACGTCATGACAGATCTTGAAATGTTCTTTCTGACACTGAATGCTGTACGTTCCTCTGCAGTTTGTCATTCCCAGAATAGTAGACCATAAGATTGTCTGATTCAAAATGGCCAATACCGGTCCACATCAGCTCACTAATGCCTAGGATATCGACGTTCATGCATTCCATTTCATTGTTGACAACTGCCAGTTTTTCTTTATTCATACTTTGTGTATTCCACGTTCCAATTACTAATGGATGTTTGCACTGCTTCTTCTCATTTTGAGTCATATCCCATTAGCAAATGAAGGTCCCGAAAGCTTGACTCCATCCACGTCATTAAGGTCGACTCTGCTTTGAGGAGGCAGCTCTTCCCCAGTCGTCTTTTGAGTGCCTTCCAACCTGGGGGGCTCATCTTCCAGCACTATATCAGACAATGTTCTGCTGCTATTCCTAAGGTTTTCACTGACCAATTTTTTCAGAAGTAGATTGCCAGGTTCTTCTTCCCAGTCTGTCTTTGTCTGGAAGCTCAGCTGAAACCTGTCTGCCATGGGTGACCCTGCTGGCATTTGAAGTACCGGTAGCATAGCTTCCAGCATCACAGCTACTCACAAGCCACCACAGTACAACAAGCTGACAGACGATATATACCTTATTGTAAATAGGAACACAAAGTAATTAGAAAAGGAAGATTATATTTCTAATAAGAAATAATGTGTACATAGTCTATTCTCTCTGCCTGGCACTCTTCTAGGGTCTTTATGTGTGTTAACTCAGTTAATCCTCTTCGGAATCCTGTGGGGTACTGTGCTACTCTACCGAGGAGGAAGCTAAGGCTCAGGAAGTCGAGAGACCTGCTCGAGGCCACACACACAGCTAGAATCGGCAGAGTAGGATTTGAACCCTGGCAGCCTGGTTCCAGAGTCTGTGTGGTCTTAACCATCTCTAATTAGAATAACTAGGTATCAGTTTGTAAAAAGGAAAATAATTTAAAAAAACAATTACAGACAAAAAGTACTGCAGTGACAGCTGTGAGAGCTGGAACTTGCCGGGATCGCCTTGTTTGTCCTGGTTTTGCAAGTTTTCTGCCTCTGATGGCGCAGTCTTACCGCTTTTCTGTCACTGGTTCTAGTGGAAAATATTTGAGTTTTCCTTCTCTGACAGGTTTCTGCCTTACACAGCTTCCAGCTTTTGCAGGTTTCACTCTGTAATAAAGCATATTTGAAAGCCTGCTGTGGAACAGCTGAAGGCCTCCCTTATGTAACCCCTTTGCTTCATACACTTTTATATTGTCTGAACTTTTTCACAATGAACAGGTACTACTTTTATAATTTAAAGAAAAAAAATAAACAGAATATTTTGAATTTTACAAAGTCTGTGACTGTGTGTAAGTTATTTTTTATCTTGTTTATCCAGTTCAAATAATATTTGATCTATTCTTTCTCATTCTTATCTTCCTTAAAATCGCTTGTATTAATCTCCTACTGTTCACTCTGAGTGAAAACGGGCAAGATAAGTCTTATAAATTTGGATAATTTGGACAGAGGGTAACGAGCGCTCACCGGCAATCTCTAAATTTGCCCCCTCCTCTTTGAGGGGGGCTGCGGGGGGCACCCGGGGGTGTTGGGCGTGATTCGTCTGCCTGGCTGACGTCCTCTTTGGACTTGTGCCCGGGGGCAGATGTTCCCCTGACCCGCCTCGCTACACCTCCGAATTTGGGAAAGTGCAGATGCAGCGTGTCAGGCATACGGAAATCATTAAAAACAGCAGGTCATTCTGCCAACAGAAGAATAAAGGTTGAATAAAAGCATTGGTGTCAAGAAAGGAAAAATGGAATGAGCTAAGTTATAGGAAACTTAAAGTCTATTTATCAGTAACTTTCATTTATTTTTTCTTTCCACACATATTCCTCACACACCCCTTGCCACCCTTCCCTTCCCATAAGAATATGCAGCAAGCCATTTACAAAGTTGTAACAGTAACTGACCATCACTGGAATACTCAGCATTTTGTTGAGAACCTCAGGCGCCAGTTCAGACATTAGTTAAAATCTGAAATGAAAAAGATACTCAATATATGTATTCAGTCGTGGGATAGAATTTTCAGTAAACGAGGAAATACTTGGGAAAATCAAATTCATGTGTTTTATGGTCTCAAAAAACAATATCTGACAGTTAAAACATTCAATAACTGAGTAAAGTACATGATAAAGGACCCATAGAAAAAGGAGAATGTCTTACCGTTCATCAGATCAGAGAGAAGGAATGTTCCAGCAGCTGAATCCCATTAAGGTCTTTTTTTTTTTTTTTTTAAATATTTTATTGTGTTTTAGGTGAAAGTTTATACAGCAAATTAGATTCCCATTCAACACTTTATACACAAATTGTTCCATGACATTGGTTACAATCCCTACAATGTGTCGGCGCTCTCCCCGTTTCCACCCACCTGCCCCATCCATTGGAGCCCTGGTGGCGCAGTGGTTAAAAGCTCAGCTGCTGACCAAAAGTTCAGTAGTTCAAATCCATCAGCCGCTCCTTGGAAACCCTACGGAGCAGTTCTACTCTGCCCTATAGGGTCGCTGTGAGTCAGAGTCAACTCTCCGGCAATGGGTTATGGGCCCTATCCATCCAGCTTTCCTGCCCATCCTTGCCTTCTCATCTTTGCTTTTGGGTAAATGTTGACCATTTGGTCTCATACAGATCATTGATTAAAGGAGCACATTCCTCACTGGTGTCATTGTTTATTTTATTGGCCAACCTATTATTCGGCTGAAAGGTGACCTCCAGGAGTGGCTGCAGTTCCATGTTAGAAGCACGTCTAAGTGCGCTGGTCTCCTTGGGGGTCCAGTCTCTGTCAGTCTAGGAAGTCTGTTTTTTTAATGAATTTGAGTCTGGATCTACATTTTCCTCCCATTCTAACCAGGACTTTCTATTGTGTCCCTGGTCAGAATGGTTGGTAGTGGTAGCCAACACCGTCTAGTTCTTCTGGTCTCAGGCTAGATAAGGCTGTGGTTCCTGTGGGCCATGAGTCCTGCGGACTAATTCCTTGAGTCTTTGGTTTCCTTCACTCTCTTTTGCTCCAGATGGGAGGAGACCAATAGATGTATCTTAGATGGCTGCTGTCAAGCTTTTAAGACCCCAGATGCTACTCACCAAACTGGGATGTAGAAAACTATCTTTATGAACTCAGTTATGCCAATTGACCTAGTTGTCGCATGAGACTATGGTCCTCAGCCTTTAAACCCAGTAAATCAAACTTGAGGTGTTTGAATATGTCCAGGGAGTATCCATGACTGTGCCCCTTATGGGCTTCCTTGTATATATGAATATATATGCACCACATACGAACATGTATATACAAATGTCCACAAACATACCTGTATATACACGCATATGTACACCCATACACCTTCCCACTCTCATGTAGCATACATATCTCCCTACGTAACCACTCACCTATTTTTGCTTATTACTGCTGTTGCAAAATTGTATATGTTATAGAATTTACCATGAAATCCATTGCCATGAGTCAATTCCGACGCATAGTGACACTACAGGACAGAGTAGAACTGCCCTATAGGCTTTCCAAGGAGCGGCTGGTGGATTCAAACTGCCGATCTTTTGCTTAGCAGCCGAGCTCTTAACCACTGCACCACCACCAGGGCATATACCATTCTTATCCTTTATTTTTGCCTACCTCTCGGTGTCTTCATTTACCTTGGTCAAGTTGTGCTGACTTCCCCTGTGTTGTGTATTGCCTTTCCCATCACCAGAATTAACACTTGTCTACTATCTACTAAGTGATTCCCTCTCCATCTCCCTCCTATCCCTGGTAACCATTAGAGAACACTGCTTTCTGTGTGTATACCTATTTTTGACTTTTTATAAAAGTGGTGTCATGCAATATTTGTCCTTTTGTGATGGGTGTATTTCACTCAGCATAGTGTCCTCCAGATTCATTCATGTTAGAGGTGTTTCTTGGACTCATCATTATTATTGTTGCATAGTAGTCCATTGTATGTATGTACCACAATTTGTTTATCCATTCCTCCATTGATAGGCACTTAGGTTGTTTCCATTTTTTTACTGTTGTGAATAACGCTGCAATGAACACACTTCATTTGTGTCACTGCTCTTATAGCTCTGTATATACCTAGTAGTGGGATTGCTGGATCATAAGATATTTCCATTTCTAGCTTTTTGAGAAAGCGCCGTACTGTTTTTCATAGTAGTTGTACCATTTTATAACACCACCAGCAGTGTATAAGACTTCCAATCTCCCCACAACCCCTCCAGCATTTGTTGTTTTCTGATTTTTAGATCAGTGCCATTTTTGCAGGGGTGAGATGGTATCTCACTGTTGTTTTGATTTGCACCTCTCTAATGGCTAATGATCATGAGTCTCTTTTCACGTGTTTGTTAGCTGCCTGAATGTCCTTGTCAGTGAAGTGTCTGTTCATGTCCTTTGCCCATTTTTTGACTGGCTTATTTGTCTTTTTGTGGTTGAGTTGTTGAAGTTTTCTATGCATTTTAGAGATTAGATCCTTGTCAGATATGTCATAGCCAAAAAATTTTCCCCAGTCTGCGTGTTCTTTTTTCACTCTTTTGGTAAAGTCTTTTGATGAGCATAAGTATTTAATTTCTAGGAGGTCCCAGTTATCTAGTTTATTTTCTGTTGTTCATGCATTTTTCGCTGTGTTTGAATCCCATTAAGTTCTGATTCCATCAAGCATCTATGGAAAAATTCACATGGTGACAGATTCATCTCTTTCATTTCTACATATATTGGAAAGTTTATGGGCTGATTTCACTTTTTTTTTTTTTTAACATTTTATTGTGCTTTAGGTGAAAGTTTACAGAGAAAATTACTTTCCCATTCAACAATTTATACACATTTTGTTTCATGACAGTTGGAATCCCCTCAATGTAGCAGCACTCTTCCCACTTCCTCCCTGGGTTCCCTGTTTCCATTCTCCCATCTTTCCTACCCCTTTCTGCCTTCTGAACTTTGATTTTGGGCAAATACTGGTTGTTTGGTCTTGTATGGTTGATTGTTCTGAGGAGAACATTCATCACGGGTGTTATTGTTCATTTTATAGGCCTGTTTATTGTTTGGTTGAAAAGTGATCTCCAGGAGTGGGTTCAGTTCCAGGTATGAAGGGTATCTAAGGGCCATAGTCTCAGGGGTTCCACCAGACTCCATCAAACAAGTAAGTCTGGTCTTTTTTATGAGTTAGAATTTTGTTCTATTGTGATCCCGATCAGAGTGGTTGGTTATGGTAGCCGGGCACCACCCTAGTTCTTTTCATCTTAGGCTAGCAAAGCCTGGGGTTCGTGTGGTCCCTTAGTCCTTTGGACCAATTGCTTCCTTGAGTCTTTGGTTTCTTCACTCTTCTTTGCTCCGGATGGGAACAGACCAATAGTTGTACCTTGGCTGCTCCCAAGCTTTTAAGACCCCAGTTGCTTTTCACCAAAGTAAGATGTAGAACATTGTCTTTATGGACTATGTTATGCCAATTGACCTAGATGTCCTCTGAGACTATGGTCCTAAGCCCACAAGCCCAGTGACTCAGTCCCTCAAGGTGTTTGGTTATGGCTAAGGATTTTGTCCTCTGTATCTGTTTTCACTTGGTTTCCTGGGTCTTTGCTGTAGAGGGATGGTGTGGTGTGTCTGACTAAGCCACCATTTTGGATGCCAATTGAGTTCACTCTTGATTTCTTAACTGTGGAGATTTTTTTTGTTCGTTTGTTTATTGTTGTAGTTTAAGTGAAAGTTTACGTTTCAAGTTAGTCTCTTATACAAAAATTTATACATACATTGCTATGTGACCCTGATTGCTCTCCCTATACTGTGACAGCACACTCCTCCTTTCCACCCCTGATTTCCCATGTCCGTTCAACCAGCTCCTAACCCTCTCTGCTTTCTCATCTCACCTCCGGACAGAAGCTGCCCATTTAGTCTCATGTATATACTTGAGCTAAGAAGCACACTCTTCATGAGTATCATTTTATGTCCCACAGTCCAGTCCAATCTTTATCTGAAAAGTTGGCCTCGGAAATTGTTTTAGTTCCAGGCTGATAGAGAATCCAGGGGCCATGCTTTCCAGGGTTCCTCCAATCTCAGTCAGGCCATTAAGTCTGGTCTTTTTACTAGAATTTGAGTTCTGCACCCCACCTTTCCCCTGCTCCATCAGGGACTCTGTTGCGTTCCCTGTCAGGGTGGTCATTGGTGGTAGCCAGGCACTGTTTAGTTCTTCTGGTCTTAGGATGATGAAATCTCTGGTTTACGTGGCCCTTTCTGTCTCTTGGGCTAATACTTACCTTGTGTCTTTGGTGTTCTTCATTCTCCTTTACTCCAGGTGGTTGGGACCAATTGATGTACCTTAGATGGCTGCTTGCAAGCTTTTAAGACCCTAGATGCCACTCACCAAAGTAGGATGCAGAACATTTTCTTAATAAGCTTTGTTATGCCAGTTGACCTAGATGTCCCCT
>NW_004443941.1:767385-768743 GCF_000243295.1 Trichechus manatus latirostris | reverse complement strand
CCTCTCCAGCATTTATTATTTTGTGTTTTTTGGATTAATGCTAGCCTTGTTGGGGTGAGATGATATCTCATTGTAGTTTTGATCTGCATTTCTTTTTTATTTTTTTTTATTTTTTTGGGGGGGTTTATTTATTTATTTATTTTTACAGTTTTTTTTTAATTGTTGTAATTAAATGAAGTTTACATTTCAAGTTAGTCTCCCATACAGAATTTTTTTGTTTTTTACATACATTGTTATGAGATCTCAACCGCTCACCCCATTCTGCAACAGCACATTCCTCCCCTCCACCTCTGATTCCCCATGAACATTCAACCGGCTCCTAACTCTCTCTGCCTTCCCATCTCACCTCTGGACAGAAGCCGCCCCTTTGGTATGTTTTATCTACTTGACTAAGAGGCACATTCTTCACAAGTATCACTTTATGTTCCACAGTCCAGTCCAATCCCTGTCTGAAGAGTTGGCCTCGGAAATCGTTTTAGTTCTGGGGTGATAGAGAGACCAGGGGCCATGCTTTCTTGGGCGCCTCCAGTCTCAGTCAGACCATTAAGTCTGGTCTTCTTACTAGAATTTGAGTTCTGCATCCCATCGTTCTACTGCCCCATCAGGGACCCTCTGTTGTGTTCCCTGTCAGGACGTTCATTGGTGGTAGCCAGGCACCATCTAGTTCTTCTGGTCTCAGGCTAATGAAGTCTCTAGTTTATGTGGCCCATTCTGTCTCTTGGGCCAATACTTTCCTTGTGTCTTTGGTGTTCTTCGTTCTCCTGTACTCCAAGTGGTTGGGACGAACTGATGCATCTTAGATGGACACTTGCAAGCTTTTAAGACCCCAGATGCCACTCACCAAAGTAGGATGCAGAACATTTTCTTAATAAGCTTTGTTACGCCAATTGACATAGATGTCCCCTGAAAGCATGGTCCCCAGACCCCGCATCCCTGCTACTCTCTCTCTCAAAGTATTTGATTGTATTGAGGAAACTTCTTAGCTTCAGTTTAATCCAGTTGTGCTGGCTTCCCCTGTAGTGTGTCCTGTCCTTCCCTTCACCTAAGATGATTCTTATCTACTATCTAGTTAGTGAAGAACCCTCACCCTCCCTCCCCACCCCTGTAACCATCAACCTTTTCTTGAGTTCTTATAATAGTGGTCTTATACAGTATTTGTCTTTCTGTGACTGACTAAATTCACTCAGCATAATAAGTTCCAGCTTCCAGCAAGTTATACGATGTTTCACAGCTTCATCATTGTTCTTTATTGTTGTGTAATATTCCACTGTGTGGATATACCATAGTTTGTTTATCCATTCGTCCATTGATGGGCACTTAGGTTGCTTCCATCTTTTGGCTATTGTGAACAGTGCTGC
>NW_004443941.1:653498-767013 GCF_000243295.1 Trichechus manatus latirostris | reverse complement strand
ATCTTTACGGTTTTCAATTTTATATTTAGGTCTTTGATCCATTATGAGTTAGTTTTTGTTCATGGTGTGAGGTATGGGTCTTGTTTCGGTTTTTTTCAGGTGGATATCCAGTTATGCCAGTACCATTTGTTAAAGAGACTGTCTTTTCCCCAATTAACGGACTTTGGGCCTTTGTCAAATACCAGCTGCTCATAGGTGGAGGAATTTGCATCTGAATTCTCAATTCTGTTCCATTGGTCTATGTATCTGTTGTACCAGTACCAGACTGTTTTGACTACCGTGACCATATTATAGGTTCTAAAATCAGGTAGTGTGAGGCCTAACTGTGGAGATTTTTTAAAAGCAAACTTACGTGAAGGAAAAAAAAAAGATTAGAACAATAAATTGTTTATCAAGTTTATGCATACTTTGAATACTGTTACTCTTCTGTGGAGTCCCTGGGTTGGGCAAATGGTTAAGCGCTTCACTACTAGCCAAAAGGTTGGCAATCCAAGCCCACCCAGAGGGGCCTCGGAAGATGGGCCTGATGCTCTTCTTCTGAAAGGTCACAGCCTTGAGAACACTATGGAGCACAGTTCTACTCTACATATAGGGGGTCTCCATGGAGCACGGTTCTACTCTACATATGGGGGTCTCCATGGAACACAGCTCTACTCTACATATAGGGGGTCTCCATGGAGCACGGTTCTACTCTACATATAGGGGGTCTCCATGGAGCACAGTTCTACCCTACATATAGGGGGTCTCCATGGAGCACAGTTCTACTCTACATATAGGGGGTCTCCATGGAGCACAGCTCTACCCTACATATAGGGGGTCTCCATGGAGCACAGCTCTACCCTACATATAGGGGGTCTCCATGGAGCACAGCTCTACTCTACATATAGGGGGTCTCCATGAGTCAGAATCGACTTGATGGCAACTAACAACAACAACTTTTTACCTTAAAAGGAGGAGGCAGTCAGGGGTAGAAGCTCTGTTGCTGGAGGTGGAGTCAGAAAGGGTTGAGCCTGGCTCTGCAATTGGTCAGTGTGAGTCTTTTAAATGGTCATGCGCCTCCTTTTGAGCCCCAGATTCCTCATTTATAAATTAAGACTGTCCAGCACAGGGCCATCGTTTGGAGGAACAACTGAGCCGATGTAAGTGTAAGTATTTTTAAAACGACAGCATTCCATAATTGCCACGTATTATGTTTAAGGTCTCCTCGTCAGTATTTCAGTACTGTGACTGACAAAGTTCCTCTGTGATCAGTCCCTCCTGCTCTTGCTGCACCCGGATTCTGCTCCCTTTAGCCCGAGCTGTTCACCTCTTCCTGAGCATTCTATGCTTTCTCACCCCTTGTATTTTGATGCAGTAAATGTCTTTGTCTTAAAACACTCCTCACTAGACTTCCAGGACATCATTTATGCCTGGGCTTCCTCTTACTTCAGGTTCTTTTTCTAGATCTTCCTCTTTTTCTGATTTCTAAATATTGGTGTTTCCCAGCTCAGTTCTGAGACTTTCTCTTCTAGCTCTATGCCCATTCCTTGGTGATCTCATCAAAAGTCCTCTGCTGATGAGTGCCAGGCCCTGCATGATCTCCCTTTGCAATCTCTCTGATTTAATCTCCTGCCGTATTGCCTTCTCACTCCTTCACTTAGTTTAGACCCACTGCTACCTCAGGGCCTTTGTACTTCCTGCTTTTCCTTTCATGTGGGCTCAAGTCCCATCTCCTCAAATAGTACTTCCCTTGACCATCTTACCTAGAGTGGCACACACCACCTCAGACGCTCTTTCACCTGTGTCCTTCTTCGTGTATACATTCGTTTACTTGTTTGTTATCCCTCCTCCCCGGAGGACAAGGACTTCTCTGTCTTGTTCACTGCCACATCCCCAGAGCCTAGAACACTGACTGCACATAGTAAGCACTTTATGGAATGAAAGAATGAATGAACTCCACTTCCTCTTGTTGGGATATCATTCATCTGTTTAATTCCTATTCATCCTTAAAGGGCAGCTCAAATATCACCTCCCTTGAGTAGCCTTCCCTGATTGACCAAACTAGCTTAGTTTCTCCACCCCTGTGTCCCCAAAATACCCTGTAGTTATGTTAAAACCATCAGAAATTTTTGTTTGTTTACTTGTCTGCTACCTCACCCCTACCTCTCTATTGTGTCTTTTGTGATTCTAATTCAAGGGCATAGCAAGCACCCTGCTGAGAGCAGAATTGTGCTCAGTTTAAATGTTTGGTGAATGAATGAATGACTGAATAAATGATGAATGAACAAAACTTAGAACTTTAAGATTTCTGATAAGCACTGATTATCATGGCAGGAATTTACAGTTTTTGCTTAAGAACATATTTGTGACTTAACTTTTATTCAGCTAAGCTAGAGACACCTGAGTGGATGTCTTAGATATCCACCTCAATGGAACATAAAGGATTGATACAAGAGTGAAAATAATTTCATATTCATTTATTCAATTCACTCACTCATTCAAGTAAATATTTACTGGGAGCCAGGCACCGTCCTAGGCACTAGGGATAGAGTTATGAATAAGACAAATTCCCTGCCCTCATGGGGCTTTGTTACCATTGCTGAAATAGAGCCGTGTGTCTTAAACGTTTGCTTTGTGCACAGCATACTATCCCGTTCAATTTAATTTTTTTGGCTTTATTATGCTTTAGGTGAAAGTTTGTAGCTCAAGTTAGTTTCTCAATAAAAAATTTATACACATTTTTTGGTGAGATCAGTTGCTAGCCCCATAATGTGACAGTACTCTTTCCCTTTCTGCCCCGGGTTCCCCATGTACATTCGTCCAGTTTTCCTGCCCCTTCCTGCCTTCCTGTCTTTGTTTTTGGACAGTAGTTGCCCATTTGGTCTCGATTATTTGATTGAACCAAGAAGCACGCTCCTCACGTGCGTTATTGTTTATTTTATAGGCCTGTCTAATCTTTGCCTGAAAGTGGGCTTTGGGAGTGGCTTCAGTTCTGAGTTAGCAGGGCCATTTAGTTTTCTAAATTGACACAGACATACCAGGCTTAAGATAAAAGGATCTTTATTTAAATGTTTTTCTTGATTTTTGATATAAAAAGCATTATGTACACAAGTATCCATACATATATACATGTACATGTATATGTGTGTATGCTTATATATATAGAGAGAGAGAGAGAGAAAATACTGCAAAATGTTAACAACTGATGACTCTAGATGAAGGATGAAGGTGTGCGCGTTCTCTGCACTGTTCTTGCAACTTTATAGGCTTGCACGTTTTCAAATAAAAAGTTAGAAAGCAAAATGTATGTGTATTTTTATTTTCATCTTACTGATTTTTTAATTTTAAGGCTATTGCTAGAGTATTTTTTATTTTCCAGACTTCTATTTTCATATATTTGTTGGCCATTTCTTTGGATTTCGTCCCTTCTGTGGATTGGCTGTTCCTACTCTTTGCGCCCCTTTCCCTTGCTTCATTTGGCTTCTTCCGTCAGTTTGTGAGAACGTTAACCCTTCGGCTGTCGTGTGTTACAGACACTTCTATCGTCTTTTGACTTCAGTTGTGATGTTTGTGGCTTTTTCATAGTTGTGGTTTTCCTTTGGTGTGGTCAGAGGTGTCTATCTTCTCCTTTTTGGCTTCCAAATTTGCCGAGTTGTTTAGGCCTCTCTGATTATAAATTTATGTTAAAAATGTCTTCGAACCACATATTTTAATTTTTTAGGTTTAAACGTTTACTGGGAATATATTGTAGCACTTGAATACAGGAGGCGGAGACTAGCTTGATTTTCGAACATGTTGGATGAGGGGACAGAGCAGACAGAGGGCCCACTTAGCTCTAATAACACGGAGAAGCAGCTTACTGTTTCTTTCTCTTAGTTGGGGAGACCTGTGCTCGGGATTTCCCAAGGGCTATCTCTTTTGGGGAGCGCTGGTGGCTCAGTGGTTAAGAGCTTGGCTGCTAACCAGAAGGCTGGCAGTTTGAATCCACCAGCAGCTCCTTGAAAACCCTATGGGGTAGTTCTACTCTGTCCTGTAGGGTGGCTATGAGTCCAACTTGACGTCAGTGGGTTTTTTTTTTAACATCTCTTTTGGCGAGGAGCCCTGGTGGTACAGTGGTTAAACACTCGGCTGCTGTCTGAAACGTCAGTGGTTTAAACCCACCAGCCGCTCCACGGGAGAAGGATGTGGCAGTCTGCTTCCATAAAGATTACAGCCTTGGAAACCCTGTGGGGCAGTTCTGCTCTGCCCCACAGGGTCACTATGAGTCAGAATCGACTCCACACTGGGTTAGCTGGCTCTGTTGGGTGTCTTTATGCATCATTGAAACTGAATTCAGACTCATCTGCATTTCTGACTCCAGGTGGAATGTGTTAGAAATGTACAAATGTCCACTGTGGAAAATATGGAGGATATGCTCTTGAGATGATACTGTGTCTTCGATGGTAAATATGTGACCCAGCGTCTAATCAAGAACAAAGCTCACAATTACATTCATTTAAAAAAATTTCTTTTTCAATCTTAAAACTTTGATATGGTGATTTTTAAACTGTATTCTGAGGAGTCCTAGCGTAAAAGGAAGTGCCCCAGGGATTCTGTGGGAGGCTTCCAGCAGCAGAGAGGACTGGTGGGCAAGCTCCAGGCCACCCACCCTGGATCCAACTGGGTAGGTCTGCATGCAATTTCATTTTTAAAAAAGTTTCAAAATGACAATCTCCAAATAAAACTAATGTTCAAATGTAGGTAACAAAATTACAGTATGTTTAATTATATTTCAAGCTGGTACTATTTCTTAAACTTAAAACAGTAATAATAGTCAGAGACCTCACTCTCAGCCAAACTCCCCCACCCCCTATCCTGCCCTTTCCTCGACTGCTCCTCACACGTAGGCGCTTGGTCCTTCTCTCTCCCTTCCGGGGTCAGATTCCTTCTGCCCTTGTTTCTCCCTTCAGCCTGTAGTTCTTGGTCCATGACTTTGACCTCTCGTTCCTCTGTCCCTTTGCTGTACCACTTGCCAAGAGGCCCCCAAAGCTGCCAGGCAAAGGGAGAGTTTGCCATGATCCACAACAGCCATTTCAAATCTCCACGAACCCCTGACCCTCCCACCTCACCCTTCAAGAATGACCTCACCTCCTACTCCAGAAAAAATAGAAAGCTTTCAAAGAACTCCCCCGACTTCCTGCTGCCAAAATAACACCCCTCCTTTCCTCCTATTAAGGCTATTTTTTCCACCTATGCTGTGGATCACACACACACAAACACACACACACACACACACAGTCTCTCTCTCACACACACACACACTCACACATGCTTATACATACAGTCACACACACACTCACACTCATACACACACACTCACCCACACACACTGTCACTCACACATTCATACACACTCACGTGCACACATTTACACACTCACACACACACACTCACACACACACACGCCGTTCTCTTGGGTTTTGCGTTACTAATCGCCGTCTCTCCGAATCTTGACACTCTGGCGCACCAGTCTTTAGACATAGTCAATTATAATGTAACAATATGATCAGATCAGCACAGAAGGCTCCTATCTATTTGCAGGCATTTCTGGGACGCTTCACGCATACAGGGGCCAAATGTTATTCACCTTATTCTGGCTCCTTTTGGTGAGCAGATTTAGTTTACCGGATAAGCAGTGACAAATAGCTAGAAGAAATCCCTAAACATATTGTTCTTTTAAAGCTTTTTATCACCATGGAGTTGATGCTTTGGCTGTATTTGTGGAATGAAGTTAAAAGGGAAGGTTCTTTTGAGAGTTCGTCAAGTAATGTTTTTGGTTACACACAGCAAGGTGGGTAGGAAAAAGGTGGAAAGACTTAAGTTACAGAAAATAATATTGGAATAATAGTCAAGTATTATACTGGGATAACAATGAAGAGGATGGTACAACTTCTGGATCTGTTGATGAGTCAGATGCATTTCTTGCAAAGCTAGTAGTTAGCAAGACAGGCTGGCAGGAATTAACAATTTCCAAAGACCCAAGGATTCAAATAACCTACAAAATGGCTGGTCTCAGGAACTGAACTCACCGTTATCTACATCGCACAAAGGAGACACAGCAGGCCATCCACAATAAGGCACTCTATGTCCCCAGTACTTCTGAGAAGGCATTCAAGCTGGAAGTCATAAAAAAGACTTATCGCAGGGTGCCTGGTAGTTTTTTTTCTTTTCTCTATTCCCAACTCCTCTCTCTAAAATTTAAAAGATAAATGAAATTATTTAAGGCTTTTGGCTTAAATAAGCCAAATAAGCACGACTCTAGATTTCATTCCCTAGATTGCTGGTATCAGCAACCCATTCACATTCATTTGTTCAGGCTCCTCCATTTAAGCGCCCTTAAGATTTGTCCTTGACACCCTTGTATTAAATAATGTCAGAAAGCAAGATACTTTGTTGATATTGAGATAGTTTCCTGCCAAAAGGCCTTTGCTGAGTTAAGATTTAATGTTATGCCCTTAGCTTCTATAGAAAGGTAATTACAAGAAATGTCCTTTCTAAGAAATATTTGCATATCTTTTGCAATGTCAAATCAAAGACATTCATATAGTCATTGATTTAACAAATATGTACTGAATCCTGATTACTTGCCAGGCTGGGGATACACACAGGAGGGAAGCTCAGCCCCTGTCCTGCAGGAGAGCACAACCCGGTGGAGACAGAGACAGAAATGACTCATAATATGGTGCTAGAGTGCTTGTAATTAAAGGCATGATAAAGTGCCATGGGAGCAAAATGAGAGGGAGTAATTGGGCCTCAGGGTGAAAGAGGCGTCACACAGGAGGTAATAAGAGGGTTGGGTATTGCAGGTCAAGAAGGAGCTCACCTGCCCAAGAGGGAAGAGGGAGAAACGCATTCCAGACCCACGAGCCTGAATAAAGATGGGCAAGCAATAAGGAACCCGGTAAATTCCAACAAGTCACTAGTGTTTGGCTAGGACAGAAAGCCAGCAAAGGAGCCCTGGTGGTGCAATGCTTAAGCACTTGGCTGCTAGCCAAAAGGTCTGTGGTTGGAACTCACCAGCCACTCCATAGGAGGAAAGACGGGCGATCTGCTCCAGTGAAGATTATAGCCAAGAAAACCCTATGGGGCAATTCTATCGTGTCCTGTAGAGTCCTGTAGAATCGACTCTGCGGCACACAACAGCAACGGAAGACAGACCCTAAGAAGCGTCCCGAGACGAGGCCAGGAAAGGAGGGTCGAGGTAGATTTTAAAGAGCCTTGAGGTATAATGGATAACATTTGTAGGCCCTGGAGCCAGACTGCCCTGGGTGGTTTATGCCATTTGCTAGCTGTGACATCTTGGGTCCTGAGCTTCATTTCCCCATCTGTAAAGGAGGAATGCACTCATTCAATATTCATTGAGCATTTACTAAGGGCTAAGCGCATAATACTCATGCCTACCTTACAGGGTTGTTGCAAGGACAAATTAATAAATGTAAAGCATTTTGAATGGTGTCTGAAAGGCAGTAAGTGATGAGCCATTGTTACTTATTAGTATTATAATGTATATTATAGTGTTAAAATGTCTTCTTCTGTGAGAAATGGTGTGTTCTTTATCCTGAAAACAATGGAGGGCATTTAAGATTTCTAGCAGAGGAACAAGATTTGATTTCATTTAGAAAGATTATTGGACAACAGCAACTCAAAAGGTTAGATGGGAAGCCTAGGGGACAGTGAGTTGATAATGGTGATGGAATAATTTGGAAAAGGATAGTGAGAATAGCAGCACAACTGGAAGAATGTAATCTATGTCACTGAATTGTACGTGTAGAGATTTTTGAAACGGTGTATCTCTGGCTATGTATATTTTCACCAAAAAAAAAAAGGTCCTCCACAGTCGAGAATGGATAGTGTTGACATGTCATGGGGTTGTTAACCAATGTCATAAAACAATATGTGTGCTGACTGTTTAATAAGAAACTATTTGTTCTGTAAACCTTCATTTAAAGTACAATAAAAAAAATGCAAGCAAAAAAAAAAAGAAAGAAAGATTACTGGGAGCAGAAGAGGATAGATGGGCAGGATGGAGAGAGAGACTGGAGATGGGATGAATAGTTAGAAGGTGATTCTGACGGTAAGAAGTACTGAGGACCTAACTTCATTAGAGGTAACAGGGTAAAGATGAAGGCAGAGATACGACAAATACTTGGACGAGAGAACTTGGTGAGTGGCATGGTAGTGGAGGCGGTGATGAGGAATCGAGCACGACTCAAACACTTCTGATTTGGGTAACAGGGTTACTGGTGGAAATAACCAAGACAGATAATGCAAGAAACCGATAATACGTGGGGAAAGGGTGAAGTAACAAATGACAGCAAAGAGTCCAGCCTGTAACAATAGGAAAAAGGGTAATAACTTTAATATTGGACATATTGCCTGTGATGTGAAGCTAGACAGGAAAAAAGGTTAAAAAAAAAAAAAAAAGAATTTCATTTTCAACAGAAAGGATGAAGATTTGGGAGTCACTGTGGTGTACATGAAGCCCTGGTGGCGCAGTGGTTAAGAGCTTGGCTGCTCACCAAAAGATCAGCAGTTCCAATCCACCAGCTGCTCCTTGGAAACTCTATGGGGCAGTTCTTCTCTGTTCTATAGGGTCGCTATGAGTTGGAATCGACTCGACTGCAATGGGTTCTTGGTTTGGTGGTGTACATAGGAGCTGAATCATGGAATGAATGAAATCTTGCCAAGACAGCCTTGAGGAATACTAAAACTGTGGGTGTAGGCTGAGGAACAGAGGCAAGAAAGAGGGGCAGTGAGAGAGGAGGGATGGGGGCCAGCAGAAGGTGGCGTGGAGGTGAAAGGAGAAGAGTTTCAAGAAGGACGAAGCCATCAACAACTCAGCTCTTCCAAGAGGCTCTGGGTGGTTTAGAAGGCTGGGCTCTGGAGGCAAACCTCCTGGGCTCAAACCCTGATTCTCTTCTTACTAACCACATAACTCCCAGGAGAGTTATTGATCCTCTCGGTGCCTCATCTCCTCATATGCAAAATGGAGGTGATAATAATTATACCCAGCTCAAGGGTGGTTGTGACGATTACATGAGCTGAGATTATATATGTGTATATATATAATTTACATATATAAAAAACTTTTTATATATGTAAAGTTTTAGAATAGGGCCTGCCATCATGTAGACAATGCTGTATTAGTGTTAGCCATTAGTACTGATGGGGTAGATATTCAAGTAAGAAGAAGTTACAGAACAGTCTGTACAGTATGATCTCATTTTAGTAAAAGGGAAAAACATACGATGAGTACATGTGTATTCACAGACGAGAGTTACGAGGGCTGCAGCAAAGCTGTTTATGGTAGTTTTCTTTGTGGCAGAGAATTGTATTTTTTAAGGTTGTGGAATCTTGTTTGTTTGGTTTTGGAGACACTCGTTTATGACGTTTCTATAATGAATATATATTGTTTTTATAATTACAAGATGCACATATAGTTTTTAGAAAGAATAAAGCCCACCACAGTCCCAATGTGTAATAGCAATGGCGATGTTAATGAAGGGAGGCAGTGTGGTATATCTTCTTTGGAGTAATCACTACAGCTCTACAAATCCTTGAAAATATTAGTGGAATTTCCAGAAGTACTTCACATATGTCTAAGCCTTTGAGGGACACCCTGTTACCTCTTTGGATAGTGTCTCTTCTGAGAGCATATTTCTAGAAACTAGGAGCCAGAGTTTGGCCATGGGCTGAGTTCCTGATATTTCTTTTGTCCATAATATAGTTGGGAGGAAGGGGACAGTTTAGAGAGGATGACAAAGAATTCTATTATAGAAAGTCTGAGTTTGAAGTGATGGGAATACATCTGAATGGAGATGTATTTTTGGCTGTCCAAATTACATTGCAAACATGTCTGAATAATCATGTTCCAAACAATGTTTGAACACTTGGACCTTATAACTTTTCTGTTGGAAATTTATCATATGGAAATTATCCAAAAGAGGAGAGAAACTGAAAACCAGAATTATAAAAAAAGGAAACAATCTAAGTGTTTAATAAATATGAAAATAGCCAAGTAAATTTTCTACTTGGTATGATGATAGACTATTATGTAACTATTAAAGTATGGTTATGAAGACCATAGCATGGATGATGTTAAGAGGAAAAAGCAGGATATAAAAGTGTATAAACACTATGATAACAATTATATATATATAGAAAGAGAATAGGAGATGCCCCAAAGTGCATCTGAAAAAAGAATGAAGGAAAATAGTGTGAAGTAATACCAAAAATTAAAATTGATCCAATTTGTCTTTCTTTTCTCCATATTTTTTACAATATGGCTATACACATATTTCTTAGAAGTTGTATTATTATGAGTTATATCCTATATATGCATATAAAGTACATGTACAGTTTAAAGAATTATAAAAGATAAACTTGCGTAGCCAGTACCCCACTTTAAAAAATAGATCTTAAATAAATCATTGTCAATCCATTTGACGCGTGCCCACGCTCAGTCACATGTCCTCTGCATTCCAGTATAATCATTATCCTGAATTTTGTATTTATCCTTCTCTTATTTTCCTTCATAGTTTTATGCTACATATGTGTGTTCTTTCATAATGCGTTTTCCTTGTGGTTTCCATATTGCATGTACTTCCCCCTCCAGCATTATATCTGTGAGATTCATCCATGATTATGTACGTAGCTGTAGTACATTCATTTTCACATGTAATATTCCATCACAGGAATATAAAACTATTTATCCTTCTACTCACCAGCATTTGAGTTGTTTCTGATTTTTGCTCTTGTGAACAGTGGTGCCAGAAGCTTCTTTGTTCTTATCTGCTGGTGTTCGGTGCAGGATTTTCTCTAGGATACGCAGCTTCGAGAAGAGTCCCTGGGTAGTTGGATATGTACATCTTCAATTTTCTTTCTTTCTTTTTTATTCTTAAATAAATAATCTTTTATAGAATAGAGTTACTATAATTCTCAAACAAATAATTAAGCCGTTCTCAAACATTTTGACATTTAGGTTATTTCCAGAGTTTGTTTTAGCTACTTTCCATTTCAGTTTACCTTGTAGTAAATACCCTCATACACAGAGTTGTGGGTCCTGTCTGAATCATTTTCTTTCTTTTTTTTATTATTATTTTTTCCCATACAAAAATTTATACATCCATCGTTATATGACTCTAATTGCTCCCCTCATACTGTGACAGCACCCTCCTCCTTTCCACCTCTGATTCCCCATGTCCGTTCAACCAGCTCCTAACGCCTCTGCCTTTCCATCTCACCTCCGGACAGAAGCTGCCCATTTAGTCTCTTGTATCTACTTGCGCTAAGAGGCACACTCCTCACGAGTTATCACTTTATGTCCCACGCTCCAGTCTACCTCTTCAATTTTCAATGTCTACTTGTTTTCCAAAGTAATTGTCCCAACTTAAATCCCACCGGCAGTCTACAACATATCCTTGCCAGTATGTGTTCTTATGTGATATTTTTCCTTTTTGCCAATCTGTTGGTTATTCAATGGTGTTTCACTGTGGTTTTAATTTTCAATTCTCTGACTACTAATGAGGTTGTCCATCTTTTCACGTTTATTGACCATTCAAGATTTGTCTCTATGAAATTCCTCTTCATATCTTTTGCTTTATATGGTTATATATCTTTTGGTTAAGCATTTTGTAAGGACTAGTCACAGGTGGTACAGTGGTTAAAGCGCTTGGCTCCTAACCGAAAGGTTGGCAGTTTGAAGCCCCATCCGCTCTGCAGAAGGGTGTGACACTTCCGTTAAGATTACAGCCTTGGAAACCCTATGGGGCAGTTCTGCTCTGTCCTATAGGGTCGCTATGAGTCAGAATCAACGCTGAGGGCAATGGGCTTGGGTTTTTTTTTTTTTTTTTTAAAGGCACAGGGATCGGTGATCTCACATAGGTTATCTCATTAATCTTTACAACCTACTCCTTGAATCCTTTTTTGGAGCAAGTGATTTATATAATGTTAATAAATTTTTGCTATTGTATCTATCTCTGGATTTAAAGAAGAAGAAGAAAGAAACATACTATGTAAGTTTCCTGACCTGTTAGCAAAGTGTTATCCATTGAGACCCAACACATTTATTTTGGGAGTGATCTTAATTCTGGCTTTATTTCACAAATACTATCTGAAAGCAGCGTTCGTTTTTATCAGTTAAAGAGTTATTCTCCGTCAAAAACAGCATGCGTTTGAAAAAGAGGATTGCAAAAGACAGTGAGGGGCTGGTGGTTTAGTCCCTTGCTCCTCCAAGTATCGACCTCACACTAGCAGCATCAGCATTACCTAGGAGTTTGTGAGAAACACAGTTTTGAGCCTCACCCCAGACCAACTGTAGCAGAACCTGCATTTTATAATTTTTTTTTTATAAGGTCTCCAGGTGACTCTACTTAAAAAAAAACATCAAAAACCCATTGCCGTTGAGTCAATTCCAACTCAGAGTGACCCTATAGGACAGAGTACAAATGCCCCATGGGGTTTCCAAGGCTGTGATCTTTACAGAAGCAGACTGCCACATCTTTCTCCTACAGAGTGGCTGGTGGATTTGAACTGCCAACCTTTTTGGTTAGCAGTCAAGCTCTTAACCACTGCACCACCAGGGCTCCAGGTGACTGCTAGGCACTTTAAAATTTGAGAAAGACTGGTTAGCCGAATGGCGGTAGATGCTACCTGTGAAATGTGGTCAGCACTGGGATTGAAAAATATCTTTGTTTTTTTCAGCACAGATAGAGAAACTACATTATACCTGGCTTTGTTAAACGTAAGTGCTTGAATCTATGCGAGGCCCACGTGAGAGAAATGGAGACGAGAACCAGCAAGCTACGTTGATTCATCAGGCAGAATTCTGGCCTCACAGCCCCAGGAAAACAGAACAGAATAAACGATTCAGCCTGAAATATAGCTAACTGAGGTCCAATTTATTTTTCATTGTTCCAGAGTGATCCATACAATTGATCTAATTGTCCACTTCATTTTGAGTGTATGATTCAGTCTGACAGTCTTGCATTAACCAGACGGGTTCAACTAACAGATTTTCAAGCATAGGACCACAGAAATCATTTGTACCAACACTCTCGTTTTACAAATGAGGCAAAGCACCACACAATTAAGTGAGCGATTCGACAGTGGTTAGTGGCAGGACATGAGCCCAGTCTGCGGCTTTTCCTACCAAATCAGAGACCCAGATTAGGAATTTCCCAGCTCTCTAGATACACCTTCTGGCTCAAACTGGCTAAAAATCAGCAAAATTTGTGACGACGAGGGAGATAAATTCATATTTTGGGAAAATAGCCAAGTAATAAAAAAGAAACCAAAGAGTAACTTTCTGGATGAAAGTGTTCTGTAACACCCACCTATTTCAATCCCTGTAACAACTGTGAAGGAAGAAATGCCTGGCGATCTACTTCTGCAAACCGACCAATGGAAACAACCAACCACAGGGATGGTGCAGGGCCATGCATGAGGTCGCCATGCAGGGGGTCAACAGCTACAACAGCAATGGAAAGACTGGCGGATAGCCTAAGGGCAGCCATCTTTGGTGGTCCTTCTACACTCGGCACAGTGTTTGGATATAAAGCAGCAGCTGACGCTCAAGCTTTTCCGCTCTTCCCACCATACTCTGTTCTAGAAGTCAAAGTAAAGATGTAAACATTTAACCCTGGTGACTTTCTAATCCCTAAATCGCACTGATTGAAGCAGACTCCACACTTGCTGGCACGGCCCCTCCTCCAGAAGGGCAGAGGTGGAGTGACCCCATTGTTCTGGACTTCCTTTCTTTGTCCACTCCCAGCCCCTGGTCAGTCACCTTAAGCCGTCTTTCTCTTGCTCTCAGAGAGCTAAACAAGGCCTGGGGTTTTCCCTACTGCTGGCTAGTTTATGATAAATATTGTCACTCCCCTATTTTAAAACTTCCCTTTCCCCAAAAGGTGCATTGCTATGGTCACTGGGGACTTTCACAACTAATAATAAACGCAGAGATGCAAGTAGCTCAAAGGATTTACGTATACTTAAGGCTACATATAAACCATCAACAGCCCAAATCTCCTGGGAGGAGAGGTGGGGTTGGGAGGAGGGAGGTCGACCCTTTTATCTGAATTGTTAGACTGTTTTGCAAAGAAAATGGATCCACTTGTTACTTAAATAATTAAAAGTAAGTGGATAATCATGGAAAAATTGGCGGAACAACAGGCTTATATTTAAAGTTTTAGCATATACCGAAGGAAGTAGAAGTTTCCCATTCCTGTTTTCCCCCGACCCATTGTGTTAGCAAGCTCTTTTATGTCCTTCTGTTAATGTTCTAGGTATATTTAAGCATACCTATTTCTCTAATTCTCTGTTTTTTCTCTACACAAACAGGACCATAAAACATGGTTCTACAACTTGTTTTATTCACTCAACACTCTATCTTCCCTAGGATGTCTCTTAGCGATGCGATGCGTAGGTAGCATTCCATCCAATCCCCAGGCGGTAAGCGCTCGGACCAAAAGGTTGGCTATTTGAACCCACGCAGAAGCACCTAGGAAGAAAGTTCTGGCATTTCATTGAGTGAATGCACTTTAAATTATTTAGCCAGTAACCTCTTGGTGGAAATGTAGGTTGTTTCCAGTTTTTGCTATTAAATGTTACGATGAGCACCTTTTAACAACCATATTACAGTATCTGTGTAAATATGTACGTAAGATAAATTTCTAGCAGAGGAATTCCAATATCAGAGGATGTGTTCATTTAAATTTGTTATATCGCCAACTTGCTTTCCAAAAAAAAAAGTAGCACCTTCAAATTTAATTGATAATTTATTCTTTGTTTTTGTGCACTTCTGTGAGGTATATGTGGAACCCAGGTGGTGCAGCAGCTAAGAGCTCGACTGCTAACCAAAAGGTCGGCAGTGAATCCACCAGCCGCTCCTTGGAAACCCTCGGCAGTTCTACTCTGTCCTATAGGGTCTCTATGAGTCAGAACGGACTCAACGGCAACTGATTTGTTTTTTTGGTTTAAAGATCACTTGTACATTGTATATTTCACTAGAACAGTCATTTCAAAGTCTGGGTTAGTAATCATCTGTAGTCCATAATAAATTAATCAACCAATATTTATTAACTGGTCAATTATGGCCCCGGATCCCAAAATTGTTTATAGTTTGTATGCAGTAAAAAAGGGGCTCCAAACTCCGTGTAAGTAGGGTGATCATATAATTTATCATCCGAACACCTGGTGAACAGACGTAAAGGGGGACTGTCCCAGACAAAACGGGATTTATGATTACATATGAACTGCTGTGATAACTATGTAAGGATATACTGGTAAGTGAAAAAAGCAAGGAGCAGAGCTGTTTATAGAGTGTACATTCTATGTAAAAACGAGGGACAATCTGCTTACATATGTGTAAGGAAACTATGGATGCATACTCTGTAGAAATGGATGAGGTAGGGGTGGGAAAGAAACTTCTATCTGCACACTTTTTTATATCGTGTATGCATTTTATATTGACTGTGCTATATTGATAGTATCCACTGAAAAAATAAATACAAAATCTCTAAAAATAAAATCAATGTACAAAACGCACACACAAAGATTGGTCATCTTCCGGCAGAAGCGACCCATCCTAACCTTGTTTTCTAAACACCCCACTAACCGATTAGGATGTGTTCCCAAATCTCTTCAAGGTGCTTGTTGTTTTTAGGTGCTGTCGAGTTGGTTCTGACTCATAGTGATCCTATGTACAACAGAACAAAACACTGCCCGGTCCTGTGTCGTCCTCACAATCATTGCTATGTTTGAGCCCATTGTTGCAGCCACTGTGTCAGTCCATCTCATTGAGGGTCTTTCTCTTTTTTGCTGACCCTCTATTTTACCAAGCATGATGTCCTTCTCCAGGGACTGGTCCGTCCTGATAATATGGTCAAAGTATGTGAGATGAAGTCTTGCCATCCTCGTTTCTAACGAGCACTCTGGCTGGACTTGAAGGAGCAGCCAGGTTAAATTACCTAACAGAAGATAAAATGTGGTGTCAGAAACACCCACAGGTAAATGACAAATGGGAACAGAAGCTTCATGGCTTATGAAGATGCTAAAAGAAAGACATGAGAGTCAGAATTTATGAGCGTCTCTCCAGAACGATTTGTAAAGAAGACACTCTGCTCCGCATGAAAGAAATTATCCAAATAGAAAAGAATCCCATGTGGAGAAAGATAAAATAGTAGGTTGTGTTTATGTGACAGGATCATTTTTTGAAATGTTAATTTATTAACTGTGGCAATGTATTTTTCTCATTATCTTGTATCTCAGCCTCCACACCACCCCATCCCACCCCACACAGGTCCTTGTAATTCCTTTTCTAGGAGTTTTCGCAAGAAGGGAAAGGCCAAAGGCAGCTTCAAGCTGACTGCTCTTCCAGCCTTTTGTGAAAGTGTGAGTCCAGTGAAAGGTGGAGGGGAGACCGAGGGAGGCACCTACCTGTGAGAGTAACAGGCGGGGGTCAGGAAAGAAGGAGTCCCTGTGGCGCAGTGGTTAAGCACTCAGCTGCTAACGGAAAGGCCAGCTGCTCCATAGGAGAAAGACGTGGCAGTTTGCTTCTGCAAAGATTACAGCCTTAGGAAACCTATGGGGCAGTTCTACTTTGTCCTGTGGAACCCTGGTGGCTCAGTGGTTAAGAGCTTGGCTGCTAACCAAGAGGTCGGCAGTTTGAATCCACCAGCTGCTCCTTGGAAACCCTCTGGGGCAGTTCTGAATGGACTTGACAGCACATAACAACAACTCTCTCCTATAGGGTTGCTATGAGACGGAATCTACTTGACGGCGATAGGTTTTTTGTTTTTTGCTTTTTTTTTTCAGGGAAGAGGGGAGATTCTCCTCGACAGGGAAGGGTCCTGGAGTACCAGGAATTTTCTTGCTACGTTGGGGCTCCAGAAACCAGCTGCTGTTGAGCACATTACACTCCGACTCCTGGCGACCTCGTGTGTCGGGGCAGAGCTGAGCTCCAGAGAGGCTTCACTGGCTGATGTTTCTGGGGGAAATCACTAGGCCTTTCTTCCAAGGTGCTTCTGAGTGGCTTCCAACCGTCAGCTTTCCAGTCAGCAGCCGAGTATGTTCACCGTGTGTACCACCCAGGGCCCCAGGGAGGAGTAAACCCCTAAGAGCCGTAGGGAGTGTCCAGGATGTCTGGATCCCAAGGTGTCTTGCTTGGGCAAAAAAGCTCGTTCCCCACAAAGCAGAGGGTAGTGCACGTTAAGGGACCAGATGGCCTGGGGAAGAGTTTTGTGGCATTATGGGCACAGGGAGATGCCGTGAGCTGGAATGGACTCAGCGGCAAACAACAGCAACGTGGGTTAGAAATTTGAGCTTTTCGCTTGGCGTCCCAGGTACCACACAAGGCATCCTCAGAAATGATTGATCGTTACTTTGCCATCACCTTAGTCTGAGCCAAAAGGTGAAAATAAAAGTAATGTTTCCTTAATCTGCTTCTGCACTACAAGTCACACCCATTATACCGGTTTCTCATAAATATCTTCTTAGAAATTTGAATGTGATAGGCAGAATAATGGCTCCCCAAAGATGGGAGAATCTGAGAACACGTCACCTTTTGTCCTTCTGTGATTAAGCAGAGGACCTGGAGATGGAAGATCACCCTGGTTATTCAGCGAATCCGGTGTCATCACTACGGTCCTTAAAAGTGAGAGAGAGGCAGAAGGGGAGGGCAGAGTGATGCCGCGTAAGAGGGACTCGGCCCCTCATTGCTCGTTTTGAAAATGGTGGACGGGGCCACAAGCCGAGAGATGCGGGTAACTCTAGAAGCTGGGAAAGGCAAGGAAGTGAACAAATTAAATGCTATTTAGGAAAATTTGGAGGAGAGACTCAAAACTCGATCTCTCTCTCTTTTTTTTTAACGTTTTACTGTGCTTTAGGTGAAAATTACACAGCAAATTAATTTCCCATTCAATAATTCATATGCATATTGTTCCGTGACGTCAGTTGCAATTCCCACAATGTGTCAGCACTCCCTCATTTCCACCCTGGGTTCCCCATTTCCGTTTGTCCACTTTCTCTGCTCCTCTCTGCCTTCCATCCTTGCTTTTGGGCAAATGCTGTCCTTTTGGTCTCATATAGTTGATTGTTTTAAGGAGCACATTCTTCATGGGTGTTACTGTTTATTTTATAGGCCTGTCTATTATTTGGCTGAAAGGTGACCTCTGGGAGTGGCTTCAGTTCCAGATTAGAAAGGTATCTTAGGGCTATGGTTTCGGGGGTTCCAACAGTCTCTATCAGATCGGAAAGTCTGGTCTTTTTTATGAATTTGAATTTGTTCTACATTTTTCTCCCACTCTTACTGGTACCTTCTATTGTGATCCTGGTCAGAGCGGTCGGTAGTGGTAGCCAGGCACCATCTAGTTCTTCTGGTCTCAGGCTATAGGAGGCTGTGGTTCCCGTGGGCCATTAGTCCTTTGGACTAACTGCTTCCTTGAGTCTTTGGTTTTCTTCACTCGCCTTTGCTCCAGATGGAAAGAGACCAATAGTTGTATCTTAGATGGCTGCTCCCAAACTCTTAAGACCCCAGACACTACTCACCAAACTAGGATGTAGAACACTATCTTTATGAACTGCAAAACTCTCTTCTGATAGAGAGGGAAGACCTGGGGAGTTTACAGAGAAAGTGGGGCTTGAATTAGGCATTTATATGAGCAAAATACCAGAGGCAAATTTAGTCAAAGCAGAAGAGATTAGTGAAAGGCACATTGAAATCAGATTCTGTAGGAATTTGCAGGGCTCAGGAATTTGCATTGGGCAACCGGGAGCCACTGAAGGTTTTAGCTACGGATTGTGATGAGAACAGTTTTGAGAGTAATTCATATGGATCTGTGGGTTTATAGTTCTGTGAACTAGGCTTACACCAAAGTACAGTCTGGATTTAAACATAAAATGAAAAGAGACAACAGGGATTATCTGGTGGAATGAGAATACATATTCTGGGTCTTTACTGGTCAAACAAACCAGGTCATGGCTAAACGCTGCCTTTAATTTGTGTTGACTAGATACTGTTTCCGTCACATTGGAGTATGTGGAGAATGACAGCAAATAGTACCTTCTGATAAGAAAAAGCTTTCAGCTTGAGCTTGAATTCTGAGGCCAGTGGATTTATTTATTCCAGTGCTTCAGAGGCTGAGGTCCCTCTGGATTCTTAGCTGTAAGAAAATATTTATTTTGAAATTGAGCAAACTTATAGAAAAATCCCCTGCTGAGTACTAGCCTCTAAACTATTTATGACTCTAAATTTTCTGCCCATCTTGATTGTGCTCTGTACCTAGATTTTAGCGTGGTTGTCTTCAGAATACAAATGATTTGATGTCTATCTTCTGAATTTGATTGGTTTCATACACACATTTCTATGTGTCCACATAGTATATATACTTTTTATTTTAAGTAGCTATGTAGTAGCCCAGGTAGCGGAAGTGCCCGTTTGCTTAATTATCTCACGTTGTCGGCTATTTGTTTGTTGGTTCGTTCATTCATTTATATTCTCAGCATATCTCATGAAACTCATAGCGTCCGGTCTCGAGTCTAGGAGAGAGACGTGGAAAACAAGTATAATGCTGTATTACCTAAGATGCCGGATGAGCCCTATTGTTCCAGGAACATCTACAATGCCCATATGCTCTTGAGGGGCTACACATTTCCCACCTCACTGGTTACGGCAACAACCCCAGGTCAATGTCCCCCCCACATCACCAGGCATGAATCCCATGAAAGTCAGGGTCACAAAGGAGAAATGCTGACACTGTTGGGCAGAGGCCAAGTTCAATACTTCCAGAGGTCCTCAAACCACGGAGCAACCAAGGGTGATGGGTGCTGGGTCTCCGGTGCTGGGTCTCCTGGCCCATTGACACTGCTGCAACTATGGGGCAGCTGGAGTTCAGCTGGAAGAGTGAACAGACTCTGGGGTCAGAGGTGGCAGTTGTAGTAACCCCCTGGGCCAACCCGGGGTTGGTGCGTCCTTGACTAAAGGCTGGTCAGCTGTGGAGGTGGCAAGGGAGAGGAGGCCAGATCACACCAGATTCAAACATAGCTGTCAAGGGCAACAGGAGATGTAGCTCTGGTTTTGTTGTCACAGTTTCCTGTAGGAGGAGATGTGGACATGGTGGGCATGATAGGTATCTCTTGGAGGGGGATGAAGAATTAAGATTGTTTTGGTGTGTGTTCTTAGGATGATGGACACCTCAGAATCTTCATATGGAGGGTTGCCAGATAAAATACAGGACACACAGTTGCATGTTTATTTCAGATAAAGGGAATAATTTTTTTTAGTATACGTATGTCCCAAATGTTGCAACTGACATAGGGTTGCTAAGTTTTTTCAACCCTATTCTCCCAGCACAGGACTTAAGTGGACTATGTCTGTGGAAAGAGATGATGGAGAAGCTCAAAATCATCAGTCAGAACAAGGCCAGGGGCCAACTGTGGAATGGATGATCAGTTGCTCATACTCAAGTTCAAGTTGAAGCTGAGGAAAATTAGAACAAGTCCATGAGAGCCAAAACATGACCTTGAGTACACTCCACCTGAATTTAAAGACCATCTCAGGAACAGATTTGATGCATTGAACACTAATGACTGAAGACCAGATGAGTTGTGGAATGACATCAAGGACATCAGACAGGAAGAAAGCAAAAGATTATTAAAAAGGAAAGAAATAAAAGACCAAAATGGACATCAGAAGGGACTCTGAAACTTGCTCTTGAATGTTGAGTAGCTAAAGCAAAAGGAAGAAATGATGAAGAAAAAGAGCTGACCAGAAGATTTCAACGAGCAGCCCGAGGAGATGAAGTAAAGCATTATAATGAAATGTTCAAAGACATGGAGTTAGAAAACCAAAAGAGAAGAACACGCTCAGCATTTCACAAGCTGAAAGAACTGAAGAAAAAATTCAAGCCTTGAGTTGCAATATTGGAGGATTTTGTGGGGAAAATATTAAATGATGCAAGAAGCATAAAAAGAAGATGGAAGGAATACACAGTCACTGTACCAAAAAGAATTGGTCAGCATTCAGCCATTTTAGGAGGTAGCATATGATCAAGAACCAAAGGTACTGAGGAAGAAGTCCAAGCTGTACTGAAGGCATTGGAACTGACCGGATACCAATTGAGGTGTTTCAACAAACAGATGCAGCACTGGAGGTTCTCACTTGTCTATGACAAGAAATTTGGAAGAAGGCTACCTGGCCAACCAACTGGAAGAGATCCATATTTGTCCCCATTCCAAAGAAAGGTGATGCAACAGAATGAGGAAATTATCGAACAATATCAATATCACACGCAAGTAAAAGTTTGCTGAAGATCATTCCACAGCGGTTGCAGCAGTACATTGACAGGGAACTTCCAGCAATTTAAGCTGGATTTGGAAGAGGATGTGGAATGAGGGATATCGTTGCTGATGTCAAATGGATCTTGGCTGGAAGCAGAAAATACCAGAAAGATGTCTACCCATGTTTTATTGACTATGCAAAGGCATTTGACTGCATGGATCGTAACAAATTATGGATAATATTATGAAGAATGAGAATTCCACAACACTTAATTGTGCTCATGGTACATAGACCAAGTGGCAATTGTTCAAATAGATCAAAGGGATACTGCATGGAAAGGTGTGCATCAGGGTTGTATCTTTCACTATACTTAGTCAATCTGTATGCTGAGCAAATAATCCAAGAAGCTGGACTATATGAAGAAAGATCAGGCATCAGGATTGGAGGAAGACTCATTAACAACCTGTGTTATGCAGATGACATAACCTTACTTGCTGAAAAGTGAAAAGAACTTGAAGCACTTATTGATGAAGATCAAAGACCACAGCCTTCAGTATGGATTGCACTTCAACATAAAGAAAACAAAAATCCTCACAAGTAGACCAATAAGCAACATTATGATAAACAGAGAAAAGACTGAAGTTGTCAAGAATTTCATTTCACTTGGATCCATAATCAACACCCATGGAAGCAGCAGTCAAGAAATCAAACGATGCATCGCATTGGGCAAGTCTGCCGCAAAAGATCTCTTTAAAGTATTAAAAAGCAAATAATTCACTCTAAGGACTAAGGTGCGCTTGACCTAAGCCATGGTATTTTCAATAGCCTCATATGCATGTGAAAGCTGGACAATGAATAGGGAAGATGGAAGAAAAATTGATGCTTTAGAATTACACTGTTGGTGAAGAATACTGAATATACCAGAAGAAGGAACAAATCTACCTGAGAACCCAATGAGGTAGGTACTGTTAGTATTCACATTTCACAGATGATGAAACATGTGGGGGTGCAGTGGGGAGGTAAGGCATTGAGGGGCCCTAACCTGAGGCCTCTGTTTTCTAAGTGAGGTGGGAGGTACTTTGCTTGGGGTGACAGGGTCAGGAGCTTGAAGAAGGATTAGTGAGGGGTTAAGACAGCTGTGGTGCTGGCTGGAAGAAGGAGCTGACTAGGAGTGTGGAAAGTTTGCTGCTAGCATAAAGGTGGGGGTAGGGTGGGGTGGGATAAGACTGTACAGCAAGCAAGTCATCAGAGGAAGTGTCCTGGAGAAGCTGGTACTTGAGCTGGGTGTCGGTGGAAGGGTAAGATTTTGGCGGGCAAAGGGGAAATGAGGGAAGGAGAGGTCGATCAAAGGAAAAGAGGAATGGAAGTGAATGACCTGTTTGGGAATCTTCACATTTACTTTTTTAAACACTTATTTCTTGAGCTCCCATTAGGAGCTGGAGCTGGGTATACAGTGGTGAAAAAGGTGCTGTCCACACAGCCTTACACAGGGCGGATACAAAACACGAGATGCAATACTTAAAACTGTGAGCCTGTAATGAAGTCAACGAAGGGCTGAGATAAGAGTTAAGAAGGGAGAATTTCATTGGCTATGTGGTCAAGTGACAGCTAAACCAGGAAGGATAAAGAGTGTGTGGGGAGGTCCCAAGCAGGGGGAAGACATGTGCAAAGGCCTTTGTCGGCAAGTTGGCAGACAAGATTGAAGAGGTGGGAAGGTGCCAGACACTCAGGCTGGCTTTGCAGGTCTGGTTAGCTACTGGCTTTATCCACAGTGCAATGAGAAGCCACTGAAGGTTTTAAGCGTGGGAGTCAGGTGATCCAGTTTACATTTTAAAAAGATCCCTGTCTCTACTGGGTGGATTGGAGGGATGGTGTTGTTGTTACTGATGTTTGGTGCCATCCAGTCGATTTCAACTAATAATCATCCCATGTGACAGAGTAGAGCTGCTCACAGGGTTTTCTAGGCTGTAATCTTTAGGGGAGCAGATCAGCAGGTCTTTCTCCTGTGGAGCTGCTGCGTGGGTTCCAACGGCCAACCTTTCGTTTAGCACCCGAGAGCTTAACCTTTTTCACCACCAGGGATGGTCAAAATCCAAAAACCAAACCCTTTGCTGTCAAGTTAATTCCGACTCACAGAGACCCTGTAGGACAGATGGAACAGAACTGCCCCACAGAGTTTCCAAAGAGTAGCTGGTGGATTTGAACTGCTGACCTTTTGGTTAGCAGCCAAGCTCTTAATCACTGCACCACCAGGGCTCCCCAGAGATGGTAGTGGAGACTTAAGTTTTCATCTTTTTTTTTTAAACCTAGAGTGGGTTTGTTGTTGTTTTCAAATTTAACCTGTTGCCATACAGTCAGTTCCGACTCATCAAGGCTTTAAAACTAGATCATAAACATGTCCTTATGTTTGGGGATTTAAAAGAATTAACGTCAATGAAAACTTATTTACTTGGAAGATTTCATAATATCACTTAGGGTTCTTTGAGATATCCTGGAGTGTTTTGGCATCGATGTCACACTGCTCCAGAGGTACAATCTATTGCCGTCAAGTCCATTCCTACTCATAGTGGCCCCATAGGGTTTCCAAGGCTGTAAATCTCTATGGAAGCAGACTGCCACATTTTTCTCCTGTGGAACAGCTGGTGGTTTTGAACCACTGATCTTTTGGTTAGCAGTCGATCAGTTTAGCACTGTTCCACTTAGAGATATAATATGATTTGAAATTAGAGAATATTGATCCACGTTAGCAGCCTTTCATTATTCAGTAATCAAGGGGAATAGACATCATTTACAGATTGCATCCAAAAACGAGGTGAAATTCCTAGGAATGAACAAGACCTATTTGAAGAAAACTTTCATACCCTCCTGAAGGAACCAAAAGAAGACTTCGAGCTCTCTGGGCTTAGAGCTAGTTTGCAGCAACATGGTTAAATGCACCAAGAAGGCCGGAATGATCAGCAAATATGGGACCCATTATGGGAAAATGGTGAAGAAAATTGAACTCAGCCAACACACCAAGTACACTTACTCCTTTTTCAGCAAAACCACAATGAAGAGACAAGCTGTGAGGGTCTGGCACTGTGGTTCCTGCATGAAAACAGTAGCTGGTGGCGCCTGTACCTTCGACACCACCTCGGCAGTCACAGTGAAGTTCGCCGTCACAAGACTGAAGAGATCCAAAGACCAGCAGAAGCGCCACCATTTGAAACATCTCTAACCTACAATAAATGGGTTAATTTATGAAACAATTAAAAAAGAAAAAAGAAGAAGACTTTGCAAAATGGAAAAGCCTACTGTGTTCTTGGTTAGAAAGACTCAATCAACATCATAAACATATCAATTTTCACTAAATTAATCTAAAAATACTTAATACAATCCCAATAAAAATACCAAGAGAATGATTTTTCCAGGAACTTGACAAGTTGATTCTAAAGTTTATATGGAAAAACAAACAAGCAAGAATAGCCAGAAAAACTCTGAACGGGAAGAATCTTGAGGGGACAAGGGTCTTACTTGCTATTAAACCCTATCATGAGACGACAGTAGTTAAAACTATGGCACTGATGCCTGTACAGGCATAAAGATCAACGGATAGAAACAGAAAGCAGAAAAACTGACTCAAATACATATAGGAACTTAGTAGACGATAAATAAGTTTTTTTAATTTTGGGAAAAGTATAGATTGTTTAATAATGGTTTGGGGACCACTGGGTAGCCATCTAGAAAAAAGTAGTATGATCCCAACTTAACTCTTTTTATCAGAGTAATGCCCTGTTGGCACAAAGATTTAAATATAAAAAATAAAACAGTGGAAGTCCCAGAGGAAAATATGTGAGATATTTTCCTGGTATAAGTTCCCAGGGGGAAGGCCTTTCTAACTAAGACATAAAGCCCAGAATCTCTAAAATAGTTAATATAGTTGACAATGTTAGAATAAAAATATTCTGCGTGGAAAAAAGTCATAAGCAGAGTCAATGACCAACAAAAAACTGGGGGAAAAAAAGGTGTGCAGTGCATGCCATGAAGACTAATTTCCATAATACGTAGAAACTCGCACAGATCTATCCTTAAAAGACCAACTAGTATGAAAACTGGCAAAAGAGATAAAAACAGTTGACAGAAAAGAATGTACAAATTGTACCCGCACAAATGAAAAGATGCTAGATCTCACTCTTATGACAAATAGAAATTAAAACGAAGCTATCATATTTTATTTATAAGATTAGTAAGGATCAAAAAGTTTGATAAAACCCTGTGTTTAGGGGTGGATTATCCAATAGGCAAAGTAAGCACGGTGCTTACTGTGCTTACCAGATCATCTATAATGAACAATTCCATATTTTTTTTTCACCACATCAAAGACTCTGCTTCTAGGTATGGCTAGCATCTGTCACTCTCCCAACCCCACAGCACCTTCCTACAGAATCAAAGCCTCTTTTCAAATTTACAGTCCCTGACAGGGCGGATGACCCAGTAAACAAGGTAAGCGTGGGATTACTTGTGCTTACTTACTAATCTGTAGTGAAGTTGTTCACTGTAGATGGTCTGGTAAGCAAGGGAAGCAGCCAGCTCACCTTGCCTGTTGGCTAATCTGCCCCTGTCTGTGTTGGCCAGTGTCATGGTTGAATTATGTCCCCAAAAATGTGTGTATCAGTTTGGCTGAACCATGATTCCTGGTACTGTGTGATTTCCCTATGTGTTGTAAATCCTGCCTCTATGATGTTAATGAGGGAGGATGGGGGGCAGTTGTGTTAGTAAGGCAGGACTGGATCCACAAGACTGGATTGTGTCCTGAGGCAATCTCTTGAGATATAAAAGACAGAAGTGAGCAGTGAGACAGGGGGACCTCATACCATCAAGAAAGCAGTGCCGAGAGCAAAGCGCGTCCTTCGGACCAGGGTCCCGGAGCCGAGAAGCTCCTAGTCCAGGCGAACACTGAAGAGAAGAAGGCCGACAGAGAGAAAAAGCCTTCCCCTGGAGCTGATGCCCTGAATTTGGACTTTTAGCCTACTTTGACTATGAGGAAATAAACTTCTCTTCATTAAAACCATCCACTTGTGGTATTTCTGTTGGAGCAACACTAGACGACTAAGACAGCCAGGAACGGGAGAAACAGGGTCTCATACATTGTTGGTTGTTCTTTGGTGCCCTAGAGTTAATTCTGACTCTTGAGGACCCCATGTGACCTTGTAGAAAGCCCCATAAGTTTTCCTAGGCTGTAATCTTCATAGTTGGATCACCTTTCTTTGGAATAGGAATAAATATGGATCTCTTCCACTCGGTTGGCCAGGTAGCCTTCTAGATTTCTTGGCCTAGATGAGTGAGGACTTCAGCGCTGCATCCATTTGTTGAAACATCTCAGTTGGTTTTCTTTCAATTCCTGGAGGCTTGTTTTTTGCCAATGCCTTCAGTGCAGCTTGGACTTCTTCCTTCAGTACCATCAGTTCTTGATTGTATGCTACTTCTTGAAATGATTGAGCATTGATCAATTCTTTTTGGTACAGAGATGTCACTTCAAGGACTAAGGTGCGTCTGACCCAAGCCGTGGAATAAATATAACAAAACACTTGCTAATTCAACAATTTTTACACAATTCAGTGGCATTGATTATGCTCATCATGCTGTACAACCATCACCACTATCCTCTTCCAAATCATTCCACCACCGCTAACAAAAGCTCAGTGCCCCCCAGGCCATGGCTCTCCCTCTCCCTCTTCTTGTCATCCTTGGTAACCATTAACAGACTTTGGTCTCTGTACTTGCCTATTTCATGGAAGTGGCATCATACAATATTTGTCCTTTTGTGACTGACTGACTGACTTCATTCAGCCTAATGTTTTCAAGGTTCATCTATGTTGTAGCATGCATCAGGATTTCATTCCATACAATCATCTATTTAAAGTGTAAGATCGGGTGGAATTTAATGTATTCACACATAGGTGCAACCGTCACCACATTCAACTTAAAACCTTCTCCTCATCGCACAAAGAAGCCCCGCCATATTGGTTCGTCAGTGGTAACACATGTGCCCAGAGGAACACAAGATGTCAGCAGGAGAGACAACGTGTAGGGGAGGAGGTAATGGGAACTCTGAACTTTCCACACAGTTTTCTTTAAAACCTAAAACTGCTCTAAAAAAATAAAGTGTATTAAAAATGTGTTAAATGAAGCATGGTATGTGAATATGTTGGAATTAAGGAAGGCAGGCAGGCAGGCTGTTACCATCCCTAGCTCTTCCTATTTAGGGCAAAGGCATGGGAGCAAGGAGAGAATTCACTGCTCTGACAAAGTACACGACTACCTTTTCTGTAGGTTTGGTTTGTAACTAACTTAAAAACAAAAACAAAAAACAAAAAAACCCAAACCAAACCAGTTGCCATGGAGTCACCTCTGACTCATGGAGACCCCATGTGTATCAGAAAAGAACTGTGCTCTGTAGGGTTTTTGATGGCCTATTTTTTGGAAGCAGATCATCAGGCCTTTCTTCCAACGTGCCTCGGGGTGCATTTGAACTGCCTTAACTGTATGTGTCATCCAGAACTCCTTTTACTTCATATAATGAGAATACTTTTCCTGTCCTAAAATTATTCTTCCTCCATATCATTTTTAATGGCTACGTAGTATACCATGTTCTACATGCATCTTGACTTACTTAGCCAATTATGAAAATGCAGGGAGTTTCCAAATTTTCTATTTTATAAATAATCCTTGTGGCAAAATCTTTTTGGACATCTGTGATTATTTCCATAAGACGAATTCCTAGAAGTAGAATTTCTGGGTCAAAGAGTTTGCGTATTTTGAAGCCTTTTGAAATGGATTGCTAAACTACAGACCAGAAAGATGGCGCCAATTCCCGCTCCCTCTTCACACACGGACACGCATCCCGCTGTGTCCCACCTTTGCTCACACGGGGCTCTACAATTAAAAAAACCTTTGTCTATTTCATAGAGGAAAATGGTATTTCATGGTTGCTTACATGTGTTTTTCTTTTTTTACTAGGGAGTTTTTTTTTCTTTTTAATATATATTTTTTGCCCTTTGGATTTCTTCTTTACCAAAATGCCTGCTTGTTTCCTTTGTACATTTTTCACTGGGTGCCATTTTCTGACAGATTGTTAAGTAGTATTTAGAACCTTGCTCCCAGGAATTATGTCTTCATTTTAGAGAAAACTTCTTGATTCATGTTGGGATTCGTCTGCTGTAGGCAAAGCTCTTTGCTTCTGTGTGAAATTCACATATGCTGGGTACTGGTTTAATTCTAGATGGACTTTCAGAAAATTCAATTTAAAATATGCTGACGGCCTTTCTGGGTTTATGAAAACTAGCCCTGGAGTTTCAAGCACCAGCTCACATTTTTACACATTTATTATATCCTTTAAGGTTTTTGTTCCCCACTGCTTCCCAAATATTTCCTCCATGTTCTTACATTTACAAATATCCTGCATTTTTCTAAATTCTTTTCCTAGTCTTATGTCTTTTGCTTTAAGACCTGCCAGTAGGCTGGGAAGCTGAATGCGTTGGAATACTCTGCAAATCCTGGCAGGTTCTTCCTTGACATCTCCTTGTGAATGGAGAGCTGAAGAAGATGGAGCACCTGTGGGCATGTCCCAGCTGCCATCAGCTGCAGGTTACAGACACCTTGCAGCTTGCCAGAAGGGTGAGAGAGACTGTACCAGCACACTTTCAGATTTGGCTGGAAGTTTGTCTTCTTTTATGTTCTTAACTAGTTTAATAATCATTCACTCCCAAACCTCTCCCAACCCCATCACATGCAATTTAAGGCAAAAGTGTTTTCATTTATTTTTAACTTTTTATTTTGAAATAATTCAGGACTTACGTAGGCATTGCAAGAAGAGTTATAAAGAATTCCCTTTACCCAGATTCCTCAAACGTTAATATTTTACCACGATTGCTTTATTATTTCTCTCTCTCTCTTCATAGATATATAATTTTTTTCCTGAATAATTTGGTACAAGTAATGCATACATGCAGTGTACAAGATCAACACACAAAAATTAGTTGGGTTCCTTCACACTAACAAGGAGAGCTATGAAAAGGAAATCAAGAAACAATATCATTCACAGTAGCCCCCAAAAGGATAAAATACCTGGGAATAAACCTAACCAGGGATGTAAAAGGCCTATACAATGAAAACTATAAAACACTACTCCAAGAAACTAGAAGTGACCTTCATAAATGGAAAAACATTCCATATGCTCACGGATTGGAAGACTTAACATTGTGCAAATGTCAGTACTACCCAAAGTAATCTATAGATATAATGCAAACCCAATCCAAATTCCAACATTGTTTACTGAAATAGAAAAACATATCACCAACTTTATATGGAAAGTAAAGAAACCCTGAATAGCCAAAGCAATATTGAAGAAGAACAAAGTCTGAAGCCTCATGCTCTCTAATCTCAAAACATACTATACAGCCACAGTAATCAAAACAGCATGGTACTGGTTCAATAACAGACACATAGACCAATGAACAGAATTGAGAACCCAGAAATAAATCCATCCATCTATGGGCAGCTGATTTTCAGCAAGAGGTCAAAGTCCATTCAATAGGGAAGAAGCAGTCTCTTTTAGAACTGGTGCTGACAAAACTGGATATTTATTTGCAGAAAAATGAAACAGGATCCATACCTAACACCACACACAAAAACTAACTCAAAATAGATCAAAGGCCTAAATGTTTGAAGCCAAAACTATCAAGTTCCTGGAAGATAATATAGGGACAGAACTATGGGACCTCCTTTTCTTCAGTAATAGATTACCAAACACAGCTGCAAATGCACGAGCAACAGAAGACAAGTTAGATGACTGGGACCTCCTAAAAGTTAAATACTTAACGCTTGTAGAAAACTTTATCAAAAGAGTAAAAAGAGAATCTACAGATTGGGAAAAAATCTTTGGGAATGATATGTCTGATAAGGCTCTAATCTCTAAAATGTATAGAAAACTTAAAGAACTCAACAACAAAGACAAGCAACTCAATTAAAAAATGGACAGAGGACATGAACAAACACTTCACCAAAGAGGACTTTCAAGCGGCCAACAAACACAGGAAAAGACGGGCACAATCATTAGACATCAGAGAGATGCAAATCAAAACTACAAAATGAGATACCATCTCACCCCTGCAAAAATGGCACTGATCAAAAAAACAGAAAACAACAAATGCTGACGAGGTTCTGGGGAGATTGGAACCTTGTTCTGCTGCTGGTGGGATTGTAAATTTGTTCAACCACTATGGAAAACGGTATGGCACTTCTTCAAAAAGCTAGAAATAGACATACTCCATGATCCAGCAATCCTGCTCCTACATATATACCCTAGAGAACTAAAGCTTACTGACATGAACAGACATACACACCTATGTTCATTGCAGCACTACTCACAATAGCAAAAAGATGGAAACAACCTAACTGCCCATCAACAGAAGAATGGATAAACAAACTGTGATACATAGACACAATGGGATACTATGCAGCCATAAGGAATAATGATGAGTTCTCAAAATATACTAGAATATGGATGAATCTGGAGGACACTGTTCTTCTTGTTGTTAGGTGCCGTTGAGTTGGTTCCGACTCATAGCGACCCTGTGTACAACAGAACAAAAAACTGCTCGGATCTGTGCCATCCTCACAATCGTTATGCCTGAGCCCATTGTTGTAGCCACTGTGTCAGTCCATCTCGTTGAGGGTCTTCCTCTTTTTCACTGACCCTCTACTTTACCAAGCATGATGTCCTTCTCCAGGGACTGGAGTGGAATAAATCAATCACAAAAGGCAAATATTATATGATCTCACTATTATAAAAAGACAAAAATAGGTATACATACTGACAACAATGTTCTTTGGTGGTTACCAAGGATGGGAGGGAGAGGAAGCGGGAATCACTTTCTAAATAGTAGCCACTTGTTAGTTTTGGTGATGAATAAGGCAACACCGAATAAGGGTGAAGTCAGCATAACTGGACCAAGGGAAAACATGACTCTAAGAAGTACACAAGAATAAGGGATAATTTTGGTAAAAGCCACAACATATACAACTTTGCAACAACAGTATTAACAACTAAAAAAACAGATGTGGTTATGTAGATAGATCTGTATGTTTATATACGTACCGGTAAGCACATACGTAAGCACATATGAATACAAGCATGTGCATGCGCCAGTGTTTCTGTAGGTAAATGTATATACACATTTGTGTGTGCTGCATGTATAGTCATATATAAAATAAAGCACATGGGGGCACAGTTATGCAGACTTCCTAGACATAACAAAATACCTTATGGGATTGGGTTAATGGGTTTGAGGATTTAGGACTATAGTCTCGGGAGGCAACTTGGTCAATTGGCATAACATAGCTCATAAGGACAATGTTCTACATTCCTAGTTTGGCGAGTAGAGTCTTGAAAGCTTGTGAGTGGCCTTCTGAGATACAACTATTGCTCTCTATGTGTCTGGAACAAAACAGAAAGAAGGAAACCAAAGACTCAAAGAAGAAATGAATCTACAGGACAAATTGTCTTTATGAAGCACGGCCTCACCTACCTTGAGACCACTACCAGTTGTTCTGACCAGGGACACAATAGAAGGTCCTGGATAGAATGAGAGAAAAATGTAGAACAAAACTCAAATTCCTAAAAATGGCCACACTTACTGGACCAGTAGAGACTAGAGGAACCCCTGAGAATATTGCTTTGGGATATCCTTTAAACTTGGAACTCAAATCACTCCCAGAGGTCACCTATCAGCCAAAAGACAGAGTGACTCATAAATAAATAATATCACCTGTGAGTACCGTGCTCCTCTAAACAATCATCTAAATGAGACCTAACGGTCAACATTTACTTTAAACAAAGATGAGAAGGTAAAGGGGGACAAGGAAGCTAGATTAATGGAAACAGAAGAACCAGAATGGAAATAATGAGAATGCTGACACATTGTGAAAAGTGTAACCTATATCACTGAATAATATGCCTAGAAATTGTTAAATGAGAACTTAATTTGCTGTGTCAATTTTCTACAAAATCACAATAAAATATTAAAAAAAATAGTGCACACATGATGATTCCCTGCCCCTAGATACTTTAGTGTATATTTCCTAAAAAAACAAGGATATTCTTTTATAGAACTACACTACTATTATGAAAATCAGGAAATTAACATTTATACAATACTATTATTTTAATCAAGCATTTATTCAAATTTCATCAAGTATTTTAATATTGTCATTTAGGGCAAAAGAAAAATAATAATTTTAGGGGTGAAATTGTTTTGATCAAACACCTAGGTTAATGGTTTCCAAAATCAAGGATTTTATGTAAAAATAAAAACTATATGCTCATTCAAATATGCAACATATTAGACTTTAACACATGGGGACTACCAGTTTATTAACATATATTCTTCTCAATGAACTGTACAAAAAGTATAAATGTCTCCCATTTAACTTATAAGAAAACAAAATAACATTTTATCTCTTTTCTTTATCGATATGTGCTGGTCATTTTCTATACTTGCTTTATCATTTTCTCTATATATTCACACCCACATATGTAATTACATATATGCTAATTATGTATATATAGTTTTGCTCTCAAATCCATGCCTCATCCTTCTGTTTCATAGGAAACTGCACTCATGTCCCAGGCTCCCTTGCCAGCTGGTTTCCAGGTGTATTTGGCCAATGGGATGTACTAGTGGAAGACTGAAGGGCAAGAGAAAAAAAGAAGCCAAGGTCTTTCTTTCCCTCTAGCTCTGCCTTGGGTGGTTTTATGCATTGAATTGTGTCCCTCAAAAATGTGTGTCAACTTGGCTAGTCCATGATTCCCAGTATTGAGTGATTGTCCACCATTTTGTCATCTGGTGTAAATTTCCTATGTGTTGTAAATCCTGCCTCTATGAAGTTAATGAGATGGGGTTATCAGCAGTTATGTTAATGAGGCAGTACTCAATCTACAGGATTAGGTTGTATCTTAAATCAATCTCTTTTAAGATATAAAAGAGAGAAGTGAGCAGAGAGACATGGGGACCTCAGACCCACCACGAAAGCAGTGCCGGGAGCAGAGGGTGCCCTTTGGATCCAGGATTCTTGCACGGAGAAGCTCCTAGACCAGGGGAAGATTGATGATAAGGATCTTCCTCCAGAGCCAACAGAGAAAGAAAGGCTTCTCCTGGAGGTGGTGCCCTGAATTGGGACTTCTAGCCTACTAGACTGAGAGAGAATAAACCCCTGTTTGTTAAAGCCATCCATTTGTGGTACTTCTGTTATAGCAGCAGTAGACAACTAAGACGGGGGCTTCTCTTCCATAGCTCTTGTCCAACAGCCCTCCTTCTCTGGTTACACTACAGATGACCCCCACTTTGAACTCTGGTAATACCCCTGTCCCATTGCCTCTCCAACTCTACGATTAATAAGAGCTTCCTGCTCTGGCTAGTCTCTAGATTTCCTCTCTTTCCTGTTTGGCTTCTCAGCTCTTCTATTGCCTGTGTGACCAATTTCTAGTACTAAATTTCCTCCGTTTGAAATACCTAGTTTCTGTTTTCTTGACTCAGCCCTGACTGATAACATGGGGTGAGATTTCATTTGCAACTGGTCTTTGTTCAAATAACTTCAGAAACAATAGCCACGGATGATTGCCTCAGCCCTTCATTTTACTACGAGTGCACAGTCATTTGTTTATTCATTTACTTATTGTATATGGAGCTCCTATTAGGAAGCAGGTGCTAGGTGCTAAGGATACAAAGGAAAACACAGCAGGGACAACAGTGATTAACATTTATCAGGAGTTTACTACACTTGTTTTCAGTGCTGTTACATTATCTTGTATTAATTATCTATTGCTGGGTGACAAGTTGCTCCCAAACTCAGTGGTTTAAACAATAAGCACTTATTACCTCAGTTTCTATGAGTGAGGAGTTCTGGGAGTAGCTTAACTAGTTGGTTCGGGTTTAAGGTCTGTCATGAGGTTGCTGTCAGGAAGTCAGTAGGAGCTGCAATCATCTGAAGGCTTGACTGGGGCTGGAGATCCACTTTCAAGATGACTCACTCACAGGGCTGTTGGCATGAGGCCTCAGCTGCTCCCCACACGGGTCTTTCCCTAGGCTGATTGTCCTCACAACAAGGCAATTGACTTCCCCAGAGCAAGTGATCCAAAGTCATTAATGCCTTTGTGTGTGTGTGTGTGTTTTAGAAGAAGGTTTACAGAGCAAATTAGTTTCTCATTAAACAGTTAATACACATATTTGTTTGTGACATTGGTGCCAACCTGCACAGATACCTTTTACATCCTAATCTCAAAGGCATACACTGTCATTTCTGTCGTATTTGACTTGTTAGTCACTAAGTTCACCCATATTCAAGGGAAGGGGAATCCAGCTCCATGTTTTGGAGGGAAGAGCGTCGAATAATTTATTTCAAAACCACCACACATCATATAATTCTCACCAAATCCAAACCAAACCTGTCGCTGTTGTAACAGTAATTCACTTTTTTGATGAACAAGCTGACTCTAAACCTTCCTTGAAGCCAGAGACTCCCTTTTTTCACTGGCTTCTACCATACTAGAGATCAGAAAGCAAAAACAAAATCCTGCCAGCAAATCACTTGCAGCAGCTCCACTCTAGGGGAAGGCTGCCTAGGTTAAATGAAGCTGAAGATAAAATGTCTGTTTTTGTTTTAAATGTAGAATAAAATTCTAACTCACAAAAAAAAAGACCAGACTTACTAGCCTGACAGAGACTGGAGAACTCCCAAGAGTATGGCCCTCGGACCCCCTTTATCTCAGTAATGAAGTCACTCCTGAGGTTTACCCTTCAGCCAAAGATTAGGCAGGCCCATAAAACAAAACGAGACTAATGGGACACACCAGCCTAGGGACGAGGACTAGAAGGCAGGAGGGGACAGGAAACCCGGTAATAGGGAACCCAAGGTCGAGAAGGGTGAGTGTCGACATGTCGTGGGGTTGTTAAACAATGTCAGAAAATAATACGTGTACTAACTGTTTAATGAGAAACTATCTGTTTGGTAAATCTTCATCTAAAGTACAATAAAAAAAAATTAGAAAAAAACAATTTCTGTTTTTTTCTGACGTTAGCTAAGTCTTTTAATTCTTCTCTCCCAGCCCATCCAGAGGTTTACGTAAGAACCATTCTGCTCCCGGGGTTCTGAGGGGGTTATTTCATTTTATGTACCCAAGAAAAGCAAGGCATCCTCTTGTCACTTGTTTGTTCACCTCTGGTAGGCTGTGGGAGTCCCTCGGTGGTGCAAATGGTTAATGTGCTTGGCAGCTAACCAGAAGATTGGAGGTTCAAGTCCACCCAGAGGTGCTTTGGAAGAAAGGCCTGGTGATGTACTTCTGAAAATCAGACATTGAAAACCCTATGGAGCACAGTTCCAGTGTGACACCCATGGGGTCGCCATGAGTCAGAGTCAACTTGATGGCAGCTGGTCTTGTAGGTTGCCTGCTTGCTCTCACACCATTGTTTCCTAAAGAGTGGAGCAAAGTGTCACTTATTTGTGAATATTCAAATCTTAACACAGTGTCTTGCACATTCCAGGTACTCAGAAACATTTGTTGCACTGAATTAATGTGTTTATTGCGTTTTCAGGCATTGAAGATGATGATTTGTTCAGCAGGTGAGACACAAAACCAATGACGGCAGGAGAAGGGAAGGCTGTTCACATTCATTGGGCACCTACTGGTCAACTCTGTTACGAGGGACGTGAATGTATCAGCAAGAATCTGTGCCACGGCTTGAAAAGCAACTCAAAACATACATTTTGCTGATGGCGTGAGAGAGGTGACCTGTACTTATGAACGGTTTCAGTCTTTTAACTGGTCTCCAGCTTCCTCTTATTCCCCAACCCCACCTCCCATCCATTCCTCACAGCCAAAGTGAGCTAAACAAAACACCAAACCCATTGCCACCGAGTGGGTTCTGACTCACAGGGACCCTATAGGACAGAGTAGAACTGCCCCATAGGGTTTCCAAGGAGCAGCTGTTGGATTCGAACTGCTGACCTTTGGGTTAGCAGTTGAGCTCTTAACCACTGCGCCACCAGGGCTTCAAAGTCAGCTATGACACCTTAAAAATATGAACCTGATCACGTCACTGCTTCTGTAAAATGGGAAGCCCATGAGGCCCTGTGCCTTCGTTTCCTAGTGCTGCTAGGAAAATAAGTGTACACCACAGGTACGAAAACAAAAATGGCACAGGTGAGTGTCTTTAGAGTACGGATACTTATTTTCTCACTGTTTCAGAGGCTGGAAGTCTGAATTTAGGGTGCCGACTCTAGAAGTCTGTCTACCTGTTAGCTCTTGGGAAAGATTTTTCAGCTTCTGTTCCTTGGTAATCTTCACGTGGCGTCTGTCTTCCTCTGGCTGTGCTTGATCGTCTCTTTGTCTAATCTGCACTTTTTATGTCTTAAAAGTGATTGGTTGAAGGCGCACCCTACACCGATATGGCCTCATTAACCTAACAAAGAAACCCTATTCCCAAAATGGAATCACATCCACAGGCATGCCCATTGCTGCGTCGATTCTGACTCATAGTGATCCCATAGGACAGAGTAGAACTGCCCCATAGAGTTTCCAAGGCTGTCAGATGTGGGAGAAAGAAGTGGCAGTCTGCTTCCTTAAAGATTTATAGCCTTGGAAACCCTATGGGGTGGTTCTTCTCTGTCCTATAGGGTTGCCATGAGTCGGAATCGACTCGATGGCAATGGGTTTTTGGGGATCTTTACAGAAGCAGATCGCCACATCTTTCTCCTGTGGAGCAGCTGGTATGTTCAAACCCTCGACCTTTCAGTTAGCAGCCAAGCACTTAACCATTGCACTCCAGGACTCCTTAGTAGCTCATCACCCCTTCTTATTTTCTTCAAAGCTTTTTTCTGTCTGTAAAATTACCTTATCTATTTATTTACTTGTTTCCTATCTGTCTCCGTGAACTCAAATGTAAGCCCCATGAAGTCAAGGACCTCATTTTGCCTATCTTGATTATTCTTGTATCCCAAATGTCTGGCTCATAGTAGGCACTCAATCAATTTTTTTTAAATGATTTAATAAACATGTATAAAAAGGAACACTATTACTTGTTTAGGGAGATATACTGTAGCACCACCTGTCTTTCAGTTCGTCATTCTATGGTGGCTTCTGTGTTGCTGTGATGCTGGAAGCTATGTCATCCAGTATTCCAAATACCAGCAGGGTCACTCATGGTGAACAGGTTTCAGCAGAGCTTCCAGACTAAGAGAGTCTAGGAGGAAAGGCCTGGTGATCTACTTCTAAAAATTAGCCAATGAAAACCCTATGGATTACAACAGAATATTGTCTGATAGAGTGCAGGAAGATGAGCTCGCCAGCTTGAGAGGCGCTGTGTAATAGCTGCAACAATGGACTCAGACATACCAACGATCATGAAGATGGTGCAAGACTGGGTAACGTTGCATCCTGTTGTACATGGGGTCCCCACGAGCTAACTCAAAGGCAGCTAACAACAGCAATAGCAACAAGATGCTATCGGAGGACAGTGCTCATGGATTATAGGATAGAATTTTTTTTTAGAAAGCCTTTACAGTTAAAAAAAACCCTTATATTAATAACATTTCCCAGAAATCTGATGACGTAGTCATGTCTTTTCTTTTTAAAATAGTTCTGTGGGGTGAAGGGGGGGGCAAACACGAAGACCTTTACTTTGGAAACAGACACAGAACTTACTTTTATTTCACACGTGAGAGTAGAAATCTGACCCCTACGCAACGCAAAATTTGCAATAAAGCTGGAAATGGACAAGACATTGGCATTGCCATCTATTATAACTGGACCAGAACTTCAATCCCCAGCTGAAAAAATAAACACAGTGTCGACAGGCATTTTGCCCCGCACCCCAAGTGCATTCCAGAGCGGAAACCACGTGCAAATGACCTAAAGATCCAATGTTACCTGATTTAGAAATCCTGCATAGCTACACTATCAATACAGGGTAGAGTGGGCCATGGCAGTGGGTCCTTGAAATTGATGCCACAGAGGAGAATGGCCCCGGGGACGAGGAACCACATTTGGACCAAAGGAAACTGTAAAAAATGTCTTCCTTCCTCACTTACAATGGTCAAACAACCAGGGCTACCGGGGAAGAGATGGTTTTGCAGGTGGTGGGATGGAACAGCCCTTGCCTCAGGGTTTGCAGCTCTTCCTGCTTTCAGCAGGGAGCCAGACCAGGGGCCTGCAGATGGCCATCTTGGACGTCTGCTGCGGTGTTGCTCAGGGTGAAGTGAGGCTGCCGTGGTTGAGCACTGCTCTGCGAGGAAGTCTGGTGTAAGCAGACCTGGGCAGGGCCGGGGGCCTCTGCATCTGTCTCTATAATCAACACGAAAGACTGAGATGAGTGATACACTCTGCTGACTTTAGGACTCATAGAGGTGTGTCATGGATTGAATTACGTCCCCACAAAAATGTGTGCATCAGTTTGGCTAGGCAGTGTTTGTAATTTTATGCTAAAGACGATTAGGTGGGATTGTAACGTCCTTACTAAGGTCACATCCCTGATCCAACGTAAAGGGCGTTTCCCTGGGGTGTGGCCTGCACCACCTTTTATCTTACAAGCGATAATAGGAAACGGAAGCAAGCAGAGAGTTGGGAACCTCATACCACCAAGAGAGCAGTGCCGGGAGCAGAGCGTGATCTTTGGACCTGAATTTCCTGCGCTGAGAAGTTCCCAGACCAAGGAAAGATTGATGACGCGGACCTTCCTTCAGAGCTGACATAAAAAGCGTTCCCTTGGAGCTGACGCCCTGAATTTGGACTTGTAGTCCACTGGACTGTGAGAGAATAAACTTCTCTTTGCTAAAGCCATCCACTTGTGGTACTTCTGTTATAGCAGCACTAGATGACTGAGACAAGGTGTGACCCACATCTCCATGATTTTCCCAATCACACCTGTCTCAGGTGGTCTTGTGTTTTTCTTCTTTATCTTATTTTTGATTTCTCACGGTAAAAAATAACAAAGATGGTTGTTACTTCAAGCACACAGTAGTGGTGTTGTTGTTAATTGCCATGAAGTCGGCCCTGACTCATGGTGACCCCACGTACAACAGAGCGAAACATAGGCGGGTCCCACGCCATCTTCACGATCATTGGTATCCTCGAGTCTACTCTTGCAGCCACGGTGTATTTTGAGCGCCTTTCAACCTAGGAGGCTCATCTTCCTGCACTCTGTCAGACAATATTCTGTTGTAATCCATAGGGTTTCCATTGACTAATTTATGGAAGTAGATCACCAGGCCTTTCTTCCTAGTCTGTCTTAGTCTGGAAGCTCTGCTAAAACCTGTCCACCAGGGCTGACCCTGCTGGTATTTGTAATACTGGTGGCGCAGCTCCCAGCATCATAACACGCAAGCGCCCACAGCGCGGCATACTGACAGGTGGGTGGAGACTGTATACACTAGTAGCTCCCCTTTATCTGACACACCACCTTCTTTCGGGTCTTTGAACGCATCGTGCTTCCTATTGCTGTATATCAAACCACTGCAAATTCAGCGGTGTAAAATAACCATTTTATTATGCTCACAAACTCCTCTCCGAGATGTCTGAGGCCTCAGCTGAGTAGACACAAATGCTGGGGATGACTTGAATGGCTGGAGACTGGGATCCTCTGAAGTCCTCATCACTCATGTCTGGGGCCTCAGTGGGATGATGCGAAGCCTGGCCTCTGCTGGGACTGTGGACCGGAGCACCTACATGCGGCTTCTCCATGTGGCTTGGGCTTCTCGTGGCGCTGGCTTCCGGGAGTGAGCGTTCCCGGAGAACCAGGTACAAGCTGCGTGGCCTTTTTTGACCTCGATGTGGAAGTCAGGTAGTGTCTCTTCTGCCTCATTCTGTTGGGTAGAAGACAGATATAAGGCCATCCCAGATTCCACCGCTTTTTTTTTCTTTCTTTTATTGCGCTTTAGGTGAGAGGTGACAGTGCAAATTAGTTTCTCATTAAAAAATTTATACGCAAGTTGTTTTGTGACACTGTGCGATGTCCACAATGTGTCAGCACTCTCCCCCTTCCCCTTACCACCCCAGGTTCCCTGCGTCCATTCGTCCAGTTTTTCTGCCCCTTCCTGCCTTCTTGTCTTCGATTTGGGCAGGTGTTGCCCATTCGGTCTCATATACTTGGTTGAACTAAGAAGCACATTCCTCACGTGTGTTACTGTTTGTTTTATAGGCCTGCCTAATCTTTGGCTGAAAGGTGGACTTTGGGAGTGGCTTCAGTTCTGAGTTAGCAAGGAGTCTGGGGGCCATAGTCTTGGGGGGTTCCTCCTGTCTCGGTTGGACTGGTAAACCTGGTCTTTTTTGTGTGTGTGAATTTGAATTTTGTTCTATACTTTTCTCCCACTCTGTCCTGAACCCTCTGTTGTGATCCCTGTCAGAGCAGTTGGTGGTGGTAGCTGGGCACCATCTAGTTCTTCTGGACTCAGGCTGGTGGAGACTGTGGTTCTCGTGGTCCCTTGGTCCTTTGGACGATATTTTCCTTGTGTCTTTGGTTGTATTCATTGTCCTGTGCCTGACATGGGATGGGACCAGTAGATGTATCTTAGGTGGTGTAGATTCCACTTCTTGATGGAGTGATGGCAAGTCCACACTGCAGACGAGCCTGTGGGATGCCAGATACTGTTGTAGCTTTCTTTGGAAGATGCATTCTGCCACAATTTGCCCTCTGCTCACAACAATTCACATCCTTTCCACGTGTAAAATTCACTCCTCCTCCTGGTACCTCCCCGCCCAAGTCTCATCCCATTAAAACATCAGCTCCAAGTCCAGGATCTCATCATTTAAATCAAGTCTAGTTGTGGCTGGGTGTCTCAGGTGGGGTTCCTCTGGTACAGCTCCTTGAGTACAATTCCTCTCCATCCAAGACCTCTGAACTGTAGAGACAAACTCCCTGACCCCACACACACCCAACATACAATGGTGATAGGACGACTGCAGTAGACAACCCCCTTCAAATGGAGAGGGGGGAAAGAAGGGGAAGTACCTAGCAGTCTTGGTCCATAAACCAAAAACTAAACCAGTTGCCATGAGCTGATTCCAACTCACGGTGACTGTGTGTGTCAGAGTGGAACTGTGCTCCGTAGGGTTTTCAAGACTGTGACCTTTAAGAAGCAGATTGCCAGGCCTTTCTTCCAAGGCACCGCTGGGTGGGTTCAAACCTCCAGTCTTTGGATTAGTAGTCAAGTGCCCAACCATTTGCACCACCAGGGACTCCTAGTCTTAGTCCACAGTGGTTCTGAAATCCATTTGGGTGGTTATTGCCATTTCGTTGACTAGAGCCCAGTACTCTCCTGGGAATGATTTTCTGTGGACCTCTGCTCTGCCCTCTGAGTGATCCTTCCTTTTTCTACTCAAAGTAGCCTGTGTCTGCAGCTGAGAACTTTTCTCAGCCTGCTTCCTACCCATGGACGTTTGGGGTTCCAAGGCCTCTTAATTTTTGCACCATCTCTATTTCCTTTGGAGTCCCTGGGTGGTGCAAACAGTTCATGTGCTTGGCTGCTAACAAAAAGGTTGGAAGTTCCAGTCCACCCGCAGGTACCTCAGAAGAAAGTCCTGGTGATCTACTCCCAAAAATCAGCCACTGAAAACCCTATGGAGCACAGTTCTACTCTGACACACGGTGGGGTCGCCATTAGTCAGAGCAGACTTGATGGCAGCTGGCCGCTATTCTTTTTAGTGTCTCTCTGCCCCTTTCTGTCTAAGCTGCAGTGTTTCTACTAGTAAAATCTGCTCTACAGCTTTGGGGGTTTTCTAGAATTTTTATTGAGGTTCACTCCATCAGACAAAAGCCACACCCACAAATCTCTTGGGACAGGCCCTTCTCTACCTCGACCCTCATGAGGCTGCTGAGAAACAGTGCCCATAATAACATCGGGGGCCTGTTGTTTTGTTTTTAACAGAGAAGGTATAGAATGCACACTTTTAAGATCCCTAGAAGGTCTTTTGTCTGGCTGAAAGGTTCTATGAGGCTCCACCATAGATCTTTCTGAAGTCTTAACAAGGGATCTTCCAGGCCCACCCTGTAAGATTTAATCTTTGTCCTGAAATCATTTTTAATTTTGAGGATATTCTGCCCTCTGGAGCAGCTGGGAACAAGAAACAATTTTATTTTTCAAACCCAGCAGGTCCTGGCTCCTTTAAAGTTCCTACAGATCTTGTTCCTTTTTTTTTTTAAGCTCATCTCTCTCGAGATCCTATCATAACAGCAAAAGGAAACCAGCTGTCACTTTCAACATGGCCCAGAAATCTCCTTGGCGAGATCACTGAGTTCATGAGGTATATGTGCTCTTTTCCACGTTACTGCAGGGAACAGCATCGCCGAACTTCCCACCACAACATCGGAAGAGACCCTTTTGGGGCACTGAGTTTCTGTGAAGGGTGATGAGAAGATTGGAAAACGCGTGACAGTGATGTCTGCACAACATGGCGAATGTAATTAACATCATTGAATTTTACGCGTCAAAATGGTTGAATTGGCAAATGTTATATATATTTCCTACAATAATAAAAAAAAAAGACTCTCTTTCCCCCCAGCTTCCAATAATGTTCTCGTTTTCCTTTAAGCCTTGCCTGCCAGTCTCCTGGAGCCCTATCAGGCTTTTGCTAACAATTATCTCAAAGGCTCGTCCAGCTTCTGCCAACCACCTGGTCCCAAAGCCTCTGCCGTGCGTTTAGGCTTTTGTTACGACAGCATTCTGTTTCCAGGTAATAAAAATCTGTTCTGATTATAACTGCTGCATCCCCAACCGCCTCAAATTTAGTGATAGAAAATGATAACCATTTTATTTTGCTTATTATGTGGGTAGGTGCAGCGGGGAAGGCTTGCCTCTACTCCACGACGTCTGGGGCCTCAGCTGGGAAGATCTGAATACCCAGAGTGCTTCAGGTAGCTAGAAGCCTCTTCATTCACATACCTGGAGCCTAGATGGAATGTCTCCAGGGCTGGGCTCAGCTGGGACTTTTCACATCACGGCAGCTGGGCTCTGAGAGGGGACGTCCTGAAGGTGAGCATTCCAAGAGGAACAGATGGAAGCCTTTGGGATCTGGCCTCAGAAATGATGCAGAATCACTTCTGCCGCCATCTGTCACTCACAGACCACTTTAAACTGACTTCGTAGCATGCTATGTATAGGACTACCCAGGTGATGTAAATCTGGGCTGCAAATCACACTAGGCGTGCTCTGTGGTTTTTACTCTGGGGACAGTTTCCCCTGCTCTGCTCGGTGACTCTTCTTGCTGCCCACCTGGGGTAGGGTGGGGGAGGGTTTACTTCCGATCCAGACTTTATGGGGACAGGATCTCCCATCAGACTCCTCACTTTGGATGCAGCCTGGACTTTGTCTTCCATGAAAAGTGAAGTTCCAGTTTGCCAACTTTGGTAAATTTCCTCAAAGGCAGTTTCAGTGGTCCACTTACCTCTTTTGGTTTCTGTCTTTGCTTACAATTTAGCCTGATATTTTCTTTACTATATTTAAAGCCGCTTTTAAGAAGAGGGTTTGGATAGTTAAGCAATTTTAGTTGTTTTTCACAGGAGGATCAGTCTGGATACACAGCCTGCGATTTAACTGGAAATGGAAGCCTCTATTTCAATGAATTTTACCTCTGTCTGCTTGGTTGTTCATTTCAGAAAACTGGGAGTTCATTTTAAAAAAAAAGCTTTACTGAGATATAATTCACATGATTATAATTCATCCATTTAAAGGGGTACAGTTCAACGGCTTCTGGTGTATTCGCAGAGCTAAGCACCCGTCACCACAATCTGTTCTAGAATATTTTCATCACCCCAAAAAGAAACCTTGGACCCCAAGCCATCACACACTAATCTCTGCATCACTCTCCAGCCCCAGACAACCAGTAATCTACTTTCTCTCTCTGTAGATTTGCCTGTTCTGGCCATTTGATATAAATGGAATCATTCGATATGTGGTCCTTTGTGACTGTCTTCTTTCGCTCAGCACGTTTCAAGGTTCATTCGTGTCGGGGGGGTTCGTTCCCTTTTTTTTAACCATTTTTAAGTGTACAATTCAGTGGCCTTGTCACTGAACATTCACCATGATGTACAACCATTTGTTGTTGGGTGTCATTGATTCCGACTCATGGCGACCCCAGGTCACAGAGTAGAACTGCCCCAGAGGGTTTTCTTGGCTGCAATCTTTACGGAAGCAGATCTCCAGGTTTTTCTCCCACAGAGGTGCTGGGTAGTTTGAACTGCCAACCTTTTGGTTAGCAGCTGAGCACTTAAACATTGCGCCACCAGCCAGGGCTCCTTGGAGGGAATTCATTCTCGATCCCTCCCTTTACCTCGCAAGTCGTTGTGCTCCTGCCTCACTGCACCTGCCAACGTCTTTTTCTTACATCGGTGTCTTAGTAAGCAATGCTCCACGCTGTAGTGGGTGCTGTCCATCAGCCCAGTCCCCTCCCCTGCAGCATCTTCCAGGCACGCCTTGTAGAGGGTGCTGTCCGTGGGCCCAGTCAGCACCCGCTGTAGCATCTTCCAGGCACGCCTTGCTCAGTTGCAAAATCTGGAAAACTAAAAACTGTGCTTCCTGGAGCCCCGATCAGCTAGGTGCTGCGTTTGACTTGGACTCTGCCCATCAGCTGCTTCCCTGTGAGCTCAGAATTGCATAAAATGGGGAGGGAGTCATCCCCATTGCTGGCACAGGGTGTGCACGGGCAACGTGGCTCGATGTCAGCAGCTTTCTGTGGGGGCAGCAGCGTGGTTCTGGATTTTGGGGACATCCTAGAAGCTCCACCTAGAACCTGTTCCTCCTGCCCTGCTAGTGATTTTGTAAGCCTCCAAATACCTGGTAAAGGTGGATTCTGTTGTCCTTGGAGGGGATGTAGGAGCCTCTATGGTTTCTTCTCTTCCCTGCCTCGAGGAAAACGAAACTCCTTAGTCATTCCAGATAGGAGATTGGCTGACTACCCTGTTTAAAGATCTCCTGGGACTGAAGTCTTTACACCTCCCTTCCCAAACTACCCAATCTCTTCACAGTCAAGTAGTTTTTTTTCATATCTAAGTAAACACTTTAGAGCAGCACTGTCCAAAAGAAATGTAATAGAAGCCACGTATGTAATTTCAAATTTCTGGTAGCCACATTAGAAAAGTGAAGAAGAAACAGGTAAAATTAATTTTAATGTTACATTTTATTTAATGCAATTTTAAAAATACTGTTTTTAACATGTCGTCAATATAAAGCATTATTAATACTACCAAAACAACAAACCAAACCCACGGCCGTCAGGTCGATTCCGACTCATAGCTACCTAATAGGACGGAGTAGAACTGCCCCATAGGGTTTCCAAGGAGTGGCTGGCGGATTTGAACTTCTGACCTCTTGGTTAGCAGCCGAGTTCTTAACCACTGCACCAAGTCTTTGAAATCTAGAGTGTATTTTACATGTACAGCACGTCTCAATTCAAACGAGTTGCACTTCAAGTGTTCAAGAGCCACACGTGGCTCGTGGCTTCCTATGTTGAACAGTGAAGCTTTAGAGCCACTTAACAAGAATCTCCGCTTTTCTCCCCCTTGGAAAGCAACAGATTATATCCCTTAAAATAAACTTTCAGAGTCAAGACAAATTAAATACAAGGATTGAGTAACTGCCTCATCCTGAATTGCTTTGGCTCTTGGCTCTGGTGATCCACTACTAACAAACCAGACTTTGAAAACCCTGTGGAGCACAGTTCTACTCTGCAACACGTGGGGGTGCCATGAGTCAGAACTGACTCGATGGCACCTGTTTTTTTAGAAAAATTATTGGTGTAGTTATTTGTTTAATGTCTGTCTCCTCAGTAGATTATAAACCCCATGAAGGCAGGGGTGCTGCCTAATTTATTCACCACCATATCTTCAGCACATGGCACGGTGTCTGGCAATAGTAGCCATTCCAAGACTTTTGCTGAATGACTGGAAATGCAATGTGGCTATTTTTAAGCTCATCTTGTACATGCGACATATCCATTCTTCTTCTTCTGACCACCTGTCTCTTTCCTGGTGGGAGATTCAGCGGATACCAGGGACTCATTGAGAACAGCTGGACCAGGGCAAGAGCTTCTATTCCCACTTCAGAATGCAGCAAACCCCTGTAAAAATCACACATATAAAGGTGAAAGTATGAGTTTTAATACTGCTTGTAATACTCAGAATAAGTCAAGGCATATCCATTCAATGTACATAGGCTTTTTTTTTTTTAATTAAACTTTTTATTTTGAGGTAATTGTAGGTTCACATGCAGTCACAAGAAAGGAGAGCGTGATCTCCTGTACTCTTAACCCAGTTTCACCCAATGGCACTACCACCAGTTGCCCCTGAGTCAACTCTGACTCACAACAACCCCATGTGTGTCAGAGCAGAGCTGTGCTCCAAGGGTGGCTTGTCACTTCAGGCTAACCAATGACCTCTGCCCTGTTGCCTGGGGCAATAGATTCTGCCATTTGTGTGTGCAGGGGGGCAGGGAGAAAGCACACGTGTGTCCATGGCTTATTAACAGAGGCGCATCAACAGGAAGGACCACAGAGCCCAGGGGTTGAGAGTCCCTGGGCAGATCTAGTCCAGAATCTCCCCTGACCCCTAGCCACAGAAAACCTACGTCTGTGACTGCTCCTCTTGCATTAAAGTAAGTCTTGTTGTCACTCCTTATGTTGATGTTGTTGTTGTTGGGTGCTAGTGAGTCGATTTCGACTCTCAGCAATCCAATGTGACAGAGTAGAACTGCCCCTTAGGGTTTTCTAGGCTGTAATCCTGTAACCATTTCAGGAGGTAGCATATGATCAGGAACAGATGGCAATGAAGGAAGAAGTCCAAGCTGCACTGAAGGCATTGGCAAAAAACAAGGTCCAGGAATTGACGGAATGCCAATTGAGATGTTTCAACAAACGGATGCAGCACTGGAAGTGCTCACCTGTCTATGCCAAGAAATTTGGAAGACAGCTACCTGGCCAACTGACTGGAAGAGATTTGTATTTATGCCTATTCCCAAGAAAGGCAATCCAACCGAATGTGGAAATTATTGAACAATATCATTAGTATCACACACAAGTAAAATTTTGCTGAAGATCATTCAAAAGTGCCAGCAGCAGTATATCAATAGGGAACTGCCAGAAATTCAAGCCGGATTCAGAAGACGATGTGGAATCAGAGATGTCATTGCTGATGTCAGATGGATCCTGGCTGAAAGCAGAGAACACCAGAAAGATGTTTACCTGTGTTTTATTGACTATGCTAAGGCATTCGACTGTGTGGATCATAATAAATTATGGATAACATTGTGAAGAATGGGAATTCCAGAATGCTTAATTGTGTTCATAAGGAACCTGTACATAGATCAAGATGCAGTCGTTCAAATGGAACAAGGGAGTACCGCGTGGTTCAAAGTCAGGAAAGGTGTGTGTCAGGGTTGTATCCTTTCACTATACCTATTCAATCTGTATGCTGAGCAAATAACCTGAGAAGCTGGACTGGATTGGAGGGACTTAATAACAACCTGCATTATGCAGATGACACAACTTTCCTTGTTGAAAGTGAAGAGGACTTGAAGCACTTACTGATGAAATCAAAGACCATAGCCTTCAGTATGGATTACACCTCAACATAAAGAAAACAAAAATCCTCACAACTGGACCAATAAGCAACACCATGGTAAATGGAGAAAATATTGAAATCATCAGGATTTCCTCTTACTTGGATCCACAATCAATACTCATGGAAGCAGCAGTCAAGAAACCAAAAGACGCACTGCATTGGGCAAATCTGCTGCAAAAGTCCTCTTTAAAGTGTTGAAAAGCAAAGATGTCACCTTGAAGACTAAGGTGCGCCTGACCCAAGCCATGGTGTTTTCAGTTGCCTCATATGCATGCAAAAGCTGGACAATGAATAAGGAAAACAGAAGAATTGACACCTTTGAATTGTGGTGTTGGCAAAGAATATTGAATATACCGGGGATTGCCAAAAGAACGAACAAATCTGTCTTGGGAGAAGAACAAACAGAGTGCTCCTTAGAAGCAAGGATGGCGAGACTACGTCTCACATTCTTTGGACATGTTATCAGGAGGGATCAATCCATGGAGAAGGACATCATGTTTGGTAAAGCAGACGGTCAGCGAAAAAGAGGAAGACCCTCAATGAGATGAATTGACACAGCGGCTGCAACAATGGGCTCAAGCATAGCAACGATTGTGAGGATGGCGCAGGACCGGGCAGTGTTTCATTCTGTTGTACATAGGGTTGCTATGAGTCGGAACGGACTTAACAGCACCTAACAACACCACAATCTTTATGGAAGCAGATTACCAGGTCTTTTCTCCTGTGGAGCTGCTGGGTGGGTTCAAACTGCCAACCTAAGTTAAGCACTTAGCAGCCGAGTGCTTAACTGTTGTGCCACCAGGGCTCCTTCTCCTTATGATAAATCCTTTGTAATTTAGGTGACTTTCATGAACCTCAATTTCTTACACTCAAATAAGTCTAAACTAAAAATGGTCTAAAGCTCTAAAACACCAAATATAACAGACACCTCTTAGGTTTCCATCCCACACCCTTCCTCTTTTGAGAACTGCCTCCACCCAAAGGTGTGAACCCCAGTAGACTGGTGCCCTTAAAATAAGTCCCCTCAAGGAGGTGTCAATTACTTTCAACCAAAGGATCTTTGCCTAAGACACCAACACAGACATCTCCTGAGTTACCAACACTCACCTGGTGAGTGCCTACAGGTGCCAGGTGCTAGCAGAGAAGGTACCTCCCTGGGGAGATGCAGAGTGAGACTGGGTCTCAGCCTATAAATTTTTCTTGTGAAGAGGTGCTGACAGTGTTCATTCATTCAACAAGTAAACGCTGAGCAATTGCTACTTCTATGTACCTCAGCCCGAATGGTTTCAACTACGTCATGTATGAATCCAGCTTTTGTGGGATGGTCCTGGATTCCAACCATTACCTAGGACGTGATTTTAAAGAAAACTTTGTTCTACATCCCTCCACCCCAATTGTCTTACAATTGCTGTTTGGCTCCGCTGGTATGCAAGCTGAGGACTTCTTCAAAGAATGCAGAGCAGCACAGTGTGTGTCTCACCTGAGAAAAAACTGCCGACTTTCAGTACTGTTTTCTGACCAATGTGGGGAAGAGACCAACACCAGGAGAGACGAGGCTCTAAAATGCGGTTGTGTGGAAGGAGCTCCCAGGAGAGCAGCATGCCGTGATCGTGGAGCTTGGTTCCCCAAACAGGTAGTGGAGACACCTGTGAAGTGTCTGAAATGAGTCGTTGGTGATTTATACAATTGGGTCCCTCATCTGACTTAGGCCCTGTCTGAGGTGGGTTTTGTCAGGCTCGTACATACTGAGTTATATTTTTACTCAAAAATTAAGTTCATTCAAAGACAGACTATGGAAGAAAACAATAATCAGGTTTTCTAGTGAAGGATTCTCTGGAGAGTGGTTTTTTACCTTTGTGAATATGACAATACCAGAAAATCTTTATTTTCTTTATACTTTTGAAAGTAACACGCTCATTTCAAAAAAAATTCAAACATTACAAAAAAGTATCCATATTTCATTAAACAGGTATTTATTCACCACCTACTGTGTATAAAACCCTGAACTAGGCACTAGAGGTGTGGTGATGTTGTTGTAAGGTGCCTGGTGGTGCAGTGGTTAAGTGCTCCATTGCTACCAGAAAGGTCAGTGGTTCGAACGCACCAGCCGCTCTTTGGGAGAAAAGACCAGCCGCTGTGTGGGAGAAAGAGGTGGCAGGTCCGCTTCCAAGAGACGACAGCCTCGGAAACTCGGTGGGGGCAGGTCTACTCTGTCCTATAGGATCGCTATGAATTGGAACTCACCTGACAGCAACGGGTGGGTTGTTGTTAGCTGCTGACGAGCTGTCCCCCGACTCAGGGGTGACCCCATGCACAATGGGATAAAACAATGCCTGGTCCTGCACCATCCCTGTGATTGGTGGGGGGGGGGGGTCAGACTGTTGTGATCCGTAGGATTGTCACTGGCTGATTTTTGGAAATAGATCACCAGACCTTTCTTCCTAGTCTCCCTTAGTCCGGAAGCTCTGCTGAAACCTGTTCAGTGTATAGTAACATGCAAGCCGTCACTGGCAGATAGATGGGTGCTGGCTGCATATGAGGTGAATTGGCCAGGAACTGAACCCGAGTCTCCAGGATGGAAGGGGAGAATTCTAGCCCTGAACCACCAATGCCACATAGAGGTATAACCGTGAGAATAAAACAGACAATCCCTCATAAACTCCGCTTGCAGAGAAAGCATTGTTAATAGCGGTGCTGCGCTTCACACAAACCCGGATTCTAACCCGTGGTGGTAAGTCTGTGGCCCCTGGCCCTCCTGCTCAGGGTCCCTGGTGGGGAACCCATGCTTCTGAGGCCCAGGGTGAAAAGTTGGGCTTCACAGATTCTGCCTCTGCACCGTATGCTGTGAATAACCGAGAACCCACAAGACGGCCCTTGACAAAACTCCGCTCTTCCAGTGGAATCCAAGGCCAACTCCACCGCGAAACTGACTCCTCTCAGACACAGTCACCACTTCTGACGGGAGCCCTTCTCATAGGAGCAGGTGTGAAAGCAGGTGATTCGGCGAATGGGGAAAACAGCCTGTTTCCGATCCACGGCAGCCGATAGATACTTGGTGAGTGACTGTCTTGGAGCCTTATTAGTCTCCAGGAAATACTGAATGTTGAGATCAACATTCCAGTTGTGTTTGGAGGGAGGGGTTTCTCCTGGTTCTTGCAGAGGAATTGACTGCATCAGGTACACACCCGCAGAGCTTGGAAGACATTATTAGTAGCTGATGTCAGCACACTCGTCGCGCTTCAGAGATGCTCACGGGTGTGCTGGATGGAGCGTCTGGATTAGCTGCCTCTCCTTACACGTTGTGTTTTGTGTTTCAGTTCAATGATAGGTCTGGGCACACAATTTGAGAGCAGTGTACAATCTAGCTTCAGGCTGATATCTACGAGATCAATCTGTCCTGCAATTTTAGTTTTTGTATTTATAATGACGTTAACTCTTCTTTAGTAATGCTTCAAATGGGAATTTTGGTCTAAACATTCAAGAGATTTCTTTTCCATAAAGAAAGGGTCCAGGAAGGTATGTCTTATAACATATCTTGACAATTTTGATTAAATAAATTATTTATGTCACCTGCTGGTCTTCTCCAAAACCCAAAACCCAAACCAAACCCACTGCCCTCGAGTCGATTCTGACTCATAGCAACCCTATCGGACAGAGTAGACCTGACCCACAGGTTTACAGGGTTGTAAATCTTTACAGAAGCAGGCTGCCACATCTTTCTCCCTCGGAGCTGCTGGTGTGTTCAAACTACTGACCTCTCGGTTAGCAGCCGGGCGCTTTAACCACTGCGCCACCGGGGCTCCTTCTGGTCTTCTTAGGACTCGCTTTTTCATTAGGAACATTTTAAATGCGTAACCTGTGTTTATGCTATAAATAAATGTGGCTAAAATAATCCTCAATCAAATTCATAAATGTTTTATAAGGAATGTACTGAGTTATAAAACATGATTCTGACCCATAGCTTCTATTTTTTAAATTTCATCTCCTCCAGGGCTAATTTTAAAAGTACCTATGTATTTATTTAGGGGAGAGCTATTATTCTCTAGTCTAGACTAAAGTTCCTAAATAGCATATATTTTACACTTCCAGAAACCAAAACCAAGCCCATTGCCACTGAGTCAATTCCTACTCATAACGACCCTATAGGACAGAGTAGAACTGCCCCATAGGATTTCCAAGGAGCAGCTGGTGGACTCGAACTGCTGACCTTTTGGTCAGTAGCTGAACTCTTAACCACTGCACTACCAGGGCTCCTAATTTTAAAAGATACCTATATATTATTTAGGGGAGAGCTATCATTCTCTAGCCTAGCCTAAAGTTCCTAAGCAGCATAGATTTTAGACTTAAAAGCCCTTATGAACTTCAGAAAAGCTGACGGTCCTGGTGAATAGCGAAGTTTGTCATTCTACAAGTGTAAAATAGCTCATTTAGCTGGAAAATCATTAAATAACTCTTTCTGGAAGGAAAACTTGTAACAAAGTTATCAAAGCCATTTAAGCTATTTGATCCTCTTCTTACCATCTGCCACCCACCTCTTTCTGCTACACCATTAAATTGGAAGAATCCTCTGTGCAGCCCAGGACTGATGCCTCCGTTTAATTTGTATATGTGACTCAGAGTATTATGGGAGAAGAATAAGCCAATTGAGGCACTCACGCTGTTGCTGTTGTTAGGTGCCGTTGAGTCAGTTCCGACTCATAGTGACCCAATGAACAACAGAACGAAACACTGCCCGGTCCTGCGCCATCCTCACAATCGTTGCTATGTTTGAGCCCTTTGTTGCAGCCACTGCGTCAATGCATCATGTCAAAGGTCTTCCTCTTTTTCACTGACCCTCTACTCTACCAAGCATGACGTCCCTCTCCAGGGACTGGTCCTTCCTGATAACATGTTCAAAATACGTGACACAAGGTCTCACCATCCTTGCTTCTAAGGAGCATTCTGGCTGTACTTCTTCTACGGCAGATTTATTTGTTCTTCTGGCAGTCCGTGGTATATTCAATATTCTTTGCCAGCACCATAGTTCAAAGGCATCAAATCTTCTTCTGTCTTCCTTATTCATTGTCTAGCTTTTGCATGCATATGAGGCGATTGAAAACACCATGGCTTGAGTCAGGCGCACCTTAGTCCTTAAAGTGACATCTTTGCTTTTCAAAACTTTAAAGAGGTCTTTTGCAGCAGATTTGCCCAGTACAATATGTCATTTGATTTCTTGACTGCTGCTTCCATGGGCATTGATTGTGGATCCAAGTAAAACAATGAAAAACATAGGCAAGCACAAAGAGGGAAATAAAAATAATCTATAAGAAGCCCAACTGCTAAAGATAAGCAGTATTAACATATTGGTGGGTATCTTTCCAGATACAGTTATACACTTAAAAAAAAAAATAGGGATAATGCCTCACCTACTGTTCAGTTTTGTACCACCATCTGTCTGTCAGTGGGGCATACTGTGGTGGCCTGCATGTTGCTATGAAGCTGGAAGCTATGCCACCAGTATTTCAAATACCAGCTGGGTCACCCATGGTGGACAGGTTTCAGTAAAGCTTCCAGACTAAGACAGGCTAGGAAGAAAGGCCTGGCAATGTCCTTCCAAAAATCAGCTAGTAAAAACCCAATGGGTCACAACAGAATACTGTCTGCTATAGTGCACAGTGGCTGCAACAGTGAACTTGAGCACAGCAGTGACCGTGAAGGTGGCTCGGGACCAGACAGCGTTTCTTTCTGTTACACGTGGGGTGGCCCTGAGTCAGAGCGGAACAGACGGTAAATGTCAAGGACAACAGTTGTGTAACTTAGATTTATCCACATAAGGCACTCGTTTCCCCCAATCATTACTCCTCTAGCGTCTGGTCACACAGAATTCCATTGCCTAGATGAACCATACTAGATTTAACCAGGTTTAGACTGGTTAAATGGGTCTTTAGTTTGTGACCATTTTTTTGGACAGGAGAAATAAGGCTGACATACATTTTTGTGTTTTCTTTAGGCTAACGTGGGGAATTCATAGCAGCGGAATTTGCCAGGTCGAGTTAAGAACATTTTTTAGGTTTTCCATCCATATGCGTAAGTGATCGCTGATGGTTCCTGGAAGAAGGTTAAACGCTTGGCTGGGTTTCGCCGTCTGAAGGCTGTTTGCGGTGGGCTCTTCTCCAGTCTCACCTTGGAATCCAGAGGAGGACAAAGCTGCCTGGTCATTTCAGCCCTAAAAGAAGTTCCTGAAAAGAGTGGGCATAAAATAAAGGCTCATTTTAAAATGATGGCTGATAACAGAGAAATGAGGAGCCCTGTGGCACAACAGTTAAGTGATCGGCTGCCAACTGAAAGGTCAGCGGTTCAAAGCCACCCAGCGGCTCCACGGGAGAAAGACCTGGTGACCTACTACCACAAAGATCACAACCAAGAAAACCCCACAGGGCAGTTCACTCGATCGCATGGGGTCACTGTAAAACAAAATCGACTTGATGGCACCTAACAGCAACAACCCAGATCTAACAATCCTGACGTCGAGAGCTGTGTGATCCTAGGGTATTTTAACTGGAATGGTTTCAGAGAATAGCTGCTATGTCTAAACTACAGAGCAAAGGGTAAGTATATTTTCTTACACATTTTTCTTTAAGTAGGTAAAACATGCATAGCTGGACTCATATGTACAAGCCTAGCACAGCACGACCCCATGGGTGCCGTCCGTGTAGATTAGTGTGTGAATGGTGCCCGTTCGTGCCTCTGCGTGGCAGTCCTTTGCTCACAGTACACAATTCAAAAAGTTCAAACGGGTGTACAGCAAGAAGCCAGCTTCTCTGCCACCTTGTCCTCTCTCCCTATTTCCCTCCACAGAGGCAGCAACTCATTCATTTTTGAGTATCCTTCTCAGGATAGTGCGTGCACACATAAATATTGACGTATGTAGGTAGTCTTTTTTTTTTTTAATACAAATATTACAGACACTACGTTGTTCCTTACCTTCTTCCCTGAACAATAGAGCTTGGTGATTGTTCCATATCAGTACATTTTGGGTTCCCTTGTTCTTTTTTAATGGTGAAATGGTATTGCATTTTGTGAATGTGAATGTTTAGGGCCCTTTCTTCATGAAATCTGCCTGAACTGTTTTAAAGACAACCAGTATATCCAGAGGAGACCTCCAGAGGCTGTTTGTGGTAAGGCACTAACCATTAGACAAGAACTTAAAGGGGGAGAGGATAAGAGCAAACGCGTCCAGAGGGCATGACTCAGAGATCTGCCAGGTAGCATCCTTGGGCCCCAGATCACCGCGAGGATCTCTCTCTCTATATACATATACGTCTGTTTATGTATATGTATATATATCTATATTTTAATCATAAAAAATATATAACACAACATTTTTCAATTCAGTGACATCAACTACATTTATCATGTTACACAAACATCACCAATATTGTCGCCCAATTTTGAATCACCATAAGCAGAAACTCAGTACCACTTAAGCAATAACCACCCCCCCTTTCCCCTCCCTCGCACCCCTGGTAACCACTAACAAACTTTGGTCACGAAACACTTGCCTATTCTAGACATTCTATATGGGTAAGATCATACAATATTTGTCCCTTTGCAATTGACCGACTTCACTCAGCCTAATGTTTTCAAGATTCATCCATGTTGTAGTATGTGGGATCCGTATATTTTTAAATTTGTAAAGGAAGGAAACAAATCCCAGAAAAATCGTACGTGAGAAGGAGCTACCTTTCGGCCTAGTCCCCGGGAGACGTGTGAATTATGGCAGTTAGGAAGCGACTTAGGAAAAGTGCAGGTTGGCCAAGAGGCAGGAGAGGTGTGCAGACGTAAAGAACACTAGAAACAGCCGGCGAAGAGTCTCGAGCTCCTGAGAGAGATGTGATAGAAAGGAAAGCAGAGAAAATACAGGGCGATGCCCGGTGACGGAGATGCACGGTTCAGCTCCGGGGTATTGAGGAAGGGGCTGGAACACCAAGAAAAACCATTTCTTACAGGTCTGTGTGTGAACAGCAACCATATGAGGTGATAGCATGACGCTTAAGCTCTAGGCCACTAACCGAAAGTTGGCAGCTCTAACCCCCTCAGTCGCTCCTCAGGAGAAAGACATGGAGATCTGCTCTCACAAAGATTGTTGTTGTTTTGTTCGATTCCAACTCATAGCAACCCTGTGTACAACAGAAGGAAATACTGCCCGGTCCTGTGCCACCCTCGTAATCATTTCTGTGTTTGAGCCCATCGTTGCAGCCACTGTGTCAATCCATCTCATTGAGGGTCTTCCTTTTTTTCGCTGACCCTCTACTTTACCAAGCATGATGTCCTTCTCCAGGGACTGGTCCCTCCTGATGACATGTCCAAAGTAAGTGAGACGAAGTCTTGCTATCCTTGCTTCTAAGGAGCATTCTGACAGTACTTCTTCCAAGACAGATTTGTTCATTCTTCTGGCAGTCCATGGTATGTTCAATATTCTTTGCCAACACCATAATTCAAAAGCATCAATTCTTCTTCAGTCTTCCTTATTCATTGTCCAGCTTTCACATGCGTATGACGGGATTGAAAATATCATGGCTTGGATCAGGCACACCGTAGTGCTTAAAGCGACACCTTTGCTTTTCAAAACTTTAAAAAGGTCTTTTGTAGCAGATTTGCCCAATGCAATACATTGCTTGACCTCTTGACTGCTGCTTCCATGGGCATTGATTGTAGATCCAAGTAAAATGAAATCCTTGACCACTTCAATATTTTCTTCGTTTATCATGATGTTGCTTATTGGTCCAGTTGTGGGGAGTTTTCTTTTGTTTATGTTGAGGTATAATCCATACTGAAGGTTGTAGTCTTTGATCTTCATCAGTAAGCAAGCAAGGTTGTGTCACCTGCATATTGTAGGTTCTTAATGAGTCTTCCTCTAATTCTGATGTCACATTCTTCACATAGTCCAGCTTCTCAGATTATTTGCTGAGCATACAGATTGAATAAGCGTGGTGAAAGGATACAACCCTGACGTACATTTTTTCTGATTTTAAACCACTCAGTATCCCCTTGTTCTGTTTGAATGACCGCGTCTTGGTCTATGTACGAGTTCTACACGAGCACATTTAAGTTTTCTGGAATTCCCATTCTTCACAATGTTATCCATGATTTGTTATGATCCACATAGTTGAATGCCTTTGCATAGTCAATAAAACACAGGTAAACATCTTTCTGGTATTCTCTATTTTCAGCCAAGATCCATCTAACATCAACAATGACATCCCTTGTTCTACATCCTCTTCTGAATCCGTCTTGAAACTGGCAGTTCCTTGTTGATGTACTGCTGCAACCACTTTTGAATGATCTTCAGCAAAATTTTACTTGTGTGTGATATTAATGATATTGTTTGATAATTTCTGCACTCTGTTGGACCACCTTTGTTTGGAATGGGCACAAATATAGATCTCTTCCAGTCAGTTGGCCAGGTAGCTGTCTTCCAAATTTCTGGGCATAGACGAGTGAGTGCTTCCAGCATTGCATCCGTTTGTTGAAACATCTCAATTGGTATTCTGTCAGTTCCCGGAGTCTTGTTTTTCGCCAATGCCTCAAGTGTAGCTTGGACTTCTTCCTTTAGTACCATAGTTTCTTGATCGTATGTTACTCCCTGAAATGGGTGAATGTTGACAAATTCTTTTTGATACACTGACTCTGTGTATTCCTTCCATCTTCTTTTGATTCTTCCTGTGTCTTTTAATATTTGCGTCATACAAAAAAAAAAAAAAAAAAAACCCCAAACCCGTTGCCATCAAGTCAATTCTGACTCATAGTGACCCTCCAGGACAGAATAGAACTGCCCCAGAGCGTTTCCAAGGAGCGGCTGGTGGATTCGAACTGCCGACTTTTTGGTTAGCAGTCATAGCTCTTAACCTCTACGCCTCCAGGGTTTCCATTCTCCTCACAGAATCCTTCAATATCACAACTCAAGGCTTGAATCTTTTCTTCAGCTCTTTCAGCTTGTGAAATGCTGGGTGTGTTCTTCTCTTTTGGTTTTCTAACTCCAGGTCTTCACACACATTTCATTATAATACTTTGTCTACTCCAGCTGCCCTTTGAAATCCTCTGTTCAGGTCTTTTATTTCATCATTTCTTCGTTTTGCTTTAGCTACTCAATGTTCAAGAGCAAATTTCAGAGTCTCTTCTGACATCCATTTTGGTCCTTTCTTTCTTTCCTGACTTTTTAGTGACCTTTTGTTTTCTTCACACATGATGTTCTTGATATCATTCTACAACTCTTCTGGTCTTTAGTTATTAGTGTTCAATGTATCAAATCTATTATTGAGATAGTCTCTACATTCAGGTGGGATATACTCAAGGTCATACTTTGGCTCTTGTGGACTTGTTTTAATGTTCTTCAGCTTCAATTTGAGCTGCATATGAGCAATTGATGGTCTGTTCCACAATCAACCCCTGGCCTTGTTCTGACTGATGATATTGAACTTTGCCATCATCTCTTTCCACAGATGTAGTCGATTTGATTCCTGTGTATTCTATCTGGTGAGATCCACGTGTATAGATGCCATTTATGTTGTTGAAAAAACTGACAGATGAGTGGTGGTAAAGGTTATAGACAAGAAAATCCTATAGGGTAGTTCTGTGTTACATGGGGTCACTATGAGTGGAAAACCGAGTCCACGGCACCCAACAACAACATAAGAGGAGATGGGTGGTGGCTGGCGGTTTTAACCCAAAACTCAGAAGGCAGATCTACGGCTCAGTCATGAAAAGATGAAGAGTGGGTTAACTAAACCACACCAGAGGGCAGAGAGAAGATACACGGTCCAGAAGACTGGGAAATCAGGTGTCAGGGCCTAAATGGAGAGTTTTGTATTTGAAAAAGAGTACTAGAATAGACTTCCAGATGATTAACTATGTGATGAGAGAAAAACAGAAAAAGAAGAGTTACAAATGACACTTAGTTTTTAAGCCTGTAAAGTAGGAGAACTGTGGTATTACTAGCAATAATGAACAGAAGAGGGACATGGTTGGGGAAGCATTAGGATAAATTATGATATGGACGTGTTGAGTCTCAAAACTGTGAATGTGAAACAGGGACTATTTTTTTTTAAAGAAGTCAGGGTAGGAAAAATGGATTCTGGCACCATCCAAAGTACTGAGGTACAGGATAAGCTGCCTTAACAAAAACAAAAACCAAAACTAAACCTGTTGCCGTCGAGTCGATTCCAACTCATAGCGACCCTATAGAACAGAGTAGAACTGCCCTACAGGGTTTCCAAGGAGGAGCTGGTGGATTCGAACTGCTGATCTTTTGGTTAGCAGCCGAGCTCTTAACCACTGCACCACCATAGATACCTTGAATTCAATGGCTTAAACAATAAACCTTATTTCTCTCTTATGTAACTGCCAGAGATAGTCAGTCCAGGGTTGATAGGGTAGCCCTGCCATCTTCTACCTTGATTTCCATCTCTGGTTCCAGCTGCTACCATCCTTTCTTTCTACTCAGGGTGCTGACCTTGGTAGACTGGCCAAGGCTGAGAATTCAAACTTCTCTGGACTTTTGCTACTCTTATATTTAAGTCCAGGACCGTGTCTTAAGCTTTTTCTGCCCTCTAACTGCAGGAGATGAGAGTCTCTGTCTATGTCTGTTTTTCACACTGGGCCTTCAGTTGGTGATTAATCACCCTTGGTCTTTTGATGTCTTCTTTCAAGGTATCAATGACATTCAGCAAGAGCCATCTGAGGCCTATAAAACAAACAATAACACATGTGAGGAAAGTGCTTCTTAGTTCAATCAAGTATATGAGACTGAATGGGCAACACCTGCCCAAAAGCAATGATGACAAGGCAGAATGGACAGGAAAACTGGATGAATGGACACAGAGAACCAAGGGTGGAAAGCAGGAGAGTGCTGACACATTGTGGGGATTGCAACCAATGTCACAAAACAATGTGTGTATAAATTCTTGAATGAAAAACTAATTTGCGCTATAAACTTTCACCTAAAACACAGTAAAATTTTTAAAAAAGAGAGAGAAAGAGAGTCATTTGGTTCCACTGTCCTTATGGTTAGTACCTTACCCCACTCTCTCATAAATCTTAGCGAACCCGCTGGTGCCTCTCCTCCGCTAGTACCTACCCATGCTCACCACTGGGGGAAGTTCTAACAGCTGCACTGTATGCCAGGAGCTTGCAGTGCTCTGCCTACCACCAGAGATGGCATCCTCATTGCCCACTGCGAACAGATGATCCGGTCCCCAAATCCAAATTTAAAGTCAGCTTCCTCGAACCACTCTTGGCCTCAACTGCCTCAGGTCAGGCTCTGCAGGAAACAGACTCTGAGACGGAGATTTGTGTGCAGATTTATTGAGGCGTTCTCTCAGGATCAACACCTGAAGAACTGGGCAGAAAAAGGAGATGAACTTCAGTGAAGTCACAACAAAAATGAGGGGAGTTCTAGAGCAGGAAAGGTCTCTCATCTTGAGCCACGAAGGCTGATCCTTGTCATCCCCGCGTTGATCAGTCGTTGGATATGGGATGCCCCCCAGGACAGAGATGTGACCTTGGTGAGGTGGCTGTGTATGGCTGATGGCAGTTCCCAGAGAGGACTTAGCTGAGAGTTGTCAGCCTCCAACATTCCCAGCAGCTGGGAGGAAGGAAAGCCTCAGTCCCAAAGGGAGGATCTGCATGATGCGCCATAGCATCCACCTCAAAGATTATGACAGAAATTGCCAGGAAGGATTAGGGGAAAAGGGAGTCAAGGAGAGTTTACTAGAGAGACTCCTACATTTATGTGACAATATGCACCTTTGTTAGAGAAGGAGATTCCAGAGAGGTAGGAGAACAATGAGGGCAGAGATCCATGAAGTCAAGGAAGCTGATGGGAGGACGAGTCCACAGGAAGCTTGCAGGTCTATTAATCCAACCTTCTAATTTTAAAGATGAGGACATCCAGAATTAGAAAGACCTAGTGGCTTAACTTGAATTTACCCAACAAGTTAGTGACTAAGCTAGGACAAGCATTTATGTCTTCTTTCTTCCTGTTATTGACTGAATTTTGTCCTCCAAAAATATGTGTTGAAATCCTAACCCTTACCTGTAAAGATGACCCTGTTTGGAAATAGGGGGTTTCATTCGGTATGTTAATGAGGTGAAATCAGAGTAGCGTAAGTCCTAAACCTAATCGCTTTTGAGTTAGAAAAAGAGCAGAATAGACACACAGAAGGGGCAGACAGACGCCAAGGAAATCAGGGAACACCAAAGACCACCAGCAGACACCACAAACTAGGAGACAGGCTCACATAAGATAAGGAATCAACATGGCTGAGACCTTGATTTGGACTTTTAGCTTTTAGACTGTGGGAGAAAAAATTTCTATTCTTTAAAGCCACTGACTTGTGGTATTTCTGTTATGACAGCACTAGGTAATTCCCCCCACCCCATTCAGTGTTCTTAATGCTGTGTTTCCCCCTTGAGTCATTTGTAGATGAAGCAGGAGAAAGAAAAAACAAAATAAAACCGGTTGCTGTCAAATTGGTTCCAACTCATGGCGCCCCCATGTGTGCAGAGCAGAACTGTGCTCCATAGGGTTTTCAAGGCTATGACCTTTAGGAAGCAGATCACCGGGCCCTTCTTCCAAGGCACCTCCGGGTGGGTTTGAACCACAAACTTTTCGGTTAGCAGCCAAGCACATTAACTGTTTTCACCACCCAGGGACTTTAGACAGACTCTGAGGTGTCCCATTTGTGTGGGTGTGGTTCCTAACTTCATGACTTCTCACAAAACAATTTCCTTGAATTATAGATATCATTCCTTCAATTCTTCCTTTCACTTTGAATAATATGAACACTGTCAAAATGAAGAAGCTTACCAACAAGTCTAAAGATTACATTTTTAAAAGCCGTTGAGGAAATCGAGGAGAATTTCTCTCCTAAGCAGACTGGCAGCTTGCCTTGTCATAGCCTTAGTGGCAAAAACAAAGGATGTTTCTTTCAATTCCCTGCTTTGTAATACTTCTCTTTCTCTTATTTATAAAACTCACCATGGTGTGCCAAGAATGTTTAACTGAAAAACACCAGATGAAAGGGGCTGAGCTATCACTGAGATGTTATAAATTGGAACATTTAATTTAGACTTGTGCATCAGACTTGTGGTTAATTTAGAACAAAATTCCCTGAAAAATTGATGATTGGGAGCAGAATTGGTTCCATTGGTCTGGCGCTACAACATTTAGTTTTCTATGTAACTGCGGGGTTTGGAATTAAAAGGCCCCTTGCCTAGTATGGGGCATGTGGGTCCTACATGCACACGTTAAGGAGATACTGAAATTAGGGCTTGAAATTCCCAAATGGTCTTGTGTGAGAAAAGAGTTTCACAAGAGCCCGGTGGCTTAAGCTGGTCCTGTTGTCACTTTACCACAGTGGAGCACTAGCATCCCGAAGTCAGGGAAGGACTGGCCAAAGCAAAGAGAGACTGACTTGGTGGACAGCAGGGAAGGATGAGACTTTTTTCCCCAGCCATGCCTCTCTGCTTTGGGGGGAAGCAGAAGGCATTTTTAAAAAATATAAATTTTTTTTGTTTTGCTTTTACTTTTTGATACTGGTGACAACTTTTAACAGGCCAATAAGTTTTGTTCAGATATTGTAATTATGATCCCTAACAGCATATTCAAAAATATTCAGGGTCAACACTGTATTTGCACACCATCTAATGTCTCTAAAAATGTTCAATTTGATACATTTATGAACAGAACTTTGGGGCTGATTCCAAGGAGGCTCAGATTCTGCACATTTATTGGCAGCTTTTGCTGTTAAATTCAGTGACATCGAGCAATGCCAACCACACTACCCCCCAAGTGCAGTAGTGAATAAATGTAGTAAGTTAGGTTTACTTGATTTTTAATTCTGAGATGAGAAAAAGAATCCAAGAAAGGCCAATTTGTTCAGAAACCTAGGATCTCCATTCATGTTCTAACACTAAAACAAATCTATGAAGGCAAACATATGGATACTTGAAAATACCTGGAAGATTGGAATGTTCAGTTTTCAACAAAGAGCTTTGCCACTGTGTGTAGAGAACACCAAAAGGAAGCTTGCTCTCTCAGCAGGAAACACACATTTACTAAGCTCATCAGACTGATGAGTAAAATCCGAACTTCAACATACTGATCTAGATGAGTAACACAGTATTCTTCAGACCTGAGTCCTTCATTAGCATAATAACAGCTGCATTTTCTACTAGCAGGTATATTATATATCTAACCATATTCTGGGTTATAAAACAAGTCTCAACAAATGTAGAAGAAATCAAGGCATACAAACAAGTAATAGAAAGAACTCTGGAAAATCTCCAAATACTTGGAAACTAAATGACATACTTTATATAACTTATGGGTCAGAGAAGAAAGCAAAGGGGAAATTAGAAAATATTTTTAATTGAATGAAAATGAAAACAACATATCAACATTTATAGGATGAAACTAAAGCAACAGTACTCAAAGGGAAATTTATAGCACTAAACACCTATATTAGAAAAGAAGAAAGGTCTCAAATCAGTGACCTTAGCTTCCACCTCCAGAAACTGGAAAGAGAAGAGCCAATTAAAACAAAAGTATGCAGAAGAGAGGAAATAACAAAGATAAGAGCAGAGATCAATGAAATAGAAAATAGGAAAACAATAGAGAAAAATCAATGAAACCAAAAGCTGATTCTATGAGAGAATCAATAAAATTGACAAAACTGTAGCCACATTCTTCAGGGAAAAAAAGAGAGAAGACACAAATTACCAGTATTAGGAGATATTCCTGTAGAATAAAGATCAAAAGGATCATAAGGGAATATTATAAATAATATTTTGCCTATAAATTTGACAACTCAGATGAAATGGATAAATTCCTTGAAAGACACAAATTACCAAAGTTTATTCAAGAGGAAATAGAAGGCCTAAATAACCCTATATCTACTAAATAAATTTGTTGTTAAAAATCTTCCCACAAAGAAAATACTGGGCCCAGATGAATTCACTGTGAAATCTACTAAATATTTAAGGAAGAAATAATACCAATTCTACACAAACTTTCCCAGAAAATGGTAGAAGAGTAATACTTTTACAACTCATTTTATGAGGATAGCATTACCCTGATACAAAAGCCAACAAAGAAATTACAAAAAAAGAGAAAACTATAGACCAATAACCCTTATGACATAAATGTAAAATCCTTAATAAAATATTATCAAATTAAATGCAACAATATATAAAAAAGGATAATACACACACTGTTGTTTAACAAGGGTGCTAAGTCCATTCAATGGGGAAAGAAGAGTCTCTTCAATAAATGATGTTGAGAAAATGGAATTTCCACATGCAGAAAAATGAAACAGGACTCATAAACCATGCACAAAAACAAATTCAAAATAGATTAAAGACCTAAACTTGCAAACTAAAACCAGAACATTCTTAGAAGAAAATGCAGGGGCAACGCTGTTGGGCTCAGCTTTTAACAATAGATTATCTAATATAATGACAAAAGCACAAACAGCAGAAGACAAAATAAATAAATGAGACCTCATAAAAATTAAAAATTTTGTTCATCAAAAAACTTTACCAAAAACATGAAAAGACAAGCTACCCACTGGAAGAATATCTTCAGAAACTACATATTCGATAAGAATCTAATAACCAAAATACATGTAAAATTTTGACAACATAACAACAAAAAGACAAATAACCCAATCAAAAATGGGCAGAGGACTTGAGTAGACATTTCACCAAAGAGGATATTCAGATGGCCACCAACCATGTGAAAAGAAACTCTGCGTCATTAGCCATCAGAGAGATGCAAAAAAACCACAATGAGATTCCATTTCACTCCCATTAGGATAGATAAGATTAAAAAAACAAAAAAGCAGAAAATAACAAATCTTGGTGAGGATGTAGGCAAATTGGAACCCCAATCCATTGCTGGTGGGAATGCAAAATGGTACAGTGTGGAAAACAGTGTGGCAGTTCCTCAAAAAACTAAAACTAGAACTACCATATGACCCAGTAATTCCATTTCTAGGTTTAGACCCAAAAGACTTGAAAGCAGAGACTCAAACAAATACTTCTATACCAATGTTTATTGCAGCACTATTCACAATAGCCAAAAGGTAGACCTAACTGCCCATCAACAGATGAATGGATGCATAAAATGTGGGTGGGAGTGAGAGGGAAAAGGAGGGTTATTGCTTATGGAACACTGAGTTCTGGTTTACAGTGATGGAAAAATCACATTGATTAAGGGTAAGATTTGCACGGTCAATCAATGTAATGATGACAGTAAGTTGTACACCCGTAAAAAGCTGAATTGGCAAAGGTTGTGTGACTGATATATTTAGAACAACAACAACAACAACGAAAGAGCAGCTGCTGAGGCTGCTTATATACAAGCAGATAGGCACCTCATGGGATCTGGTGTCTTGGTTTGGAGGTTTAGGATCATGGTTTCAGGTGACATCCCAGTAAATTGGCCTAATAACACATTTAGTGCTTCTTTTCTATCTCCTAGTTTGCTGTGAGTGCCCGCGGTCTTAAAAGCTTACAAGTGGCCATCCAAGGCACAGCAATTGGTCTCTATTCACCTGGAGCAACAGAGGAAGAAGGAGAGTCAGGAATAGGAGGAGGATATGGAATGTGTGGCTAATTGCCTTCATGAACAACTGATTCCTTTGCCATGAAACAAGAAGAACTGGATGATGCCTGGCTACTAACACTGAATATTTTAATCGAAGATTCTATAGAAGAATCCTGATCAATAGGGGGGAAATGCAGAACAGAATTTTAAATTCTCACGGAATCCAGATTTTCTGGATCTGTGGAAGCTGGATGAACCCTCAAAACTATTGCCCTGAGATGATATTGAAATCTTAAATCAAAAATATTCCCTGAACTCTTCTTAAAACCAAATGATAGTTTAGCTTAGCCGGTAAAGAATGTCTGCCTTGAGCATTGTGCTCTTTTAAGAACCATCTATATATGATCAAACTGACAACAGCAACTCAAAAGATTAGATAGGAACCTTAGAGCTCGGTGAGTCTATGTTAATGGGGGAGGAACAACTCAGAAAAGGAGGGTGAGAATGGTTACACAACTGGAAGAATGTGATCAATGTCACTGAACTGTCCATGTAGAAACTGTTGAATTGGTGTATGTTCTGCTGTGCATATTCTCCACAACAACAAAAAATGCAATAAAAAATTTTTAAAAAGAATAATACATTACGACCCAGTGGGGTGTATCCCAGAAATGCAAGGTTTTGCATTCAAAAATCAATCATGTAATTCATCATTTTAACACACTAAAGCAGAAAAACAACACGATTATCTCAATAGATGCAAATGAAAACATTTGACAAAATTCAACAACCATTCAGCTATGAACTCTCAGCAAACTAATAATAAATGGAACATCTTCAATCTGATAAAGGGTATCTATGAAAAACCTACCTATAACATCATACGTAATGATGTAAGATTGGATGCATTTCTCCCAAGGTCAGGAACAAGGCAAGGATGTCCAATAGAACCGTTTCTATTCAACTTTGTGCTAGTAGCCCTAGCCAGTCCAGTAAGACTAAGGCAGGGTTGGGTCGGGGGGAAGGACAAAAGGAAGACGAACAGAAATTTAAAGAAAAATAAATTGGAAGGGAAGAAGTAAAAATGTTTTTATTCACAGACATGATTATTTATGTAGAAAATCTTAAAGAATCTACAAAAAAGCTACTAGAGGTAATAAATGAGTTTGGCAAGGTCACGGGATACAAGGGCAATAGTAAAAAGCGGTTATATTTCTACATAGTAGCAACAAATGATAAAAAATTAATATTTAAAATATCATTTACAATAGCATCAAAAAGCATGAACAGTTTCGTGATAAATTTAACATAAGATGCATGTACATTGAAAACTACAAAATATTGCTGAGAGAAATTAAAATCTGAAGAAATGGAGAGACACACCATGCTTACGAATCAAGCTCTGCCTATCTTGAAGATCTCATTCTCCTCAAAATGATCTGCATGTTCAATGCAGGGTTTCTCAGCAGTGGCACTATTGACATTTGGGGCTGGATAAGTCTATGTCACAGGAGGGCATCCTGTGCACTGTAGGATGTTTAGCAGCATCTGCGGCCTCTACTCATTAGGTTCCAGGAGCTTCTTCCAGTTGTGACGACAAAGAATGTCTGCCAAATAAATTTCCCTGGGGAGTGAAATCATCCTCAGTTAAGAACCACTGATTTAATTCAATTCCAATTAAAATCTCAATTGTAGAAATCTCAATTGACAAGCTGATTCTGAAATTTAGACAGGAATGCATAAGACCTAGAAAAGCTAAAACAATTTCGAAAAAAAACAAAAACCAAAGTTGCAGGACTTACTTTGTTTTCAAAATTTAATTTAAACCTATACTAGCTAAGATACTGTGATATCGGCAGAAAGATGGACATAGAGGTCAATGGAACAGAATAGAATTCAGAAATAGACGAACAGAATTGTGGCCAATTAATTTTTTGACCAGAATTCCCAGGTATCCTGCAGAAAATTAACTCAACCCTTACCTCCTAGCATATAAGAAATGTAACGTAAAATGAATCATGCTGTTGTTGTTGTTCTGTACCATCGAGTCAATTCCGACTCATAGTGACCCTATGGGACAGAGGAGAACTGCCCCAGAGGGTTTCCAAGGAGCAGCTGGTGGATTCAAACTGCCGGCCTTTTGGTTAGCAGCCCAGGTCTTAACCACTGCACCACCAGGGCTCCAAAATGAATCATAGACCTAAATATAAGAGCTAAAGGTATAAAACTGCTAGAAAAAAACCAAACGGAGAATCTTAGTGCCCTTGTGTATGGTAAAAAAAAAAATTCTTAAATAGAATACAAACAGCAAAAAAAAGAAAAGAAAAACTGATGAAGTGGACTGCATCAAAATTAATGCATCACTTCTCACAAAGTTGTTGGAGGACATGCCCCACCAAAACGAGGGAGTAAACCAAGAAAGAGAAGGGATCCAAGAAACAAGGAACTGAGCACTGGAGAAAGGTAAAATAAGTCATAGGAATGTGGCGATGAGAAGTCCTAGGATGACAGATGGACAACAGGTGTGCGGAACCAGTCCAGACTGGAGCAGGAGAAGGAAAGTCTCCAGAGGAATGTCTCCAAGAAAAAAAGGAAACAGATTACTTGAAGTATTTGGAAACACTGAGAGAAATTTTACCGCACTGTCAGAGTTTGAGAATGAATTAGTAATAGGTACTGGGAAAACTAAGTAATCGGGATGATGAAACAATGATCCTCCAGGGAAAACAACACGTTGTCCAATTTGTATAGTACACCATATGACTCAGCACAGAACATTTACATAGTCATAATAACGTAAATAATAAATATTAATTTAATCAAAACCAGTAATATAGGGTAGGATATTTAGCAACTTCTCCAAAATGGTTCTGTTTTTTTTCATCTTTAGGATTGCTCTGTGTAGCTTCTTCGGCTCTTCCGTGCTGTTAGGCTTTTGACTGTCCGTTTTTACTCGTGCCGGTTTGTGTGTCCATAGTGAATCCTGAGCCCCCTTCTAGTTTTTTTTTCTGTTCTGCTGTGAGCTCGGAAATCAGATCATCAAGCTTATTTTAACTCTGTAAAACTGTAATATGTAAAGTACAAACAACATGCCTAAGTTTTTTTCTTTTTGAGCATTTTATTGTTGTTTAAAGCTATTTATAAAGCAAGGAGTATGATACAAGTCCTGAAATGCATTCAGTAGAACATATATACATGCATGTATCAAACTCTGAGGATCAACTTTTGACAATAAATAAGTGTCTCAGGTATGAAAATCAGAAATAGCATCATTAACTTCATTAGACATCATAATTAAACTCCTCCCATGGATTTAAGGAAGTAGAAAGACTACAAAAAATGTCATTGATCTGATGGGTAACATATAATTTTATGTTTGTTAATGGGAAGTAGAAAACATTAAACCCTCCATGAAATAAAATGAAGATGACAATTGACTTAAATTGGTATACATATTTTATCGTATGATTTGATAGAAATATTTTTTAACTATCTTATTGAATATCGCACACCAAATTTGAAAGTGATCATATAAAAGCTTTGTTTTAGCTAGTGTGCCATGAAAATTTTGATATTTCTAGAAAATCATTTAAAATAATCAACCTCCTTAACCTATACAGCTTTGGCCACTACAACATATTTCTTTCCTGCTAATGACATGTCTTTAGGAAGAATACAGTTGAAAATAATAATATTTAAGTATGGGAAAAACTATTTTTAAGCTTTTTTTAAGCAGTTGCTCTCTGTGCTTTGCTTCCTCGAGAGCAATGCATGTTTTCTTTCACAATTGTCAGGGGATGGAAAAGGCCTTGTCCCCCCTGCCCATGGTACCATATATTTATATTCAGAACATAACAGTATGAGCCAAAATACTCCATTTTTAAAGCCAAGTGTCACCCTTAAGAGAAGTGCATATAAGACAGTGAGAGAGTGGCGTTTTGATTCACCATGAAAGAAGGCTTCCCCTTTGTTTGATTCCCTCCTGGATGTTACTCACCTAGTGGTGCCGTAATAAGATTTGGGATGGCTAATGAGTATGCCACGGGGCCCAGTGGTGCAGTGATTAACAGCGCTCGACTGCTAACTGAAAGGTCGGCAGTTCGAATCCACAAGCTACTCCTTGGAAACCCTATTGGGAAGATCTACTCTGGCATCGACTAGATGGCAATGAGGTTTAATGAGTAAGCCATTCTTTTGAAAGGTAGGAGAAGAGCTATTGTTAACACCAGGTGACTTCTCAAGCGGGTTAGTTTTAAGAACGACGACACAGAGAAGCTAAAAATTGAAAAACTGACTTCCTCAAAGCTAGGCATATTTGAGTACCTCTTGAAGAGCATTCGTACTCCCAATGGTATGAGAACCCCTAGTTTGAAGACCACTGGGGCGGACTTGGAGCCCTGGTGGTGCAGTGGTTAAGAGCTACGGCTGCTAACCAATAGGTCAGCAGTTCGAATCAACCAGCCACTCCTTGGAAACCCTATGTGGCAGTTCTATGAGACAGAATCGACTCGACAGCAGCGGGTTTGGCTTTTTGGTTTTTGGGGTAGACTCAAAAATGGTTAATGCGCTTTAAGAAAACATTGCCATCTAGTGGCAACTACTTCCAGTCGTAGACACAAGGACCTAAAGGTTCCCTCGACCTTCTGAAGGACACCTCTGGTTAGATTCAGTCTCAAGCAGCAAAATATCTTGCATTTATATTGTGCTTTATACTTAAAATGTGTTTCTACATATATTATGCAATTTAATATCCCAAGCAACCATTTGAGGGAATGATGTTATTTCCTTCTATGATAGATGAGGCAATTGAGAGCAAAGAGGGTAACTTATCCAAGATCATACTTTCATTTATTCGTTCCAGGTCCACTTATCAAGCACTATTACATGACTGGCATTATTCTGGGCTTAGAGTCGGGGGGTGGGTAATGGATGAGTTCAAAGACATCTAAGGCACAGGGTCTTGAGTCACTCACCATCTACTGCGGGACACAGAATTATGAAAGGTGGAGCCAGGATTTGCATCCATGGCTTCTAAAGTGTGCCATGTTCTTCCCACTAGACCATGACACAGTACACAGAAATGCCACAAGGGTGTTCGGATGACCTCTGGAACCCTGCAGTATCAGACAGGGTCAACCACGGGGAAAGGGGAAAGGTGTTTTCCAAGCAAAATGACTCACCCAATTAAAATGTCAACCAGACAGAGCGCCTGCCCTTCACTCCCCTTCTAATCTGCTTGCAATCAGCTCTGCGCTTGGAAACAAGATAAGGAGATTTATTGAAACAGGATTTAACATGAAAGTAAACGGCCTGAGTGAGAAGTCCAGGAGTTCCCCTTGAGTAGTGTATGAGCTTCAGAGCATAGATTTTATGTCTGTTTTGGCCGTTCTTGAGCCTTCCTTCCGTCCTCTCTCTGAGCTGAGGCCAGCAGCTGCGTTAGCCAGTTGAGTTCTAAGTAGGCGGCGTTACAGTAGAATAGATCATTGCGCCATACTGAGCACACGGAGTTAGGAAAAATCCACATCCATTATCAGGCATGCCTGCCTCTCCAGCTCTTGTTGAGGATCGCTCCCCAAGCTCAGTACACTACAGAAAAGGGCCATCTTCTGTTCTCTGAACATTCCAAGGTCTTGCCTAATTCAGGCCTTTGTAACATTCTCCCTCTCCCTCATTCTTCACATGGTTGGCTGCTCATCTTTCAGGTTTCAACTTAAATGTCACCTTCTCAGAAAGCTCTTCCCCGACCTCTCTGTCTTGTATAAGGTCCCCCACGTTGTCTAGGCTCTCTACCAGCACCCCACTTCTGTCCTAACAGCGTCCTATAGACCTTTTTTCTGTGCTAACTGAAACATGTGCCACCTGCTAATACGAACACAGTTCATCTGTTATACCTATTGTCTCCCCACACTGGAACGCAAGCTCTGTGAGGACAGGGGTTTGGTTCACTTCTGTTTGCCTCCCGCCTAGAACAGAGCTTGGCACAGCGTCCAAAACCAAACCAAACCCATTGTCATCAAGTCAATTCCGATTCATAGCAACCCTATAGGACAGAGGAGAACTGCCCCATAGGTTTCCAAGGAGCGGCTGGTGGATTCCAACTGCTGACCTTTTTGATTAGCCGTGGAACTCTTAACCACTGCACCACCAGAGCTCCTGGCACAGGGTAGGCGCTCAGTAAATATCTGTGAATGAATTGAATGGAAACTCTTTCCCTCTTTGTCTCATACGGCCATTCTCAATAAACACAGCAGACTGGGCTGGTTTTCTTAAATAGATTCTAACAGTTTTACTTGGCAGCTCTTGAAGCAGGACTGCTGTGTGCCTTTGTTCCAGGAAATGGACTTAAAGTCACCTTCCTAGGGCCCAAGCTTCTCTGGGACAGAAACCAGGCATTAATTAGGTGTGTCAGATTGGGCCTTCCTAGGCTGTATCTCCACATCATTTGTTAGCTCTGTTGGGCAGGATACTGGATAACGAGGTCAGGGTCTTATTCACATCTCAGGCTGGCTTTCCTCTGTTTTTAACCACAAACCGCACCCCTGTGATAAGCTGGCTTTCTGCTCTATGTGCAGCAGATTTCACCATGGGAGGATGGGCCTGGAGACAGTGGGAGTTTCCACACCATCCCTCCCCACTCCTGGATAACCAATGCCAAGTTTACATCCTACTGGTATTAAGTCAAGAATAGGATTATCTTGTGAAAAGAAGGGTTTGTATCCTGTGAAGGAGTGAAGGATGCACTGAAAGTCATCAACTTCCAGTGAGAGCCGTGGGGGCTGGGAAGGAGCAAGCTCCCTCAGCCCCATGATCTCAGGAGACCTTCATGAAGGTCGAGTTTGTCCACAGCACTACACTGGAGGTAACAATGAAGAATCCCTACGCTGCCCTCTTAGAGGGAGGAAGGCTGAATGCTTCCCTCGCTGAGGAAATTCCAGCTACCACCCAATCTCCACTCCTGAGCAGCCAGTCTTTCTGATGGAGTTGCTTGCACTCCACATCTCCACTGGCTCCCTTTCTATGCACTTCTGAACTCACTACTTCATGCTTCTGTCTTCATCTATTAATCAACCTGAACTACATTTACCAATGTAATCAAAGATGTATTCATTTCTAAACGTATAAATTAATGTGGACAGAATTGATGTTTTGTAACTGAGTCTTCACATCCATGAACATGGTAGACCTTTCCACTTGTTCAAGTCTTCTTTTGCATTCCTCAGGGGAGGTTTAAGTTTTTTATCATACAGATCGCATACATTTCTTGTTAAGTTTATTCCTCGGAATTTACCTTTCTTTCTTTCTTTTTTTTTTTTTTTAACATTGTAAATAGTGTCTTTTCCCCAGTATACCCAACTGGTTGTTATCTGTATACATAAAAAACTATTGGTTTCTATACATTAACTGAATTCTTGTTTTGTTTATAGTGGATTTACAGTTTGATTCTCTTAGGTTTTCCAGATACATAATCCTATCATCTACAACTAGTGATACTTTATAACTCCTACTTTCCAGTTTTGATACCACTAATTCTCTCCTCTTGTCTAATTGTGTTGACTAGTATCTCTAGAACAATATTCAGTAACAGTGGTGATAGTGGACATGTTTGTCTTGTTCCTGAATGTAGTGGAAATGCTTTTGTTGTTTCCTCATTAAGCATGATGTTGGCTTCTCAGTTATCGATAAATCTCTTGAATCTGCCCACTTCTCTCAGTTTTCAGTCTGTCATTCCAGTTCAAGACATAATGATTTTTCACCTGGATTACTTTAAAAGCCCTTCAACATGTGTTCTCATTTTCATTCTTCCCCCCCTTCCAATTCATTCTCCACACAGCAGCTAGTGACCTTATAAAGATGGAAATCTGATCATGTTGTTTCTCGTAAAACACTCCAGTGGCTTCCCATCCCTCAGGTTATAAAGTCTAAAATCTTCATATGATCCTGTATGATTTGACGTCCACGTACATTCCCAGTTCATCGTGTACTCTCTCTTGCTCACTTACCACAGCCCAGGTCAGGCTGGCTTTTCAGTTCCTTGAATGTGACATTTGCACATGTTTTTCTGGCTCTGCCCCCATTTGCTTAGCTAACACCGTCCTACTTACCCTTCACATTTCGGCTTCTCACTCACTTCCTCAGGAACGCCCTCCGTCACACCCTGGACTAGATGTTATCTTTTCTCATTGCACCCTCTCCTTTCTGTTCACAGTTCTTTTACCATAGCACCTTCACAGATACCTGTTTATATAATTTTTATTGTCTGTCACCTATACTAGTAGAAATTGTACTAGTGCCTGATAAGTTGAAAATTCTCAATGTCTACTCGTGAGATCTACCACCTGTCTGTCAGTTTGTCATACTGTGGTGGCTTGCATATGGCTATAAGCTGGCAGCTATGCCACCAGTATTTCAAATACCATCAGGGTTACCCATGGCGGAACGGTTTCAGTAGAACTTCCAGACTAAAACAGACTAGAAAGAAAGATCTGACAATTGACTTCTGAAAATTAGCCAATGAAAACCCCTATGGATCACAACAGAAACTGTCCAGTGTAGCACCGGAAGATGAGCCCTTTATGTTGGAAGGCACTCAAAATACACAGTGGCCACAACAATGGACTTGAGCACACAATGATCGCGACGAAGGTGCAGGACTGCAACATTTCTTTTGTTGTACATGGTCACCATGAGTCAGAGCCAATTCAATGGTAACTGACAAAAACTTGCTAAATAAATAAAAGAATATAAATTATTCACTATATATTGGAGATGCAAGCACTGCATTACTATTGTCTTCTGTAAGGAACACCTCAAGTTCTGAATGACCAGTGTTTTCGTAGGGGAAAGATAAGATAATATCAAAGCAAACAGATTAGAAAACGGGTGCAAAGATGCGCCTGGAACATATTGTTATACCAGATAGTAAGCAAATTATCAGACTACTGAGGTCATGTCAAACAGGACTCCAGAGCCGACTTGAAGATCCTCCCAATGGCCCAAGATGGGATGGTTTGAGTAGCAGGAAGAAAAATAACGACAGATTGAAACACACAAAATATGTTTATTACATCCACCATAATGATACTAAACAAACAAAAAACTCATTGTTCACCTTCAGGGGATGTTGGGGAATCACCCCATTCTTCTGAAAACTGGTAATAAAGAGCAAGAATCGAGCACTTGTTTTGCCTTTCCTGTGTTAATTGTCCACCGCGCGTCTGTCCGTTTGTCAGACTGTCAGTTTGTCAGATTGTGAGGACGGTGTAGGACCGGACAGTGTTTCATTCTGTTGCACGCAGGGTCACTATGAGTCAGACCGACTGGCCGGCACCTAACAACAACAACGTATTAATTTTACCTGTGGGTAACGAAACAGTTAATGAGGGAAAATTTTCTTTTTTTTTTCTGTGGAAGCATTCTCGCTAAAAAATGAAGAGAAATGATAGAGTTGCAATATCACGCCTTGCAACCTATATTTAATTAATGGATCTAGGTAATGATTATCAGTGTCTACTCACATCACTATCTGATATTTCAACCAGATGGAAATACACAATACAATGTATAAAGTGTCTTACAAGAAAAAAAAATTCAAACCTGAGTTTGATTAAGGCTTTAGATCTGACTACTCATTTATAGAAAATAAAGAGACAGGCCAAAAAAACAAACCGAACCCGTTGCCATCAAGTCGAATCCGACTCCTAGCAATCCTATAGGACAGAGTAGAACCACAGGGTTTCCAGGGAGCAGCTGGTGGATTTGAACTGCCGACCTCTTGGTCAGCAGCGGAGCTCTTAACTACTGCACCACCAGGGTTCCAAAGGCGACAGAGGGACATGTTAAATTATACCACCGGGATACAATGAGAACACTGAAAACCTCTGTAAGACAGAAGACCTGATTTCTTCAACAAAAAATTGTAAGGAATAAAAAGAGGGATGGAGGAGAACTTAAAGATTTAATGAGACTTAAGAGACACATCAGCCATTTGTATTGTATGGACCTTGTTTGGAAATGTGAATAGTGACGATATTTGAAGATACCAAGGAATTATTGTTTTTTTTTTTTTTAAGGTTTTATAATGGTATTGTGGTTAATACTATTTTTTAAGAGTTATTATCTTTTAGAGACAGGAAAACATTTACAGATGAAATGATATCTGGGATTTGCTTCAAAATAATCCTTGATGGAGACAGTGGGTGGGAATATAAATGAAATAAAACAGCCTATGAGTTGATCATTGTTGAGCCCGTCTTATGGGTACATGGGAATTCATTATGCAAGTGTCTCTATTTTTGTATATGTTGAAACTTTCAGTAATAGGTCAAAATTAAAACAAATTTTAGTATGAAAGAAAGAAAAGACAAAACAACAGCATTTCTTCTGGGCTTCAATATATCACACTCAGAGCTAATGCCTAGACTTGAGGAGGCATTTTTAAAAGAATACAAATCTGATTGCTGAGCTTTTAAATCTCGGCAGTCTGAGGCTGGGAGGAGCAGTTCTGTCTCGCTGACTGTGGGGAGCCAGGAACAGAGCACATTTAAGCCGCCCAGGGCCTTTCATCCTGACTACATCCAGATGATCCAGGAGGCAGGGACAGGATGAAATGACAACAGAGATTTACTCCATCTTAGTATCATCCTTTTTGCCCAAGACGTTTAAAATCTTAGCTCCAGTTCCGGAGCTCTCAGGGTAACGGGCAGCAGAATTCTCAAGAGTGAATTAGATTTCTACTGGATGAAGGTGAAGAACACAATTATTCGGTACAGACCAGTGCAGAACTTTCGGCCGTGATGGAAAATGTTTCGTATCTGAACTGTTCAATATGGCAGCCACTAGCCACAGATGGCTGCTGAGCACTGGAAATGTGACTAGTGCGATTAAGGAACTGAATTTTTAATTTAATTTAATTTTAATTAATTTTGACCAGTGGCTATTGTATTGGACAGCACAGTTCTACCCTTTGTAATATCTACAGTAAGCGCTTCCTTAATACGTCCCACTGTTAACTCAGTTACAAAGAATGCTTTATGCTTTCCAACCAAACAAGTCAGTCGACATTAATTCTAGTAGACATTCTTCTCCTATTCCTATTCGCACTCCTTCATTTTAAAAAAAAAAAAAAGACGGTGAGGATTTGTGATTCATCATCTTTTCCACAGATCCTCCAGGAGACAAACAGATGTATTCAATATCGCTGAAAGGGACGATTTAATCCACACCATCCGTTTTATATAATTTATTCATTCAAAAGTATTTAATGAGCACCTACCCTGTGCCAGGAACTGTACTCCTACGGGTATGCTGATCGCAGTGGATGCTGCCACCCCGCCCCCCACCTCAGAACCCGCTCGTTCTCCCAGCAGCTGGCTGCGTTGACTGTCATCAGCTCACAGTTGAATCCCTCTTCAGGAACTGTCCCTCTCCAAGGACAGCCCACGTCTGGTCTCTGGGGGAATATAAAGGACGGGCCCACTTGCTGAAATTTGGGACAGCTCTGAAAGCCCATCCTATTTAGGCCTCTTCATAGGACTAGCTGAGGCCTTTGTTACACCCATGTGCAGTTCATCTTCTCCCTCTGCCCAGCCCAAGCCACCACACGTGTTGTTCCCCGCAGCCTCTCTAGTAACCTTTCTCCTCTTTTCCTCCAGAGAACCTGACCTAGGACATTGACAGACCTGGTTCCTGCCCTCATGGATATCACAGTATCCTGGAAGAGATGAAGACACTGAAAGTCAGAGAGGCCGAAGGACTGCCCACGTTCACATATGGCAGGCCAGGGCTGGAGCCATTTTCCTTGCATTTAGTCTAGTGCTTTTCCCACTCTACCATGTGACCTTATAAGCAGGCTGCATTAGGAAATCTCAGTACGCTATTGGGAGTAGTGCCCAGAGAATAGGATGTCTTTCTAAAATATGAAGTTGGACAATAGACAGACTAACCTCCACTGGGAGCAGCACCGCTCTCCTTTTAGGGAGCTGCTTTTTAAATGGCCGTGCTTCCTTGGCCACAATGATTGGTTGAGACGTGGATAGCAATCATAGTAGCCTAGCCATCATTGGTCTAGGGATGGGCACATGACCCAAGCTAGGCCAATCAGAATCCTCCCCCAGGATTATTGCTACTAAATCTGGGAGAAGCAGGACACTCTCATACTGGTTAGAAGATACAAGAATGTGAGCTTAGACATCAGCTCCTCATCTTGGGAAGAAGCTGGGTTGAGAGAAGGAAGCTTCCATGCAGAGTAAAGTGGAGAAGAGACGGGTAGGATGTCATGATGGCAATTTGCATCCCTCTTTAGAGACACACCTAAGGCCAGTGATACCCCTGCCCTACCTAAGGCTTGGCTACATGAGCCAATGAATTTCCTCCTTTTCACTTAAGCGAAAGTTGAGTTTCTGTCCTGTTGTCCTGCCACCGTAGCAAAGTTATTCTATTTTCCATTTTGCCTTGACATCTCTGTTTTGCATACTGTAAAAATGGCGTGGCAGGGGTGTTGTCTGACCTCCTCTTAACTCCACAAGGAGGAAGGAGAATCAAGATCAACAGCCCAAGGCTGGTTCCTATGAGGCTGAGGTCAGACACACTTCTACCCTCCAACATTTTTACCAATTCTGACACCACCCTCCAACCTTGTTACCAATTCTGACACCACCTTCCAACATTTTTTACCAATTCTGAAACCAACCATCCCTCCCATGGCAGTTTACTTCTCTGCTGAGTTCCATAATTCATTGCAATGGCGGCACAGAACTCATAGGTAATGCTCAAGATTGCAGGGTTTATTAGGGAAGTAACAGGTTACAATTCAGGTTCAGGAACGCTCAGGATACACTTCTTCGATCAGGACAGCCTCTTCTCAGCTGTGCCCGCAGGCAGGCCTCTCTCTGGCTCTTGGCTTCTGCCCTGCTTAGGCAAGTATTACAAAGCTTTTAGACCTGCTGATAAGTGCCTCGAGGAACTCCAGTCTGCCAGCAAGATACTTGCCCAAAGGCATTCAGCTTTCTTGCTCTGTGGGCCGGGAAGAAAATGCATCATCTTCAATGTTACAGCTCTCTCTCTTTTGAGCTCCTGGTTCCAGGAGATTCTCAGTGCAGGGATCCTGAGTCGAAAGGATACACTGCCCTCCTGGCTCTTCTTTCTTGGTAGTGGTGAGAGGCCCCATTCCTGCCTCTCTGATGACTCATTTTAAGTCTAGAGGGATGGCAAAACTGACCAATCCCCTTGTTAGGGTTCCATACACCTTATTTGCATGGTCCCACCCCCACAAGGGTGCCATGCATCTTATTTACATTATTAACAAACTATCCAATCCTCTTGGTGGCCACAGCACCTCATTTGCATAGTACCACCCATCATTTGGTAGGAGTTACCAAAACTACAGCTAGAAGGGCCATATTAAGTAATTCACTGCACATACCCATTTTCACATAGTTTGTTTAATTAGTGTCTTAGTTATCTAGTGCTGCTATAACAGAAATACCACAAGTGGGTGGCTTTAACAAATAGAAATTTATTTTCTCAAAGTTTAGGAGGCTAGAAGTCCGAATTCAGGGTGCCAGCTCTAAGGGAAGTCTTTCTCTCTCTGTTGGCTCTGTAGAAAGGTACTTGTCTCTTCAGCTTCTGCTTCCTGGTTCCTTGGAGATCCCCATGTGTCTTGGCATCTATGTTACCCCATCTCTCCTCTGCTCATTTGTTTAATCTGTTTTATATCTCAAAAGAGATTGACTCAAGACACACCGTACACTAATCCTGCCACATTAACATAACAAAGATAACCCATTCCCAAATGGGGTTATAACCACAGGCATAGAGGTTAGGATTTAAAACATATATTTTGGGGGGACATAATTCAACCCATAAGAATCAGCATAAAATTTTGTATCCTGCTTTTTCACTTACCAATATTTCATTTTATTTTTTAAAGTTGACGTAATGGCCACGAGTTAATAATTCTAACAAGTTACTATACCACAATCTACTTAACTGTTTACCAAGTGTGGAACATGCAGGTCCTTCCCCCTTGCTATTATGCTTTACCTACAATGACCGGCTTGGTGCACGTAGTTTTTCTTCTCTTGAACTAATTCTGGAGTTAAATTCCCAGGCTTGGGATTGTTGAGTCCAAGGGTATGGACACGTTCATGGTTTTTGACACAAAGATGAACATTTTTTAGATGTCAGAAAAAAATTTGTTTGGATGTCAAGTTTAGAGAAAATATCAAAATGTCAAATAGTGAGGGCCTTGAGACACTCCCTCTTGCACGAATTTCCTCCAATTGGCTCTGTTTTCCGTCTTGGAGTAATTGCTGCTTGTTGCTCTTCTAGAACATCTGGAAGAAGAGCATGAGGCCTCAGTGGCTGGCTGTCCTGGGTTTTCGCTCTGCCCTGGAATGGAGGTCGAGGGTGTGGTGCAGGTTCTCACAGAGGACGGAGAGGGCTGGTGAAGCACCTGAAGGGTTTTTCAGAATACCACGCTTCCCCTACCCACAGCCAGATTCAGAATCTTGTGAAAGGTGAACAAATGTAGAAGGCGCATGTTATTTGTGGGCACTTTTCCCAATATTGACGTATATTGACATTAAATGAGCCTCCTGCATATTTTAAAAGATTAACATATCCTAATAAAAGATTAATTAGTTCACAAGGACTTTCTGCGATTGCATAAGTGAGAAATTATTCTGGCCTTTGGTCACCAAGACTATAAAGAGCTCAAGAGTAGGAGTCTACATTAGCTGAGACACCTTGTTCTAATTCCAGCTTTGCCCCCAAACAACATACTTGATCTTTGGGGGCCTTTCTGAGCCTCAGGATTGAATGTAAAAGACTGTAATATTCCTTCCAGGTCGGATAGCCGACGGCGCCTATCTGAAAGCACCTGAAGCATCTGGAATTCCAGCACATGCAGAACTGGCTAATACATTGATTGCTGTGGCTATTTCAGTATCCAGGACCATTAAAGGGAAGTGGATGTGAAAACACAAAGTTCAAACTTCACGAACTCAAATCCTGATTGCTCTTCTGCTGAGCAATTCAAAGAGCCCTCACAGAACAGGCTGAGTAAAGCCTTCTTGTGTTTAATGCTGGTGGAGAAGAAAAATGAAATGCGATGAAAAATACACTGAAGTGAACCCCACGCAGACCCTTTGCTGTTTGCAGGTCTTTGGAGGTCCACCTTACTCACGACCTTGTTCTGTGACCTGTAAGTGTCTCTGGAGCATCCAACACTCTATTGACCCCTCAGATACATTTCCCCTGTCCTGCTTATCTTGTAAAATTAACTACTGTGTTACAGATGTATGAGCCAAAGCTAATTTTATAAGAAACTTGAGTGAGAGGAAATCAATCTTTCAAGGTCCCTGAAATCTTGAGATCTTAACGAAAGGGCTAAAGAAGGTAGTTTCTTGCTTTTTGCTTCTGCTTTCCTTCTTGGTTTCAGTTCTCTTCTTCTGTAACCCTGTCCTCAGAGCTTCCACGGCATATGTAGATGCTCATAAATAAAACAATGATGAATACTATGCTGTTAGGAAGGTCAGCCTGGGCTGCCGGCAGACACCGCCAGGCTGGCTTGCGAGTGGAAATTTACAGATGATAATGAGGTGACACTTTTTCTTTAAGAGCTACTCCCACTTGGGGACTCGAAACTGTGTAGTCACCAAAACGGTGAAAAGTAGTTAAAGCTTAGATTTACTGAAAGGAGAGCTATTGATCAAGTTTATTTAGGGCGGTTGGCTCATTCCACACATTATCACCGTTTACTTTTGGCAATCACGGTCACTTCAATACTTATGAGTGGTCAAATTTACTTAATGCTGAGTTACAAAATCCTGGGCTATGCCCATTACTGTAAGCCCAATCGGAACGTGTGTGCAAGTTTAAAATTCTAGGAATTGTTTTCAGTTTCTCTCCTGGTTATGAGATTTTGTGTGTGTGTTTTTGTTATGTAAAACTGAAGCCTAATGACTGTTTTGGAAAGATCTAGGCAAAGGGTCATGACAACAATTCAGCTATTTAGCACAACTCTCTGTAAACAAACCACCAGAGAAAGGCTTAAAGTGAAGTAATAATTCCGGCTCATTGTCAATGAATAAACACCACGTATCTATAGACATGTTTAACTAGCTCCTGCACTCTTTTCAAATAAAAACTAACGCAAAATAGCATTTTGTGACTTGAAGGCAATTGCCTACACGGCTGAGCTGTATGTCTTCACGAGTTGTATGATTTAAGTGTGGACTTAGGTATGGAGCATACGAGACTGGATGAATGTTTTGAAATGAACACTTATTTCACACAGTAGGCAAATAAGGTGGGGAATAAATGCTGTCAAGTAACAATAAGGCAAGCCAACTGCAATCTGCGAGAGGTGTAAACAAACCATCCCTCAGCACCAGGGAGGGGCAACTTAATCCAGACAGGAGGACAAGCTTCACAGAGAAGGGAGGTGGCTTCTGAGGTGCCCTGGAAAGATGAGTACTGTTTTGATTAACAGAGGAGAGGCGACAGCCAGTTAGAGGAACAGCAGGGGCAGAGAGGTGTGAAAACATATCAAGCACTGCATGAGCTAGGCTTGCGTGAGGAAGACGTCAAAGGGGTCACTATGTAAAAGGTGGGGCTGGAATTGTGGGCGCTCATCGTGTAGCGCCTCAAATAAACCCATTGCTGTCGAGTCAATTCCGACATATAGCGACCCTACAGGACGGAGTAGAACTGCCCCACAGAGTTTCCAAGGAGCGGCTGGTGGATTCGAACTGCTGACTTCCTGGTTAACAGCTGAGCTCTTAACCACTGTACCACCAGGTCTCCAGAGCCTCAAATGTTGACCTAAATAGTATGAATCCAACAAAGAAAGATAATTTTTTCCCCACCTTTTTGTGTCTTCATTTTTTTAAATTAAAAAATACGTATACATTATAAAATTTTAAATACTGTAGAATGGTGAAAAGTAGGAAAAATTCCACAGCGCCAGAGTTAACCATTGTTAGGGCAAATGAGTGTTATTAAAATTTTAAGAGAGATTGCCTGGTTGCCAACCAAAAAGTTTGTCTCTGTTAATAATCCCACCAAGAGTATGCGGTTGCTTGTCTTTCCACTTATTTGCCAACACTGGGTTAAACACGGCTTGTCTATGGCACACCAATGAGAATTATGAATCACTTACAGAAAAGAATGATCTATAGTGTTCCCTCACGTCTTTGATCACAGAATCTTACTTTTGAGTTGCATCTTCCAGGACTTCTTAGAAGAACATGTTTCTGGGGAAACACCGTAGGAGACAACATACTTTCTGAGAGCTGAGACATTATCGTATCTATTTGTTCACGTATTTCCTGAAGAACATCTTGCTCCCAGTAGGTATTCAACACACTTCAATAGGCAGAGATTAAGTTGAGGGCATTCTAGGTGCAACAGTGAAAGGGGAGGAAGGCCTGGGTCATGCTGCTAAGTTGAAATGCCGCCTTCATCATGACTCACCCAGGCATCCCCAGCACCCAGCACGCACATGGCACCAAATAGGCCAAGGAACATAATAGACAGGAATGGTCTATTGCCGCTCTTTTGAAAATAAAAACTGGTATGATCATCATATCTATGTTTTAGATATTAACTCTGGTGGCAATAAGGAGAAAGGACCGAGAGCAGAAAGTCACAGAACTCCAAGTATAGTTTGAAAACCATTAGGTGGTGCTTCGAGGAAAGAGTGATTAGCTGTGTATTTAACACTGTTGCTGTATAGATTAACTTGACATGTCATTATATATTAAAGTCGCCAAATATTAGTATAACAAATTCTGGATTTGTAAGAACTGAGCATGACCTGCAGCTGTTGTTGCTGTGTGATGTTGAGTTAATTCTGACTCACAGAGACCCTATATGGCAGAGTAGAACTGCCCCCTGGGGTTTCCTAGTCTGTAATCTTCATAGGAGCAGATCAGCAGGTCTTTCTTCCCAGGAGCTGCTGGTGCTTTCGAACCGCTGACCTGACCTAAAGCGAGGGCCTGACCTACAGCTAGGTGAGTATATGCCCCAGTTGTCTTGAAACAGTACAAGTTTACACCATTTTTTTCAAGAATAATTATGCCGCCTTTCACTCTCAAAAGTGTCCTGGTTTACACAATAAATTATAGGATCACCCTGCTATTGTTAGTTGTCATCAAGTCAATTCCGACTCATGGCCACCCCATGTGTGCAGAGGAGAGTGCGCCATTGGGTTTTCAAAGCTGTGACCTTTCAGAGGCAGGTCGCCTGTTCAGTTTTCCAAGGTGCTTCTGAGTGGGTTTGAACCACAAACCTTTCTGTTAGTACTTGAGCACCTAACCGTTTCTGCCACCAAGGGACTCCATATGATCACCCTACCTATAGCCAAAATAGATTTAATGGCAAACTATTCTGAGAAATCTGTGTTTCAGAACTATCATAACTAATGGCTTAATGATATTTCATAGTTAACTCAAAAAGCTTTGCGCTAATTCTAAGAACCGTGGCTCAGACGGTTTCTGACCCATATACTACCTTCCTTTTCCTAGGCAACATTGTATTCCACACATTATAGATCTTTTCCCCTGTTGATTATTCTTTCCTTTTCCTCAATTTTAAATGTAAAGCATTCTCAATAAAGAAAACTCCATAAATACAGAAGAGTTCAAACAAACATATCATTTCACCAACCATATAAGCATGGTTAATATTAAAACAAAAGTGGTATCATATTGTTTTGTAGCCATCTTTGCTCACTTATCTGCCCGTCAGATTTTTTTAAAAAACTTTTTATTTTTAGATAATTGTAGATCACATGCAGTTGTAAGAAATAATACAGAGATCCCGCGTACCCTTTACCCAGCTTCCCCCAATGGTAACTTCCTGAAGAGTTATAGTACAGTATCACAACCAGGTGATTGATACTGAAATAGACAAGATCCAGAACATTTCCATTGCTCTTACCTCCCACCCCAACCCCTCCTTAACCCCTGGCAGCCACTAATCCTGTCTCCATTTCTGTAATTTTGCCATTTCAGGAATGTTAGATAAATGAAATCGTACAGTATTAGTCTTTTGCAATTGGCTTTTTTCACTCAGCATGATTCTCTGGAGATTCATCCAGGTTGCTACGCGTATCGATACCTGCTTCTTTTTACTGCTGAGTAGTATTCCAATGGATGTATCTACCAGAGTTCATTTAAGTCACTCACTGGCCGGAGGACAGGCGAGTTGTTCCAGTTTTGGGCTATTATGAGTAAAGCTGCTATAAAAATCCATGTACAGGTTTTTGTGTGAACATAAGTTTTCAAATATCCAGGAGTACTATTGCTGGCTCCTATCATAGCCGCATGCTTATTTTTTTAAGAAACTGACAAACTCTTTTCCAGAGTGGCTGTAGCATTTCACATTCCCACCAGCAATGTAGGAGTGATCCAGTGTCTACGCATCTTCACCAGCGTTTGTTGTTGGCACTATTTTTTATAACGTAGCCATTCTGATAACCGTACCTGTTTCCGTCAAGTTGAGTCCAACCATAGCAACCCCATAGGACAGAGTAAAACTGCCCCATAGGGTTTCCAAAGAGTGGCTGGCAGATTTGAACGGTTGATCTCTTGGCTGGCAGCCGAGCTGTTAACCACTGGGCCACCAAGGCTCCAGCCATTCTGATAGATGTGTAGTAATGCTTCGTTGTAGTTTAATTTGCATTTCTCTAATGGATAATAAAGTTGAATATCTTTTCAGGTGCTTATTTGCCATCTGTGTATCTTCTTTGGTGAGATATTTCTTCATGCCTTTTGCTCATATTTTAGTTGAATTGTTTGATTTTTAATTGAGTTTTGAGAATTCTTTATGTATTTTAGATACAAATCCCTTGTTGGATATGCGGTTTGCAAATATTTTCTCCCTCCATAGCTTGTCTTTTCATCCTCTTCATACAGTCTTTTGCAGAGCAAAAGTTTGTAATTTTGATGAAGTCCAATTTATCTATTTCTCCTTTTATGGGCCACGCTTTAGAACTCTTTGCCTAGCCTTAGATCCCAAAGGTTTTTTTAGAATTTTATAGTTTTACGTTTAAGTCCATGAGGCAGAAGTTTAGATTGTTGATTTGATTCTTTTTCTCTTTTCTAACATGCATTTTGAGTTCCTGGGTGGCACAAACGGTTGAGCACTTGGCTACTAACCAAAAAGTTGGTGGTTCAAATCCATCCAGAGGCATCTCAAGAGAAGGTCCTGGTGATTTGCTTCTGAAAGATCGCAGCCACTGGAAACCCTATGGAGCAGTTCTGCTCCGAAACACTTGAGTTCGCCATGAGTCAGAATCAACTTGAGGCAACTTTTTAAAAAAAATAGTTATTTAGTGCTACAAATTGCCCACTTAGTACTCCTTTAGCTGTGTTTCACCAATTCTGAGATCTTGTATATTCATTTTTATTCAGTTCAATGTATTTTTTTCCTTGAAAAGTTTTTATTATGGTATAATGCATATAACATAAAATTAGCCCTTTTAACCATTTTAAAGCATATATTTACTTCAGTAGCATTAATTACATTCACGATGCTGTGAATCTATCACCACTGGCTATTCCCAAAATGTTTTCATCACCCCAAACAGAAAGTTGGTACCCATTAAGCAATGCCTCCCAGTTACCCCTCCCTGCAACCCTTGGTAACCTCTAACCTTTCTGTCTCTGTAGAATTTGCCTATCCTACATATTTCATATGAGTGACATGGTACAGCTTTTGTCCTATTGTGTGTGGCTTATTTCACTTAGCATACTGTTCTCAAGATTCATCTACGTTGTAGCATTCCTTTTATGGCTGAATAATATTCTATTGTGCATATAAACCACATTTCCCTTGGCCATTCATCTGTTGATGGACACTTGGGTTATTTCCATCTTTTGGCTATCATGACTATGGCTGCTATGAACATTGGTGTATCTGTTTGAGTCTCTTTTCAATTCCTTTGGATATATACTTAGGATTGTTCAATGTATTTTTTAGTTCCCTTGAAACTTCCTCTTTGACCCATGGGTTATTAGAAGTGAAAGTTTAGTTTCCAGGTGTTTATAGAGTTTTCTTTTATCTTTCTGTTATTGATTTTTAGTTTGATTCCATTGTGGCTAGAGAACATATCCTGTACAATTTCAATTCTTTTAAATTTGTTGAGGTGTGTTTTACAGCCCAGGATGTGGCATATTCTTGGTATATGTTCCACAGGCATTTGAAAAGAATATATATTCTGCTGTTGTTGGGTAGAAGGTCTTATCACATTGATTTGATTCTGTCCATTGATGGTATTGTTGAATTCTTCTTTATCCTTGATGATCTTTTGTTTAGTTGTTCTATCAATTGTTAAAAGAGGGATGTTGAAGTCTTCAACGTAATTATTGATTTGTCTATTTCTCCTTTTAGTTCTATCAGTGTTTGCCTCATGCTTTGTAGCTGTGTCGTTTGGTGCATACGAATTTAGGAATGCTATGTCTTCTTGGGGGAGCCCTGGTGGCTCAGTGGTTAAGAGTTTGGCTGCTAACCAAAAGGTCTGCCGTTCAAATCCACCAGCTGCTCCTCGGAAACCCTATGGGGGCAGTTCTACTCTGTCCTATAGGGCCACTATGAGTCGGGATCAACTCAACAGCAATGGGTTTTGTTTTGGTTTGGTTTATGTCTTCTTAGTAGATTGATCCCTTTATCATCATATAACGTTCCTGTCTGCATCTGGTCTTCTTTTTCTTAAATCTACTCTCTCTGGTATTAATATTACCATCTCTGCCTCTTTTTTTTTTTTTTTTTTGGTTATCAAATGATCCTTTATTGAAATATTTTCTTTTGTAGTTCTTAGCTAGCGGGGCATTCCACAGCACAACTGTTGATGTCACCTATGATGTCATGAGGGTGGCGGCCATCAACACTGCAGTCCACAGACTGGGCGGTTCCCAGGATCTCTTTAATAGTTCCAGAGAGTTCTCTGGCTAAAGATCAGTGTCGAATTTGAAGGACAATGCTGACAATCTCATCAAAAGTGATATTTCCACTGTGCTTAATATTTTTCTGCTTCTTTCTGTCTCTGGGTGGTTCCTTGAGGGCTTTGATGATCAGGGCAGAGAAAGAAGGCACCACCTCAATCGCCTGTCTGTTCTGAATGGTCAGTTTCTCCTTAATCCTTTGTCACTTCCAGTCACTGGTTGCCTTGGCCATGTCATCACCAACTGTTTTGGAGACAGATCTATTTAAGGGGCCTATCATGTGGGCCAGAGTGCATGTGACACTGACTTCCCCACTGGTGCACCTCAGGTAAATGACTTTGATATCATTGGGGTCAAACTTGGGCAGCATGGAGGAGGCGGCTGGTGTCAGATGAACCCAGATGTGGAACGACCAAAGAAAGTAGCACCTAGGCCTCCTATGTCAATTTTTTTTACATGTTCTATAAAAAAATTATGGGCTAGTATTGGCCATTTTGAATTGGACAATCATATGGTATACTATGCCGGGAATGACAAATTGAAGAGGAATGCTGTTGCATTCATTGTCCAAAAGAATATTTCAAGATCTATCCTGAAGTACAACACTGTTAGTGATAGGACAATATCCATATGCCTACAAGAAAGACCAGTTAATATGACTATTATTCAAATTTATGCACCAACCACTAATGCCAAAGATGAAAAAAATTGAAGATTTTTACCAATTTCTGCAGTCTGAAATTGATTATATGTATATTTACCTTATGGTGTTATCATTTTACCAGTCTGAGTGAAATATACAAACCTTACCTTCCTTTATATTTCTTTACTCTTCCTGTTCATAATTGTCTTAAATCTTTTCTCTGTATACATTTAAAACCACATTAGACAGTGTTATCATTTTTGCTTCAACTGTCAAACATAATTTAGAAAACTTAAGAGAAGGAAAGTGTATTGTATTTATACATATTTTTGCTTACTGTTTTCTTCCTTCCTGATATTCCAAGATTCCATCTTTTATTGTTTCCCTCCTGTTTATTGAATTTTCTTTAGCCATTTTTTTTAGGGTAGGTTAACTACAGACAAATCCTCTTAGTTTTCCCTTTTCTGAGAATGTCTTGACTTCCCCTTTATTCGTAAAGGATATTTTTGCTGTGTATAGGATTCTGGGTTGATAGTTCTTTTGTTTCAGCTCTTGAAAAATGTTGTGCCACTTCTTTCTTGCACCCATGGTTCCTGATAAGAAATTCTCTGTCATTCCAGTTGTTTTTTCCCCTACAGGCGGCCCTCTGTATCTGTGGGTTCCGCATCCGTGGATTCAGCCAACCACAGATCAAAAATAGTTGACAAAAAAAGTTCCAAAAAGTAAAACTTGAGTTTGCTGCACGCTGAGCCCTATGCTGAATCCACGTGACTGAAATGATGTGTCAGCACACCCTGCTGTAGCCTCCCACCATTTCACAGATCCTCAGACTCTCTCTGGCACTTGTTATTTGAGCATTGTTCACCTCATTTTTTTCATTCGTGTGTGCACCCTTTATTTCTGTGAAAAAATGGCTTCTAAAAATTAAGTTGTCAAAGCAGTCCCTCAAAGGCTAAGTGTCAGGGGATTGAGGAGAGCGAGAGGAAAGTGTTTAAGGCTAATAAGAGTTGGCTGGTTAGCTATGTAAAGTGCTACATCCTCAAGAACTTCAAGATCACAGGTGAATCGACATTCGCTAGTGCCCAGGCAGCCTCTGTGTTCCCAGAAGAGCTCAAGAAACTCCTAGAAGAGAAAGGCTACCCTCCAGAGCAAATCTCCAGTTGTGATGAAACAACTATTTACATAGCATTTACATTGTATTGTGTTAGGTATTATAAAGGAGCCCTGGTGGCGCACTGGTTAAAGCAATCGGCTGCTAACCGAAAGGTTGGTGGTTCGAGACCACCAGCATTTCAGAGGGAGAAAGATGTGGCAGTCTGCTTCCTAGAGATTTACAGCCTTGGAAACTCTATGGGGTCACTATGAGTCGGAATTGACTGGATGGCAGCAGCTTTGGGTATTATAAGTAATCTAGAGATGATTTAAGGTATACAAGAGGATGTCCGTAGGTTATATGCAAATATTATGCTGTTTTATATAAGGGACTTGAACATCTGTAGATTTTGCTGTCGGGGGCGATGGGGGGGGAGGCTCTCCTGGAACCAGTCCTCCAAGGATAGGGAGGTACGACTGTATAGGTAAAGTGTTATTTCTCTCTTGCTACTTTCAAGAGTTTTTCTTTGCTTTTAGTTTTCAGAAGTTTAACTACGATGTGTCTTGGTGTAGATTTCTTTGGGTTTGTCTTGTTTGGGCTTTGCTCAGCTTCTTGAATCTGTAGGTTTATGTCTTTTGCCAAATTTGGGATATTTTCAGCTGTTATTTTTTCAAGTAATTTTACTTTCTTCTCTTTCTAAGACTCTGATGACACAAATGTTAGATCTTTTGTTATAGTCCCACAGGTCCCTTAGGCTCTGTTCTTTTTTTTTTTTTTTTTCCTTCAGTCTATTTTCTCTTTTTTGTTCAGACTGGGAAATTTCTATTGTTCTATCTTGCATTTCACTGATTTTCCCTCAATGTTTGCTTGCCAACTGTGCCCTCCCCTGCCCTATTCTGATTTTTTTTACAACAACCTGTAAAAAAAAAAGAGTCTGTCTCCTCCATTCTGCTGTTCAGCCCATCTACTGAGTTTTAAATTTTGGTTATTACATTTTTCAGTTCTAAAATTTTCATTTGGTTCTTTGTTATATCTTGTTTCTTTTCTGAGATTTTCTTTCTTTTTTGTTTTTTCCTGAGACTTTCTAATTCTCCATCTGTTTCAAGTATGTTCACAATTGTTCATTGAAGCATTTTTATGATAACTGCTTTAAAATCTTTGTCAGATAATTCTAACATCTCTGTCATATCAGTGTTGATGTCTGTTGATTGTCTTTTTTTTCCCCTTCAGTTATAAATCTTTTTGGTTCTTGGTATGAGAAATGATTTTTTATTGAAACCTGGACGCATTAGGTGTTATGCTATGAGACTCCAGATCTTATTTAAACCTTCTCTTTTACTGTTTCTTTCTGACACCACTCCAGCAGGGGAAGGGTAGGGAGGTGCAATCTTGTTATTGCTAGTTGAAGGAAGATGTGCAGTTTCCCCACTCAGCCTCTGTTGACATCTGAGTAGGGGGTGCTTCTCATTATTGCTGGGTAGAAATGGGAGTTCTGGCTTCTTACTAGCCCTCCACTGATAACTCCCTGGCAGGGAGGGGTAGGGGTGCCTTGTTACTTCTCCCTATGTGACCTGCCTCTAATGGCCTCATTACTGCTTGGAGGTAGTGAAAGTCCTGACTCTCCACTAGGCCTTCTCTGACACTATGCAGTCAGAGGGAGTAGTGTTGAGGCACCTCACTGCAGTCTGGTGAAAGTAGAAGCAGTGGCCTACCTCGGGAATTACACTGGTCCTGTGTGTGTGGCACCACTGAGCAGTTTCTATTAACCCGGTACAGCCCAACGTCCTTCCTCAAGCAAGGTAATGTGTTAATTAAAAGATTAACAAGCTTACTTGTATTTTTGAGCTGATATTATGGTAAAGTTATCTAAAAGAGGAGTGTCAGATGTTTGGACAGGGTGCAATGTCAGTGCTTGCCATAGGCGCCATTTTCTTTAGACACGCCGCTGGTGGTGCTGGGTTAATAGAAACTGCTCAGTGGTGCCACGCACCCAGGGCCAGTGCAGTACCTGCCACAGCTGCCACATCTGCCGTCCCTGGTTAAGCCTCTGAGTGGAAGTATAGGCTCCCCACTTGGCCTCTGCTGGTGCGGGTGGGTTTGGAGCTACAGTTTTTTTCTGTATTGTTTGGCTGGAGTAGAGCATTATTGTCTAAAGGCTTTCTGTCTTGCTAGGCAGCCCCTTTCCTGGTCACCTGGTCAGAGAGAACAGGCTTTTGTTGGGTCTTTATTTTAATCTGTACCTGTGGCCAGCTTCTGTAGTTCCAAGTGTGGGATATATGAGGCAAAAAGACAACTCTAAGAACCCATCACTGTGTTGTTCCACGGGTCAAGGTACTTAGCCAGTCTGTCTTCTCTCCACCTTTCAGAATCTTCTTAGGTTTTCAGATCATAGACCTTTTTTCCCCTCAAGTGATTGGATATTTATTTTCTTGTTCATTCTTTTTATATTTTTCAAATTTTCTACAATAAAAATGAAATACATGATGGAAAGGGGAACGCAAGCTTATGTTAAAGGCTTATGATTACATGTTGATAAATTTAAATGCTACAGCTCCTAGGGAATACTAAGAGGTCAGATCATCGACTGTTAAAGTGCGAAGCGATCTTGGAGATCATCCTGTTTAATCATCTTAAGTCCAATGTTACAGCTAGCTAGTGGTAATGTTGGTAAGAAAAGCTAGTGTTCAAAGCTCTTTTTTAGTGCATCACTTTGCCTCAATCAGATGGCTTTGTTTCATTTTATTAGATCTGTATTCAAATTAATTAGAATTTTTTTCCTCCAGCTGCTCAAATTTGTCCAGTAAGTAATCAAACTTCATTTGTAAATTAAATTTAGGAATCATTTTCTACGTATAAATTTGAACCCAAACAATTTTTTTAACAAAAAGGTACAGAATATCTACTTTATATAAAACACTGTGCTGGTATACTTTGTGAAATGGGTCATGTAACTGCTGTACTCCAATAATGTTCCATCTCAAAAACCTCTGACTTGCAAAAATGTTCCAGTTATTTGTATTCAATGGCCAGCTATAAACTTGATGCTGCTCTTTTAGGAAACTTGTTTGTTTCCACATGCTTTTTCTTCTTCTTCTTCTACTGGAGTACCTGCCTGGTTTTAAATACTTCATCAATGAATGACTCCATTGATATAATTTCTAGTGGAAGATGTTTATTTAATCTAGTTTAGAAATAGCATCAGCTGTACAACTAAGATTTCCAAGAAAATTTCCTAAATTGCTTCATAGATAAGCTCAAAGGATTTTTTTTCCTCCCAAGTATTATGCAGATACTAAATATAAAGCTATATTATTTAGTCTGTCAAAACTCTGTAATATGAGTAATTATTAATTTGTATTCCTAATTGCAAGTTAGGAAGGTCTCAAAGGGATTAATTGTAACAGTTCTGGGTAGCATCTTTTTCTTTTTTTTTTAAATGAAGTGAAAAAAGATTTTTTTTTTTTTGCAAAAGTTTATATTTGTGCATTTAGAAAAACCTGAAAAAACTGACAAGCGAAAACACCCTAAAAACATTCTTAATACCACCAACCCAAAGATGTAATACCTTGATATGTAGCCTTCCAGACCTTTTCCCAGGACATATTTAGATATATATGTGTATGAGTGTTTTTGTAGAAAAAAACCCTCAGTTTTTCTACAGGATTTAGCATGGGAACGGGGCTCTTAGGCTTTTTGGAAAAAAAGGAAATATGTCATTATACATAAAATCTATTTTTGGGTTTGTGTTATTAATCTTTTTTTAATATGTTAACATTTTAGGTGTAGACTTTTAGACTTGCACCCAGTCCTCACTTATTTAGAGGGTTAGGTTCCAAAAACCAAGTTGTTATGTAAAAATTGGCGTTATGTGAAAATGGAAAATGACCAGATCAGATCACAAAATGGAGGATGACTACATCATTACATAACTGCCAAATTACCCCATTACATAACTGCCAAATTATATGTTTACACAACTGCCAAACCACTGAGAATCATAGCCCAGCCAAGTTGGCACATTACCTTAATCATCACAGCCAGCGTTACTCTTGTATGTCGTTAATGCACAAAATAACTGGATAGTAGATTTTTTACTATTGCCATAAATGCAAAATGTCGGATAACAGGATAGTTGATGTAAAAACAGCACGGAGGCTGTGTCTGACCTCCTCTAATTTCATGAGGAAGAAGGAGACTCAAGAGCAACAGCCCAAGGCTGATTCCTGTGAGGTGGAGGTCAGACATGCCTCCTCTCTCCACCATCTTTACCAATTCTGACACCAATCATCCCTTCCACAGCACTCTCCACTTCTCTGCTGGGTTTGACAATTCACTGCAGTGGCCACACAGAACTTACAGACAATACTCACGATTATGGTGTTTATTAGGGAAGTAACAGGTTACGGTTCAGGTTCAGGAACACTCAGGATACAGTTCTTCCATCAGCTCAGCCTCTTCTCAGCTGTGCCCACAGGCACACCACTCCCTGGCCCCTTGGCCTCTGCCCTGCTTGGGCAAGTGTTACAAAGCTCTTTTCACTCTGATGATAAGTGCCATAAGACATCCCACACCACCAATAAGCCTCAGCCTGAAGGCGCTCAACTCTAGCTCCGTGGGTCAGCAAACCTAGCTCCACCAAGTGCCCAGAGGCACCCTACTCTGCCTGCAAGCCTCCTGCCCAAAGACACTCAGCTTTCTCACTCCGTGGGCCGGGAAGTCCAATGGGCCATTTCTTGTCACTCTCCTGCCACCGTCTCTCTGCCACTGCTTCGCACCATCTTTAATGTCGCAGTTCTCCTTCTCTCTTCTGATTCCAGGAGCTTCTCAGGGCAGGGATCCAGGGTCCAAAGGATACACTGCACTCTTGGCTGTTCTTCCTTGGCAGTGGTGGGACCCTCTCTTTCCCTCCTCTGGGTTGGCTCATTTCAAACCCATTGGGATGGCATAACTGACTAATCCCCTTGGTGGGCCACAATTACCTTATTTGTACAGTCCCACCCAACCACCTGGGTGGGAGTTACAAGACTGTGGCGAGAAAGGCCATAATCGAACTCACCAAGTAAGTACTTTAAGAATTTGAAGTATGGTTTTAAAACTATATCTCAGTTTTTATCATGCAGGAGAGGACTCCGGAATCCCTGGGTGGCACAAATGGTTAAGCACTCAACTACTAATCAGAAGATTGGCAGTTTGAACCCACCCACCCGGAATCGACTTGAAGGCAACGAACAACGACAAGCAGAGAGATTCAAGGTAATATGCTCCTGGACAGGAAGAAATGTGCATTGATTAGGAATGACACACTCATATATTAAAGTTGCTTTTACCTCTTCAGAATAGCGTCTAGTTAACTGGTCCATTTCTGGAATGAATCACTATAAATTCTCTTAATAAATTAATAACAACCACACTAGAAGTTAGTTGGGGTCGATATATTTTTTAGTAGTCCTTCAGTCATAGCCTTACGCATGTCTGAGAAGACACAGCTGCTTTTATTGTCAAGCAAGCTGCATCAATATTCTACAAATGTTAAAGAGGTAGAATAGTAAAGGTAGTAACTCCAGTAGGAAGTTTGGACGCTCACATTAACGGAGGTTGTGTCCCGGGCTCTGTGCTGTTCCCCACTCTCCTGGTTAGATTAATTCACAGCTTTTCTGTCATTACACTCAACTTTGCAAAAGAGCCCTCCTGATGGAGAGAGCAGGGTCAGAGTCTCCTTGAGCACTTCGCGAAGGGTGTGCCATCACATCTTTCGTATGTCTTTTCCAATTTTTGGAAACCCTGGTGGTGTAGTGGTTAAGAGTTCGGCTGCTAACCAAAAGGTCGGCAGTTGGAATCCACGAGGCGCTCCTTGGAAACCCTCTGGGGCAGTTCCGCTCTGTCCTGCAGGGTCGCCAGGAGTCGGAATGGACTAGAGAGCAGGTTTTTCCCAATTTTGTGTGTGCGCGGCCGACTCCCATGACAGACTTGCGTGACCCTCGGCTGGGTTAGTATCTTGGTCGATATTTCTGTACATCTTTGAAGTTTGGGAAGATCACCTGAATGAACAGTTCTTGGCAGTGATATCACCAGTCTTTCAGTGTGTATATCAACGTTAATGCAGCGCACACACACACACACACACACACACACACGCATCACCTCCATCTCCTTCTCTTTTTTTTGTCTCTTTTTCCTCAGAAACCGTCATGTATGAAATCATCATAATGCTTAGTTTCTTTGGTGAATTTTATTATAAAAAAATCACATGCATCCCGCATGATGTTTACTGAGTATAGTTAACATACAACAAAATGCATCCATTTTCACTGCTTGGTGCACTTATACAAGTGTATACACTTGCATTTCGCATGATTTTTAATTTGGAGAGATGGGTGACCTGAACTCAGTCCTAAACTGGTCACTTACTAGCCAGGTGGCCTTAGGCAAGTTAGCTTATCAAAGCCTCAGTTGTTCTCTCTGTAAAATGAAGATAATGGCTCTCACAGAGTTGGGAAGGTTCGCTGAAGTATTGAACAGCAGTGCGCAGCATACAGCTAGCTCTCAATTCACTTTTTATTACTAGGTGGGATAAAAATAAACTTCATATTTCTAGATTTCTACCTGGGGCTTCCCAAATAGAAATCTATGAATTCTTCCCTTTTCTCATCATTCCTTCCTCAATTCCGTTAACCATGTTCACCTGTTCTTTACACCAGAGGCAAAAGAATCAACAGAGAAACAGCATGATCATGTACCTGGTTTCCCCACAACTCTGAGAACTTTCACTGCGCCCTCGTCAGCAGGTATGCTTATGCTCACCTCTCACTCTGCTGCCAAGAACTGCCAAACTGTTTCTAGAGGACAAAGATTCTGTAGGGATAGTTAGTTTTGAAGTAAGTCTCACAACTACACATTCCCTCAGGCAAAAATTCACAGAAGCTGGAGGATAGCTTTTATAATTATTTCCGTACAATGCTAAGCACTAGAAGCAGGTAAGCGGTATGTGTGTGTGTGATGAGTGAATTACTTAAAAAGGCCCTTCTAGCCATAGTCTTCGTGACTCCCACACAATGCTTGGGTGGGACCATGCGAATAAGGTGTATGGAAACTGTGATGGTTAAGGTTATGTGTCAACTTGGCTAGGCCATAATTTTCAGTGGTTTGGCAGTTATGTAACAATGCAATTTGGCAATTATCTACTGATATAGTCATCCTCCATTTTGTGATCTGATGTAATTATCCTCCATTTTGTGATGTGTTATAAATCCTAGCCTCTATGCCTGTGGTTATGGTCCCATTTGGGAGTGAGTTGTCCATTACGTTAGTAAAACAGGATTAGGGTGGGATGTATCTTGAGTCACTGCCTTACTAGAGAATGTGATGCAAGTCTCTACCTTACCACCCTTGTTCAAGTCATGCCCTTACTTGAGTCACATCTGTTACAAGAGATAGAAGGAGAGAGAAGCGAGCAAGGTCGGGGGGGGGCACCAGCACCAAGAAGAGGAGCTAGTAGTGGAGTGTGCCCTTTGGACGTGGGACCCCTGTGCTGAGAACCTCCTAGACCCAGAAGACAGAGAGCTGTTACCACCAGAGATGGCACAAATGTGGCAGAGAACCGGCAGCAGCAGAACCAAGAAAGCAGCACAAGATGATTGCCTTCAGGCCAAGGCTTACCGGCAGAATGGGGTGCCCCCAGGCACTTACTGGCAGATCTAAAGAGATGTGTAACGCTTTCCTGAACAAGGCAGAGGCCGGCTGAGGGGCCGAGGGGCTGAGTGCCAAGAGAGAGGCCTGCCTGTGGGCATGGCTGAAAAGAGGCTGTCCTGATCGAAGAACTGTATCCCGAGTCATTTCTGATCCTGAATTGTAACCTGTTACTTCCCTTATAAGCCCCATAATCGTGAATATTGTCTGTGAGTTCTGTGTGGCCATTGCAATGGGTTATCAAACCCAGCAGAGAAGTACAGAGTGCCCTGAGAGGATGGCTGGTGTCAGAATTGCTAAAAAGGTTGGGGTGTGGAGGTCTGTCTGACCTCCACCTCACAGGAATCAGTCTTGGGCTGTTGATGCTGATGACTTTCTCTCCCCCAGGAGTGACGTTGGAGGTCAGACGCCTCCGCCATGCCATTTTTACAGTGCGTGTGTTTCCCTTAAGCTCCCTCCGAGAAGTGTGAAGGCAGTGCTCTTCAGCGCCTGAGAACACAGGCAGACAAATGGAGTGCTAAGGCATCTGGCTTCCTTTGGATCACGAGGGCTTACAGCGGCCGGGAGTAACTTGCTGTGGATTCGATCTGATGTCAGACATGGAGAAGCCAGCACGGCGGTGGCTTCATGACATCTTTTATTATGTCTGGGATACGTATTTGTTGGCGACCCGCCCCATCCTTCAGATACTTGAAGGGAACCCTGAAAACACCAATACCCCATTTTCCTGCTTCCTGCCTGCACTTCTCTAAATACTGTCATCTGAACTCGGCCCGCAGCCCTTAGGGCAGTGTCTACAGTGATTAACGGGCATCCTGGGGACAGCAGTTAATTAAAACAGTTCGTAAGCAGCGACACTTAGATGGTGATTCCAGCCGTATGCATTTTTAAACTGATAAGGAATTCGCCTCAAAAACTTGCGTCCTCTCATGTCTTTGCCCTCAGATTTTTCTCAGCGAGGCACCTGGCAATTCAGCTGCCCTCCTCTCCTTTCAGCCGTCTATTTACCTGCTCCCCTCCTGTCGCCCCACTTGGGCCGGCCGGGGAGCCAGGAGAGCAGTCCTCTCAGCAGCGACGTGCCCGAGCCACAGGCCGCCGCGCGCCCCCCGAGTCCTGGACGAGTCCGCCGGGTCCCCACAACAGCGCAGCCGCGGCCCCGCCAAGGACGGAAGGCGGAAGGGGACGAGGCGAACAGGAAGTGCCCCCGTCGAGGCCCCGCCCCGCGTCGCTGGGCGCCGGGGGAGCCGCAGGGGCGGGGCGGAGCACCAAGGCGTGGCCTTAGGGGGCGGGGCCGCGGGGGAAGGGGCGGGGCCGCGGGGAAGGGGCGGGGCCGCGGGGAGGGGGCGGGGCAGAAGAGCGGCGAGGCGGGGCTGTCCTAGTCCGCGCGCGCAGGGAAAGGGCAGACACCTGTGAGAGTGTCACCAGCCGCGACCCGCGAATAACTAGGGCAGCTTCTGCTCTCCCGCCCTGGCCCCATACTTAAGAGGGAAGGAAGTGGCGGTGGTCTAGCCCCAGGCCGGCCCTCGACAGCGGCGGGCACAGAGGCGCTGGTGTAGGAGCGGGTGGACACCTACCCGAAATTTCTACAATTGAAACAGTCCAGGATGAGATGCAAATGCATCGGGGCCATGCATGATACGTGAGGCTTTCTTCTGGTTACGGTGGTCTTGTTTTTGCTTTCCTTTTAAGTAGAAAACAGGACCCTGAGAAATACATCCTGGATTGGAGGCCAGGCTAGTCTTAGAGCAAGAGGACGTAGAACACCTCAGGGGAAGCAAAGACAAGATTGTCCTTCACTTTCAACTGGCTCCGCTCTCAACTTCTTGCAAACAATTCATATTTTCAGAGAGGCAATTCAATTCTTCGTGTTGTGACATCTTCTTACCTGAATTCCTCCATTTTTAGCTCATCAACTTAAGTCTTGATTGTTTCATGTACCCCAATGCTAGACAAAAGAGTTAAAAGACCAAAATCCATAACTGCAAAATATGTTCGGTTTAACCAAGCCAGTTATGTACTACCAAAACCAAACCAACCCATTGCTGTCCAGTCGATTTGACTCGTGGAGACCCCATGTTACAGAGTAGAACTGTTCCATAGGGTTTTCTTGGCTGTCATCTTTAACGAAGCAGGTCACCAGGCCTTTCTCCTGCAGTGTAGCTGGGTGGATTCGAACTGCTAATCTTTAGGTTAATAGCTGAGAGCAAACCATTTACACCACCGAGGGATCAAGTCTGTACTAAACCAAACCCATTGCCGTTGGTTTATGATTCTGACGCATAGTGACCCTAGACCCTGTGGAAACGAAGACAGAACAAACGGACATTCTAATATGGGAGATGAACAAATAGAAAAACGATTTATAACTCCGTTCAAAACTTTATCAATAAAAGCTTGTACTAGGTAAGAGTAGCGTTTCTGAAGGAGTAATTAATTCTATGGGGTAGGGGCATAGGGGCATAAAAAAAGATTTCACCTAGTAATTGATGTCCCTTAGAGGGGATATCTGAGGTCTAAGCCCATTGTTGTCAAGTTGATTCCACTCATAGCGACCCTATAGGACAGAGTAGAACTGCCCCATAAGGTTTCCAAGGCTGTATCTTTACGGAATCAGACTGTCACATCTTTTTCCCAAGGAGCAGCTGGTGGGGTCAAACCGCCAACCTTTTGGTTAGCAGCAGAGCGCTTAACAACTGTGCCACCAGGGCTCCTTTGTGAGGCATAAACAGGAATGTGAAAAAAAAAAAAAAAAAAGCCCAGGAGGTAGTATTAATAAATGATTACAGAATGCTGGTTGACAACACAGAGAAGTAAAATATAAAGAGATGGAGAATTCCCTTAATTTTAAATTGTCAGCAAAGAGATTAGTTGAAAACTGGGTGAAGGAGGAGAGAATTTTTCCTCAGAGCATAAACATTATAGAAATAAAATAACATCTTCCCTAATTACCACTCCAGCAAAGACCAGTATTGTCATACTGGTGTATATTTCTCCAGGTTGTGTATTTGTAACAGACATTGTTTTCTCTGGAATAGAATCTCCACGTACTGCCAGGCGGTTTAGGAAAGTGGTTGAGCGTGCTGGCTTTGGCAGTCTGGCGCCGCCTGGGCTGGAATGCTAGGGCTACCACTTCCTACCGCTATCACCTTGGGAAGTTATTTATCTCAATTTTCCTGTCTGCAAAATAGGGCTATAACTGTACCAATTATCAATTGATATTTTAATGGCGGAGGGAGCTTTTTATTTTTGGTGAAAATATACATAGTCATACACCATTCCAACAATTTCTACATGTACAACTCAATGACACTGATTACCTTCTTCAAGTTGTGCAAACTTTCTCGCCATCCTTCTCCAAATTGTTCCACCACCATTGACTTAAATTCACTCTCTTCTAAGCCTCTTATCTGTTGTCAATTTTATCTTACCACGATAAGTCTTTAAAAGAGCACAATGCTCAAGGCAGACATACTTATTAAGATAAATTATTTTTGGTTCAAAGAAGACTTCAGGGGATAGTTTTGATTTAAAGTTCAAAGATTATCTCAGGGCAATAGTTTTGGGGGTTCATTCAGCCTCAGTGGCTTCAGAAAGGCTGGATTCCATTGAGAATTTGAAATCCTGTTCTGCATTCTTACCCCTTTTGATCAGATCGCCTATAAAATCTTTGATCAAAATGATCAGTAATGGTAGCTGGGCACCATCCAGTTCTTCTGGTATCATGGGAAAGGAGGCAGTTGTTCACGGAGATACCCAGACATGCAATCCATTTTCTCTGACGGGACTTTTTGTGCATCGAAAGGAACTTACAAAGCTGCTTGCGTTCTAACTGATATTTAATTTATTAGGGCTGTAAATTTTAAGCTTAGTTGTTATTAAGAATTTAAACACAAATTTCAAATTCATTATAAACATATCAATTATACATTAAAATAAAACACTTTCACTTGCTCTTTGGTTAGTACTCAGTGAGTTTACTAATTTGACAGATTAAATCTCCCATTTAAATGCTATTTCTAAAGGTAGTCAAGGGTTCTTCAGCATTGCGTATTAAAGTCACAAATCTAACAAATCAAATTCTCTTACATGTTTAAGCACTGTTTATAAACTTCATTTGTTAATTTCTCTTAAATGTGTCAAATTCACGCATAACTCAGGTACTTGAAGCCCTTACAGGACAGGTTAACACTCTAGGCAGCACATACAGGGCACTGGTCAGGAGCAGAGGCTTCCAGCCAGATGCCGAGGCTCCGATTCTGGTTCTGCTACTAACTGGCTGTGCATGTCACTCTTTGTGCCTCTGTTTTTATTTTGTTTTATTAAGTTTTTATAGTGGTAAAGTATATAACAAGACATTTGCCATTTCAACCATTTTTACGTGTACAGGTCAATGACATTAATTACGCTCAACGTATTGTGCAGCCATCATCACTATCCGTTTCCAAATTTTTCATCACCTTTAACGGAAACTCAGTAGCCCTTACACAATACCCCCCATTTCCTCCTCCCACCTGCCCCCGGTAACCACTAATAAAGGTTGGCGTCTATGCATTTCCCTGTACTGGATATTTCACAGGAATGCCTGGGAGGTGCAGATGGTTAACACCCTTGTCTGCTAATTGAAAGGTTGAGGTTCGAGTCCACCCAGAGGAACCTCGGAGAAAAGACCTGGTGATCTACTTCCGAAAAATTAGCCAGCGAAAACCCTCTGGAGCACAGTTCTACTCGGACACACATGGGGTCCCCATGAGTCGGAATCGATTGCAACTGGTAGGTATTTCACATAAGTGGGATCGTACAACCTGTATCCTTTTGTGTCTGACTGATTTCACTCATGCGCCCGTCTTAGCATCGGAACACGTGTGCGGCAGTAGCACACGCCTCGCTGGGTTTTGTGAGCTTTACCTGAGTTGGTGCGCGCAAAGCTCTTAGAACAGTGCCGGGAGGTAGTAAGCACTCGGCGTTCCACAACCTAGGCATCGCCTATGCCTCAGGAAACTTACAGTTTTTATTGTAAGTGCTTTCAGCTTTGCCCTGCTTGACTTGGGAGGATGGAATTCTGCAATTTCCCACCAGAGAGTTCAGTTAATCTCTCTACTTTTTAATCAAAGTTAATTAAATTCTTCACCTTCTTTATATTTTCCTTTCTTATCTGTCTAATAAACAAATGAATTCCTTAATCCTACATCATAGGATTGTTGTGTGCCTTAAATGAAATTTTATAAAGCACAGTGTCTGATATATAGTAAGTGCTCAATAAGTGTTAACTATTATGGTTGTTATTATTATATGGTTTGGAGCCCTGGTGGCACAGTGTTTAAGAGCTCGGCTGCTCACCAAAAGGTTGGCAGTTCAAATCCACCAGCCAAGTGTTAACTATTACTGTTGTTATTATTATATGGTTACTTTTTTTCAGGTTTTTTTTTTTTCTTTGAACATTTTGGGTTATTTCTCATGTCACTGCATATACCTACTGAAGCTTCTCATTGCTTTTGGTGGGCATATAGCATTCCACTGGAAATACCATGATTTATTTAACCTAACCCCTCTTCATGGTCATGTCTGTTTCCCTTTTGGGGGCTATTTTACACAATGTTGTAACAAACATTCTAGTACATATATCTCTGGGCATTTGTACAAGGATAAATTCCTAAAAGTGGACTCTTGGGTTAAAACTAAGCACATTTAAAAAGTGATAGATATTGCCAAATAACCCTACAAAAAGATTCTACCAGTCTGTACCACCAACAGTGTAATGAGGAACCAGAATAGAATTCCTCACACAGAACAGAGAAGGCCATTCCAGGCAGTGGGAACCGCACAACCCAAGTTACTGAATTGCTTTAGGAAAATCAGTGGTTACATCTAGCCCCTCCCTACTCTACAAATCAGAAAAGAGAATGAGGGTCAGAGATTTAGTGAAGTCCTAGGGCCTGCAGCTTTAGATTTACAAAACGGGAGCACACTGGATACATGGCTTTGCAATCTGCTTTTTAAAAATGTTTTATTTTTGTTGTTGTTGTTGAGAATACATACAGCAGAACATACACCAATTCAACAATTTCTGCATGTACAATTTAGTGACACTAATTACATTCTTCAAGTTGCGCATCCATTCTCACCCTCCTTTTCTGTATTGTTCTTCCCCATTAACATAAACTCACACCCCCCTAAGTTTCCTATCTAATCTTTCAAGTCGCTGTTGTCAATTTGATCCAAAATAGGTCTTAAAAGAGCACAATGCTCAAGGCAGACATTCTTTACTAGTTAAGCTAAACTATTGTTTTCTTTTAGGAAGACTTCAGGGTATATTTTTGGTTTAAGGTTTAAAGATTATCTCAGGGCAATAGTTTCAGGGGTTCATCCAGCTTCCATAGCTCCAGAAAGACCAGAGTCCATTAGAATTTGAAATTCTGTTCTACATTTTCCCCGTTTTGATCAGTATTCTTCTGTAGAAACTTTGATCAAAATGTTCAGTAACAGTAGTCAGGCACCATCCAGTTCTTCTGGTCCCATGGCAAAGGAGGCAGTTGTTCATGGAGGCAGTTAGCCACACATTCCATTTCCTCCTCCTGTTCCTGACTCTCCTTCTTTCTCTGTTGCTCCAGGGGAATAGAGACCAGTTGTTATACCTTAGACGGCTGCTTGCAAGCTTTTAAGACTCCAGGCACTGTGCAACGAACTAGGAAGTAGAACAGACGCACTAAACATGATACGGAGCCGATTAACTGAGATGTCCCGTGAAACCATGACCCTAAGCCTCCAAACCAGGAAACCAAATCCCATGAGGTTTCTGGTTGTACACAAGCACCCTCAGTAACGGCTCTGTTTTTTTTTTGATAAATGTATCAGTGACACAGTTTTTGCCAGTTCGACTTTTTACAGGTGTACAATTTGTTGTCATCAATTATATTCATCAGTTTTGCAATGCTTACCCTTAATCAGTGTGATTTTTCCATCACTATAAACTAGAATTCAGTGATCCATAAGCAATAACCCTCCTTTCCTCTGCCTCTCCCCCTCCCCCGCCATAGCCACGAATAAACTTTGGTTTCTGTACATTTACCTGTTATTGTCTTTTTATATAAGTAAGGTCATACAATGTTTGTTCTTTTGTGATTGACTTATTTCGCTCAGCGTAATATCCGTGTCATAGCATGTATCAAGACTTCCTTTCTCTTACTGGCCGAATGGTGTTCCATTGTATGCATGTACCGTATTTTGTTTATTCATTCATCCGTTGATGGGCATTTAGGTCGTTCCACCTTTTGGCTATTGTGAAGGATGCTGCAATGAACATGGGTGTACTGGAAAGGGTCACTATGGGTTGGAATCGACTCAACGGCAACGGGTTTGGGTTTTTTTGGTTTAATCTGCTTTTTTTTTTTTTTACACTTTCAAACAAGGTATAAGCATCTTTTCAATCAATAGACTTCGACAGTGTTTTTAATGGCTGCAGAGTACTTGATGATATGAATGTACAACCATTTATGTAATCTATTCCTATTGACGAACATTTAGGCTGTTTGACAGAAACAAATGAAGAATATTATTGTAGCTAGATCTTGGCTTACATCCTTAATCATTTTCCTAGGGCATATTCCCAGAAGTGGAACCACTGGGTCAACAGACATGCACATTTTTAGAGCTTTGGTTTGTATTCCAAATTGCCCTCCAGAAAGATTGCTTCAATTTAGATTCCGAGCAGCCAACTGCAAGGACACCTTCACTTTCAAAAACAGCGTGCTATTACTTTTAAAACAGCCCTCCAAGTAACAAAGTTTGTTAAGACCTTCGTAAGTTTTAGTTTTAAATATTGTTATTATTTTTTCTGATTACGAAAATAACATATATGGATTACAATAATGGAAATGTTAAGATATAATGTAGAAAGTGGAAGTTCTCATCCTCATTATCCAGAGATAATAGTATTTATCTGTAAACATTGATTAGGTTTCAACTTTTTCCTGTGAAGGTACCAACATGTATTTTATGCATACTGTTTTTCAAAACTGCATTAATACTTGGTGACTTGCTTTTTTTCAATGAACAATACGTCTTGGACCTTTTTCTATGCCAATATAATTAGATGTCTCTCTCTCTCTCTGTGTTCTTTTTTTGAGACTCAATTAGTGTTATCCTGAAGTGTAAAAATGGTGTGGCATCAGACCTCCTCTAACTTCAGGGGGAGAGGAGAATCATCATGATACGCATCAGCCCAAGGCTGATCCCCACGAGGTGGAGATCAGACGTACCTTCACTCTCCAACCTTTTACCAGTTCTGACACTAGCTGTCCCTCCCACGGCACTCTCTACTTCTCTACTGGGTTCAATAGTTTGTTGCAATGGCCACACAGAACTCACAGATCATACTCATGATTATGGGTTTTATTATGGAAGTGACGGGTTGCAATGCAGGATCAGGATCAAGTTGGAAGTAACAAGAATAGTGCAGGACGCAGTTCTTCGATCAGGACAGCGTGTTCTCAGCTGATGCTCCTCGGCCTGGGCCCTTGCTCTTGGCCTCTGCCCTGCTCAGTCAAGTGTTACAAAGCTCTTTAGCTCTGCCAGTAAGTGCCTAGAAGCACCCTACTCCATGAGGAAGCCTCCTGCCTGATGGCGCGCAGCTCCATGGGTCAGCACACCCACTGTACCCACCTCGATCTGTGGGTCAGGAAGCTCACCAGCCATCTTGTGTTGGTCTCCTGGTTCTGCTGCCGCCATTTCTCTGCTGCGCTTGCCACTGCTTCTTGCTGCTTCCTGCCGTCTCCAGTGTTACAGCTGTCTCCGTCTCCTGCGTCTAGCAGGTTCTCCGTGCAGGGACCCCAGGTCCAAAGGATGCTCTCCACCTCTGGCTCTTCTACTGTATGGTAGTGAGGGCCCCCTCCAACCTCTGTGATTGGCTCTTTTTAAGCCTAGTGGGATGGTAAAATGGACCAATCCCCTAAAAGGGTTCCATGCAACTTACTTGCATAGTCCCACCCAATCATTTTGTGGGGTTACGAGATCCTGGCTAGAAGGGCTGTATTAAGGCAATTCACTGCACCACGTGGAGCCTGCTTGTGCAGACTTGAGGGAGCCAAATATGCACATCTCTTTTCAGCTTCGTGATATCACCTTGGTAGCTTGAAATGGGCCGTGGTGGGAGAATTTACACCATGAAAATCAGCAACTGCTACAAACCGAAGTTTCGTTTTGTTTTTTAGTTGGTGTACTCGTGGCCCACTGCACTGAAGATTATTTCATTGATTGGAAGAATCATACTTTATTTATCCAGTCCCCTATATCGGAAATCTGAGTTGTCTCTGCTTTTTTTTATTATCACAAACAATATTGCAATGAACATCCCTTTTTTTTTTTTTTTAACTGTATTGTGTTTTAGGTGAAAGTTTACAGTGCAAATTAGTTTCTCATTCAAAAATTTATACACAAATTGTTTTGTGACGTTGGTTGCAATCCCTGCAGTGTGTCAGCACTCTCCCCCTTCCCTTTCTACCTCGGGTTCCCCGTGTCCATTCGTCCAGCTTTCCTGCCCCTTCCTGCCTTCTCGTCTTTACTCTTGGGCAGCTGTTGCCCATTTGGTCTCGTACACTTGGTTGAACTAAAAAGCACCTTCCTCACGTGTGTTATTGTTTGTTTTATAGGCCTGTCTAATCTTTGGCTGAAAGGTGGACTTTGGGAGTGGCTTCAGTTCTGAGTTAGCAGGGTGTCTGGGGGCCATATCTCGGGGGTTCCTCCAGTCTCTGTCAGACCCGTTAAGTCTGGTCTTTTTTTGTGAAGTTGAATTTTGTTCTGTATTTTTCTCCTGCTCTGTCCAGACCCTCTGTTGTGATCCCTGTCAGAGCACCCGGTGGCAATGAACATCTCTGTGTATATATGTGTTTCACACTTATGTGAGTGTTTTTATAGGATGTATTACTAGAAGCAGAATTGCTAGGTCAAAGAGAAGGCATATTTAAAAATTTAGCAGATATGATCAAGAAGCCCTGTAAAAAGTTTTTACCAACGTGTGTTTCCATTGCTGAGTCCATTTCATTTCTGTTCAAAATAAGTAGATCTTATTATTGGCCAGGAGCAATCCACAAGTTGAAGGAGTAAATGAAGGTTTCATGCTTTGGAGAACAGCTTTGTACGGGACCCTTTCACTATATTGTGTAATACGTCCTCAGAATGGATTCCTAGACGTGAGATTACTATGTCCAAAAGCAGGACAAACTTAAGGCTCTTGGTACATATTGCCAAACTGCTTTCCAAAATCGTTTATACCAATTTATGCTTTCCTGGAGATTATTGGTCTGCTTGCACCGACTGTCTTTTAAAAGCAAGTTAATTTGAAAGCTGAAAACGTTCTCTCTATCTTCTTTGCAAGTTTCACTTGCTGATGAGGTTGAATATTTTTAGTACCGTTATTGCCGATTTATTTTTCCTTTTTTTCTGACTTGACCATTTATGTTTTTAGCACTGCTTTGTAACCATATGTCAGTATTTTTAAAGTTATTTATATGAACTGTGTAGATATTAAGCATTATCCTTTTGATACATTTATGACAGCTATTTTCTGCAGCTGGTTTTGTTCTTTGTTTATCTTTTTATGTTGCTTTTCGGCACATTGCTATGTATTTTTCAGCCTTGTGCATTCATTTTTCTGGTTTTCTTTCAGGCAACAGATACCGTAGCTAGGCTGTTTCCCTAGCTCCTGCTCTTCGCCTGTTCCACTTATCAGGGTTGCTGATAAAACTTTATTTACAAAAACCGGCAGCCGGGCCATGACTATAGTTTGATGATTTTTTTACAATATTGCATTCAAATGTTACTGATCTTGATTACTGAGATTTTTTAGTACCCCCTTAAATTTTGCACCCAAGGTGAGTGCTTCACCGACCTCACCCTAGTCCTGGCCCTGTCTGAGGCCAGAATGCTTTGCACTCCAGTCCCCTGAGTTATGCCGGCTCTGCTATGTTCAGTTAGGGGGATCATCCTCAAAAAACAGTGTTTCAAAGTGACTAAACTGAAGAACAGAGTTACGTGAATTTGAGAGTAACCTGATCTTCTGATCTGCTCTCTTGAGATGTTTTATCATCAGGTTCATCATCAGTGAAATGGCAATGATAATATTTTCTAGTATTTTTGGCATAATACATATCTTAGTTTCCCAGTGCTACCATAATAAAAATACACAAGTGGGTGGCTTTAACAAACAGAAATTTATTTTCTCACAGTTAGGAAGGTAGAAGTCTGAACTCAGGGCACTGGCTCTAAGGAAAGGCTTTCTCTCTCTGTCGGCTTAGGAGGAAGGTTCTTGTCCCTTTTGAGCTTCTGCTCCTGGGCGATCTTCACATGGCTTGGCATCTCTCTTCCCCCATCTCTGCTTGCTTGCTTGTTTAATCCCTTTTATATCTCAAAAGAGATTGATTTAAGTCACGCCTACACTATACTGTCTCAATAACATAACAACGAAAACTCATTCCCAAGTGAGACAGTAACCACAGGTATACGGGTTAGGATTTATAACACATATTTTTCCATAACAATCCATGTATGTTAAAATATTTAAAAAGAAGTTATATAATTATAAATATTATTCCCCATAGGGTTTCCAAGGCTGTAATCTTTATGGAAGCAGACTGTCTCATCTTTTTGTTGCGGAGTGACAATTCAAACCGCCGACCTTTCAGTTAGCAGCTGAGTGCTTAAACACTGCACCACGAGGGCTTCTTCATAGTTATAAATATTATTCCTTTATAATCACTTTTGGGGAGCAGATATAGATAATAATATGATCACATACTTCAAAATAATAAGTATTACCTTATATTTCTACAAATAATTTGCATTTATGAGATATGACAGCAGCTATTCTTTGGAAAAGAAACAAAACCAGGGAATTCTAATAAATTCTACTGCAGACTGCTCAAAAATCTTAGCTGAAATAACCACTTATATTTAAAAGATGTTTGCCATGATTAAAATGCAAAAGAACAGTTGTACTTCAGTAAAAAATGGGATTTCCACCGCCTTGTGGTAAGATGCTGTGTTGATTTTCTATCACTGCTGTAAAAATTACCTTAAAAGAACTCAGTGCCTTAAAACAACACACATTTGTTATTTTACAGTTCTGAGAGCAGAAATCCAAAATGGTCTCACTGGGCTAAAATCAAGATGCCAGCAGGGCTGCGTTCCTTCTGGAGGTTCTAGGGGACGACCCGTTTCCTTGCCTTTTCCATCTTCTGGAGGCCGCCTGTGCACCTTGGCTGGTGGTCTCCTCCTCCAGCAATCATATCACTCCAACTTCAGCTTTTGTCATCACGTCCCCTTCTCTGAATTCCGACCCTCCTGCCTCCTTTCCTCTTTCACTTATAAGGACCCTGGTGATTGCATTGCCACACCCCCACCCCACCCCTGCCCTGTGTGATCAGGATAATTTTGCCACCTGGAGATGTGTAACTTAATCTCATCTGCAAAGTCTGTTTTGCCACATAAGCTAACATAGTCACAGGTTTCTGGGATTGGGACATGCACGTCTTTGCGGGGGCATTATTCTACCTACCATAGACACAGTTCCTGAAATTACTGATGATGAAAGCAAAGTTGGCATTGTAGTTCAGCAAAGGGATGGAGAAAGGATTCATATTTCACCCTTCTTTAAATAGACCTTGGCCAAATGGTAGCAGCATTTGAAGGCAAGCCCTTTGGCTACTTGTTTTTTAGAAATTGGGAAGTTTTTTCAACCTAAAGGTTGCTGAACAGTTTCTGAGATTCATACGTATATAAAATGCATTGTCATCTCATCTACCTGGAACATGGCAACACTGTTAAAGCTTAAGAAGTACATTTGCACACACACACACACACACACACACACACACACACACACACACAGAAGTTTAGTTGAGTAGCCAAAACAGCTGACAAAAAGGTACGAAGACTCTTGTCTTTCACTTGTGGGAAAACTTTAAACTCACATTCAGATTCCACCATCTTTACACTAGACAAATAGTTCTAATAAGCTTGGTTATTTGGTTTCCAATCCTTCACTGAGTTGAAGTAGAAAATTAAAAGGGGAAGAAGGAAAACTCTAGGCAAGTAAATTGACAAAATAAACTAAATAATAGGACTTGAGGAAATACACCTCATTCAATAATGTACCTTGTTTATATGCTATAGTCAAGTGAACGGAAAATATATTTAACTTGTGTATTCAAGTCAAGAAAGGAAAGTGGGAAATAAGAGGTGTTTTATGCAGAATCTATAATTCTCAACACTTTGACAAATCACTACCTCTCTGAGCTCTCACTTCCTCCTATAAAAAATGAGGCACTTAGACCATTTGATCTAGGCTCCTGTCTACTCCAGAATTCTATGATTTCAGGTGACTATGAAGAGATTGTGGGCAAGGAGACAAAAAGAGGTGCTACCAAAAACAATACTGGGGCGTGTACTTTTGTATTATGTTTGTTACTATTACAACTACTACTAAGAATATAACATTTTACCAGACCTTAAATACCTCAGTTGCCCAGAACAACTAAGAGTGAGGCAGACAGGGCAATGTACTTTAATAGTGATGCATTAGAAGGCATTGCTCTTCCACAGCCAGAAAAATGACTAATATTTATGATGACTCAATCTAACCAGAAATTACTGAACAGCTGCTACGTGCCAGGCTGCGTTAGATGCTAGGTCTTCCTGAGAAATTATTTTTATTTTCATATGCTTCCAAACAGAGATGGAGAGCAATTCAGCAAAAACTAAATTAAAGCCTTTTAAATATGTAAACCTTTTGATCCAGAAATTCTTCTTCCCAGAAGCTGTCTAACAGAAACTTTCATGCAAATTCTCAAAGATATCTGTTCAAAGATACTTACTTCCCCAAAACTGGAAATGACCTAAATGTCCATCGGTAGAATGTGAGAGACCTGTGTATACCAACATGGAAAGATGACCAAAAGAAATTTATATGACAGTATGTTTTTCTTTCATTGATATACAGGTATAGATATATACATAGGAATAGCTGAAGGCTTACACCACAATCTATTAATAAGGCGCAGGACTTACAGAGATTCTTTCTACATTTTTCATAATGTTCACTGCAAAATAATAAACACATTTCACAGGTAAAACAAATAGAATGATACAAAATAAAAGACAAGTAATAAGTTTTAGCAATGTTTTCATGAAGAAGTACTGAAACTTTGTTACTTAGAACAACATATTTTTCAAGAATTTGGAATAGGCATGTTGTTACAGCCTCCCGTTTTCTAACCCAGGAGCCAGAGTCTGTGTGTCTTCCTCCTGCTTGCTTTGGAGCTTTCAGTAAAGCTTTTCACTTCAGCTTTGCTCTTTCAAAGACCTGGATTCCAAACACAGGATAATAGAGCGTGCATATGTGCCAGTTTGCTTACTGCGAGTCTCTCAGAGGAAATCATGTGCATCTGTCTGTTTACTTTTCCTTGGAACCTAGAAGGTCACCTCTAAAAATAATCGTGCTCAGTGTCAGAGCTTCCGAGACATGGAGGTACATACCTCGCATGCTCTCTGCAGTCAGCGTCTAAACCAGGCATATCCAGTTCCCCAAACCACTCAGACCAGAGAAGGGAGGAGAAAGCAGCTGCCAGCTAAACTGTCCAACTACTGATTTCGTTTAATAATGGACACAAAGGGAAGCCTTTAAAAAACAGTACATGCCTTTTCTCATTATAAAAGCAATGCATTTGTTGTAGAAAAATTAGAAAATACAAATTAGCAAAAAGAAAATGAATCCATAATCTGTTACACATAGCTAATATCTGCCAGCATCCTAGTATTGATCCTGGTAGTTCTTTTCCTATGTGTACATGTGTGTGTGTACTTCAAAAATAAAATCAGGATCATATTGTATGTACTGTTTTGTAACTGCTCTTTTCATTTAATTTCTATTATGGATTGAATTGTGTCCCCCCAAAATATCTGTCAACTTGGCTGGGCCACGATTCCCAGTACTGTGTGATTGTCCACCATTTTCCCATCTGACGTGATTTCTCTATGTTTTGTAAATCCTATCTCTATGATGTCGATGAGATGGGTTTAGCAGCAGTTATGTTAATGAGGCAGGACTCAATTTACAAAATTAGATTGTGTCTTAAGACAATCTCTTTTGAGATATAAAAGAGACAAGCAAGCAGAGAGACATGGGTACCTCAAGCCACCAAGAAAGAAGCACTGGGAGCATAGCTCATCCTTTGGACCTGGGGTCCCTGCACTGAGAAGCTCCTCGACCAGGGAAGATGGATGACAAGGCCCTTCCTCCAGAGCCAACAGAGAGAGAAAGGCTTCCCCTGGAGCTGATGCCCTGAATTTGGACTTGTAGCCTACTAGACTGTGAGAGAATAAATTTCTCTTTGTTGAAGCCATTCATTTGTGGTATTTCTATTATAGCAGCAGTAGATAACTAAGACAATATATGATCATAAACATATTTCCATCTTATATAAGCATCATTTTAAATAGAGAAATGGTATTTCATCGTATGAATTTGCCATAATTTCTTTGCCCAATATTGTTTTCGTTAGTCAGGTTGTTTCCAATTCTTTGCTATTAAAATTAGTACTATAACGATCATCCTTGTTCACCAGTCTTCTACATAGTCTTAATATCTTCTTCCTATTTCTTTTTTTAAATAATATTTTATTGTGTTTTCTTTTTTTATTGTGCTTTAGGTGAAGGTTTCTGAGCAACTTTGTTCCCCATTCAATAGTTTATACACAGCTTATTCCAGGACATTGGCTGCATCCCCTGCAACATGTCAGCACTCGCCCCATTCTCTCTCTGAGTTCCCCATTTCCGTTCCTCTGGTTTTCCTGCCCCTTCCTGCCTTCTCATCTTGGCTTTTGGCAGATGTTGTCCTTTTGGTCTCATGCAGATAATTGTTCTAAGGGGCACTTTCTTCAAGTGTATTATTGTTTATTTAAGGCCTGTCTATTATTTGGCTGAAAGGTGATCTCCAGGGATGGCCTCAGTTCCAAGTTAGACGACGTGTAAGGGCTATAGTTCAGGGGTTCCCCCAGTCTCTCTCAGACCAATCTGGTCTTTTTTATGAATTCAAATTTTATTCTACATTATTTATTGTGTTTTCAGTGAAGATTTATACAGCAGTTTAGGTTCTCATTCAACAATTTCTACACAAGTTATTCAGTGACACTGAGTATATTCTTCAAAATACATGAACATTTTCATTATTTCCATTCTGGTTGTTCTGTTTCCATTAATCTAGTTTCCCTGCCCCTTATCTCCTCATCTTTGTTTTAAAGTAATTGTTGACCATTTGGTCTCATATAGGTGATTTCTTTCTTTCTTTCTTTCTTTTTTTTTTTATTGGACTTTAGATGAAGGTTTACAGAACAAATAGTTTCTAATTAAACAGCCAGTACACATATTGTTTTATGACATTGGTTAACAACCCCACAACATGTCAACACTCTCCCTTCTCGACGTTGGAGGACCCTTTTTTTTTTTGTGAAAACATACATAACCAAAGTTACACCATTTCAAACGTTTCTACATGTACAATTCAGTGACATTGATTACATTCTTCCAGTTGTGCTGCTATTCTCACTATCCTTTTCCAAATTATTCCATCACCATTATCT
>NW_004443941.1:641751-653398 GCF_000243295.1 Trichechus manatus latirostris | reverse complement strand
AGGCTTCCCATCAAACCTTTTGAGTTGCTGTTATCAATTTGATCTCACATAGATAATTCTTTTTTTGTACCTTAGATGAAAATTTACAGAACAAATAGTTTCTCATTAAACAGTTAGTACACATATTGCCCTATGACAATGGTTAACAACCCCACGACTTGTCAACACTGTCCGTTCTCAAACTAGGTGATTTCTTTAAAGGAGCACAGTACTTACGGGTGATATTCATTATTTCTTGAGCCAGTTTGTTATTTAGCTACAAGATGACCTCAGGGGTTAGTTTTGATTCAAGGTTTTGTTGGTTGTTTTTTTTCTTTAATTTTTTTATTGTGCTTTAGGTGAAAGTTTACAGAGCAAATTAGTTTCCCATTCAATAGCTTGTACATAAAGTATTGTACGACATTGATTGCATTCCCCACAATGTGTCAGCACTCTCCTCATTTCTGCCCTGGGTTTCCTGTTTCTTTTGCTACCCCTTCCTGCCTTCTCATCTTTGATTTTGGGCAAATGTTGTCCTTTGATCTTATATAAATGATTTTTCTAAGGAACATGTTCCTCTTGGGTGTTACTGTTTATTTTACGGGCCTGTCTATTGTTTGGCTGAAAGGTGGTCTCCAGGAATGGCTTCAGTTCCAGGTCAGATGTGTGTCTTAGGGCCATAATCTTGGGGGTTCCTCGAGTCTCTGTAAGACCAGTAAATCTGGTCTTTTTTGTGAATTTGATTTTTTGTTCTATATTTTTCTCCCACTCTGTCTGGGAACCTTTGTTTTGATCTTAGTCAAAGCAGTTTATAGTGGTAGCTGGGCACCATCTAGTTCTTCTGGTCTCAGGGTCATGTAGGCTGTGGTTCATGTGGTCCATTAGTTCTTTGGACTAACTGCTCCCTTGAGTCTTTGGTTTTCTTCACTCTCCTTTGCTCCCGATGGGAAGAGACCAATAGTACTATCTTAGTTGGCCACTCACAAGCTTTTAAGACCCCAGACAACACTCACCAAAATAGGATGCAGGACATTGTCTTTATGAACTATGTTGTGCCAGTTGACATAAAGGGCCTTTGCCTTCAAGCCTAGGAACTTCATCCGCAAGGTGTTGGGTTACGTCTAAGAAGTTTTCATGACTGTGCCCCTTGTGTGTTCTGTTGTCTATATTAATATACATGCAGCACCTACAATTATGTATGTAGAAATATCCACCACCAAACCTTTATCTGCAGATGGGTGTGCTTCCTTCCTCTCTCCCACACCTCTTGAGCATACCTATCTACCTATCTATCCAATTGTAAATTATCGTTTGTCAATACTATTGTAGCAGGATTGCCTATGTTATAGTAATTACCATAGCTGCCCCTTATTCTTGCATTCCTCTCAATGTCTTCCTTTGCCTTGGTCATGTTGTGCTGACTTCCCCTATATTGTGTATTGCCTTTCCCTTCACCAGCGTTAACATGTGTCTTCTGTCTAGTTAGTAATTTTCCCTCCTCCCCCTCCCATCCCTGGTAACCATCAAATAACACTTTTTTTTCTTTTTCCGTGTGTGAGCCTTTTCTTGCTTTTTTCTAATAGTGGTCTCATACAACATTCGACGTTTGTGATTGACTTATTTCACTCAGGGTGATGTCCTCCAAATTCATCCACATTGTAAGATGTTTCTAGGATTCTTCATTAGTCTTTATTATTGCACAGTATTCCATTGCGTGTAGGTACCAGTTTGTTTATCCATTCATCCATTCATGGCACTTAGATTTTTTCCATCTTTTTGCTATTATGAATAATACTGTAATGAACATGGGTGCGCATATGTCTATTCATGTCACAGCTCTTATTTCTTTAGGGTACGTATCTAGAAATGAGATCGCTGGATCATATGGTATTTCTATTTCTAGCTTTTTAAGGAAGCACCATACCATTCTCCATAACGGTTATACCATTTTACATTCCCACCAGCAGTGTATAAGAGTTCTAATCTCCCTACAACCTCGCCAACGTTTGTTATTTTCTTTTTTTTTTAATCAGTGCCATTTTTGCAAGGGTGAGACAGTATCTCATTGCAGTTTTGATTTGCATCTCTTTAATGGCTAACGGTGTTAAAAAGCAAAGATGTCACCTTGAGGACTAAGGTGTGCCTGACCCAAGCCATGGTGTTTTCAATCGACTCATATGCATGCAAAAGCTGGACAGTGAATAAAGAAGACCAAAGAAGAATTGATGCCTTTGAATTATGATGTTGGCGAAAAATATTGACTATAACTATGGACTGCCAGAAGAACGAATAAATCTGTCTTGGAAGAGGTACAGCCAGAATGCTCCTTAAACGCAAGCATGGCAAGACTTCGTCTCACATAATTTGGACATGCTATCAGGAAGGCTCAGTCCCTGGGGAAGGACATCATGCTTGGTAAAGTAGAGGGTCAGTGAAAGAGAGGAAGACCCTCAGTGAGATGGACTGGCACGGCGCCGCAACAGTGGGGTCAAGCAGCACACTGTGAGCCTGGCGCAGGACGAGGCAGAGTTTCGTTCTGTAGAGTCGCTGAGTCAGAACCGACTTGAAGGTGCCTAACAACAACAAGGCTGACAAATTTTTTAACTAGCCGTATTAGCCGTTAATTAGAGATGTGGAGGTTACCACAACATGGAAGCAGTTCAAAGTGGTTGCCTCTGGGCTGGGGAAGAGTGGCCCAGAGGACTGCTGAGTTTTTTTGAACCGTTTGGACGTATTTCTTTGATGAGATTTTTTGTTTTGCTTTGTTTTGTTTTTAGTATGGTGGGGAAAGACGCCTTAAAAATAATTCTCCTTAAATTCACATCTCTTTGTGTGCCACGCATTGTGCTAATTGCTTTACATTAATCATCTTGTTCACTCTTCAGAGTGACCTTCTTGCAGCCAGATATCTTGAAGGAGTTGTCTGCTCTCACCATCCCCATTTTCTTACCATCCATTCTCTCTTCTCAACTCACATCAGACTGGCTTCTGGCACCCAAACTCCACTTACACTGCTCTGGGTAAGAGCCCCGATCATGCTTCCAGGGCCTCTAACACCATGCCAATCTTCCCCTCCCTTGGCTTCCATAAAACCACACTTTTCTGGTTTTCTTCCTGCCTCTCTCACTTCTCAGTCTCCTTTAAGGTCTTTCTTCTTCTACCCACTTCCTAAGCATTGGTATTCCTCAGGGTTCCTTCTTCAGCTTGCTTTTCTTCTCATTTTACATCCTTTAGTTTATTTCACATACTCCCACTGCTTAAGTTATCATTGATGATGCTCAAACCTCAAACAGTTCTTTCTCCTGAGCTATGAACCCATAAGCCACTGTCTACCTGACATCCTGGTCTGGGTGTCCCACTGGCACCTCAACTCACCATGTCCCAAGTGAAACGCATCATCATGCCCGTACCTACCCCTCCTCCTCTCTCCTCTCTCTCATGACTCCAGCCCATCCACACAGCTGCCCAGGCTCTGAATGTGGACATTATCTTTGATCCCTTACCTGCAGCCTGCATATAATCACAGCTGATCAACCACCATTTAAGTCCTGCCTGTCTTGCCACTCCATCTGGTCCAGGCGGCCGCTACCTTCATTTACTCTACCACCAGCTGTCATCTGGACTCTGGCAGTGACCAGACAATTGGTCTCCCTACTCACAGCTGAGGAGCCCTGGTGGCACAATGGGTAAGTGCTCAGCTGCTAAATGAAAGGTCAGCAGTTGGAAGCCACCCCGTAGCTCTGCGGTAGAAAGACCTGGTGATCTGCTCCCGTAAAGATTACAGCCTAGAAAACCTATGGGGCGGCTCTACTCTGTCACATGGGGTCAATGTGAGTAGAAAATTGAGTCGAGGGCACCTAATAACAACACCCACAGCTGGGCCTTTCTCTTTGGTCTACTCTGCATTGCAGCCAGAGTGATTCTTTCTGCTGTGCAAATCTTCTACTTATTGGTTCCTGTGCCCTCCACATAGACTCCGGGTGGCCCCCGCTCACCCCTCTTCTCAGGCCACGTCTGCCCTGGCCCTGGCTACACTGAGCTGCCTGCAGCCTCCCAGTTCTCTTCCCCATTTTCAGGCGTTTGCACTCACTGCTCCCTTGGCCTGAGACCACCCTTCGTAGCCTCCTCCTTCCCTGTATAATTCCTAATGTTCCCTCTTAGTTCAGCATAGATGTTTTCTCTGGTGGAGGCCTTTCCTGCCCCAAAGGCTGGGTTAGGTGGCCCTTCTGTGCGTACCCACAGGACCTCTCACAGCACTTACCACACAGCTGTGTTTACCTCTAACGCCTCTGTCTCTCTCACTCACCTGCCAGCGTCCCTGCAGAGAGCGTCAACCTGCCGAATGGATTGTGGGAGACAGTCCTGTGGACTGGAAAGAATGTAAAGACTGAATTCAGGTACACCTGGATTTCCGTTTCTTGCTTATTTCAGCTGTAAAATGGAGACAGCAATTCCTTCCTCCCGGAGTCTTTGTGAAGATTAAATGAGGTGTCTTACCCAGTCTGTGGCACACAGAAGCCTGGAGTCTGTGCGTTCCCTTCCCCCGCTCGCAGCAAGCGGGTATTTTGAGGGGATGAATTCAGAGGTGGAGTGCGCTGGAGGAGAGACCAGCAGGGGACTGAAGCTGAAGCGGGAGCTGGAGCTACAGGTTTGGGGTCATCGGTTTAAAGGTCCAAGCTGAGGTCTAGCAGTAAAAGAAATCGCCAGGTGAAACGGTGCCTTGGGGAAGGCTGAGTTTAAGAAGCAGTAAAAGGATTTGCCTTTGGAAAAGGAGGGAGGGTTGGCAGGAGAACCAGGGAGTTGGGGTGTGGCGGGGAGGAGCAGTGTCACCAAGGCAGAGGAGTTGAGCAGAAACGCCAATGAGTTTGGACTTAATGAGGTCGTTGGCGTCCTTGGAAAGACTGTTGGTGGCTGTTTTGTGTGGTTAATCATTTGTTCTCGGTCCCAGGAGAAAGAGGGGGGTCACGTGGGTGGACTTGGAGCTCCAGAGCAAAAGCCGTCCGAACTCACGAGCAGGGAAGGGAGAATTGAAGATAGCAGCAAAAACTGTCCCTAAATTAACCACACGGTTTAGTCGGGCCACACATCGGAGCCCAAATGCCTGTGCCCTCCTCCCCCACTAATTCCTGCCCTGCCTAGGGACCCCAAGGAATAACCAGGCAGGGGAGGCAGGAACACGGTGTAAGCGTGTATGATACAAAATAGCTTGTTTTGTTTGATAATAACAACCACTGATTGTTTACTGCACGGCAGGTGTTGTGCTAAATGCTCTGTGCACGTTTCCTCATTTACTCCTCAAGACAGTCCTTTAAAATATTATCCTCACTTTATTAATGAGACAACCAGGGCCCAGGGAAGTTAATTAATCTGTTCGAACTCCAATAACTGGTAAGTGATGCGCTGAGATTAAAACTCCAACCTGTGTGACTCCAGCGAGCTAGCTCTTCACTGCCTAGCTGGGCCCGGGGAAGGGGGCGGCCCGGGGAAGGGGGCGGCCCGGGGAAGGGGGCGGCCCGGGGAAGGGGGCGGCCCGGGGAAGGGGCCTGGAGAAGAAGTTTCAGTCTGGGAGTCAAGGCAGAGGCACTGAAAGCCTTTGATAACCATACCCAATGCACTTGTCCATTGGTCACGACAAGGGAGCTTCAAGAGGCCCTTAAGTGGGTCAGCTGAGGTCCACACACATCCCTCCCTGTCCCCGTTGTGTAACACGAGTCCTGCCTCCATTTACTGATCAGGGACGGTGACCAAGGGACAAGTCACCAAGATGGGGACTCCTTTTCTTGCCTGCTGGTCCCTGGACACAAGGAATCCAAAGATCCCAGGCAGCAGCCAAAGCTTGTTCACTGTGTCCACTGGAAGAGTACACTAGTCCCTTTGGGAACCAGGCCTGTTCTCTCTGAAAGCTCTAGGGGAAGACCCTTTCTTGTCCCTCCCGCTTCTGGTGGCCCCAGGAGATAAGGAGCCCTTAGCTTGCAGCTACAGCATAACTGTTGCCACACGACCATCTTCCCACAGGGTGTCTCTCTCTGTCTGTTCTCTTCTTTTATAAGGACATCACTCAGGTTGGATTAGTGCCCTCCCTACTCCAGTATGACCTCACGTTAACTTAACTAATCAAAACAAGCACTCAAACCAAACCCATTGCCTTGGAGTCGCCAAAAACTTATTTCCAAACAAGTTCACACTCACAGGGACCAGGGGTTAGGACTTGAACAGACTTTCGCAGGGGACACAGTTCAATCCACAATAGATGGGAAAGTCCACCCGTGGGTCATTGGGAGTGATGGTAAGTGGGGCCACTTCTGCTTCCACTTCTTGGTTTCTAGGCACACATGTTCTTCCACTGGAGACAGAGCATCACATGGAGGTCTCTGATTCAGTGCATGTACTGCACCCTGGAGGTCAGCACCCTGTCCTTAAGAGTATTGCCTCCAGGATGATACTTCATCTATGCCTTCAGCAGGCCACTCCATCACACTATCAGGCCAGCAGCTTCTGTATGGTACAGTGATCCCATGGCAATGGCCCCGTGCCCATATCTCCTTTACTCAGAACTGTCCCCCACCCCCAATCAGATGCTATGTTGTTTGGGATCAAATGCCTGTGGATCAAGCACTCTCTGAGTCCCTGGATAGTGGTGATGGCTACTGCTCTGAGGACAGGGAAAGCACACCCATACCCGAATAAGTGTCTGTTTGTGTGAGGATGGTTCTCTGGCTCTTCCAGAACAGAATGGGCCCGATTAGTCAACTTATTACCAGTTGGTCTCTCCAAGGAATAGTGTCATATCAGGGGCTGGGTGTTGGTCTGTGTTGCTACAGGTTGGATATTCAGTGACAGCAAAAGGGAGGTCAGCTTTGGTCAGTGGGGGTCCATGCTGTTGGGTCCATGAATAACCTCCGTCTCTGCCACTGTGGTCATTCCATCTGTGAACCCGTTGTACCAGTTCCGATGACAAAGGCTGGTGGAGTCATTTTATCTACTTAGTTGTTCAGTACCTCTTCCATGAAGGATGCTTTCTGGTGGGTGGATACAAAATACTCACCCACACTTTGTGTCCACTCTCACAGGCCCACCACATGCCTCTGCTCTGCAGCTCCTTACCCCCAGTCTTCCATTCCTTTTCCTTCCAGGCCCCTGACCAGCATGCCTGGGCATTTTCCACTGCTCACTAGTCCTTATATATTGTCACCTCAGGCCACTTCTCCTTCCCCTAAAGTAGATGAGCAGGTGCTTGCTGCAGCTCCGTCCACCGGGAAGCTTTACCCTCACCACTGTCTTTCAAGACCACCCTGACGGTGGCTGTAATGGCGCCACCATTCATTTTTTATTTGTACCCAAACATTGAACTGACCCATCTGTGAACCAAGCAGGGGTGTTTTCTGCCTCCTTCAGATGATCACTTGGACATCTGCGAGCACCCCCTCCCCATACTGTGATAGGTATGAGCTGAGGGAGGGGCACTAGTGCCTCTATCAAGTCCAGCATGTTCCCAGCCAAGCTATGCTGGATTAAACCCAAGCTGTAAACCAGGCAGCCGGGAGAGGAGGGAGTGGCAGCTCCTGAGGAGGACACTTGTTGCCTTGATGGAGACAGGGCTCTGCAGTGTCTTCCTGCACAGAGGACGGGGGACCTCTGCAGACTCTGAGGGCTCTGATGAATCTGCAGAGCCACTATCTTTGAGGGTAACCAGCCAGATGTTCCCATTCCATGTCTCAGTGTCCCAGGTTCTCTCAACCAGAGCCCTGACTTCAGCAAAAAGGACCTGCTTTGGCTGCACAGTCAACCATTTTGGAGCTCCTAGGCCCTAAATGTCAGATTCTGAGTTTGTTCCTCAGTTGTACTAGCTGTTCCACTCAATAAACTATCAAACAGACCATCTGGCTTTTGCACTTAACCATAACTGTTTGTCAGCTGCCCTTCATTTCCCGTTATTCCCCTGCAGGGTGTCAGTGCAACTTTTTGATGACAATCCCATTGTCCTTGTACAAGTTGTCTGTGCCTGCTCCCCACCTCGTGCTTTTCAAACACTTGAATCATCTCACCGGCCAGGACATTCTCTGCTGGGACGTTCTCTCAAGTCACTACTGGTGATATGTTTTAGCAGTTGGGCTACCACTTGTGGCAGGACACAGGGAATTTGGGATTAGATCCTCCTTGCCAGCCGGAAGCTATGTGATCCAGTCCCCACACTGAGCCTGACGTTTCGGACCACTTCCAATACCAAGTGTGCTGACTGGGTCCTCGGGAAACAGACACCAAGGCAGAGCTAGAAGTACAAAAGACTCATTGCTGGTAACACCTGTTAAGGACCAAAGGTAAAGCAGTAAGAGTAGCCAGGGCAAGTCTCTAGACCGCGCTGCAGGTCTGCCACCTGCGAAAGGAGAAGGGAAAGGAGGCAGCATCGTGTAGGAAGAGCCTCCGACTGCAGTATGGCTCTGAGAAGATCTCAGCCAGCCACGGAGGGGGCCCGTGTTGGGCAGAAACATCCAGGCACTAACACCTCTGCGGGGTTCAGTCACTGGCTGGGAGCTTCCCGGCGAGAGTGTAGCCCTGGCGCGTAGTGACTGGCAGACGGCAGAAGAGGGCTTCGGGGGTTTAACAGTCTCCATTTTCTTAATCTGGTGCTGGTTTAACATGCACGCTCATTTATAACATTTTATCAAGCTGTCTTTTGATTTGCAAACTTTTATTATATATGCTATATTTCAATAAAACTTGTCAGAAATTTTTTAAAAAAAAGTCATAGATTTCTGCCTTTGGCCCTAAATAGCCTCAACAGCCCTGTGACAAAATGAATAAAGAATATTAATTAGGATTTTGAAACTCAAACCCTGGATGGGGGTATTCTCATCCTTGAAGAGCAATTTGCTAACATACCCGGAAAGCCTTAGAAACATGTAAACCAATTTCTAGGAATTTATTGCATGGAAAAGATCACACAATGGATAAAGTCTTAAGGAGAAAGATGTTCATCATTACACTGTTCAGAGTAGTGAACGTTTGGAAGCAATCTCCATGAGTACAGAAGCTGTTAAATTATGATAGAGCCATACAGCAGAATACAACCAAGCAGTTTAAAAAGCAGTGGTGAAAATCTATATTTAATGACATGGTAGCATTTTCATGACATAGCATATTAGTAAATAAAAAGAAAGTGACTCAAAAATATGTTTAATATGACCCTTTTCTCCAAAAATGTAACAAATGCATGTTTTTATACTCAGGAAAAAAGACTGTGAGTATTTTATTTAGAATATTTAGTGGTTATCTTTGGATTGTATATTTAAAACGACTATTAATTTATCTTTTTAATATAGTTTCTAAATTTTCTAAAATGAAAATGTAATGCTTTTTTAATCAGAACTTTTCCCAAAAAATATTATTTAAAAATAAATAGATTGCTTTACATTTTTATGTTTTGAGTTATCGACGAAAAGCCAAACTTTGTGCTAGGCCTTTATGGGGATCTTTTAAAGGGAGCCTAAGAGAGCGTCCTTTCTTTAGGGGAGTCTATCATCTTCTTGGAGGCATAAGATTTAGACACCAAGAGTTAGAGAACTGGTCAGTTTCTAATGAGCAGCCAGGTTATGCGATCCTTTAGGGCAGGGAGTAAAGGATTATTCATCTATGTACACCCAGAGGCTTTTACGTTACCTGGAATGTGGTATAGGAGTTCCATATGAATCAGTTGAGCAAATGAAGGAATGAATAACTAAATGAACAGTAAATTAATGATTAAATGAAAGCTGGATAAGTACAAGGGATTTCAGGCCAGAGAGTAATATGGGATAGCTACAGAATTGGCAATGTCATCCACAATCATGTTTCAGATACTGTCTATGAAGTGGTGACTCCTGAGTCCTTACCTGCACCCCTTACCTCCTTCATGAGTTACAGACAAGCATATACAATAGCGGACTCAGTGTTGACCCCTGGATGTTACAAAGTCACCTACAACAAACACTTCAAAATTGAACTCATTGTTTTCACTACACATGTCCCTCTTTCTCCTGCTAATGCCCATCCACACAGGAATCTTAGAAGTCATCCTAGACTTTGTCCTCTGCCTCAGTCTTCACATTCAATTTGTTACTAAATCGTGTTATTTCTATTTCTGTAATAGCTTTGGAATTTGATTTTTCCTCCCCTCTGGTCTCCTTCCCTCTAGCCACTCTTCCTCACCATCTATCATCCTTACCATTGTCAACTTGATTTTTCCAAAATAGAAATTTGACCATATTTCTCTCTTCCTTCAGATTGTCTAATAGCTCTTCACTGCTATTGGATAAAACCCATACTCTTTGGTTAGCCTGTCTTACAACATCTTCCACTATCCAATCCTACCTATCTTGCTTGTTTCCCTCCAAGGCTAGATGCCCCTGGTGGTGGGGATTGTATTCATCCCATCTTCGTAGTTCTAATGCCTAACATAGTTTTGGGAATCCAATAAAGTTTTAATAAATAAATGAATGAGGAGGTAAGACTTGAAATGGGCTTTAAAGATTGGGCTGGATGGTTAAAAGATAGCTGGAAGATCTATTCTGGGTTCTTCAAACAATTATTGGGCTACTATGTTGAGCTGAAAACCCTGGTGGTGTGGTGGTTAAGAGCTACCGCTGCTAACCAAAAGGTTGGCAGTTCAAATCTACCAGGCCCTCCTTGGAAACCCTATGGGGCAGTTCTACTCTGTCCGATAAGATCACTATGAATTGGAATCAGCTCGATGGCAACGATTTTGGTTTTTTGGGTTCATGTTGAGCTAAAAGTCCCTAGGTGGCACAAATGGTTCATCCCTGACTTCTAACCTAAAGGTTGGTGGTTCAAACCCACCCAGTGGTACCGCAGAAGAAAAGTCCTGGTGATCTGCCTCCATTAAGATTGCAGTGGAGAAAACCCTGTGTATCAGTTCTACTCTATAACACACGGGCTCACCACGAGTCAGAATCGGTCTGACGTCAGCTAACATCAACAACGTGTCGCCAATGAAAGCTATTCCGTCGTTCATGTTTGTATGTCCGTGCCCGGCCAAGTGCTTGGCACACAGTGGGTGTTCAGTAAATATTGAATTAATTGGTAATCAAATCAATTAATGGTATTTGCGTATTCAGTCACGTCACCATTTATTTTGGGAAATGTCATGCCCACTTCATTACAGAATGACTTATGTGGGGAAAGAAGTGAAAGCTCCATTAATTCTTTGTGAAGGGAACACTCTGTGGGTCAGATACTCGAGTCAGCAGGCTAGACCTCAAGGCAATTTCGTCAAGTCCGTTTCCTGCTGCCCAGGATGCAGCTCTGCTGCTGGAGAGGACATCTGTCTAGCTAACGTCAGCAGCTGCAGCACTCGACTTATTAACTATAACCAGATCTGCCTACAGATGCTGCTAAAACACCGGGCTCCCAAGGTGCTGTTACTGGATGCTAACTTTGGATAAATACCTCCTTGAGACTAAGTCCTTCAAAAGGAAGATTCTATGCTCTAATAAATCACTAATACTGCTGGAGTTTCCATTTTCAGTGAATACTTAGACTCTTGTTCCTATGGCTGGGCTGCCCAGCACTGCACACGATGGCAATTCTGTATACCTGCTCAGAGGTTGACTCCGTGTACCTGCTCGGAGGTTGACTCCGTGTACCTGCTCGGAGGTTGACTCCGTGTACCTGC
>NW_004443941.1:611826-641507 GCF_000243295.1 Trichechus manatus latirostris | reverse complement strand
GAGGTTGACTCCGTGTACCTGCACGGAGGTTGACTCCGTGTACCTGCTCAGGAGTTGACTCCGTGTACCTGCTCGGAGGTTGACTCCGTGTACCTGCTCAGGAGTTAACTCCGTGTACCTGCACGGAGGTTAACTCCGTATACCTGCACAGAGGTTGACTCTGTGTACCTGCTCAGGAGTTAACTCCATGTACCTGCACGGAGGCTAACTCGGTATACCTGCGCTGAGGTTAACTCCGTGTACTTATGCTGATGTTAATTCTGTGTTCTTATACTGATGTTCAGAGCTCAAATATTTTACCAGGTCCAAGGAAGTTGCTTACAAAGTACTGTGTTATGAAGAGATCCTAGTGCAATACGATCGCTCCCTTCGGAGAACTTGCGAGTAAATTTAGTTAGTTAAAGCTTCTGCCAGCACCTTTCTAATCCAGAGAACAAAAAGGATATCTGCAGTTGCTCTTATCTGCGGCTTCTCCTGGTACCTAATTTGGAGAAAGTCCATTTTGCTGCTGGTTCAAACCTCTGGGTTATCTTACCCCTGGACTTTTCCCCAACTATTAGATTCCCTCGAGCTTTCGAGGAAACTCAGTGGTCCATGATATAGCGCCTTTCACTCAAAATACAAAAGGGTAAGCTGGTTAAAATATCAGTATGTCAGGACTGTGTAAAACATTTTTTTCCTATGACAGGAAGGGTGTTAATCAACCTTATTAGTCAAATGAGGAGATTAAAACTTAATAATAACCTTGACTAATCTTCCATCATTAAGCTGGAATGCGGCTAAAAGCTTTCGACTATCATGTCAACAGTTCAACCACCCAGAAACTTCAATGAACAAAGCTTCAGTCTTAAAATGAGAGGGTTTCCTTCTGACCCTCTGGGACAGAGAATGGAAAGATGAAAAGGAGTGAGGCCAACTTATTCATCCTGGTCACCAAGAGGCTGGGAGCTTTAGGGAAAGATTTCCCCAGAGATGATAGGATGTCATTTACAGTTCTCTAAAAAATTTATAAGGCAATTTGATTTTTAATACTTCTGCAGTCTTCATGTAGTGGATTTTTATAGCCCCGATCTGTGTGTTTAAGTGCATATCCAAATGTCAAAATGGGCCTCCCTATATCACCCCTCCCTGCTGTTTCCAAAATGGGTTCTTGCTTAATTATGTGCAGACTAACGGTTTTATTAGAGAACAGTTTGAAATGCGCCTGACTACTTGTGAGCAAAGCTGGTTACCTGGTGCCTTCGTAGTCAGTTAGGAACAAACATGGCCTGATTAGAGCTTGAGATTTAGGAATACTGATGAGGGGCAGGGTAGCCTAGTGGTTAAGAGCACAAGCTCTGGAATCTGGAAGGCTGGGTTTTGAGTCCTGGGACCACAGCTTACTAGCTATGAGACACGTGCAAGTAAGTTAAACTCTCATCTTTAAAAAGGGAATGATAACAGCACCGACTGAGCCCGACACGTGGCTGGCACATAGTAAATGTTTGGTAAAGTAAGTGCTTACTAGCTAGAAAGAAAATAAGCATCATCATCAGCCAAGCATTACGCCTACAAGATGTAGTACTAGGCCCTGAGGATACAACGTATAAGAGACACCTTCCCAGGCTGACTGGGGAGAAAGGATAGATGAACACGTATGTTTACGTAAGCACACGTACTAAGTGGAGGCAGCACGCCTATGAGTGGGTGAGGGGGTCAAGGAAGGTTTGTTGAGGAAGAAAGGCAGGAGATCGGCCCTGAAGAGGAGCCCCCTGGTTGCACAAATGGGTAAGTGCTCTGCTCCTGAGTGAAAGGTTGGTGGTTCAAACCCACCCAGAGGTGCCTTGAAAGAAAGGCCTCGTGATCTGCTTCTGAAAGGTCACAGCCATGAAAACTCAGTGAGGCACAGTTCTACTCTGCACACACAGGGTCACCGTGACTCAGAACCGACTCGGTAACAGTGGTTTGGTTTTGGTGTTTTGGCCATGAAGGACGAGCAGGATTCAGATAAGCTGACGACAAGGCAGAGGAAATTCTCGGGGTTGTCACAATTGCATAAATGAAAGGAAAGCCACCTTCTTGCCAGCCTCACTGAGTGTCTCAGGTACCTCAATGGCTAAGAATTCATGGGGTGGGTCATTGGCTGGTCTTTTTTTTTTAAGTATTTCCAGTTCAGTAATTTTACAATAAAGATTTGTTGCTAGTTTTAAAATACTTCCTTTCCTTAACTAAACTAAATATTTTATGGATTGTTAGATATAGAACAGAAATAATCCTCTGCCACAACAAAATAGAAAACTACTTACACACCCATGTTTGCCTTGCTTTCTTTGGAGATAACACAAACAGACATGATCCTTGGCCCAAAGATGCAATTGAGACTCTGAGCTACCCAAGTTTATATATAGCTTAATAAATCATGCTTTAGGAAAGGTATGTGGTCCAACTTAGTCTGGGGGAAATATGATAGCGAGTTTGACTAGGGCGGTGGCAGTGAAGAGGAGAAGCGTATGGATTCAAGATCTTTATAGACGGGCTATTTTGGGCATGGCTATTGTGAGGAGAACAAACTAGTAGGTCACCTTTCCCAAAAGACTCTTCTCTACACACAATAAAGGGATTTGATGATTTATTGTAATGAGAAGCTTTATCAAACTACAGTAAAAAAAAAAAAAAAAAAATCCAAAATGTTGGTATGCTAGGGATAGAACTACCAGAATGTCTTTCTTGGAAACTTCTTCATTCATGTATTCTTTTATACATTAAAAAAAATCATCATATTTCCTACTAGGTGCCATCAGTATGTGCAAGGCACTGCAAATACTCTAATGAACAAACTAGATATGTTTCCTGCTCTCATGGAGCTTACAGTTGAGTGGAGGAAGACAGACAATAACCAGGCAAGCCAATAAATCACTATATAATTACACATTCATCCATTTACTCATTCAACAAGTAATTATTCAGCACACACTATGTATTGAGGAATATGTTGGGTTTGGAGAGTATAATTGTGATGGTTAAGCATGTGTGTCAACTTGGCTGCGCCATGATAGTGATTTGGTGGTTATGTAATGATGTAATTTGGCAGTTATGTTATGCTGTAATTTGGCAGTTATGTAATGATGTAGTCATCCTCCATGATGTGATCTGATGTGATCAACCAATCAGTTGTAAGGGGAGTTTCCTCAGGGTATGGCCTGCATCCTGTATATACAGACTTTCTGGCAAAGCTTGCTCGCTTGCTCTGGATTCTTCATCTGGCTCATCATCTGACTTCTGATTCTTGGGACTTGAGCCAGCAGCCTGTCGTATTGCCTGCCGATCCTGGGATTCATCAGCCTCCACAGCCTGTGATCCAGCAGCCTGCTATCTGACTTGCCAATCTTGGATTCATCAGCCTCCACAGCCCGTGAGTCAGCAGCCTGTCACCTGATCTGCCGATCCTGGGTTCGTCAGCCTCTGCAGCTACGTGAGTCAAGAGAAGCCTCCAGCCTGATGCCTGACCCACGGACTTGGAACTTGCCAGACTCTACAAATGCGTATGCCATTTCCTTGAGATAAATCTCTCTCTATATATGTATGCTTCACTGGTTTTGCTTCTCTAGAGAACCCAGCCTAAGACAAACAAAATCATAAGGATGAGTTTTCTAAATTGGTTCTCAAGTCTGGTTAGTCTTAAAGATGTTAATAACTCTGCTTCCAGTAGTAAAGAGGGCACTGCTAATTCATGGCATGAGATGGCATTAGAACTACGTAAAATACCAACACCAACAGATCAGGTATTGGTGAAACATGGGGCTCTGGCTGATTGTGTGTTTGATACCTTTCCACAATTTTGTCATAATGAGAAGTATAAGGAAGCTGGTTGGTTGGTCCTACTTTAGCTAGACTAAGTGGTAAAAGAAAGAGATGAACTCAGGGCTTCAGCGTCAAAGGTCGAGTACCACATAAACAACATCAAAGTTTCTACTTGTGCCTTGAAAGAAAGACTTATTTCTCGTAGTAACAGAGTTTATATTGCCGAAAACCAAATCCAGAGTCTTATCGTAAGAGTGGCTGAATTACAATGCCAGTCTAATTCCCAACCTTAAGTGGTGTCTGAAATTAAAGTGAGGGCATTGATTGGGAAGAAATGGCACCCTAAAACTTGGGATGGGGACACATGGGCAGATAATCAGGAAGCTGGGGGACATTGAGCCCTTAAATTCCATTGAATCGCTCCTACCAGCAGAACCAGCTCTCTTACTCCCATCTAAAGAGATTACTCCATCTTTGTCTGCTAAGCCACCCTCCCCAGTAAAACCATTATCCTCCCACCCCGCCCGGTTCCAACCCCTGTCTAATGAGATTAACCCAGCTGTGTCTGAGGAGCCTTTGTTTGAGATACTGCTTGCGGTGGCATATGAGTCATTGCCTGGGGGCATTGCCTGGGGTAGATGCCTTGTAAGACATTGCTGAATGTTCCCAGGACCCACCCCTACCATTCATTTTTTTGCTTCTAGATTTATGATTAGACTTAAGTCCCAGTGAGCCCGAAAAGGTAAAGAACAAAGTGTGACCCAGGAGGAGATATGCTACACTCCAAAAGAACTGCTTGACTTTTCTAATATGCACAAACAGAAACCTGGTGAATGTGTGTAGGATTGGCTCTTAAGGGTGTGGGATAATGGTGCAAGGAACATAAAGTTGGATAAGTCTGAGTTTATTGATATGGGCCCACTAGGCACTGATCGTTCATTCAGTGTTTCAGCTCTAGAGGTTAGGAAAGGATCTAATGATTTATTTGGTGGATTCGCTGAAGCATGTATTACGTGGTGGCCTATACTAAATCAAGTTGAAGTACCAGACCTGCCTTGGGGTACTGTAGAAGAAGGTATCCAAAGGGTTAGGGAAATTGGCATGCTAGGGTGGATTTATCAGGTTAGACCCGCAGATCCACATGTAGAGTGCCCAGAGGACACTTTTTACCACAATGGTGAGGAACAAATTTGTGAAGGGAGCCCCAGCATCCTTGAAGACTTCTGTGATTGCTATTTTATGTAAGTCAGATTTGACTCAGGGAGTTGCCCTAATTGAATTGAGACACCTAACTACAATGGGGCCAGTTGGATCCCGTGGTGGTGGGGCGAAGTGGCTGCACTCAATCAGCAAAGACAAGGTGGATGTGTTTATCACAATGGACAGCGGTGTCAAAGCAGTAATCAGAATATTCTGACTAGTATGGACTTATGGCATTGGCTACTTAGTCATGGTGTCCCTAGGAGTGAAATACATGGGAAATCTACTAAATATTTACTTCATCTGTACAAGTGGGAGAATTCTAAGTTAAGTGAACAGCAGTCTAACTCAAATCGCCAGAACGGAGAGTCACTGCTCCTCAGTCAATTCCCAGACTTGAGCTAGTTCACAGAACCACAACCCCTTGAATGAAGGGGAGGCCAGGTCTCCTTGAGGAAGGACCCCACTGCACTGCCAAAAATTTATACTGTTAATCTTTCTCCCAGCCTTCCCCAAAGGAATCTATGGCCTTTTACGAGAATGACTGTTCATTGGGGAAAAGGAAATAATCAGACTTTTGGGGGATTACTGGATACTGGCTCTGAACTGATACTTATTCTAGGAGACCCAAAACATCACTGTGGTGCACCAGTCAGAGTGGGGGCGCATATGGAGGTAAGGTTATTAATGGAGTCTTAGCTCATGTCTGTCTCACAGTGTGTCACCAAATCCATCCTGTAGCAATTTCCCCAGCTATGTGAGTCAGGAAAAGTCTCCAGCCTGATTTTTGACCCATGGACTTGAGACTTTCCAGTCTCTACAACCATGTAAGCCATTTCCTCGCTATAAATCTCAATCTCAATCTCTCTCTCTCATTCTGTCTGTTTCTCTCTCTCTCTCTCTCTCTCTCTATATATATATATATATATATGTTGTTGTTGTTGTTGTTAGGTGCCTTCGAGTCGATTCCGACTCATAGTGACCCTATGTACAACAGAACAAAACACTACAGGTCCCGCGTCATCCCCACAGTCCCCATTATGCCTGAGCCCATTGTTGCAGCCACTGTGTCAATCCACCTCGTTGAGGGTCTCTTTTTCACTGACCCTCTACTTTACCAAGCATGATGTCCTTCTCCAGGAACTGATCCCTCCTGATAACGTGTCCAAAGTACGTGAGACGTAGTCTCGCCATCTTTGCCTCCAAGAAGCACTCTGACTGTATTTCTTCCAAGAGAGTCTTGTTCGTTCTTTTGGCAGTCCATGGTATATTAATATTCTTCGCCAATACCACAATTCAATTCTTCTTCTGTTTTCTTTATTCATCGTCCAGCTTACACATGCATATGAGGCGATTGAAAATACCATGGCTTGTGTCAGGCTCACCTTAGTCCTCAAAGTGACATCTTGCTTTTCAACGCTTGAAAGAGATCTTTTGTAGCAGATTTGCCCAATGCAATACGTCGTTTGATTTCTTGACTGCTGCTTCCATGGGCATTGAATGTGGACCCAACTAAAATGAAATCCTTGACAATTTCAATCTTTTCTCCATTTATCACAATGTTGTTTATTGGTCCAGTTGTGAGGATTTTAGTTTTCTTTATGTTGAGGTGTAATCCATACTGAAGGCTGTGGTCTTTGATCTTCATCAGTAAGTGCTTCAAGTTCTCTTCGCTTTCAGCAAAAAGGTTTTGTCGTCTGCATATTGTAGGTTGTTAATGAGTCTTCCTCCAGTCCTGATGCCCCGTTCTTCTTCATATAGTCCAGCTTCTCAGATTATTTGCTCAGCATACAGATTGAATAGGTATGGTGAAAGGATACAACCCTCATGCACGCTTTCCTGACTTTAAACCACACAGTATCCCCTTATTCTGTTCAAGTGACTGCCTCTTGGTCTACGTACAGGTTCCTCATGAGCACAATTAAGTGTTCTGGAACTCCCAATCTTTGCAATGTTATCCATAATTTGTTACGATCCACACAGTTGAATGCTTTTGCATCCACATAGTGTAAGGGCCCAGCTAGTAGTAACCTTTCCACTCTTCTATCTTTCTCCCCAAGAAGGTTACTATCTTTGTTTCCTAAGGCTGCCACACCAAAATACCACAAAGTGGGTGACATTAAAGGACAGAAATTATTGTCTCACAGTTCTGGAGGACCAATCCATAGCATTTACCATCTCATATATCTAATTGCAAAATTTTAAACCAACATTCTGGTTTATCATTCAGTCTCTTGTGAGCTTCTTTAACATGAGTTTATAAAATGTCTACTTTTCATATGTAAAAAAGAGGATGATAGAATGGAAAGCAGTTTTATTATATATCTCAGTGACTAGACCTGATTCAATTCATTCATAAATCTATTCATTTTTGCAAATATTTATTGAGTACTTACTTTGAGTCAGACACCGTGCTAATCTCTGAAGACATCAAGTAAACTGACTCCTCATGACAGGGCCAAGACTAGGGTGAGAAAAGTGAGGCAGGTGAGGCACTTTTGGCCCCAGGTCCAAAACTTAAGGGGACACCAAAAAACTCAGCAATCAAGATAAATAATATTTTAATGCAATATTTTTAAAAATCAAAATTAATACCAAAAAAATCCACGATGAACAAAATATCAAGATTTAAAATATAGATAGGATTGGTATTACTGATTTTTTCTTTTGCCTCAGGCTACAGCATGACTTGGCACCACACTGTTACTGATCCTGTTCTTTTTGTCGGCATATCATCCCCACTTTCTTTGAAAAATTTATCCTCCTTCCTTCCAAACAAATGCTTCTGGCAGGGTTATCAAATAAACCCAAGCCCTAAGGCCACATGGATGGACAGGTGACCCAACGCAATCAAACACGAATATCTCACATTCTTGACCATATTGATTGATCCAAAAGGACAGGTAACTTATGATGGCCCAGTAAGTATCTTTCCTTAGGGATGAATGAAGTCAACACACAGAAATAAGCAGAACTAAGAGTTAGGGAGATTGGGAGAGAGAGAGAGAGAGAAATCTGGAGGACGATTTCATCCGAGCCACCAGATATGGGAAGCCAACTCCACCTCTTACGTTTCCAGGAACGTGGGTCAAACAATTCCCTTTTATGCTGAAGTTTATTTGAGTTGGGTCTCTATCACTTACAACCAGAAGACTGCTAACTGATACAGTATCTAAAGAAAGAGTATTTAAACCCTGAGGAGGATCAGTCAGCATTGTAAGCTTAGAAAACAGAGTCAGAGAAGCAGTATGCCTTCAGTATTGTTCAGGAAAAGGGTTACTACAGACATAACCTTATAGTGGAAATGGAATCACCAAGTCTTTAAGATCAGCCAGCTAATTCCCCTTGGTCTAATTCCAAGATCACCAAGAATCTAGTGATTATTAATTGCCTTCCTAGGTAGAATTGCCTAGCAAGAGAGTAATCAATGAACAAGAGTATCCAGTCTACTGGATAGTTGTATTCCTCATTGTTAAGAAATAAGTTGCCACTTAATGGGCCAATGCTCCAGAATTAGATCATCTTGGTGATCATCAGCAGCATCTAACAACACAAAGGCTTAGAAGCAACATAACCTAGTGGTTAAAATCCAGACTTCAGAGCCAGACTACTAGGATTTGAATCTCGAATCTGTTCCTTACTGGTTGTGTGACTTTGAGCCAGTTATTGAATTCCTCCAAGGCATCTTTTATCTTCATCTATAAAATGGGGGTATAATAGTATCTACTTCATAGGGTTGTTAAATGGAAATTACACAAGTTAATATTTTTAAAGAACCTAATATTTTTAAAGCATCTAATATTTTTAAAGCACTTATATAAAAGTACTAAAGCACTTGACAAAATAAATATATTTATATATACAGCTAAACTGAGGGATGGACCTGGCATGTGGTGTCCACTCCAAGCTGTAGCTACTCCAGGAAGACTGACTGAGACTCCAGGACACAAACAACTTGAGAATGTGTTTCAATCATTTGCTTACATTTCTAGCTGACTGGGTGGATTCTAAACTTCTAGAGGGCAGATACTGTGTCTTTTTTGTCTGTCATGTATCTAATGCCTGGGACCCAGTAGGCACAGAGACGGAAAGAACTTTGTTGATGGAATCACAAGACTTGGGTTTGACCTTCGCTACACTACCTGCCATTTGTCCTGGGCAATTCATTTAACTTCCCTGACCCTCATTTCGCACAGCAGTCAGATGAGGATAATATCTCTCTCAATTACTGTAAGGACGAAAGAAGATAATAATTTAGGGAAGTATCTGGAATGTAGTAGGTGGTCAGTCAACATGTGTTTCTTCCCAACTCTAAAGCTTATAGTTTTATAAATATATTTAATATTATTGAAATAAAGGAGACTATATTAATCTAGGTATTCTATAACAATGTAGTTTTGTAGAGCTTATAAGGTCAATAATTAGTATATGTGACAGAAGTTCTTTAAGGAAATACCTAGAAAATAAATTTATGGGTTTATTAAAGAAACTTGTTGGATCCTTGGCCAAGACTTTTCACTTTAAATGAGGTAGAATCAGGTGAGATGAAACCAAAAATTACTGGTTGACATACGAACCATTATAAATTTCCCATATGGGATATATGGTAATAAATTCAAATTTATTCCTACATTTATACACTCAGAAACTATTTTGATAGGCATCTATTATGAGCTAGGCACTTCACTAGAGGCTAACTACTCGCTTTCTACGTTGAATCTGCACTACACGTAATTTACATCTTATTTAGCTTTAGTTGTTAACAGATGACATGCTAAAAATTCTTCATATACTGATTATTCATTCATTCAATAAATATCAGCTGGAACCTTTATATCCCAAGCACTGTGCTAGAAAGAGACCAGCGTGACTAGAGCAAAGTGACCAAGCTGGGGAGAAGAATGGCGTAAGATGGAGTTGGAAAACAGACAGGGACGAGCCAGATCATGAAGGGCCTCCTACTCAATGGTAAGGAGTTTGGGGTTTATATATATGTATTTTTTTCTTTAATTCTTTTATTTTTTCGTTTTTAAACAGTGAACATAGGCGTAGTGCCTGAGGTCTGAAAAGCTTGCGAACGGCCATCCAAGGTACAACAATTGGTCTCTATTCTCCTGGAGCAACAGAGGAAGCAGGAGAGTGAGGGATAGGAGGAGGAAATGGAACACGTGCCTAATTGTTTCTATGAACAACTGTCTCCTTTGCCATGAAACCAGAAGAACTGGATGGTGCCTGGCTACCATTATTGAACATTTTGATCAAAGATTCTATAGAAGAATCCTGATCAAAAAGGTGGTTGAGCGGGGGGAATGCAGAATAAAATTCCAAATTCTCATGGAATCCAGACTTTCTGGAGCCATTGAGACTGGATGAACCTCTGAAACTGTTGCCCTGAGATCATCTTAAAACCTTAAACCAAAAATATCCCCTGAAGTCTTCTTTAACTGAACAGTAAGTTAGCTTATTTAGTAAAGAATGTTTGCCTTGAACATCGTGTTCTTTTGAACAACTATCTATATGGGATCAGACTGACAACAGTAACTCAAAAGGTCAGATAGGAAGCTTAGGGGGTGGTGAGTTCATGTTAACGAGGAGGAACAATTTGGAATAGGAAGGTGAGAATGGTTACACAACTTGAAGAACGTAATCAATGTCACCTAGAAATTGTTGAATTGGTGTATGTTTTGCTGTGTATACTGTCAACAACAATAAAGTGAACAGAATAATCCTAAAACTCTGCATGTAAGAAAAGTAAAGTATATCCATGTAAGCAGGCCACTATCTTTCTGACTTTGATGACAAGTTGACAAAATATGAATAGAAGTTTATAGTACCAAAGAGAAGGATCATGAAGGTGTCCTTGATGAAATGCCAGGAACGTGAAGAGCATAGTTCTTAGCAGGTTTTACAATGGAAACAAAACTCAAGACTTTATTCTGGGAAGTTTTTGAAGCCTGTTTGTTAAACTGGCACAGGCACTATAAAAGTAAACAATATTCTGTGTGGATTTAAACAACTTTCGATCACAAAGGAAAAAGGAAGTAAGATGTGGTCCTTAGTGTTTGGCTTGTGGAAATAAAGTCATTAATATTCTCTCTTCAGCAGCTTTAGGGGTTCTGTGTAGAGCCACCCACTTTTAACTTGTGTTAATATCCTAAAATTGCATTCCCTAGCTCAGTTTAGGGAAGGGTAATCAGTCTTTGAAGTAGAAAAAAATAACTCACTGGGATGATTTAAGTACATATCCTTTTCTTCACCCCTGCTGCCCTTCTCTAAATTTCTTCTACTACCAAAGGCAACAAATAAAGGGAAGAAGCCTTTAGGGGAGGTAAAACTATTCTCCCAGAATGAGTTGGGGCCCTCAAAGTGGAATAAAAGCACTTTAATCACTGCAAGACTGCCTGGTGACAGCCAACCTCGTCCTACCTTCATCTGTTTCCATCTTCCAAGCCACAACCTAAAATGCTAAACACAAGGAAACAAGAACACAATCTGGAGTCATTGTGACGATTGAGAGGGACAGCAAACATTCTTTATTAGAGGAAGCATCAGATGTGAACTGGTTGATTCAAAAGGAAATTGTTTTTAATTTTAAATAAAAAATTCTCAACAAAATTCTAGCTAATAGGATTCAGCATCCTTTCAAAAAAATAATATACCATGACCAAGTGGGATTCATACCAGGTATGCAACGTAATCCACCACATAAATAGAGCAAAAGAAAAGAATCACATGATCATCTCAACTGACACAGAAAAGGCATTTGATAAAGTTCAACACTCATTACTGATAAAAACTACCAATAATTAGGAATAGAAGGGAAAATCCTCAACATAATAAAGGACGCCTATACAAAACCAGTGGAAACCCTGCTGGCATAGTGGTTAAGAGTTGGGCTGCTAACCAAAAGGTCAGCAGTTTGAATCCACCAGGCCTTGGACACCCTATGAGGCAGTTCTACTCTGTCCTATAGGGTCACTATGCAATGCGTTTGGTTTGGTTTTTTTATACAAAACCAATAGCCAATAACATTCTCAACAAAGAGAAGCTGAAAGCACTCCCCCTGAAAACAGGAACAAGATAAAGATGCCCTTTATCACCACTCCTATTTAACATTGTGCTGGAAGTCCTAGCTAGAACAATAAGGCAAGAAAAAGAAAAGAAAAAGGCACCCAAATTGGAAAGAAAGAAGTAAAACTATTCCTATTCACAGATGATATGATACTATACACTGTTGTTGTTAGGTACTGTCAAGTCGGTTCTTACTCATAGCGACCCTATGTACAACAGAACAAAACACTGCCCAGTCCTGTGCCATCCTCACAACTGTTGTTATGCTTGAGCCCATTGTTGCAGCCACTGTGTCAATCCATCTTGTTGAGGGTCTTTCTCTTTTTCACTGGCCCTCTACTTTACCAAGCATGATGTCTTTCTCCAGGGACTGATCCCTCTTGATAACATGTCCAAAGTATGGGAGACGTAGGATATGAACAGACACTTCACCAAATAATACTATCAGGCAGCTAACAGACACATGAGGAAATGCTCGCGATCATTAGCCATTAGAGAAATACAAATCAAAACTAAAATGAGATACCATCTCACCCGACATTACTGGCACTAATAAAAAAAAAACAGAAAATAAACGTTGGAGAGGTGGCGGGGAGATTCGAACTCTTACACACTGTTGGTAGGAATGTAAAATGGCACAACCACTGTGGAAAATGATATGGCACCTCCTTAAAAAGCTAGAAATAGAAATACCATAGGACCCAGCAATCCCACTCCTAGGAATGTACCAGAGAAATAAGAGCCGTTACACAACATAGGCACACCCATGGTAACTGCAGCATCGTTCACAAAAGCAAAAAGATGGAAACAACTTAAGTGCCCATCAACAGAAGATTGGGTAAACAAGTTATGGTACATACACACAATGGAATACTACGCAATGATAAAGAACAGTAATGAATCTGCGAAACATCTCACAACACGGATGAATCTGGAGGGCATTATGCTGAGTGAAATAAGTCAATCATGAAATGACAAATATTGAATGAGTTTTTATAAAAGTATAAAAACTCAAGAAAATGTTTGCACACAGAAGAAACAGTCTTTTATGGTTACGAGGAAGGGGAGGGGTGGGAACAGGAAATCACCAACTAGATAATAGACAAGTGTTAACTTTGGTGAAGGGAAAGACAACACACAATACAGGGGAAGTCAGCACAACTCAACCAAGGCAAAGTCATAGAGGCTTCCTAGACACATCCAGGCACCTTCAGGGACCGAGCTAGTGGGGCTGAGGGCTGGGGATCATGGTCTCAGGGGACGTCTAGGTCAACTGGCATAACATAGATCATAAAGAAAATGTTCTACATTCGACTTCAGTGAGTAGCATGTGGGGTCTTAAAAGCTTGCAAGCAGCCACCCAAGATACATCTATTGGTCCCATTCCATCCAGACCAAAGAAGAATGAAGAAAACTAAAGACGCAAGGAAAATATTAGTCCAAAGGATTAATGAACCACAGTCTACACTGGTCTGAGCCCAGAAGAACTAGATGGGGCCCGGCTACCACCACCGACTGCTCTGACAGGGATCACAATAGAGGGTCCTGCACAGAGTGGGAGAAAAACATAGAACAGAATTCAAATTCACCAAAAAAGACCAGACTTACTGGTCTGACAGAGACTGGAGGAACCCCCGAGATTATGACCCCTGGACACCCTGCTAATTCAGGACTGAAGCCATTTCCAAATTCCAGTCAAAGATTAGACAGGCCTATAAAACAAGCAATAACACAAGTGAGAAACATGCTTCTTAGTTCAATCAAGTCTATGAGACCAAATGGGCAACAGCTGCCCAAAAGCAAAGGTGAGAAGGCAGGAAGGGCCAGGAAAGCCGGACAAATGGACACGGGGAAACTGGTGTGGAAAGGGGGAAGGTGCTGACACGTTGTGGGGATTGCAACCAACGTCACAAAGTAATTTGTGTATAAATATTTGAATGAGAAACTAATTTGCACTGTAAATTTTCAACTAAGACACAATAAAATAAAAAAATTAAATCAGACGTGCTTTTTGTTATTGCTCTGTAAAACGCACTTAATATATATTATTTAGTCCTCGCAACTGCCCCTGAGGTCAATATTAATATTTCCATTTTATAGAGAAAGGGTGACAGAGGTTAAGTTACTTGCCCAGAGTCAGTGGCATCACTAGGGTTGGTGTCACCCAGTGCAGTAACTCATGGTGTCACCCCCCATGGACCGCCTCCTGTACCAGACCTTACAGAATCCTTAGTAAAGTTTTTTGTACTGTTACGCATAAAATCATAATTCCTGTATATCACTCCTTCTTTTCCTTTAATTACTACTTCATTCTCAAAAAAGTTATTGATATAAGTTCACAAATACTAATGACCACAATATTGTAGCTAAAACACCGGAAAATCTGACAAAATCAGCAACTATAAAAACACTGGCGGGAACAAAAAAAACTGCACGTGCTTATCGCGTGTGCAGCCGCGACCCCGTGATCCGGCCCTTCCAGGACTAGGGACTTGACTGTTGTCTTTGTGATCTAGAAGCCTAGACCAGTGCCGGCAACACTGTGGTCGCTCCATAAACATTTTTAAACAGCTCTATTGAGGTATACATGACATACTATAAACTGCAGATATTTAAAGTGTAAAATGTGCTGAGTTTTGACATTAAGTGTACATCTGTGAAACCAACACCACAAATGAGATATCAAACATATTGAACATATCCCATCGCCCCTAAAATGTCCATAAACATTTTATGGAAGAACAAAAAACAAATCTTTAGAGTCCTGGGCTGGTGCTGCTTCTTTTTAAATTGCTGGAAGTCTATACTTTTGTACACTGTAGCTGTTGTATGCGGTTGTACGTTTATGGAAAAGAACACAATTGATGAGAAAACATTTTATCTGTTGCAAACCCCAAACATATTCTGTGAACCATGTGTAGAGTCTGCCTTTGGGGAAGAGGACGTCCTGCCTGCTTCCTGATGGCCGTCAATTCCTGGTCCTTCCAGAGACCTTGCCCCAGTCCTGCTCTTGGGTTCTAAGAGACACCCAGGTGTCTCCTATCTTTATAATCGTTTCCCTTTTCGCTTGAGCAACTTTAAGCGGTGCTCTTTCCATTACTCATCCAGGTCTCTGTTTCTCTGCCGAGCGCTGTGGTAAAGCCCCCGGACTCCTGACCCAGACTGCTGTTGTGCGCAGTCAATTCTGACTCATAGAGACCCCACAGGACAGGGTAGAACCGCCCCATGGGGTTTCCGAGGTTGAAATCTGTACGGGAGCAGATTGCCAGGTCTTTTCTCCCGTGGAGCCGCTGGTGGGTTCAAACCACAAACCTTTTGGTTGGCAGCGGAGCGCTTAACTCTTGTGCCGCCAGGGCTCCTTTGATCAGAAGTAGAGTGTCCAATCACGTGGCTGTTAACGATAATTCGGGCGAGAGATGATGGTGGTTTGGACTACGGTGGCAGAGGAGGAGGTAATGAGAAGCAGTCTGATTATGAATAAGTTTTGTAAGTACAGCTAACTGGATCTTCTGTTGGTTTGGATGTGGGCTGTGAGAGCAAGGTTTGAGCCTGTGCCCGTGGAAAAACGGAGTCACTACTTTTACCAAATGAAGAGATGAAGGAAAAGCAATATGGGGCAGAAGATCAGGAGTTTAGTTTCCGGCTTAAATCCAAATTCTTCAACAGGGCTTGCAGGACCCTAAATGAAGCATGGTTATCCTTCCAGCCTCATCCTTCACTTCCACAGCCCCCTCTACCCTACTCCCACCCCTGTATTTTGCCATTGAAATACACTAGACATCTTGCCATTTATGAAATGTACCCTACTCTCTCTGACTTGTTCACGTTTGCTCTGTTCAGAGCAGTGGTTCCCAAAATTTAGTGTGCATCAGAATCACCTGGGTAGCTGGACTTATTGAAACACAGATTTTTGGGCCCCACTCCCAGATTTTCTGATTCAGTAGGTCTAGGGTAGAGCCCAAGAATCTGCATTCTGACAAGTTCCCGGGTAATATTGATGCTGCGGTTCCATGGATCACAGTTTTGTTTTTTAATAATTTGTTGTTCTTGTTGAGAATATACACAGCATAACATATACCAATTCAATAATTTCTACATGTACAATTCTGTGACATTGATTACATTCCTTGAGTTGTGCAACCATTCTCACCTTCCTTTTCTGAATTGTTCCTCTTCCATTAACAGAAACTCACTGCCCCCTAAGGTTCCTATCTAATCTTTCGAGTTGCTATTGTCACTTTGATCACATATAGATAGATCTTTAAAAGAACACACCGCTCAAGACAAACATTCTTTACTAATCAAGCTAAACTACTGTTGGGTTTTAAGAAGACTTCAGGGGATATTTTTGGTTTAAGGTTTAAAGATTATCTCAGGGCAATAGTTTCAGGGGTTCATCTAGCCTCCATGGCTCCATGAAGTCCGGATTCCATGAGAACCTGAAGTTCTCCTCCGTGGACCACACTTCAATAATCACTGGCTTAGAACATGTCCACTTCCCTCCCGCTTTACCTCCTGACTTCTTAATTTCCAGTCCTTCTCTCAACCCAGAACATGATGTTCCACCGCACACTGCCCACCCTACACATCAGTGTTTACAGGATATTGTAATGTCCTATTTGTGTGTCTCTCTCCCACAGGCAATCTCCTCAGCACCTAGCAAAGAATCCGACAGAGTCGGCACTCAGTGTAAAGGATGGCTGAAAAACTTCCTCAATTTTGACACCTTAAAAGGCTCAACTGAAACAACATCTGTACAGTCATAGAAGTGCTTCTATGGACTAAATTTAAAAAAAGAAAATATCAAGACCAAGTCCTCTTCATTGATAGATTTAAGGAAAAATCTGGCAAATCTTAAGATTTGCCAGGAAGTTTTAGTGTTTACTGCAATTCCTTTCAACAAAAACACCACTCACTGAAATAATGAGTGGCGGCAAGGGTCAAGAATGCAAGTTGATAAAACTCTTCACCTGTTACTTTTTTAGTACTTCTCCAAGAATTACTTCAAAGTGTGTATTTTATTCTTCAGACTAAACACCCAAAACCACAAGACTTATGTAGCACAACCAGGACTTCAAAGACCCCTTTCATTGACCTCCAGAGCTAGCCAGATGTTGTTGTTGAAATCTGCACATATTTGCTTGCACGGGTCTGTTGTTGTTGCTAGGTGCCATCAAGTCGATGTTCAGCAGATAACAATCCCACGTGACAGAGTAGAAGCGCCCCCTTGGATTTTCTAGGCTGTAATCTTTACAGAAGCAGACTGCCAGGTCTTTCTCCTGTGGAGCCGCTGGGTGGGTTCCAACTGCCTATCTTTCATTTAGCAGCCGAGCGTTGGACTGTAGGGCCACGAGGTCTCCTTCATACACGTTTACAAACCATTAATCCAAAAAGTTCTAAAACCAAAAGCTTTTCGTAAGTTTGCAGCAAACTCATTTGGCAGCAAAATCTGACCTGAACGTAAGTGTAACTATTTCTAGCCTTTATTTATTCTATTTAGAGTTAACATTAACACACTTTTTTGCATAAATATTAACGTGTTTGATTAGAAGATGCTGCTCCAGACCCCACTGAGGTGTTACAGAAGATATGGCATGCGCACTATATACCTGCCCCAAATCCCAACAATTCTGAGTTCTGCAACACATCTGTCCCAAAGGATTTGGATTATGTGTCTCAATTTTAAGAATGAGACATCGATTTCTCTTAATCTCTATTTTTTGTCACTGTATTCCAAATATGTATGCAAATAATGCCCTCTATTGTTTTATTGCTTTGTATCTGAAAAATTGGATACAAATTGTATCTTACTGAAAATAGCTTTCTTTATGTTTTAGTATCGGCTAAGTATTATTGGAGCTGCCTATTCATATACAAGACTTTCTTTTTAAACCAGCTTATAGGAAATTCTCTTATTTTTTTTGGATCCTTGTGGCCCATTTCCATCAGATGAATCATTGTCAGCCTCACATGAATCATCCCCAGAACAATTCAAAGTATAGACGAACTAAAAAATATATCTAGTTGGAAACATATTATTTTGGAACCCATTTGAAAGACTACAGTCACATTTACAAACCACTGACATTCGGCAGTCTCAACCAATGGAAGCAGAACTTTCGTAGATTAAGATGTAAAGGGGACAATAAACAGATTTTATAATTGTTAAAAGGGAAAAAACACCCAGAATATTTAGGAATGAACTGAACAAGAAACGCACAGGATTTATGGTGGAGGAAATGCTACCAGGAAGCTAAAAGATCACTTGGGTGAACAGAGGGCATGTTTGGTTTCAAAAGGAAGAGGACCCATTCAGTCGAGCTTAAGCTGAAAGCAGAGTTTATTTGAAGGAAGAAGGGGTACCTTGTGGAGACTCCCAAGAGAAGATAGGGCAGTAGGGCCTTACTAGGGGCAAGCCAAGACTTAGAAAGTCCCAGAACCCCAGACAGCCACCCTACCACCTCTGCCTGGGGCCACAGGGCTCCTTCTCTGCTTCTGTGCATTTGCCTCTGCAGGCCTGAGTTCTCTGTACCACCTGCACGTGGGTCAAACTTCTCTCTCAGCTTTGCCCTTGTGTCATCTCTAGGTCAAGAGATCAGCTACAACGAATTGCAGATTTCTGGGAGAGAGAACTGACTGGCCCGGCTTGATCTGTTTTCCATCTACCCCAGCCCAATCAGCTATGGCAGGGGAAGGCAAGGAGGATGAGTAGGGACCGCTCATTAACAAGGATGAAGACGCAAATTGGGATGGGGCAGGGGGAGGAGGCAAACTGGCACATCCATTACAGATGAGCAGATTCCCTACTGTGGAGAGACAACATAACACAGTGGTTAAGATCAAAGGCTCTGGGGCCAAATTGTCTGGTTTGACTTTTGACTTCACTTGTTGCTTGACCTTGGACAAGTTTTTCAATCAGTTTGTGCCTCAGTTTCCTCATCTGTAAAATGAGGATGATAATAATAGATTTGTTGTGTGGATTACATGAATTAACACAAATAAAGCACTCAGTAAAAACTACGTATTTATTACTTTTGTAAAGATGTCCATTTCCCCTAATCTATCAAATTAATACAATTCCAGTCAAAATGACAACTCTTTTTTTAACTTGACAAAATGATTTAAAAGTTACTGTGGGAGAAGTAACATACCTTTAGGGGCAATGGTGAAGAACAGAACAGAAAGAGGACATAGATTGATGCAAGTTACTGGGAATGTTCCATGTCTTGGGGGTTAGTTTCATATTATTATGCTTTTTAACTGACATATATTATAAAATTTTCTTTTATATGTATTAAATATATTTTAAGACAATTTTTAAATACTGAGAAAAAAAGACTATTAAGTGGAATTTGTGCTACCAGAAATTAAAAATAATTTAAAGCTATATTAATTAAAACAATAATATTACTGCCCAGCACAAATAACTCAATGGAACAGAAAAGAAAGTATATACAGAAATTTAGTATTTTATAAAGGTAGGAAGATTGAGTATTCAATAAATGGTATGGGGCAACCAGCAAGTCACTTAGGAAAAAAAAAAAAATTAAGGTAGACTCTTCCCTTGTTCCTCGTAAATAAATTTCAGATTGATTAAATATTGAAATACAAAAAAGTAATACCTGAAAATATTAGAATAAAATGCATACAGGTAAACATGACACCAAAGCTGGAGACACAAAGGGAAAGATTGGTAGATACACCCACAGAAAAAAATGGAAAACATTCTCCAGCAAGTTAACATCACAGGCCAAGTTAAAAGATGAAGAAGAAACAGGGAGGGACCTTGTAATTACATATCAGACAAAGGTTATTTCTAACATACAAAAAGCGTTTGAATTTTTTAAAACACCAGTTTTGTTTTTGTTAGTTGCCATGGCGCCAGCTCCGACTCATGGCGACCCCAAGCGTAACGAGACAAAACGTTGCCCACTCCTGGGCCGTCTTCACGACTGTTGGGTGTTTGGGTTCTTTGCTGTGGTCACTGTGTCAATCCACCTCACTGGGCTTCCCGCTCCTTCACTGGCCCTCCACTTACCAATCTTGATGTCCTTCTCCAGCGATCAGTCCAAACGGTGCAAGTAGAAGTCTCAGGCAATATTCTGAGATCCATAGGGTTTTCAATGGCTAATTTTCAGAAGCAGATTGCCAGGCTTTTCTTCCTAGTCTGTCTTAGTCTGGAGGCTCAGCTGAAACCTGTCCACCATGTGTGCTGTATTTGAAATACCAGTGGTGTAACTTCCAGCATCATAGCAACACACAAGCCACCACCTCAAGACAAACTGACAGGCGGTGGAAAAACTGAGTACTCCAATTTTAAAGCAGGCAGAAGTCATGAACAGGCAATTCACAAAATTAGAAACAATAAATCTCTGAAAGACGTTAAATTTTACACTTATGCGATGAAATGCAAATTAAAACACGAGTCTTTTAAAAAGGTATGATAAAAATCAGGAAGCTTAACAACACCCGAGATTAGCAAGGAGATGCAGACACAAGCCGGCATTCCGATGGTGGAAAATTAGTAAATAAATATCTTTCTAGGTGACAATCTGGTAACATCTTCCAGAATCTTACAAGCGTGCATTCCCTTTGATTCAACAGTTATATTTCTATGAATTTATTATAATGAAATAATCGGGAATACATACAGATTTATGTGTAAAAAGATTCATCTATATTGTCCGCAGAAGTGAAAAACTGGAAATAACTCTAAAGTCCAACAATTTAGGGATTGGTTAAAGAAACGATATCAATACAGCCATTAAGAATGACTACGTAATCTATAGTAATTTACCTGGAAAATCTGAGACATTATTCAAAGAATAGCTCACATTTTACTATTAAAAAACAAACACCGTTAAGCATACATACTAGAAGTCTCTGAATTTATACAGCAGTATGTTAACTGTTATTTCTGGGTGGCCAGGTTGTGGTCTCTCTTTTATATACCTTTATGTACTGTTGGACAGTTTTACAGGGAGCAGATATTTTTCTTGCAATCAGAAAAACCTAGGAAACAATCATTTGCGGAGGTAAAGTGGCGCGGGAACGGCCCCGACCGCACAGGGGGTGGTGCCGGCTCCGGGCGCGCCCGACCGCACCGAGAGCGGCGACCGGAAACGCGCCCGGCGGCAGCGGGAATTCTGGGTAGCGAGCAGACGCCTCATGAGTATGTCACTTTCAGGAAAAACGAATTCCTCTTTCCTTTAACACATCTCCATTACCCTGAGCGCGGCCCGGGGACTCTTCTATCCTGCGAGGCGTGTGGAAGCGGGCGGGAGAGAATATGGTTTTTTTCTTGAAAATGTAAAACAGCCTTGCCCGCTCCTTCCTGCCGGCCGCTCAGGCAAGAGGGGCTTCGAGGCTGGTCTATGGGGGGCGACTTGCGGAGAGGCCGTGAAGGGCGTGCTGGCGAGGGGGACGGCTGCGAGGCGGCCATTCTGTCCCAAGGCCACCCAGCAGGGCTGCCGGAAGGTGGACGATGCGGGCAGAGAACAGAAGGCCGCCCAAATGGCGCTGGCGTCCTCCCCCGCCCCTGCGGGGACGCACGCCGCGGAACTGGGCGGGGCTGCGCGTGCGCAGACGCCCCGGGCGCCGCGGTCCGGCGCCGCGGTCCTCCCCCGTCCCTGCAGGGACGCGCGTCTCGGGACGAGGCGGGCGTGCGGGCGGGGAAGAGCAGTGAGTGGAGGCGGCGCGGGCTGACGTTCCTCGCCTGTAATGACCAGGCGGTGGGAGTCCCGCGAGCCTTTCCTCCGAGGCCGGGCCACGGCGGGCGTGGGACCGCGGTGGCGGAGGGGGAGGCGGCCTGGCAGCTGGGGCTCCCCCGGAGCGGAGGGGCCGGCCTCGCGGGACGGCGAAGCCGCCGAGAGCGTTAGGAGGTGGGCGGGCCTCTGTGCCTGGCGGCCGGCTGCCGCGCCCTGGTGGCGCAGTGGCTCAGCGCTCGCCTGCTAACCGAACGGTTGGCGGTTCGAACCTCCGGGCGGCCCACGGGAGAAAGATGGGACCCTGCCAGTCGGCTTCCGGAAACCCTACGGGGCGGCTCTACTCTGTCCTACGGGGTTTTTGTGAGTCGGAATCGACTTGCTGGGGATGGGTTTTACGGTTTTTTTATGCGATACATGAAACCTACACACACCTTTATTTATCTGCCAATCCTTTGATGTAGGGCCAAGATCTTTTTGAATTTGGGTTCTCTGGAGTTCATCAATATACCTCCATAAACCATACTCATAATGCATTGCCTATTATTGCAAGTTTTCATTTCTTTAACGCAGAGTAAGATACTGTGGAGTAATCTAAGTGCAGAATTCTAGATTTTTACAGATTTTTTTTCCTCTTGTCTTCTAAATCTCTTGCCCGAACCTAATTTGATAGCAGCTATTTTTGGTGATGCACCTCATTTTGGCTTGTATTTAATCACCTTTTCTAATACTGAGTAAAATTACGTAATCGCTGTGAGCAGTACAACTGACACACACACTTTGGAACAGTCAGGAACTCCTGGCAAGCAGACGGCTCACCTCGTGAGAGCACCAGTCCACAGGCTGTTAGGAAGTAGTTATACGAGCCACAAAGGTTCAGCACGCCGTAGGCTTTAACCAGTTTGTCTTACAGAGGGAATGCGCAAGGTTAGTTAACCCAGTTGAGTTAGTCAAGTGGAAGTCACGTAAGTGAGCTTCTGTTCTACTCTGTCTCCAGATTCCCAGGGTAGAAACTTTCATTTCAATACATGAACCATATTTGTGTATAGGAGCGAATTTACAGGATACATTTCTAGCTTTGTTCCTTCTTTTATTTGATCAAACACTGTGGAATACGTACTGTGTGACAAGCCCTATGCCAAAACCCTAAGGACTCAAAGATGAGTAAGACATGGTTTCTGTCCTTGAATATCTCAGTGTAGTATGATAATACTCAAAGCTGCATTCAAAGTCACAGCTACTGTATATTATCCCAAAACATTTTTTGAAGTCACAGCTATTGCATGTACTCTTGTTAAAAACTGGGCCACTGTTAGCCGTTAGAGAAATGCAACTCGATATCATCTCACCTCGACATTATTGGCACTAATAAAACAAAACAGAAAATAGCAAATGTTGGCAAGGGTGCAGGGAGATCGGAACTCTTATACACTGCTGGTGGGAATGTGAAACGTGCAACCACTATGGAAAATGATGTGGCGCCTCCTTGAAAAGCTAGATATGGAAATACTGTAGGATCCAGCAATCCCACTCCTAGGAATATATCCCAGAGAAATAAGAGCCGTTACACGAATAGACATGCACACCCATGTTCATTGCAGCATTATTCACAATAGCGAAAAGATGGAAACAATCTAAGTGCCCATCAACAGACGAATGGATAAATTATGCTACATACACACAATGCAATACTATCCAACGATAAAGAACAATGATGAATCCGTGAAACATCTCACAACATGGATGAATCTGGAGGGCATTATCCTGAGTGAAAAAAGTCGGGTTAGAAAAAGACAAATATTGTATGAGACCGCTGTTATAAAAACTCAAGAAAAGGTTTACACACAGAAAAAGCAATCTTTGATGGCTACAAGGGAGGGGAGAGATGGGGAGGGGAAATCATGAATTAGGTAGTAGACGAGTGTTAACTTTGGTAAAGGGAGAGACAATACGCAATATAGGGGAAGTCAGCACAACTTGACCAAGACAAAGTCATAGAAGCTTCCTAGACACATCCAAACACCTTGAGGGACCGAGTTAGTGGGGCTGAGGGCTGCGGACCACAGTTCGTCTCAGCGGACATCTAGGTCAACTGGCGTGACATAGTTCATAAAGAAAATGTTCTACATCCGACTTCGGTGAGTAGTGTCTGGGGTCTTAAAAGCTTGGGAGCAGCCTTCGAAGATACATTTACTGGTCTCATCCCATCCTGACCAAAGGACAATGAAAAAAAAAAAAAAGATACAAGGGAAGTATTAGTCCAAAGGACTAATGGACCACATGAACCACAGCCTCCACCAGTCTGAGCCCAGAAGAACTAGATGGTACCCAGCTGCCATCATCAACCACTCTGACAGGGATCACAATAGAGGGTCCCAGACAGTGGGAGAAAATTATACAACAAAATTCAAATACACAAAAAAGACCAGACTTACTGGTCTGACAGAGACTGGAGGAACACCCAAGACTATGGCCCCCGGACACACCACTAACTCAGAACTGAAGCCACTCCCAAAGTCCACCTTTCAGCTAAAGATTAGACAGGCCTACGGAACAATAACACACGGGAGGAACGTGCTGCTTACTGCGCTCAAGTGTACGAGACCAAATGGGCAACAACTGCACAAAAGCAAAGATGAGAAGAGGGGAAGGGACAGGAAAGCTGGACAAATGGACACAGGGAACCCGGGGTGGAAAGGGAAAGGGGGAGAGTGCTGACACATTGCAGGGACTGCAACCAATGTCGCAAAACAACTTGTGTATAAATTTTTGAACGAGAAACTAATTTGTGCTGTAAACTTTCACCTAAAGCACAATAAAATTTAAAAAACAGGGCCACTAACTGCAGTATATATATAGAAATCACTTGGGAGCTGTTAAAAATGCTTATTCTCACTTTACCTCTGTGATCTTCCTCCCAAAAATCCATAACCCCAGTCTAATTAATAGTCAGTATTCCCTCAAAATACCTGACCAATATGAGTAGCGTCTGGGGTCTTAAAAGCCTGTGAGCAGCCATCTAAGATACTCCACTGGTCTCACCCCTTCGGGAGCAAGGGAAATGAAGAGAACAGGATACAAGGAAAAGATTAGTCCAAAGGACTAATGGACCACAGCTACCAAGGCCTCCACCAGACTGAGTCCAGTACAGCTAGATGGTGCCCGGCTACCACCACTGACTGCTCTGACTGGGATCACAACAGAGGGTTCTGGACAGAGCTGGAGAAGGATGTAGAACAAAATTCTAACACACACACAAAAAAGACCAGATTTACTGGCCTGAAAGTGACTAGAGAAACCCCAAGAGTATGGCCCCCAGACACCCTTTTAGCTCAGTGGTGAAGTCACTTCTGAGGTTCACCGTTCAGCCGGGGATTGGACAGTCCCATAAAACAAAACTGGACTAATGAGGCACAGCAGTCAAGGGACAAGCACTAGAAGGCAGAAGGGGACAGGAAAACTGGTGATAGGGAACCCAAGTTTGAGTAAAGACAGTGTTGACGCATAGTGGGGTTGTTAACCATTGTCATAGGGCAACATGTGTACTAACTGTTTAATGAGAAACTGTTTCGTTCTGTAAAGCTTCATCTAAAGTGAGACTAGCAGCACCACTGGAAGAGCGTAGTCGACGTCACTGAACTGCGCATGTAGAAATTTTTGAAATGGTGTATCTTTGGCTATGTTTATTCCCCCCCCACAAAAAAAAAAAGGTCAAGAAGGGAGAGGGTTGACATGTCGTGGGGTTGTTAACCAATGTCATAAAACAATATGTGTGCTACTGTTTAATGAGAAACTATCTGTTCTGTAAACCTTCACCTGAAGTACAATTAAAAAAAACAACAAAATACCTGCCCAATGCCCCCTTAAAGCTGTGAAGGTCAACAACAAGGAAAATCTGAGAAAATACTACAGGCGAGAGGAGCCTAAGGAGATGTAAGGGCTAAATGTAATTTGGCACCTGAATGGAATTCTAGAACAGAAAAAGGACATTAGGGAAAAACTAAGGAAATCTGAATAAACTGTGGGTATTAGTATCAATATTGGTGCACTAATTATAACAAATGTACCATAATATAAGATATTAATAATAGGGGAAACCGTGCGCACGAGGGCAGGGATGTGGGGACTCTATATTATTGACTCAATTTTCTGTAAAGCTAAAACTGTTCTAAAAAAATAAATCTAGATATTTTTCTACATAGAGAAAATCCCCAAAATTCACAAGAAATCTATTAGAGCTAATGAATGAATTCAGCAAAGTTGCAGGGTACAAGATCAACACACAAAAATAAATTGTGTTTCCCTGGACAGAGCTGGAGAAAAATGTAGAACAAAATTCTAACTCACAAAAAAAGACCAGACTTACTGGCCTGACAGAGACTGGAGAAGCCCAGAGAGTATGGCCCCCTGACACCTCTTTAGCTCAGTAACGAAGTCACTCCCGAGGTTCACCATTCAGCCAAATACTAGACAACCCCATAAAACAAAATGAGACTAATGGGACACAACAGTCCAGGGTCAAGGACTAGAAGGCAGAAGGGGACAGGAAAGCTGGTAATAGGGAACCCAGGGTTGAGAAGGGACAGTGTTGCCATGTCGTGGGGTTGTTAACCATCGTCATAAAACAATAGGAGTACTAACTGTTAAATGAGAAACTATTTGTTCTGTAAACCTTCATCTAAAGTACAATAAAAAATCAAAAGTAAATAACAAAAAAATTTTTTAAAATTCTAACTCGCAAAAAAAAGACCAGACTTACTGGTCTGACAGAGACTGGAGAAACCCTGTGAGTATTGCCCTTGGACACTGTTTTAACTCAGTACTGAAGTCACTGCTAAGGTTCACCCTTCAAAGATCAGACAGGCCCATAAAACAAAATGAGACTAAGTGGGCACACCAGCTCAGCAACAAAGACAAGAAGGCAGGAGGGAATAGGAAAGCTGGTAATGGGGAACCCAAAATCAGGAGGGGAGAGTGTTGACATGTCGCAGGGTTGGCAACCAATGTCACAAAACAATACATGTATTAACTGCTTAATGAAAAACTAATTTACTCTGTAAACCTTCATCTAAAGTACAATAAAAAATAAATAAATTGTGTTTCTATACACCAGCAGTGAACAAACCGGAAAGGAAATTAAGAAAGCAATTCCATTTAAAATAGCATCTAAAAGAATAAAGAGGAATAAATTTAATCAGGGATGTGAGACTTGTATACTGAAGACTACAAAACATTGCTGAAAGAAATTAAAGAAGACCTAAATAAATGGAAAAAATCCCCTTTTCCTGGATTGGAAGACTTAATAATGTTAAGATGTCAGTACTACCCAAGGCTATCTACAGATTCATCACAATCTCTATCAAAATTCCAACAGCTTTTATGCAGAAATGGGAAAGTAGAAATGGAATTGCAAGGTACCTGGAATAGCCAAAACATTCTCGAAAAAGGACAAAGTCTGAGGACTTCTACGTCCCTGTTTCAAAACTTACCACAAAGCTGTAGTAATCAAAACAGTGTGGTACTGACATAAAGATAGACTTATAGATCAATGGAATAGAATTGAGAGTCCAGAAACAAACTAATACATCTATGGCCAATTGATTTTCAACAAGGGTGCCAAGTCCCATTCGATGGGGAAGGAATAGTCTCTTCAACTAATGGTACCGGTACAACTGGATTTTCACATGTAAAAGAATGAAGTTGAACCCCATCACACACGTATACAAAAATTAATTCAATATGGATGGACAACTTACATTTAGAAGCTGCTGTTGTCAGTCACCTTTGAGTCAATTCCAACTCATGGCAACCCCGTGTGTGCATAGTAGAATTGCTCCAGGCCTGTCTTCTGAGGTGCCTCTGGGTGGGTTTACCAACCTTTTTCGACTATTAGTTGAGTGCTTAACCATTTGTGCCACACAAGGACTCCAGTACAAAAACTAAAATCATGAAACTCTTAGGAGAAAACCTAGGGCTAAATCTTCATGACCTTGGATTTGTAAAATGGGTTCTTAGGTATAACACAAAAAGTGTGAGCAACAAAAGAGAAAATTAGATAAATTGGATTTCATCAAAACTAAAAATTTTTGTGCATCAAAAGACATTACCAAGAAAGCGAAAACACAACTCACAGAATGTGAGAATGTATTTGCAAATCATAGATCTGATCAGTGTTTCATTTCCAAAATATATAAAGAACTCCTACAACTTAACAAAACAACCCAATTCAAAAATGGGCAAAGGACTTGAATAGACATTTTTACAAAGATATACAAATGGCCAATAAGCATATGAAAGAATGCTCAACGTCATTAGTCATTAAAAAGCCATTGCTGTCAAGTTGATTCCAACTCATAGTGACCCTATAGGACAGAGTAGAACTGTGCCATAGGGTTTTCAAGGAGCGGCTGGTGGATTCAAACTGCCAACATTTCGGTTAGCAGCCAAGCTCTTAACCACTGTGCTACCAGGGGGAAATGCAAATCAAAACCACAATGCGATACCACTTCCTACCTACTAAGATGGTTGTAATTTTTAAAAAAAGGAAAATAACAAGTGTTGACGAGGATGTAGAAAAATTGGGGCCTTTATCCATTGCTGGTGGAAATGTAAAATGGTGCGGCTGCTGTGAGAAACAGTCTGTGCATTCCTCAAAATATACCATATGACCCAGCAATTCTACTCCTAAGTATAATCTCAAAAGAACTGAAAACAGGAACTTAAACAGATACTTGTATACCAAAGTTCATTGCAGCATTATTCACAACAGCCAAAATGTGGAAGCAACCCAAGCGCTCATCAACAGATGAATGGATACACAAAATAATACACAATGGAATAGTATTCAACCACAAGAATGAATTAAGTTCTGATATGTGATACAACATGGATGAACCTTGAAAACATTATGCTAAGTGAAATAAGCCAGACCAAAAGGAAAAATGTTGTCTACTCTTATGAAATATGTAGAATAAGCAAATTCATAGGGACAAAGTAAATTAGAGGTTATCAGGGACCGAGAGGAGGGGAGAATGGAGGAGTTATTACTTAATTCCTACAGAGTTTCTGTTTGGGATGATAAAAAAGTTTTGGAAATAGATGGTGGTGATGGCTGCACAACATTGTGAATGCAATTAATTACACTGAATTGTGCACTTAAAAATGGTTAAAATGTCAAATTTTGTTTTACATATTTTACCACAATAAAAATGATTTTTTAAAAGTCTATTAATTTTAAATGCTCATTCAGTAATTTTAAAGGGGAGACTAGATAGCTAAATTTTTGATCACGTGAATCATTCTGAGGTAGAGGGTCCACAAAGCCACACTTTGAGAAGCATTGCAGGTTTAGGGTGACGTAATGTTCACAGAAATCGGAGGCCTAATGAACGACAGAATGTGCGTGAGCAAAAGAGACTTGTTCTGGCTCTCTCGGTAATGGAGGTTTATTACAATGCTGCGTGAGTCAATAAGGATATTAGAATCCCACTGAAATCCTAGAACAGGAATCATAGCACAGCCAAGTCTCATGGAGACAGAACTCGAGACATCCATATCTAAAATCAGGTTATCTTCTTCATACTTTAGCCGCAGGGTTTGGAGACTGTTTAATGTGATGTTCCACCTGTAACCCAATTCAGCTCTTCTCTTGATCTCCACTTCCGTTTGGGTCATTTCCCCCGTCTTCTCTCACTACCAGCTAACTTTTCGTCATATTTCTTAGTCCAAATTGCCTACAGAAAAAATCCTATTGTCTTAGTCACCATTTGTGACAGCATGTCTGGGCAGCTTAGCTGCCTTTGGTCCATTACAGAGTGGAGGAGGAAAGCAAGGTATATGAACTACAACATGGGCACTCAAGGCGTATGGACTACAACATGGGCACTCAAGGCGTATGGACTACAACACGGGCACTCAAGGCACGTG
>NW_004443941.1:600772-611331 GCF_000243295.1 Trichechus manatus latirostris | reverse complement strand
ATGGACTATGACATGGGCACTCAAGGCACGTGGACTACAACACGGGCACTCAAGGCGTATGGACTATAACACGGACACTCAAGGCACGTGGACTATAACACGGGCACTCAAGGCGTATGGACTACAACACGGGCACTCAAGGCGTGTGGACTATAACACGGGCACTCAAGTCACGTGGACTATAACACGGGCACTCAAGGCGTATGGACTACAACACGGGCACTCAAGGCGTATGGACTATAACACGGGCACTCAAGGCGTGTGGACTACAACACGGGCACTCAAGGCGTGTGGACTACAACACGGGCACTCGAGGCTCATGGACTACAACACGGGCACTCGAGGCGCGTGGACTACAACACGGGCACTCGAGGCGCGTGGACTACAACACGGGCACTCAAGGCGTATGGACTATAACACGGGCACTCAAGGCAGTCAGTATGAACTACAACACAGGCAGTCAAGCAATAGCCCAGCCAGCCTTCCTTGGCTTATTCTGTGGCGGAGCAGCTTCTCATAGAAAGAGCTGTGGATGTGGCAGTCACTTCCAAATTTCCTGACTAGTAGTTTAAAGACAGTCAGTCCTGATTGTGCAAACCATTTGTTCTTGACTATTAATCTAAAGGTTGGCAGTTCTAACCCGCCCAGCAGATCTGCGGAAGAAAGACCTGGTGATCTGCTTCTATAATGATTGTAGCCAAGAAAACTCTATGGTGCAATTCTACAACTTGAGGATTGAGCTCTAAACATCTCCGTTCCAATTATGCTGGTTATTTACAGATATTTAACTCAGTGGTTTCCAAATACCTACTGAGTCAGAATGTCTAGGGGAGATGTCCAGGGATCTGAACCTTAAATAAACTCATAAAGTGATACGGGACTCACTGGAATTATTTCCTTGCAAACCTGGAAGAGAATTAAAGAAGGTTTATTTGTTGACATTCTCTTTTGTGAAGTGAATATAGTGTTAAACATTTTTAAAAGACTCCATCTTTAACTTTATATTAGTATTATAGTTACAGAAAACAGAATGTAATTGTTGGAGTTATGATATGTAAATTAAACTTGTTATAAAAGTGTTCACTATAAAGTTAATGATTAAAAGCGAGTTAAATGTAAAAATTATATGAAATGTTTACACTCAGTTCTGGTGGACAGTCTGGGAGGCAGTATGCCCAGGGTTCTTTCAGAAGTAAGCTATCTGGCCTTTGCAGGACAAGAACAAGATACTTCAGGGCTCCAGTCTAGCTGATTGTTTCTGTGTTCTTTATCTACTCAAACTTTCAAGGGCAGGACTGTGGTGAAACATAAGGCATGGGAAGGGAGAAACTGAGCACAAAAAAAGGGAAACAGGAGGGAGACGAAACTAGAAAGTTAAGTTTGGAGGAAGCAAAGCATGTGCAGGATACATCAGTCAGGATAGGTTAATTATTTGTAATAAAAAATGGCCCCCAAAATCTCAGGGATTTTCTCAAAAGATTTATTTCTCACTCATGCTACATTGGAACATTGTTGTCGATCTTCAAGGCAGAGATAAAAAGAGAACATTGTGAACCACCAGCTCTTAAAACTTCTGCCTGGAAGTTGACACATGTCAATAAAAGGCATACAGATTGTAAAGGAAGAAACAAAACCTCCCCTGTTTGAACATGACATGATTGTCTACGAAGAAAAGCCCAAGGAATCTACCAAAGTAAAAACAAAAACCACCTCCTAGAACCGGTGAGTTAAGCATGGTTGCAGGATACAAGGTCAACACACAAAAATCAATTGTCTTTCTATATACTACTAATGAAAGGAGCCCTTGTGGCACAATGGTTAAGCGCTCTGCTGCTAACCAAGAGGTAGGCGGATGGAACCCACCAGCAGCTCCAGGGGAGAAAAGACCTGGCTACTGGCTTCTGTAAAAATTACAGCCTAGGAAACCCTATGAGGCAGCCCTACTATGTCCTATAGGGTCACTGTGAGTCGGACTCCACGGGAGGGCACACGACAACAACATACAAGTAATGAACAATCGGATTCAAATTTTAGAAAACAATACCATTGACAATAGTGCCAAGATAATAAAATACTGAGGTATAAATTTATCAAAACATAATCTCACTATTCTAAAGTGGCAACTATTTTATTTTCTCTGGGTTCCTGTCTTAGTCGAGTGCTGCTGTAACAGAAATACTACAAGTGGATGCCTTTAACAAAGAGAAGTTCATTCTCTCACAGTCCAGTAGGCGACAGGTCCAAATTCAGGGCGGCAGCTCCAGGGGAATGCCTTCTTTGTTGGCTCTAGAGGAAGGTCCGTGTCATCAATTTTCTCTTGGTCTGGGAGCTTCTCTGCGCAGGAACCTCAGGTCCAAATGATGTGCTCTGCTCCCGGCACTGCTTTCTTGGTGGTATGAGGTTCCCATGTGTCTCTGCTCGCTTCTCTCTTTTATATCTCAACAGAGATTGGCTTAAGACACTATCCAATCTTGTAGACCTCATCAGGATAACTGCCGCTAATCCATTTTATTAGATGATAGTGATTGAATTTATAAGACATAAGGAAATCACAGCAGATTACAAAATGGTACACAATTATACAATACTGGGAATCACAACCCAGCCAAGTTGACAGATATTTGGGGGGGACACAATTCAATCCATGATAGTTCACTTGTATAAATTATTTTATATAGAGTCATGCACTGCATAACTTCCATTCAGGCAACGTCCAACCATATATGCGTCTGCAGTCCCATAGGTTATAACAGAGTCCACAGTTCCCTATCAGAGAACAGGACGTAGCAGTTGTAACCAGAAGTAGTGAATGCAACAGCTTCCCACATGCAACCCTGTATCTCAAGTCTCTTATATACAAAGTGATTGCGCTGCCAGGCATATAATGGCCCAGTACACACATGATCTATAACACGTGTCTTGATAGTCATGATAAACACCTGTGTTACTGGCTTAGGTATGTACTGTGCTTCCTATCATTATTTTAAGGTGAGCTTTCCCTACTTACAAATAAAAAGTTTTCTGCGTAACAGTGTATACTTCGACTGGTAGGTAGCAGCATCCAATCTCGTGTATCCCACGTCTCTTGAGCGTTGTAGCGTTACCTCTCTGTTTAATTTTCTTTCAAAACTATTACCATGAAGTGCATCATGGCTCCCAAACTTAGCAAAACCAGTGCTACTGACGACAGCATCAAGAGGCAAAGGGGAAGTATCAACTTGGAAGTGAAACAAGGGTTATTAAATAACACGAAGGTGAAAAATCAGGGAGCGCTATTGCTCGCAGTTTAGGCCTGTTGGCACAACATCCAAACCACAGGATGTCCTGTTTCTATTTCACAGGATGAATCATGGCTGTTAAGTGGCACATGACTGCAGTTACAACCATTGAATATTTGCGTTTTCGTATTATATTACACTTAAAATTTTCTTCCCTATTGATAGTGTCATCATATTTATTATTTTAAGGGCTGCCCAATATTCTATCATGTTGATATATCAGTATAATGTAGCAAGAAGAGTGTGAGCTTTTTAGACAAGCTTGCGTTCAAATTCCATTCCCCAAATACAAGCAGTGTGACTCACGGCAGTTAGCCTCTCTCAGCCTCAGTCACCTGTAATATACTAAATTTTCAGGGTTGTTAGAGTTAAATAAGGAGGTGTGTATAAATACCTGGTATATGATAGGTGCCCAATAAAATAGCTCTAATTAATAGCATAATTTTAACTTTTCTTCTATTTTTGGGCATTTAAGGTTGTTTCTCGGTACTGTGTTTACGCTGGAGTTAGAGGATTGTTAGCACTCCCTTTTTCAGGATCTGACCCTCAAACTTTTAAATCTGGAAACATTATTTTAAAGTTCATCTAGGGTGATTAAGCCTTGGGGGAACTGACTTATAAAATAAAAACACCAATTTGTTAATAAAGTGAGCAATACTTGTATGGGTTGCTTAGAAAGCATTATCTTTTGCATTTTTGCTGAAAGCACACTGATTCTTGCTTTCTGTCTCTCTATTGCAGACACCTCGTTGCCCATCCCCCTCCATTTGCACTGATCATGAGCCATGGAACCTTGGCCATGAAGTATGCCAGAATCCATGGCCAGTAACCAAGTGGGAGGCATGGAGGCACTTCATCTATGGACCAAACACAGCAACAGAATCCTTTCTGTGCTGAGCATTTAGTTTCTTTCCCTTTTCTGCACTAGCAAAAAGGCAGAAGGGAAATCTTATTTGCTGATGTTAATGTGTGATTCAAAAAATATTCAAACTTGTTTTTATACTATTGCAGGATATTAATAAAAATATTTAAATAGCAGATACTGCCTTTTTTAAAAAGCATTAAATATTATCCCTTTACTTAGGTGATTTAAAATTATAGTTTCCCTGAACACTCAAATATTTAGCACAAACAGCTCCATGGAGATAACAAAATGTGGCTCAAACACAATTCAATTCCTTTCTTCTGCAGTGTGTGCAATCTGTTTCCATGGAAATTTCATGTTGACCAGGAATTGTAAAAATACTATAGGCAAACATATCTCAGAAGCAAACCTTTTTGGAGAATAATCATGATTTAATTTGAGTCAGTCTGTTAAAATTGTTCAAATAACAGAAAAGAAGACTGTATTCTTCTTTAGTAGAGACTAGTCTGCAATTTCCTTTAGCTCAATATATTAATCTAACAGAGTTGAATATTATAGGGATTTTAATTTGTCTTTTGATGAGAGTAAAATGAAATCTTAATGATTTAGGTAAATTTAGTCATTTGTAAAAGATTAAGGACTTAAAATGAGCAATATATTGTTGGGGTGCTGAAAGGAATACAAAGATGTACGGTAATTCTGAACCCGTGTAAAATTAGATGACGACAGGAGGGAGGACAGTCAGTGTGCTCTGGGGGTGCAGAGAACGGAAGGGGTGCTTCTCCTTGGGAAGATCAAGGAAACCTTCTGGGATCAAATGGCATTTGAGCTAGGTCTTGGAGAATGAGAAAGTAAGGAGTGGTCCCTCCTGGTGAGGAAGACCCTCTGAGCAAGGACGGAGAGGTGAGAAAGCAGAGGGTATGTTTGGGGAATGGTGAGAAGTCCAACTGGCTGATGTGTAAAGGGAAAATGGGGGACATAGATGGGAAGGTAGGCTGTGGCTAGGTTTTGGAGGGCTTTGAATGCCACACTCAACAGCAGTATGTTCAGTTAGAGGATAGTAATCTGGACCGCCAACTGTCGGATGTTGAGCGATGAGAAAGTAAGGGCAGTGAGAATAGGTGACTATTTTGAGAAGAGTGGCACTGAGGGAGGAAGAGAGTGGAGCAGCAGCTTGAGGGACCAGCAGGACTGAAAGCCGGTTTAGTGGAGAGTTGTGGCAGCAGTTGTTGCTGTTATTGTGTGTGTGGTGAAAATCGCCGTAACAAAATACACGCCCACTCAACAGTCTCTACAGGTACAGCTCAGTGACACTGATGACACTCCTCAGGTTGTCAACCATCCTCACTATCATTTTCCAAATCACTGAGAGATGTAGTAGTTTTAAAATATGTCCACCAAGTTTTTTTTTCAAAATTTCATTTCTTCTTCAAGAGGTGGAGACTAATTCCTCCCCTTTGCGTGTGGGCTGGGTTTAGTGACTTCTAACAAAATAAGGCAGAAGTGATGGTGGCACTTCTGAGACTAGGTGATAAAGGGCACTGGAGTTTCCTTCTTTCTTTCTGGGATCACTTGCTCTGGGAGAAGCCAGCTGGCACGTTGTGAAGACACTCACCAATCCTATGAAGAGGCACGCTTGACAAGGAAGCAGGGCCTCCAGCCAACAGTCACGTGAGTGAGCCCTCTGGGAAGTGGATTCTCCAGCCTCAGTCAAACCTTCAGATGACTACAATCCCAGCTGACATCTTGCCTGCAGCCTCATGAGAGATCTAGACCCTGAACCACCACCAGCTGAGCTGCTTCCAAATTCCTGATCTACAGAAATGTGAGACAGTAAGTGTTTGTTGTCTTCATCTACTACATCCTGAGGTAATTTGTTATGCAACAATGGTTAATAATGCAGGTGGTTTGGGAATAGGAGAGCCTTAAACACGTTTCTGAGTTCAGAATGGAGACTAAGAGATGGCAGATCTCTCAGGGAAAGTGGGAATCAATGTTAGGTCAGATTCTGGAGGAAGTTTGTAGGGGTTAGGATCATGAGGTAAGGGTGGAGAAGTTATTTTTGGAAAGGAAGGGTGAGGATTGGGGAAATTTTCAGCTGGGAAGGATGGAAGGTGAAGTCAAGCCAGGTGTCCTTGATCCCTTCAGGAAAGGAGGGTCTCAGGTCATCTGCTGAGATGAAGGAGCTCCTGGGATCAGGGGCTCCAGAAGAGTGGGAAACGTTGGAAGAGCTGCTGTGAGATACCCCCTCGGCATCTTAGCACCTTGGGAGAGTAAGCTGAGAAGACAGTGGGGTTTACCCAGGCTGGGGGATTAATAACGCAGATGAGAAAGAGCAAGTGGGCAAAGGATCTGGGATGCTGACGTCACTGAAGTGGCTGAGCGTGAAGTCTAGACTGGGTACCAGGGTGACAAACTTCCAAGGGTTAATAAACTGAGGCTATCACGGTGTGGAGCTCCTGTCGCAACTGCAGCCTGTATTACACACTTCACATTTTGTTGATATGCCAACTAATGTGATCGTGTAACTTTTCCGGGGTGTGTATCTGCTTGCCCCATGAGATCAAAAACTGAGGGCAGTGACCATGGTTTATACGTTCTGTACTCTCTTAGCAGTGAGCACATTGCTTTATGGGCACGCATCTATTTTTTGAATCAACGAATAAAATCGTTCTAGCACTATGCGTATGTTCTGTTGGGTTTTTCTTTGTCACAATAAGCATCTGACTGACGCTAAAGATCTGCTCCTTTTAGATACTCGAATGTGTCGCATCATTGTCTCAAAGAGCCAGGATTTCTGAATGCTTTTAAGAAGCATCATAAAATTATAAAAAGAGAGACAATAACTGATTGGCTAAAAATAAGGAGCCAAAGGATGCCAATGTGAGGCAACCTTGAAATAGACCTTGATTTCTCTTCAATCTGACAAAAACCTGGAAAAGAAATGAAAAGGTTTAGAGAAGAAAAGAGACCGAGCCTCCTCCTGGAAAATCAGGGGAGGTGGAGGCCTCCATTTAGAGGAACCTCGCAGGTGCTTAGATCTGGAGGTGGCGCGCTGAGAGGGTGCCTCACTGTTGAAGACTGCTTATACGAACGGCCCCCCGCTCAAGTGGATGTTTACGTACTCGGCAGCTGGTGCGGTCTGCTTTCAGGGTCTCCCTGGAAACAATAGACTTGTTAAAATCTGATGAAACTACCAAGAAAAAATGGAAAATCAGCTTGTTAATCGTTGGAGTCGCTGAGTGCAATGATTTACGTAGGTGGCGCTTCAGATTTTTACCGCTTGCCCTTCTGTATATTAGCCATTCACACCCCAAGCCACCTTTCATTAAATGCAGGTTCTGGCTTTCACAGGTTTTATTGTATTTTGAACTGTACAGCCAATAGCTCTACTGTATTTTTACACATAATGCACACTATATGTTTTCTGCCAACCACGCTCCGTCCCCCCTTTTCATAAGCGCACTACGCCGATCGTTGTATGTGTGGGCACATTATTTACGTGGGCACTTTATTTGCGAAAAAAATGCTGTAGTTCGGTTTTGGTAGAGTCACTATCTTTGTGGATGAGTTTGATTGTGCAGTCGTTTGAATACTTTAAGCCCTATCTCATTAAAATGACAGGAAGCGGAAACAGCAAAGTGCTGATATCAGTGATAGCAAGTCTGGGTTTCACTCGCTTAGTACAATTAAGACAAAGGTGGGAAGGTGGGACTCCTTCGGTTATCTAAAAGGGACAGAATTTAGCCTCAATCACAAGCTCGTTGTAAAAGGGGGGAAGAAAACTATGAGAGAACACATACAAAGTGCTGAGACTAACTTTCTAAAGATTGCAGCTGAAATTGAAGTGTAATTAGGGATTTTATAATAATTTTTAGGTCTGAAATCATATTAGTTCTACTTGCAACCAGTCAAACGTATTTAAGAACGCATCGTGTTAGAATAGAAAGAAAGGAACTGCCTATATGGCATTGTGCACCAGGAAGCTCCGGAGAGGTGCTGCAGGACTCCCATCCTGTCTGCTTCTGCCAAAGAGAAGGTCCTTTTCTGCTTTTTGTTTTGAATTACCGAGAAGAATTCCTTTTAAAGTAGGGTTTCCAAGTAATAAAAATCTGAAAATCACTGCCTTAGTCTGATGTGGTGTTTATACAAGAATATACAGTGGTTCAACCTCTTGGGAGAGGACTATTTAACAACATCTATTAAATTCTGAACATTCATATTCTTTGACTCAGCAATTTTACCTCAAGCAATTGATCCTACACAAATAACCATTCAAGAGCACAAAGGCATATGTACAGGGATGTTAACTGCAATGTTATTCATAAAAGCGAAAGATTGAAAACAATGCTAATATCCATAAATAGGGAATCGGTTAGCATAGTGATATTCATGTATTGGAATACTATATAGTCTTTTAAAAGAATAAGGTGGAAAAATGTCCAAGATAAATTGTAAGTGGAAAAAGCAAATTATAAAGCAATATGATTCCATTTGTAAGCCAAATAAAAAGTTAATGGAACCATTGCCTTGATATATGCAAATGGTAACTGTTACTTTACTTCTTAACATTATTACCAAAATGCACAGGTCTGATAATTTTAGTAGGATCCCTGGGTGGCAAAAATGATTAAGTGCTTGACTACTAGCCAAAAGCTTGATGGTTCGAACTCACTCAGAGGCACCTCGGAAGACGGGCCTGGTGATCTGCTTCTGATCAGCTTAGAAAACCCTGTGGAGAAGTTCTACTCCACAGCTAAAAACATCAGCAATGATTTTAGTTTATATTAGACAGTATAATTTTTTTTTTAAGTATCCAGATTATTCTTATCCAATTTAGGAAACAGTTTGATGTTCCCCTTAATTGTCCTGTCTGAATGTCTAATTTCTTGTTCTGAAATAGTACCTAATTAAACTTATAGCATGGTTGGTATCAAAAAGCGAAAAAAATCACTTGTAAAGCTTTTGTGTAATTTTACATGTTAAAGAGATTACCAGCTGGTGAATTATGGGATTTAGTCACATGGTGGGACTAAAAAATAAATTGAGCCCTCAAGGTTATTCACAAACTCAATATCGTAGTCACATTCAAGATAGTATCATTTTTTTTATATTGGTTCAGTAGGGATTTCCATAATTTAACCCCAGAGAGCTGTTCTTTCTTCATTTTTCAGTCATAAATTGGGTACACCAAAGATAAAAGATTTTGCCTACACAGACCTATTACAAGGAGCTGTGAAATCATGATACTTTGTTGTTGAAGTATGATTGATACGGTCTTTTATGCCTTTATTTTGAAGCATGGAAGACCAAAAATGGGTGTCACAATAGAGGACTTCCTTTCCTCCAAATGATCCCATCAAATCCACAGACAGGAATGTACAGCCAACGTGGATGTTCCCATAGACATGTGAAGCAGAAATTGTGAAGGTAAATTTTACAAATCAATTAAACTGACAATGCCGTAGATAAGAATAGAGAAATAAAAATTATAGATTTCTTAAGTCTCATGCTAACGTCCTAACAGTGTTTTCTAAGAGCTTTAAAGACATCCCCCTAGAAAACAGATGGTGAGTGTGTTTGTCTTCCTTGAATTGGAGAGGCTGCTCTCACAGCCTGTGCGTGCTGTTGGTCCCGGAGAGATTACATCATGAGAATGGAAGACCCAGGGTGTACCCGTCAGCCGGAAAACAACCAAAGCAATAGGGCTCCAGAAAATTCCACATCATCACACATTACAGATGAAGGACAGGCTTTACTGGAAAATTACAAATCAAGGGTCTGCAAGAGAAGGCTCGGGGGCACGCTGGGACCAGGGTGTTCTGTTGGACATGTCATAAGTGTGCATCTCAGGGAAGGGACATCCCCCAACCCCTCGTTTCCTCTCTCTTCTTCAAGAACAAAATTGTGAGCATCCTTGTCAGTGGGGTCTGCACAGACTACTGGGTATCATGCTGTCTGAGTTTAGGAGCCAGCTCTGTCAGGAGTTATCTGAGAGAGCCAGCTTTCTGGACCCCGGAGTCCTTGGAGTTGGCGGACAGCTGCAGCCCCATGCACACCAAGGGAAGCTGAATTTGGGAGAAATGGGAGTCCTGGTGGTGTGGTGGTTAAGTGCTTGGCTGCTGACGGAAAGGTTGGCAGTTCGAACTTGCCAACTACCCCACAGGAGAAAGATGTGGCTATAAAGATTTATGGCCTTGGACCATTTTGGAAAATGATATGGCGCTTCCTCAGAAAGCTAGAAATAGACATACCATTCGATCCAGCAATTCCACTCCTAGAAATATATTCTAGAGAAATAATAGTCATCATTCGGATAAACATATGCACACCTATATTCATGGCAGCATTGTCCACAATAGCAAAACGATGGAAACAACCTAGATGCCCATCAACAGATGAATGGATAAACAAAC
>NW_004443941.1:596134-599551 GCF_000243295.1 Trichechus manatus latirostris | reverse complement strand
TGTTAACCAATGTCATAAAACAACATGTGTACTTCTGTTTCATGAGAAACTATTTGTTCTGTAAGCCTTCACCTGAAGTACAATTAAAAAGAATAAAAATAATTAAAAAAATTAAAAGAAAAAAAAAGATTTATGGCCTTGGAGACTCCACGGGGCAGTCCTCCCCGGTCCTGCAGGGTCACTGTAAGTCGGATCGAATCGACAGCGGTGGTTTTTTGTTGTTGTTGTTGCTTTGGGTTTAGGGAGGCCCCTGGTCACAGCTGCTCATTGTCTAGGCACCTAGAGTCGCCTCCTGGGCTCACTGCACTGCCCTGTCTGTCACCCTCGGCCCTGTCGATAGCATCACCTTTTTATACGAAAAGTCCTAACACGTAGCATTCTGTTTAATTAAATTTTAAATTGCCTGCTTCTGCCATAAATTTGCAATTCCTAGGACCTTTTGGAGGCCTTCCATTTTATGCCAATTTTAACAAAATTAAAATATTTTAAAGTTTGACATTTAATTAGGAATTTTATATATCGTGCCCTTCTGGCCTGGTCTATGAATTCAGTTCTCTTTGGAGTTTTGCAGCTTTGTCGCTTACCGGTTGCCACCTGTTGGAGAAGAAAAGAAGCTCAGGGCACGCTTGCCGTCTCAACGGGCCGTGGAAATCGCCCACATCCCCTCGAAGGAGCCGCCAGCGTTGCCCCAGGTGAAGGCAGAGGAATGGTGTGTGGTGTGGACTGCGGAGAAGTGGGTCCTCTGACCTCCTCGTTCCTGTGGTGAGCCCGGTGACCCACATCCGTCCCTTTACGCCCCGGGATGGAGGGGTGAGGGGTGGGCAGTACTGGGCTCCGGCATAACAGCAGGCGAATTCACCTGCTGGTTCTGAGAACCAGGAGAAGCGCTGGTGGTGACGTATCGGCTGCTCCTGCCCCTACTGCTATTGGGATCGGAGCAGGTTTAACATGATGTTTCCGTCTGGTGTGGACAGGTTAGGAAAAGCCAAACCAGTTACCAGCAGGTCAGTACCGACTCATGGCAACCCCACGTGTTTACTTACTTAGGCTAATGTCAGATGACCCTAGGTATAAAGATTAGAGAAAGACATTTTCAAGCCTGTGTTTGTAGATGTAAAATTAGGCTGACAAGCAGGCAATTTGAAAACTCATTCACCACAGCCACTAAAATGGTGGCACAGTGGTTAAGTGATGCAGCTGCTAACCAAAAGGTTGGCAGTTCGAATCCACCAGCCGCTCCTTGGAAATCCTATGGGCAGTTCTACTCTGTTGGAACTGACTTGACAGCCATGGGTTTGTTTTTTTTCAAATGAAAGTATTTAACTGCACTGTTTGTTTCAAGAATATTACTAGAGGAATTATGTTTCAAATCTGTCAACTTCTTTCCTTTCCTGTTGAGCGCTAGTTCTGGCAGCCACACTCTCTCACCCGGACCACTACCATCCCATCCTGGACGATCTCAGCCCCAATCTGTTCTCTCACTGCAACTAGAGTGATCATTGTAAAATGCAGATCTGAGCATGTCATCGCCCTGTTCAAAAACCCTTCAGTGGTGTTTGGAGCCCAGACTCTCTAACACACTTGTAGGGCCACTTCTTTCACTCCTTCCTGATCACTCTGGCTCTTGCCATATTGAGCCCTGTCCATTTCTCAAGCACTGTCCTTTCTTTCACTCTGGGCCATCAGGCACACACACACACACATGCGCACACGCGCGCACACACACACGTGCGCACACACACACGCGCGCGCACACACACGTGCGCACACACACACACGCGCGCACACACACACACACTCACTACAGTCTCTTCGCTTGAGCAACTGGCTGACTTCTACTTACCCTGCAGGCCTCAGTCGCCTTTCGGAAGAGACCCCTGGCCTCCTTAGGGTTGTTGAAGCCTCTGCCCCACCCCTGCCAGCCTCAGTATACTGTCAATTTTGTGGACTAAATAAGAATCAAACTATCATTCTTTGAATCTGGGTTTTCAGATAAAGGAGAAATTTGCAATTTACTCTCACAATTTTGTTTTTAAAAAATACGAATGTAAGAAATAACAGTGTTCCCCCAAGTCCATTATAAATGGAATAAAGGACTCATGAGAAGCATTCAAATCTTTCTTCGTTTTTAGGCCTGACTTTTTCAGTGGGATCTGTTACTTTAGAAGGATATTTGTACAATAGACTAAATACTACTGAAGTCCCTGGTAGTGGTTAACTAGTTTGACTGCTAACCAAAAGCTTAGAGTCCACCCAGAGGTGCCCCAGAAGAAAGACCTGGTGATCTGCCTCCAAAAAATCGTCCATTGAAAACCCTACGGAGCACAGTTCTACTCTAACACACATGGAGTCACCATGAGTCAGAATTAACGATGGCCCTATTTTTTTTAAAATACTCTTATGTAAAATACGTGTGGCTTTACACATTGATTAAATTGGACCTTATTTAAATAATCCATAATAGTCTTTTACAGTAAAGAAGTTGTGAAAATACTTTACTTGAATAAAGTTGTAGAAGACTTTTTTTTTTTTTTTTTTTAAAAAGAGGATAAAAAGCAGAACAAGTTTAAATTCTGGGTCTCAAACCAAATTTCAGAAAGGCTTAATTAAACCAACCAGTTGCCGTCGAGTCAACTCTGACTCGTGTGACCCCATGTGTGTCAGAGTAGAGCTGTGCTCCACAGGGTTTTCAGTGGCTGATATTTTGGAAGTAGATTGCCAGGCCTTTCTTCCAAAGCACTTTGGGTGGACTCAAGCCCCCAGACTTTAGGTTAGCCGCTGAGAACACTAACCATGTGTGCCACCCAGAGACAGAAAGGCTTAATAGTGCCAAAATGACCTTATTGTGAATGATGCCCGTCTGTCCCTTCATTCCAGGGGCTGGCTCCCAAACACAGCCAAGGTTGCTGGGGCTCTAGCTGCACTGGTAAAACTAGACAGTACTGTGTTCATTGGCGTTCGGCAAGGACATCAAGGTCACAGCCTGGTTTTGTGATGTGGGGGGTAATGACTTTCAGTGGTGAATGCTAACATTTTTACATCCTGTCTGCAGAGCATGATGGGATCTACTGGTTCAAGATATGAAACAATTTTCTCAAGTATCATTTCACCTCCTCCACTGCTCAGTAACTTAGTGGGTGTTTCTTGATGGAAGATAATCAAACACTTTCATGAATGAGTCACAAATACTATTACAAATACTACGCTTCTTTGGAAAAGATAATCCTTATTGTTACCCAAGAAAATAAAGAGCCATAGCATTTCTTAGTTCCTCAAAAATAATTGTATTTTTGAGGACTTCCGGCAAAATGGCGCTCTAGGCAGAAGCACCACACTGTCCCTCCACAGCAAAGATCTGAAAAACTAAGCCGAACAGAGAAAACAACAATCCTGAAACCCTAAAACATCAAATGAAGA
>NW_004443941.1:557000-589090 GCF_000243295.1 Trichechus manatus latirostris | reverse complement strand
CCTTCATCTAAAGTGAGAATAGCAGCACAATTGGAAGAGCGTAGTCAATGTCACTGAACTGTGCATGTAGAAATTTCTGAAATGGTGTATCTTTTGCTATTGTCTCAGTCATCTAGTGCTGCTCTAACAGAAGTACCACAAGTGGATGGTTTTAACAGAGAGAAATTTATTGACTTCACAGTCCAGTAGGCTACAAGTCCAAATTCAGGGCTTCATCTCCAGGGGAATGCTTTCACCATCAGCTCTGGAGGAAGGTCCATGTCATCAGTCTTCCCTTGGTCTGGGAGCTTCTCTGTGCGGAAACCTGAGGTCCAAAGGACGTGCTCTGCTCCCGGCACTGCTTTCTTGGTGGTATGAAGTTCCTACGTGTCTCTGCTCACTTCTCTCTTTTATATCTCAAAAGAGATTGCATTAAGACACTAATCTTGTCAACCTCATCGGTATAACCTCATTACAGTGATAGAATTTACAACACATAAGGAGATCGCATATAATCTTATCATAGTGATAGAGTTTACATCACATCAGATAACACAATCATACAATACTGGGAATCATGACCCAGACAAGTTGCTACACACATTTTTTGTGGGACACAATTCAATCCATGATAGCTATGTATATTTTCACCAAAAAAAAAAAGGTGGAGAAGGGAGAGGGTTGACATGTTGTGGGGTTGTTAACCTATGTCATAAAACAATATGTGTACTACTGTTTCATGAGAAACTATTTGTTCTGTAAGCCTTCACCTGAAGTACAATATAAAAAAAAACAAAACTGTATTTTCCAAGGAGGGAAAAAGGCAAAAGCAGAAAACAAAAGACACCTTCTGGGATACTCCTAGTGGGGACATCCCTTCAGCTACAAGAATGATAGTGTCATAGGCTCCCAAAGATATGAAGTCCCAATCTCTGGAACCTGTAAATGTTACCTTATTTGGAAAAACAGTCTTTCAGATGTTATTAAATTAAGGATTTTGAGATGGAGAGATTATCCTGGCTTATCTGGGTGGTCCCTAAATGCCATCACATGCATGCTTGCAGAGGGAGGCAAAGAGAGATTTCACACACAGAGGAGAAGGCCATGTGAAGACGGGGCAGAGAGTGGGGTGATGTGGCCACAAGCCAAGGAATGCTGGCAGTCACCAGAAGCTGGAAGAGACAAGAAACGGCTTTTCTCCTAGAGCCCCCGGAGTGTGGACCTGCTGACACCTAGTTTCAGCCCAGGGATACTAATCTTGGACTTCTGGTCTCCAGAACTGTGCAAGAGTAAATTCTGTTGTTTTGTGGTGATTTGTTCCAGCAGCCACAGGTCACTAACACCCATGATAACGAGCTTGTGGTACACCATGTTTACTTTAGTAGATGTGGGTCATAATGCTGAGAATTCATTTGGCAAATATTTATCAAACACCCACCATGTACCACAGGATTGTTCTGTTCTGTTCACTACTGTATGACCAGCACATAGTACTAAACCAGAACTGAACCTGTTGCCGTTGAGTCGATTCCAACTCATAGCAACCCTATACGACAGAGGAGAACTGCCCCATCGAGTTTCCAAGGAGTGCCTGGTGGGTTCGAACTGCCAACCTTTTGGTCAGCAGCCGAGCTCTTAACCACTGCAACACCAGGGCTCCCATATACTCCATAATGCCCAGTAAATGATAAATGCTATATGAAGAAAGCAGAATAAGGGGTTAGAGAGTGATTGGGAGTACAGGATGGTGTCGTTTTAGATACACAGGTTAGGAAAGGCTTCTCTGAGGTGGTGACATTTAAACAGATCTGAACAAAGTGAGAGATCCTTGTGACTCTTGGAAAGAGCAGTCCAGACAGACAGAAACACATGTACAGAGGCCTCAGGGGGGAAGTGCTGGATGTATCAGAGGAGCAGGAGGAGGAGGACAAAGACCCGTGTGGGCTTGAAGTCCAGTGTGTGTGGTGGGGGTGGGGGTAGGGGGGGGTGCTGTGGAAAGTTGGATCAGAGAAGTGGGCAGGGCCTGAGCCAGATCATAAGGGACCTTTGTGAAATTTATGGACTTTTAAAACTTGGCCTTAATTGGAGGGGGAAAAATGACACCCAGCTTCTTCACAAAGAATGTGTACGTGATCGCAAATCTTCTTTTGCACTCTTATCTAGCTAAAGAGAAAGGGAGGTCTTGCATATCTACCTTCCTCCTCACCGTTTCTCCCTGGGCTCCAGCTTCTCAGTGTGCTGTTTGTTTTAGTGGATGGATCAAAAGGTTAGGTTTTCTTTTCTAATGGGAGTGGAGATTGGATTTATAAAGGTTGTCAGTGATATTGCCTTTAAACGAGTTGTGTTGCTCGTCATAGCGCGTTAGAGGTGAGTGAAGGGTATTGCTCAGGCCACGCTGTCTTCATTTTCAGTGCTGTCAGAACAAAATACCACTAGTGGGTGGCTTTGAAGAACAGGAATTTATGTCTCACAGTTTTGGAGGCTAGGAGTCCAAATTCAGGGCTTTGGCAGGGCTAGGCTCTTCTTGCTGTCCACTATTAAAGAAGATCCTTGTCTTTTTCAGCTTCTGTAGCCCCAGGCATTCCTTGGCTGCTTATAGATAAACCTTCACCGAATGTCTGTTTACCCCGTGTGTGTGTGTGTGTGTGTGTGTGTGTGTGTGTCTCCACATCTGTTTTACCCGTGTGTGTGTCTCTCCATGTTTGTGTTCCCTGTGTGTGTGTCTCCACATCTGTTCCCCTTATTATAAGACCATACCCAGAAGAGATTAGGTTTAGGACCCACCCTCCTCCTGTATGATCTCATTAACACAACAAAAGAAAACCCCTATTTCCAAACAAGGTCACGTTCACAGGTACAGGGTCTAGAATTTCGACATATCTTTCTGGAGGACACAACTCAATCCATAACACATGGTTTGGTCAGGTAGACCAAAAAGCAAAACCAAACCAGTTGCCATCAAGTAAATTCTGACTCGGAGCGACCCCATAGGACAGAATAGAACTGCCCCTTAGGGTTTCCAAGGCTGTAATCTTTAGAGAAGCAGACTGCCACATCTTTCTCCCTGAGAGCAGCTGGTAGGTTCGAACAGTTGACCTTTTGGTTAGCAGCCGAATGCTTGACCACTGTGCCACCAGAGTTCCATGTTAGGTAAACAGGAACTAGAAAATACTTGCTAACAAAAATACTTATTCCCAGAATTCTTTGTAAAGGTGTGAACATGGCTTCCTTTATATAGAAAACACAAATAAGCACAAAGATGTTTCTGTGGCTAGACCACTCATATTAAATTCTGATTCCCTACAATGCAATTTTTCAAAATTCAATTTTTAAACAAGGAATGCTATAGTCTTTATAGCAGAAATGTCTGATACCTAAAAACAGATATTAACCCTTGCCAGCACTGCCATTAATAGCCCAGAAAGATCAAAGGATCATCTAATTGGAATTAAAAAAAAAAAAAAGCCCTGAGTAATGAAAATAGTACTATAATAGGAGTGGTGTAGCCCCAGGAAAATCTTTGTGCATATTAGAGTTTTCTCTGGGGCTAGACCACTCATGGTATTATTTTCATTACTCGGTTTATTTTTTTAAGTTCCAATTAAATGATTCTAATTGGAACTTCAAAAATGTTCATTCCTTTAAAAAAATTGAATTATTCATTCTTCTTATTGGAACTTCAAAGAATGTACAAAAGCGGAAAGCTGATTGTGTCAGTGAACATTGCATCTGGATGTATGTAAATAGAAACCCAACCTTAATGCCTTTACCAAATAAGGGTTTGTTTTCCTATAAAGAACTGAAAGGTTGGCCGTCCAGGGCTGCTGCAGATGCTCAAAGAAGTCATCAGGGACCCAGATTCCTCCAAGCTCCCTGGTCCACTGTCCTTAGGATGTTACCATCATCTTCATGGGGGCAAGATGTCTCCTTCACAATCCAGCAGGAAGAAGAGGAGAAGGACAACAGGCATGAGCCAGATAAGTCCGTCCCTTTTTATGGAAAACAGTATCTATCCCAGAAGCCCCACCCAGCCACTGCTTATAGAAGTGACAAGTGACCAGAACTATGTTATGTGGTACAAGAGAGGCTGGGAGTTCAATATTTTAAGCAGGCACACCGTGCTCAGAATAAACTTGGATTCTGTGAGTAAGGACAGCGGAAGAATGGCTAACTGGGTAAGCAGCTTTCTATGTCTGCCACACTGGCATAAAAAGTATCTTTAAAATGCTAGTTATAAATTTGATATTTATTGAACTCTGATATTCACTGAAGCTCATGTTGTTTTTGTGAGGTGCCATTGAGTCTGTTCCGACTCATATCAACCCCGTGTACAACAGAGTGAAACACTGCCCGGTCCTGCGCCATCCTCACAATCGTTGCTGTGTTTGAACCCATTGTTGCAGCCACTGTGTCAATTCATCTCGTTGAGAGTCTTCCTGTTTTCTCTGGCCCTCCACTTTACCAAGCATGATGTCCTTCAGGGACTGATCCCTCCTGATAATATGTCCAAAGTATATGAGATGTAGTCTCACCATCCTTGCTTCTAATGAACATTCTGGCTGTACTTCTTCCCAGACAGATCTGTTTATTCTTGCGGTAATCCATGGTATAGTCAATACTCTTCGGCAACATCGTAATTCAAAGACTTCAACTCTTCTTCATTCTTCCTTATTCATCGTCCAGCTTTCATATGCATATGAGGCAATTGAAAACACCATGGCTTGGGTCAGGTGCACCTTAGTCTTCAAGGTGACATCTTTGCTTTTTAACACTTTAAAGAGGTCTTTTGCAGCAGATTCACCCAATGCAATGCGCTCTTTTGATTTCTTGACTGCTGCTTCCATGGGTGTTGATTGTGGATCCAAGTCAAATGAAATCATTGGCAGCTTCAATCTTTTCTCCTTTTATCATGATGTTGCTTATTGGTCCAGTTGTGAGGATTTTTGTTTTCTTTATGTTGAGGTTGAATCCATACTGAAGGCTGTGGTCTTTGATCTTCATCAGTAAGTGCTTCAAGTCCTCTTCACTTTCAGTAAGCAAGGTTGTGTCATCTGCATAACACAGGTTGTTAATGAGTCTTCCTCCAATCCTGAAGCCCCATTCTTCTTCATATAGTCCAGCTTCTCGGATTATTTGCTCAGCATACAAATTGAATAGGTATGGTGAAAGGATACAATCCTGACGCACACCTTTCCTGACTTTAAACCACACAGTATCCCCTTGTTCTGTTTGAATGACTGCCTCTTGGTCTATGTACAGATTCCTCATGAGCACAATTAAGTGCTCTGGAATTCCCATTCTTCACAATATTATCCATAATTTGTTATGATCCACACAGTCGAATGCCTTTGCATAGTCAGTAAAACACAGGTAAACATCTTTCTGGTATTCTCTGCTTTCAGCCATGATCCATCTGATATCAGCAATGATATCCTCTGTTTCACACCCTCTTCTGAATCTGGCTTGAATTTCTGGCAGTTCCCTGTTGATGTACTGCTACAACCATTTTTTAATTATCTTCAGCAAAATTTGTGTTCATTATTAATGATATTGTTTGATAATTTCTGCATTCTGTTAGATCACGTTTCTTTGGAATGGGCACAAATATAGATCTCTTGAAGTCAGTTGGCCAGGTAGCTGTCTTCCAAATTTCTTGGCATAGACAAGTGAGTGCTTCCAGTGTTGCATCTGTTTGTTGAAACATCTCAGTTGGTATTCCATCAATTCCTGGAGCCTTGTTTTTCGCCAATGTCTTCAGTGCAGCTTGGACTTCTTCCTTCAGTACCATTGGTTCTTGATCATATGCTGCCTCCTGAAGTGGCTGAATGTCGACCAGTTCTTCTTGGTAGAGTGACTCTGTGTATTCCTTCCATCTGCTTTTGATGCTTCCTGCATCATTTAATATTTTCCCCATAGAATCTTCAATATTGCAACTCAAGGCTTGAATTGTTTCTTTACTTCTTCCAGCTTGAGAAACGCTGTGTGCGTTCTTCCCTTTTGGTTTTTTAATTCCAGGTCTTTGCACATTTCATTATAATACTTTACTTTGTCTTCTCGAGCTGCCCTTTGAAATCTTCTGCTCAGCTCTTTTACGTGATCATTTCTTCCATTCACTTTAGCTACTCTCCATTCAAGAGCAAGTTTCAGAGTCTCTTCTTACATCCATTTTGGTCTTTTCTTTCTTTCCTGTCTTTTAATGACCTCTTGCTTTCTTCATGTGTAAATGTCCTTGACGTCATTCCACAACTCCTCTGGTCTTCAGTCATTAGTGTTTAATGCGTCAAATGTAATCTTGAGATGGTCTCTGAATTCAGGTGGGATATACTCAAGGTCATAGTTTGGCTGTCATGGACTTGTTTTAATTTTCTTCAGTTTCAACTTGAACTTGCGTATGAGCAGTTGATGGTCTGTTCCACAGCCGGCTCCTGGCCTTGTTTTGACTGATGATTTTGAGCTTCTGCATCATCTCTTTCCACAGATGTAGTCGATTTGATTCCTGTGTATTCCATCTGGTAAGGTCCACGTATATAGTCGCCGTTTACATTGTTGAAAAATGGTATTTGCAATGAATAAGTCATTGGTCTCACAAAATTCTATCATGCGATCTCCAATGTCGTTTCTGTCACCAAAGCCATATTTTCCAACTCCGATCCTTCTTTGTTTCCAACTTTTGCATTCCAATCACCAGTAATTATCAATGCATCTTGATTGCGTGTTTGATCAATGTCAGACTGTAGAAGGTGGTGAAAATCTTCGGTTTCTGCATCTTTGGCCTCAGCAGTTGGTGTGTATATTTGAATAATAGTCGTATTAACTGGTCCTCCTTGTAGGCGTGTGGATATTATCCTGTCACTGACAGCGTTGTACTTCAGGATAGATCTTGAAATGTTCTTTTTGATGATGAACATGACACCGTTTCTCTTCAGGTTGTCATTCCAGGCATAGTACCATATGATTGTCCGATTCAAAATGGCTAATACCAGTCCATTTCAGCTCACTAATGCTGGTTGGTTCAATGCATGGTGGTTCAAAACATATTTAGAGCCATTCTTTGAAGGAGCCATCACCACGTAAGTAAATGCATGGTGGAGTTCTGTTTAAACACCCCCCCGTTCCATGGTCCCAGGCTAGGGCTCTAGCTGTCCCGGCAGGATGCAGGGGTCAGACGTGCCAGTGGTTGCAGTTGCCCCGATTATCCTACCATTTTTGTTGGGAAATGTTCATTTTAAACAGCTCCAGATGGAAAAATCAACCATGCCGTAAAATTAGATAAAGGATTAATGGTCTTGAAAATTTAATACTAATTCTCAGTTTTTAGTTTTCACACAGATTCCAAAAATCCATTGCGGTTGAGTCGATTCCAACTAATAGCTACCCTATAGGACAGAGTAGAACTGCCCCACAGCGTTTCCAAGGAGCGGCTGGTGGATTGAAATGGCTGACTTTTTGGTTAGCAGCCGAGCTCTTAACCACTACGCCACTGGTTTTCCTCACACAGATTAGCCTTTCCTATTTAGAACTAAATCTAGGAAAGAAGATTTTTATGAGTAATTGATTTTTTTAAGTTTAAATCATGTGTAAGCTATCACTTTTTTACATGAAAGCAATTTTGCTCTCCATGTCTTTTTGTTTGCAAGAATTGAATCTCAAATTTGTCAGATGAATTTGCTGGCTAAATTATCTAAGATGATTTTCACGTTCTCTTATGGAAATCAAATTTTGTCAGGTTGTAGAATTAATTTAGAAATGACAGTGGTGTGTTCTTTCTTTCAGGAGAGCTCGCTAATTGAAGTTGAAGCATTGAACGCCCTTCTGAAAGCACTCAAGCTAACGAGGTAACCAAAGCCCAGAGGACGAAAATTAAGCAAAGCATGTTAGTTCTTGGAATGAAACTCTTGAAATCCCAACGTGAGAAAATAAAGAAGCAGGAAATGCAACAGAAGAAAGTAAAAATCAGACTTACCGAATAAGGTACTTGTGAAAGGAGGTAATTTTTTTCCTTCTGTTTAATGATGTATTTTGTCTATCAGTCACACACATTGCATAGATTGGACTGTGGTTTTGAAGTTGTAAAGTGTGTCTGTTTATCGTGTCTTATCTCTCACTGCTTGGAGAACTCCCTAATAAGTATCTTACATGTGTGAGATTGCAAACACAGATGCCTATGGGGGGGCCAGTGGGGCAGTCCTAGAGAAGGCCGTGCAAAGTGGGCGTCAGGGAAGGCGGGTATGGGGGCATGAGAGGGTGAGCTGCCTCTGGGCTCCAGCCTGCGGTTGCCTTGTAGACATGCGGGTCTGGTGCTGTCAGACATCCCAGGTATTCAGAAGAACACTGGCTTGGCTTGGGCTCCCCTAGAAGCAGACCCTGAGACAAGGGTTTCAGGGTGATTATTTGCCTGGGAGGCGATCCCAGGGAGCACGGTGAAGGAGGTGGGCTGCGGCCGGCTGGCAACCTCTGAAAGGGGGGATTGTCTTATCTTTTCAAAAGAAGCATTTTGAGGTTTCAGTTATTAACAGTAAATGTATTTGAAGTTTATTAGAACTGTTTACAGACAATTGGGCAAGTTTTTCTAATGATGAGCCTGAACCCGTTTTTAAGGTAGGTTATTTTTCTTTTAGGCATAGTATTTACTCTTCAGGAAGTTATAGCAATAGTAATTTCTGGAATGTATGATAAGAACAAGTTTAGGAAGACTTCAAGGGGGAAAGATTACCCTTGGGTGGGCCAGGAAGGTGGTCAATCCACACTAAAAAAAAACAAAACAAAACAAACAAACCCATTGCCATCAAGTGGATTCCGACTCATAGCGACTGGGTAAAGTAAAATGAGTGAACAGCACAGAAGAACACAGTGGGAGTGAGTAATACATGATTCCACCACCTGTCTGTCTGTCTGTCATATTGTGTTGGTTTCTATGTTGCTCTGATGCTGGAAGCTACGCCACCAGTATTTCAAATACCAGCAGGGTCGCTCATGGCGGAAGGTTTCAGCAAAGCTTCCAGACTATGACAGACTAGGAGGAAAGGCCTGGTGATCCAGTTCTAAAAATTAACCAATGAAAACCTTATGGATCCCAGTGGAATATCGTCTGACATAGAGCTGGAAGATGAGCCCCCTAGGTTGGAAGGTGCTCAGAATACACAGTGGCCTCCACAGTGGACTTGAGCCGGCCAACAATTGGGAAGATGGCTCAGGACTGTGCAGTGTTTCCTTCTGTTGTGCACGGGGTTGCCATGAATCAGAGCTGGTTTGAGCGCAACTAACAAATACCTGATTACGAGCCAATTATGAATAAGCAACATAATTCTGCCTTTTTCAAATGAGGATTTTAAAATGGCTTCAAACGCATGGCTCATTTGCAAGGTGCATGGTAATCCCTGTATCCAGGCCTAAACTGTCTAAAAATGGTGACGTGTCACAGCACTGCAGAGAGTAGGGGGCAGTATCAAAGGGCTGCTGCTTTTCCTCAGTTCCTTCTCGCCTCTCGATGCAGACCTGCCCCAGGGCAAACGTTTTACTCAGCTCTGCCTTTGTGTTATAAAACGCTTGTAGGTAGGTGCGTGAAGGAGACGGAGATAAAATGCTGACACATATGAGCCAGTGACTTGAAGTCACTTTGCACAGAGACCTCGTAGAGTGTCATCGCTGTCACAATCTGTCACTCTTCCTGAAATGTTCCTGGACCCCTCAGGACAGCCGGTCGCCCCGGGACCCCCTGGCTGCTCCTCTAAGTTCCATGGAGTCTTTTTTGTTTGCTGATGTATCCTCAGTGCCCAGATTAAGTTTCTGTTGACTGAATGAATTAGGATGAATTATGGGATGTTCTTCTTATTTTGTATGGATTACTTACAGGCTAGCTGTCTGATTGAAATAATGAATTAAAAGCCTCCAATAAAATATCCCTTATGTTAGAGAAGAATGCTTAAATTGTGTCTTTGGTCATTGATAATCTGTATGATGTTCATAGAAAGGTTAGAACAGCAGTGCTGGAAAGTTATTCTTGGAGCTGCACTGTTGGGATGTTTACTGAAACATGCTCTGCTCGATCATTACAGATCCACTCATTAACCATTCACTCAAAAATACAGAGTAAGCTCTTCCTATAGCCGGGCTCCTGGTCAGCTCTGGGGATATAAAGTTGGAAGATAAAAGCCCTGCCTTCAAGGATACAACATCACAAGCGATTATAACAGAACAACGAGAAGTTCTGAGCTAGAAGCGAGATGTTTCCAGAGTCGGGGCTGCCACCCGTCAGGGTAAGGTCAAAGGTGCCAGAAGATTCCTGGAGAGCATGACAAGAGGGAAAACACAGAGACCCCGATGGAGTCAGTCACGCGGAGCAAGGGGAGTCAGGATGGGGGAACAGCACGTATCCACAGAGGCAAGAGGTGAGAGCCTGTGGAGGTGAGGGGAGTGTCACCTACCGGTGAGAAAATGAGCGCTTTAGAGAAGTGCTGGGATGGGGCTGCTGAAATGACACCCCCAGGGCGTTTAAGTCTAATTTCTGTAATTTCTGTTACAGGAGATGTAATGAAGTAGCAGAAATACTTGGGAATCTTTTTGGTTCCTTTTAGGGATGTAGTTGAATTGTGGTATCAGTGACTGAGATTTAGAGCTTTGTTAATTGTTTTTTCTACTGAAATCACCTGGAGTCCATCAGAATTTACCTCCATTTTCTGAGTTTCGGGATTCCAGACAGTTTGCATTTTGGGGCTCTTTCATCTCTTATTATCAGTTTTGTTAGATCTTTTGACTGCTTTTTTGGCCAGCCCTGAACTACAGAATGCCTTGACTGGAGCTGGTACTTTACTTCCATTTCCTTCTTTCCCTTCTTTTCTCCCCACCTGTCATCCCTCTCACTCAACATTGTAGCACTGGAATTCTCCTAGTCAATTGTGGTATCAGTTCCAAATATGTAGTTTAATACTATCCTCTATTTCAAGAAGATTTGTTTGTGTAATCAAAACACTTGATGTAATACGAGTTGAAATGTGGTCATAACACAGTAATACTCAACTGTTATCAAAATTACGTTCTAAATCTCTGCTTCTCTTACCTTCCTCCACGTCCCACTCAGAATCAAGACGCTTAAGAGAAACCTTGACTGCCTCAAGCCCCCATGAAACCAGCAGGTCCCTCTCTTTTCTGAACATGAGAGTTTGTCTCCAGCCACACCGAGCAGGAGTGAGTGACCGGCTCCCTGTTTGTCCAGTCTGGTCACTGTCCGTGGTGGACAGTGGTTCCTTGATCCCACAGTCCCACAGGAGGGATCCATGCCTCATCAGATGACCCTCAGGCAGAGAGGGGGATCCCTGGGTCAGTACTCCTATACAGACAATTAAGATTTTTCCTCTCTTTAGGGACACAAATGGGATCAACAAATTACAACTAATTCAACTACAGTTACAGTATTGTTCTTTAGTAAATCATACCAGGATCTGAGACGACCTTTCGCAGAGAGATTCCATATCATTGCAACTCCAACCAACCAACTCGTTGCCATCAAGTCGATTCCCACTCATAGTGACCCTATAGGACAGAGTAGAACTGCCCCATAGGGTTTCCAAGGAGCAGCTGCTGGATTTGAACTGCCAACCTTTTGATTAGCAGCCGTAGCACTTAACCACTAAGCCACCAGGGTTTTCTATCATTGCAAAGTTATGTGGAAAACCTTTGTCCAGTAACCACGCCAGCGTACTGCCTCACAACACACCCAGAGAGCAGAAAGGAACCTGCCAACCGAGCCAGCCTCAAGGAGAGACGAGTTATGACTAATGTCTTAGGGCCAATTGTCTGCCCTAAGACACACGAAGGTCCAGAAGCTTCTCCACTTAGAAGCAAAGTGCTTGCAGTTTGCTGGGAGAACCCTCTGCGCCCACCTCCCGCGAGTTGTGTCTGTTGGGGGGCGAGGGTGCTTGGGGAGGAGCTAGATCTGCTCAGACATTTTAAGATTAAAAAGGTCTTAGAGGCAGAGGGTGGGAATCAGGTAGTAGTCCTAGCTCCCCGGGGCTGCTGTACCAAAGTTTCACAGTCTGGATGGCTTAAAACGGCAAAGATTTATTCTCTCACAGTCCTGAAGCTGGAAGACAAAATTCCGGTGTTGGCGGGGCGTGTTCCTCCTGAAGGCTCTAGGGGAGGATCCTTCCTTGTCTCTCCGGCTTCTGGTAACCCTGGGTGGTCCTTGGCTTGTGGCAGCATCACTTCTTCACATGTCCGTCCTCACGTGGCTTTCTCCCCATGTCCCTCTGTCTCTGTGTCTCTTCTTGTCTCATAAGGACACCCTACTCCAGCACGACCTCAAGTTCATTTAACTGTTTAGTCTGCAGAGACGCTATTTCCATATACGGGCTGTAAAAATGGCGCAGTGGCAGCGTTGGACCTTCTCGTCTATCTTCCCAAGGGGGAAGGAGAATCAGCACCACCATCAACAGCCCAAGGCTGATTCCCACGAAGCAGAGGTCAGACATACCTCCTTTCTCCAGCCTTTCTGCTAATTCTGACACCAGCCGTCCCTCCCACGGCACTCTCTACTTCTCTGCTGGGTTCGATAATTGGTTGCGATGACCACACAGAACTCACAGATTTTACTCACAGTTAGGGGGTTTATTAGCGAAGTGACCGGTTACAATTCAGGATCAGGAAAGACTCAGGATACAGTTCTTCAATCAGGACAGCTTTTTCTCAGCCTTGCCGGCAGGCAGGCCTCTCTCTAGCCTCAACCTCTCAGCCCCTTGGCCCCTCGGCCCTTGGCCTGGCCTCTGCCCTACTCAGGCAAGCGTTACAAAGCTATTTAGCTCTGCCAACAAGTGCCCGGAGGCACCGCACTACGCCAGCAAGCCTCCTGCCCAGAGGCACTCATCTCTCTTGCTCCACGGTTGGCACGCTCACGGCAGTCACCTCGCTCCGTGGGCCGGGAAGCCCACCACGTCTCCTGGTTCTGCTGCCACCGTTGCTCTGCCGCTGCTTCTTGCCATCTCATACCATCTCCAGTGTTACAGCTCCCTCTGTCTCTTGGGACTTGGAAGTTCTCAGCGCAGGGAACTTGGGTCCAAAGGATGTGCTCCACTCTCGTCTCTTCTTCTTGGTGGTAGGGAGGTTCCCTCTCTGCTCTGGGATTGACCCTCTTTTAAGCCTAGTGGGATTGCAAAACTGACCAATCCCCTCGTTAGTGTTCCATACACTTTATTTGCATAGTCCCACACCCACAGCGGTTCCATGAACCTTATTTGCATTCTTAGCAGGCTGTCCAGTCCCCTTGGTGGGCCACAAACACCTTATTCGCATAGTCCCACCCAATCACTGTGGGAGTTAAAGACCATGCATGGCTCAAAGGGCTATATTAAGTAATTCACTGCACCACAAGGGCATGCTCACAAGTGCTAGGGTTAGGACTTCAATGTTTCTTTTGGGGAACACAATTCAACCCATACCATTATGTAATATTGTTTGTGTAGAGAAGACAGGGCAACTGAATAATCCTTTGACTGGTCTCTACACTTCATGCCATCCTGAAAATTCCACCATATTACTTTTTATAAAAAAGGAGAAAGAATCAAATTAGGCTTCACTGAGGAATTTTGGCGAGTATCTACAGACTGCCTGCTTAAAGGGAACAAAGTACACGCAGAGCCCCTGGGAAGGCTTAGAAGGTGGTTTACTGAGCAGAGCAGAGCAGGGAGTAGAAAGTCAGACCCTGCACCCTGCTCACCCAGATGCCCAAAGAAGTTAATGGTTGGACCTCCTTCACTACCTCTCCTCTCCCTTATGTCCCAAAGCCCCCTCTTTAACCTCCCCCTATTTTCTGCCCCCTCCCCCCACTACACACTCCTTTTACCCAGTGCAAACCAATCCTTCCTACAGAAATAATGGAACTCCTATCCCCTTCTGTCTAGTGTCTCGCAAGTTTTGCATCCTTAGGCATCTACTGAAGTTCAGTGCCTTCTCCTGATCCTTCACCTTGTTTCTGCTGACTCCACAGAGAGGAGCGGTAAGCTCAGGGCTGGCTTCTGCAACCTCCCCGCCATGGGAGGCGAGCTCTGGACCCTTGGGTGGTAGTGAGACTTCCATTCCAGGCTGGCTTTCTCCCAGAGGATGAAATCAAACACCCCTCCCCACCTGATGATGCCTGTTCTCTGTAACCCTACATCTGATCTACACAAAGAAGTTTTAGTCCTGTGAACACGTTTCTCATACCATTTCCTTACATTCACCCGCTCCCCTGGTCACTCTGACCCTGACTGACTCTGAAGGCATCATGCCGAGATCCCCAAGTCTCACTACAACACAGCGGGCAGGGGTGGCCTGGGGAGTTCTGGTTTACCTTCCCTCTACCCAGCGAGTTTGACAATATGCGTGTACTCCTTGACTTAGAACAAGTGGCTCTTCATTCTCTGCCTGGCTTGCCTCTGCAACCACGTCCTTAGAACCACTCTTCATGCTAGCCAGCCTGGTGGCCTGGGCGAGAGAGGGAGCAGCCTGGCGGGCATGGGCGAGAGCGGGAGTTGGGGGGAACAGCCAGGAGCCCTCTGCAGGGGCCCACACAGTCGTTTCCAAAGCGGGATGTCCACGCCGGGGCTGGAGGGGAGGAAGATGCCCCATTCGGTGCAGAATAAAACAGTACTAGAAATTTTCTACTAGCTTTTGGGTTTTTTTTTTGGTTGTTGCTGCTGTTATCTAAGAAAGAAAGCAAGCCTCACCAAACTTGATGTACGGGCTGCTCCTCAGACTGCCGAGAGCACTCTCGTGCACTTCGAACTTGTGGCCAAGCATTGGGTGCGTTCTGTTAGGTTGCCTCACAGATTATATTATCGGCTTCACAAAGCCAGTCCTCACAAAATGGACAAGTGGCTTTAACAGAAAATCCTGCAAAGAATCCTCGAACTGAGGATGATGCTATTAACACAAGCATAAGTGGACAAGAAAATGCCAGAGGGCTTCTGTACTGGATACAGACTCTTAACCAGCCACATAAAGAGACAAAAGCAGTGATGCTCTAATCATGTTTTACTTTGGAGTAAGCCAAAAAAAAATCCAAAATTATCAAGAAGACTATCAAAATAAGGGTTTGCATTGGGTGTAATTAACCACAAACCTCACTATAACTGAACATCAGCTACTGAGCTGTGAGCCTCGGGTACCCTTCTCCGCATGGCGAACACCCAAGCCCAGCATTGAGATACACTCAATTTAGAACCAATCCTTCAAAGTGCTTAACGACAAACTGTTAAACTAACGTTTTCAAAAACGAAGAAGTATGTTCACTCACCTCCTTCTCATGGAGCAGAAGATATTATATGATTATTACATTTTTTAAATTACTTTTAAGATGTTATGTTTCTAATCTTATCTTTTAAAGTATCTTTTTTTATGTGGTTTGTTATGTACATATGTTAGCATAGTAACGCACACATATAAAAAATAAACATACATTGGAGATACATGCTCACGTTCCTTTTTTCATGGTGGTGCAGTGGTTAAGCACTCGGCTGCTAGCCAAAAGGTTGGCTATTTGAACCCACCGGTTGCTCTGCAGGAGAAAAATGTGGCAGTCTGCTTCCATAAAGCTTACAGCCTTGGGAACCCTATGGGGAAGTTCTACTCTGTCCTAGAGGGTCGCTATGAGTCGGAATCGACTCGGCGGCACACAACAACAACACATTCATGAAAACCTAGAGACCATTGGTTTAGACGAGAGATGACAATTATTTGGACTAGAGTAGGGGCAGTGGATATTGAACAAAGTAGTCTGATCTTGTATATGTGGTGGAGGCATTTACAACAGGACTTGCTGATGGACTGGATACAGGTGATAAGAGAGAAGTGGGAATCAAGGGCAACAATTCCCACATTCCTGGCTTGAGTAACTGAGAGGATGGCAGTGCTATTTAATAAGATGAGGAAGTAAGAAAACCAAAGTTTAGTGTTAGACACTTTACACTGAATTGTATTTGAGTCATCTGTAAACCTTCATCTAAAGCACAATTAAAAAAAAAAGGTAAAGCTCTGAGGAGCAGTCTGAGACTGAATTGTGTACTGGCGAGTTTTAAGCATTCAGTAGATGCTGCTGCGAAAAGATGTCATCACCCAGGGAGAGAGAAAAAGGGGATCAGGAGTAGAGCCCTGAGGACATCTTGGAGCCCAAGTAAAGCAGAAACAGCTGGCAGAGGAGGCAGCGGTCCAAGAAAACACCCGGGAGAAGAGACAATATCATAGAGGGAGGAATGCTCTGACTACATGGTCCCTCCTGAAATTCTACTAAAATGGCAGTAAAATAATAAAACAAATATAAAGACACTGTTATCGATTGAACTGTGTCCTCCCCAAAATGTGTGCCAATTTGGCTAGGCCGTGATTCGCAGTATTGTGTGATTGTCCACCATTTTGTGATCTGATCTGATCATCCTGTGTGTTGTAAATCATAACCTCTATGATGTTTATGAGGCAGGATTAGAGGCAGTTATGTTAATGAGGCAGGACACAATCTACAGGATTAGGTTGTATCTTGAGTCAATCTCTTTTGAGATATAAAAGAGAGAATTGAGCAGAGAAGAGGGGGAACTCACTACCACCAAGCAAGAAGAGCCAGGAGGAGAGTGCATCCTTTGGACCTGGGATCTCTGCACTGAGAAGCTTCTAGACCAGGGGAAGATTGATGACAAAGACGTTCCCCCAGAGCTGACAGAGAGAGAAAGCTAGAGCTAGTGCCTCGAATTCAGACTTCTAGCCTCCAAGACCGTGCGGGAATAAATTTCCATTTGTTAAAGTCATCCACTTGTGGTACTTCTGTTACAGCAGCACTAGATAACTAAGACAGACACAGAGTTTTATTTCAAGAAGAAATACAACCAGCATGTTCCTTAGAAGTGAGGATGGCAAGACTTCAACTTGCTTACTTTGGACACGTCATCAGGAAAGACCAATTGCTAGAAAAAGACATCATTTTTGGTAAAGCAGAGGACTGGCAAAAACAAGGGAAACCCTCAATGAGCTGGACTGGCATAATAGCCACAACGACGAGCTCAAACATACCAGTGATCGTGAAAATGGCACAGGGGTGTGCAGTGTTTACTTCTGTCCCAGAGAAGGTTGCTGTGAGGTGGAGCTGTCTCCCTGGCAACTAAAACAACACCAAAGACACAAAGATAACGAGAGCAAGAGAAAAAATCAGGAGTGGCTGAATCCAGAGCTTAGCAACATTTGGGAAGATGTAACGAGAAAACAAAAGCAGCAACTGAGATGGAAGTTGGTAGCATTTGTCATCAGTTTGTGAGGTTCAAATGGGCAACTCTGGAGCGTCTGGTTGGGATGGAATAGAAGAGTTCCCTGGAGATGAGCGAGTCAGAGGTTGAACATCTAAGAGGCCTCTGGGGAAGGACAGCTGACCACATAGAGGTGACATCCCTGAGAATGATGCAGATGTTGGTGGGTGTGTATGAAATCTGTGATGCCGGTCATGGGATATAGATACATACATTACACATTTATACATTGTTATTCTTAGCTGCCATCCAGTAGGCACCCAACTCACGGCAACCCTCTGTGTTACAGAGTAGAACGGTTCCGTAGGGTTTCCGTGGCTGCTTTACGGAAGAGTTCACCAGGACTTTTCTTCTGTGGAGCCACTGGGTGGGTTCAAATCGCCAGCCTTTGGGTTAGCAGCCGAATGCAAACCACTTGCATCACCTAGGCTTTTTGTCTACATTACAGAATATATACGGTGTCACATGCGTCGTAGATGATATACATGCGTGTAACATTTCTAGAAGAATACACAGAAAACTGTTTAAAATTTTAGGAGAGTCCTTGGGCGGTGCAAACAGTTAAGCACTTGACTACTAACCAAAAGGCTGGTGGGTCGAACCTACCCAGAGGCACCTCGGAAGAAAGTCCTGGCGATCTGCTTCCAAAAGGTCACAGTCTTGAAAACCCTATGGAGCACAGTTCTGCTCTGTAACACATGTAGTTGCCATGAGTCAGAATCGACTCGATGACAACTGGTTTATATCATTGAAAGTTTTTACCATGAACACACAGAAGTTTTTTATTTGCTCCTCCTAATAGTTTTCATATTTTTTAAGTTTCTAGATTCTGGAGCTTTTACTTTTAATTTGTTATTAAAGTTTGAAAGGGAAAACATCACAATAAATACCTTTATTGGAAAGAGGAAGGTAATAAAAAAAACACAGAAATATACCAAGTGGTAGGGTTAAAATGGGCAATTCTGAAAATGTTACAACCCCTATGGAGGGAAATTTGTCAGTGTATAGCAAAACTACAACAACAACGGCAAAAGTACGTATGCATTTATCCTTTGACCCGTAATCTCACTTCTAGGAATTTACCCTGAAGATACGCCTCCACAGATACAAATCAACACCTGCAGAAAGTGATTCATTGCAGCATTATCTGTAATCTCAGAATACTGGAAATTACCTAAATATCAGCCTCAGGAGACTGGTTCATTAAACTATGAAGTAGTTGTGCAATCCTGCTATGAAATAGTGCTATGTGGCTATAAAAACGAGTGAGTAAGATCTGTATGGCTTATGGCTGATCTCCAGGGTACTTCTAATTAAGTGAAGAAAGGAAGGTGAAAAGAATATAATGGGCTATATTTTCTGTAAGAAAGTAAGGGAGATAAGAATATATACACTTGTTTGTTTTTGCAAAAAGAAAGACTGAAATGAAGAACCAAAAACTGCCGAGAATGGTTACCCATGGTGGGTGGGTGGGAGTGAGGTAGAACGAACAGGGGTGGACGTGAGACTTCTCTGAGTGTAACTGTTTATATAGTTTTGACTTTGGAACCTTATGTATTTTACATATCTAAAAAATAAAACCGTATCCAAAAAAATGAGAAAAAGGAAACCGTAAAATTGAATACAAACAAAAACCAAATGGCCCTAACCTCAGTTATCCACATAACCACACAAGAAAAAAAAAAATCATCGCCGGTAACTTTTGAACCAATGATCAAAAGACCTGAACTTGAACTTTACTCTTTTCACTTCACTTGTTAGGTGTGTTGTTAATAGTGGTATCGGTGCCATAATTCTGAAATTATTTTATGAGTATTTAGGGTAAGTACATATGAGTAGGGTGCATTATATAAAGTATATAGAGAGACAGAGAGAAGAATATATAAAGAGAGATAGTGTGAGGAGCCAGCGTTCTCGCTATGGGAGAAAGGTATACGTATACAACGGGGAAAAGTGAGGAAGAACCTGTGGTGCTGGATTTAAATTAGAGCTATCAGTATGGACTTACGATTTAAAACATACACATTTCCCAGTTCTGCCCAACGACACGCAGGAGCAATGAGCACACCTAACATGCAGACTCTAGTTTCTGAACGTCATTCTCATTAAAAGGGATCAGGGCTCCTCCTAGAAGTGCCTGATTCCAGGGCTGAAGCAGAGAAAATACAACTTCTTGGCCCGGAAAGTAAGAAAATGCACAAGAACTGACGGGGAGATGTAAATAAAACACGCGCGACAGCTTGCACGCAAGGCTCCGACTGGCTAAATCTAGGATGTTTTGAGCAAAAAATTTATTATTTTAATGATGGTGATAGATTATAACACATTGAATAAGGAATCTGTGAGTCCATAGTGAGACTTAAAGGAGAGAGGGAAGCTCTTCTTTACAGAGACTGTCGGCTCGTAAGTATAGAAGGAATAATAGAAAATTTACCATTTTGCAAACCCCGGCATAATAAGTTATTCAGGCAAGGGTCATCAAGGAATAGTAAAATGACTGGAAAAAAGTTTGCTAGGGAACAGCGTATTCATAGAGTGTCAAAGCATTGCCCCCTCCAGAGATTACTTCTTAATCAGAATGGGAAATGGATACCTGTACAATGCAGGTATTTAATGCATACCACCTTAACCAAGTGATCACATCTAGTATCACCAATAAAGGGATAAACTAACGTTCTGTGTCTCCCCATGCAATGCCATACAAGCAAGCAAATTAGCTCTGTGGGATTCCTGCCAACAATGTTTGACCTAAATCAAAACAAAGGAAACAGACAACTCTAGATTGTGGGTCAGTCTGTAAAAAGACTGGCCTGGATTCTTAAAAAAGTAACAAGACAATGAAAGACAAAAAAGGCAGAGGGCTGTCCTAAATGAAAGGAGACTGCAGAGACATCACAACGAAATGCAATGCTTGATACGTGATCAGATCCGGGATTGGGGGGAGAGCAGCTATAAAGGACGTTACTTGGGACAACTGGGTATATTTGAATATGGACTGTATGTACATTAAAATATGTATGACACATATTATAGCACCTCACAGAAACCAGACAAATTGAGAATGTGAAACAGTAACATGGTACATTCCCTGGTGGTCTGTTAGTGTATGTTATTTATGATAAAAAAGTAGACAGTGTTTACTATTTGATTCAAGGATATAAACCTTAAGAATTCTTTTTAATCCAGAGTACTTCTATTAAGGATTATAAATATATTAATTTTCACAATCTGATAGTTTGGAGACAATGTTTACTAGTGCTTTGATTGTTTATTTCTGGGTCAATTTAGAGCTTGAACTAATCCTTTTTTCTGGTTTGAAGATCGTACTTCTCAGAGCAGGTGGGGCAGTGGAGTTAGCAGAGGATTCTGGTCCAGGTTTTGTCATTTACTGGTTGCATGATATTTCCCAGGCTATTTAATTCCCCAAGATTGGCAGTTTGAATCCACCAGCTGCTCCTTGGAAACTCTATGGGGCAGTTCTACTCTGTCCTATAGGGTCACTATGAGTTGCAATCAACTCAACAGCAACGGGTTTGGGTTTTGCAAAATGAACGTACTCCACCTGCCTCACAGGGTGGGTGTGAGACTCAAATAATACAATGTGAATACTTTTAAAACCACAGAGGTATCCATAACAAGGGAAGAGACTGAATCAGTAACCAAAAACCTCTCAACAAAGAAAAGTCCAGGGCCAGATGGCTTCAGTGGGGAATTCTACAAAAAATTTAAAGAAGAATTGACACCAATCCTTCTTAAACTCTTCCAAAAAAGAGGAGGAAGCACGTCCTAACTCATTCTGTGAGGCCAGCATTACCTTGATACCAACACTGAACAAAGACACCAAAAGAAAACAGACCTATATCCCTTATCAATATAGACGCAAAAATCCTCAACAAAATACTAGCAAACAATCTAATAGCATATTAAAAGGATTATATACCATGACCAAGTAAGATTTACCCCAGGAACACAAGAGTAGTTCAATATAAGAAAATCAATCAATGTCACACCACATTAACAGAACAAAGGGAAAGAACTACCTGATCATCTCAGTTGATGTAGAAATGGCATTTGACAAAATCTAACATCGTTTTATGGTAAAAACATTGAACGAACCGGGGATAGAAGAGAAATTCCTCAATATGATAAATAGCATTTAAGAAAAACCCACAGCTGACATCATGTTATTGTCGTTCAGTACTGTTGAGTCAGCTCCAACTCATGGTGACCTTATATATGAGGTTGCCCCGTCCTGCACCATCTTCGTGATCACTGGTATGTTTGAATCCATTGTTTTGGCTATTGTGTCAAGCCATCTCATTGAGGGTTTTCCTTGTTTTCACTGACTGTCTACCAAACATGATGTTCTTTTCTAGCGATTGGTCTTTCCTGATGACATGTCCAAAGTAAGCAAGATGAAGCCTCACCATCCTCGCTTCTAAGGAGCATTCTGGTTGTATTTCTTCTAAAACTGATTTGTTCGTTCTTCTGGCAGTCCATGATATTGTATTCGATATTCTTTGCCAATACTACAATTCAAATGCATCAATTCTTCTTTGGTCTTCCTTTTTCACTATCCAAGTTTCACATGCATACAAGGTGATTGAAAAGACCATGACTTGGGTCAGGCACACCTTAGTCATCAGAGAGACATCTTTGCTTTTTAGAGCTTTAAAGAGGTCTTTTGCAGCAGATTTTCCCAATGCAATATGTCATTGGATCTCTTGACTGCTGCTTCCATGCACGTGCAAAAGAATAAAGGTGGACCCATACCTCATACCATAGACAAAAATTAACTCTAAATGAATTAAGGGCCTAAATGCAAGAACTAAAGCTATAAAAATCTAAGAAGACAACACAGAGGCAAAGTTTCAGGACCTTGATTTTGACAATGGATGCTTAGATATGACACCAAAAGTACAAGCGGAAAAAAAAAAAGAAAGAAATTGGACTTCATCAAAATTTAAAACTTTGTGCATTAAAGGACTTTTTCAAGAAAGTGAAGAGACAACCTACAGAACGGGAGAAAACATTTGGTAACCATATATCAGATAAGGATTTAGTATCCAGAATATATAAAGAACTCCTACAACTCAACCACAAAAAGACAAGCAACCCCATTAAAAGAAATGGGCAAAGGACTTAAATAGACATTTCTCCAAAGAAGATATACAAATGGCCAAACAGCACATGAAAAGATGCTCAACGTCATTAGCCATTAGTACCCCATTGCTGTCGAGTCGATTCCAGCTCATAGCGACCCAATAGGACAGAGTAGAACTGCCCCGTAGGGTTTCCAAGGCTATAAATCCTTATGGAAGACCACTACATCTTTCTCCCGCAGACCAGCTGGTGGGTTCAAATCACAGACCCTTCAGTTAGCAGCCGAGCACTTAACCACTGCATCCAAAAAAAAAACCAAACCCATTGCCATCGAGTCAATTCCAACTTACAGTGACCTTATAGAACAAAGTAGAACTGCCCCACAGGGTTTCCAAGGAGCAGCTGGTGAATTTGAACTGCTGACCTTTCGGTTAGCGGCCAAGCTCTTAACGTGTGCACCACTAGGGCTCCAACCACTTCGTAGGGAAATGCAAATCAAAACGCAGTGAGACACCATTTCTGATAATAGGATGACTATTATCAGAAACACAGAAAATAACAAGTGTTGGCGAGAATGTGGAAAAATTGGAACACTCATCCATTGCTGGTGGGAATGTAAAATGGTGTATCCGCTATGGAGAACGGTTTGGTGGTTCCTCAAAAAGTTAAACATTGTATTACCACATGACTCAGTAATTCCACTCCTAGCTATATACCCAAAAGACTTGAAGTTAGGGACTCAAACAGATGCTTGTATACCAATGTTCACTGCAGCATTATTGATAATAGCTGAAAGGTGGAAACAAGTCAGCTGTCCATCAAGTGATGAATGGATAAGTAAAATGTGGTACATTCATACAACGGAATATTATTCAGCCATAAAGAGAAAATGAAGTTCTGATACATGTTATGGCATGGATGAACCTTGAAAACATTAGGCTGTATAAAATAAGTCAGACACAAAAGAACAAATGTTTTATGATTCCACATATAGGAAGTATCTACAATAGGCAAATGCATAGAGACTGAGTTTATGAGCAGTTTCCAGGGGCTGAGGAGGGGGAGAAATGGGGAGTTATTAGTTAACAGGTGCTGAATTCCTATTGAGGGTGATGAGAAAAAAATTGGAAATGGATAGTGGTGATGGTCGCACAACATGGCGAATATAGTTAATGTCACTGAATTGTACACTTAAAACGGTTAAAATGGCAAATGTCGAGTTATGTACGCTTGAGCACAATAAAGTCAAAAAACAAAAACTACAGTAACAAGAACAAAATAGATAACCTTTTCCCATACGTTTGCTGTTTTAAAACTCTCCTCCCCGTCCCCTTTTCTTAAAAACCTTACTTTCCTCGTGGCTCCAGAAGTAATGGCAGGTTCCGGAAAGCCCTTCTGAGCTAGTCCAGCTCACCCAAAAAAAACCCATTGCTGTTGAGTCGATTCTGAGTCATAGTGACCCTATAGGACAGAGCAGAACTGCTCCATAGGGTTTCCAAGGAGCACCTGGTGGATTTGAACTGCCGATCTTTTGGTTAGCAGCCGAGTTCTTAGCCACTATGCCACCAGGGCTGCCCAGCTCACCCAGTTGGTCTGAGAACAAAAAATGGGGAGGAAGGAGAGATGTGGAACCAAGAGCTCAGCAGCAGGAGATGCTGCGTCAGTCTCTTTGTGAGGGAAAGCAAGCTGAGGCAAAATACAATTTCTCTCCACTTGCCTAAGAGCAAAACAAATTTATAAGCATCTCATTAAGCTACAGGAGAAAGAGGAGACCTGAAAATTTCTTGACGAGCAAGGAATAGTAAAGAAAATTAATTGTACAGTACTCATTATAAACTCTGTGTATATATGTATATAACATCATTGATGTTACCTTTACTAAGTGGACTGATTTATTTATTTCGAGTATTTTTTTTTAATGTACTGACTTTCTGAAGTTTCCTCCTGCCATATTTTGGTTCCTCTGTCTCTGTTTTTTCCCATGAACTGTTTCAGTTCTCAACCACACAGTCCCCTGGCATGGTTTCCAGGAGCATAACTTGTCCGGTTGGCAAAGGGATAGCGCAGTTTATTCATTCCGTCAGAGCATTGTTATGGTGCCACACAGTATCTTATTTTCATAATAAAATACACCATGCTTCTTTTTATTAATAATTCAGAATGAATAGATATATTGTTATTTCTTTGAGAAAGGCTCCGTTGTTCTGCTTTACAGTGTTAATTTCCTGTTTTGCATTGCTTTCTTCATAGGTAAAGGCAGAGAACATTTTCTTAAACATTTTCTTAACATGTTTCTTAAACATTTTCTTAAAAAGAAGTAAAAGACCACTCTCAGTATATATGTTTAATATCACAGACACATATAGCTTGGGGAAATTTAGAAATGTTCTTTTTTCCAAGGTATTTTCACGATGGGTTGAGTATCTCTCTTGAATCAGGAATTGTGTTCCGCTATTTTTCTTAGAAAAACCCAAATAACCGAGGCTTAAGCAGTTTGGAGGTTGGCAGTTGCTAGTATTGATTCTCTGGCTCAAAGGTGTGAGGGCCAAGGTTTCTGGATTCCCGTGGCCTTTTCTTCATGATTACAAGATGGCTACCGTAGCTCTCACCACCATATTCAAGTTCCAGGAAGGAGGAAGGAGGAAGAGGAAAAAGTAAAGGCCAGAGGGCCAAGCCAGCCAAATCTTTCTTTTTTAAAAGGCTGTCCAGAAAACCCCACTTACTTCTCTCTCCAGGACGGTATCACATGGCTAGACTGTTGTGGTCGAGTTGATTTCGATTCACAGCGACCCTATAGGACACAGTAGAACTCCCCTATAGAGTTTCCAAGGCTTTATGGAAGCAGACTGCCACATCTTTCTCCCACAGAGAGGCTGGTGGGTTCTAACCGCCGACCTTTTGGTTAGCAGCAGAGCACTTAACCACTGCGCCACCAGGGCTTCTTATCACATGGCTACGTAGCTGCAAAAGAAGTTAAGAAATGTAGTTTGTTTCCAGCTGGGCATATTGCCACCTCCAGCAAAAGTAGGGAACTATTTAGTTAGAAAGGGAAAATAGATACTAACCAATCAGTAGTCTCTACCACATCCTTTATTGGAAAAGTATCACTTTATTTCAAGATCACATCTGTGACCCAATAGTTATTTTCTATTTATAAGAATAACAAAGAAGTACCTACACAAAATGGCCCCACTGCTGCTTCCAGTCTCCAGCAGACTGACCCTGGGGAAGATTTAATTTAAAGGAAAAAATGTTTAAGCAGCTGCAAAGGCTAGTTTAAATTTCTCTATGCTATTACTAAAGAAAGTTGAAGTTTTGCTTACTTTGGGGGGTGGCTTATAATGGCAAAATAAATAATTTCAAATATTATGTACTCAAAATTGTAGTGAGAGGGCCTTAGAGGATTTTAATCGCAACCACTCTGATATTCAAAAGGTGAAGAGGCAGGAGAGCAGGCTTTGACAGCAGACATACCTGGGTTTGAAATATGAGTTACTTTAAAAGCCTCTTGAGTGACCACCTGCATTTACCCTTACCACTTACAGTCCATTCTCACCCAGCAGCAGAGAGACCCTAAATATCATTGGGGCATGTCACCCTACTCAAAAACCCTTAATGGCTCCCCATCCCACTCAAATAAGAGCCAAAGTCCTTACAATGGCCTCCAAGATCCCCTCCTTCTCTGCTGCCCGCCCACCTCCGTCTCTTTCTGACCTCATCTTCTATGTCTTTGGTCCTGTTTTTCACTCTGTTCCAGAGCCCTGGGCTCCTTGCTGTTCTTCAGACACCCTGGGCACACTCCCCCTTCCAGCTCTGCACTGGCTCTTCTTTGTTCGCAGCACTTTCCCCTCTGATGTCCCCAGGGCCCACCCGTGACCCCTTCAGGTCCTTGTTCCACTGTCACCCTTCACTGAAATGTGCAACATGAGCTGCTCCACCCCCATCTCCCTTCTCTGCTTAATTTTAATTTTTCTGTAGCACTTGTACTTATTACTTGCTTTAATTTTCATTTAAGTTGCAAACTGGTACTAAAACTTTTACTCCTAGTCCAATGCCTTACCTTTTTTTAGTAATACATTAAAATACTTCAAATATCTCAAACAGTACACAGCAAGCTAAGCCTTGAGAGTGTTATGGGAAGATGGTAGTGATAGCAGTCTAATCTTCCTGAATCCCCCCATATAAAAAGACAAGAAGAGCAAAACCAAAAATCCTCCAACGACATCTACAATAAAATTAGGTGATAAGATAGAACCACAGATTCCAAAATGGGAAAACATCCAATAGCTACAAGACCCTGGAGGTGTCAGAAAGAATGTGGAAGGAAGTAGAGAAGTCAAAGGCACTCGTGAAGGCTCTGAGAGTTTAAGAATTCCAAAACTGCCGTCAGATACTCACTTGACAAATCAGCAGGCTGTTCGGAGAACAGCAGCAGAAATTGGGACAGAGTCTGTAGACTCCAATATGCAGTCAAGTATGATGAGACCACAGAAGGTCTGATGATGCTGGAGCAGTCTGGGGGCCCCAAACTAAACGACCAAAGTACCCTCCCAGGGAAAAGCCCCGCGTTGAGGAGAAGACTTCTGTGAGTAAGGATGATAGGGGCAAAGGTATTACAAAATACAGATAAAATGGGGTGGGTCAGCAGAGTAGGACAATCTCAGGAGTTTAAGCCTGGGCCATTTCTCCAGGTTTTGTCTGCAGTGAGTGACCTTAAGGGCTGAGATATCTCCTTTCCTCCCCTGGACAAGCTGCAGCGTTGCTTTCATTTGCTACCAAAGTAGTGACTCCCCCAAGCTCTGTGTTCCTCTACCGTAACAGAGCCCAGTACATATGCAGGCATCCATGATGGGCCCTTCGTACCTGCCCATGGGACTGTGGGAACATGGGGAACCAATGCAAATAAGCATTACACTGACACTCCAGCTGCTGCTTTTACCACGAGTAATGAAGCCCTTTGTCTTTGGCCCAGAAGTCTCACATCTTCTGCCAACATCCATGAAACTGCAGCATGCTAGACCCTGCACAGCTGTTGACAGAAGCTAGAAAAGCTGTCCTGGACACTCCTCCCTCCCAGAAGTACAGGACAACTCATTTCTCTTAAAATGAGCAAAGGAAAAGGATCACAATTGAATCTCATTCAAAGTTATTTTAAGAAAAAAATAAGAGGACCAAAGGAGAATAATGAACCTTAATACAAGGAAAGCATGCCAGAAAAACATGTTCCCTCAAAAGAAATTAAAACTATAATTACTTTAATATTTCAAAATGAGTTAAAAGAAGATTATAGAAGCTATAGGGTCCCTATGAGTTGGAATCAACTCAACAGCAACAGGATTTTTTTAAAATAAAATATTAATTACAATTAGAAAAACTCAGAAATTATTTGAAAAAAGAAATAATCAGAAAGTAAAAAAACTCAGTAAAGAAGCCAAAAAGTAAAAGATTATTTCACAAATGAAGACTAAATAAATTCAACAAATAATATCTTAAAAGAAATGGAACATGAAAATGAAAAAAAAAATTTTAAATAATCAGAGAAGAGAAAAAGAATTCAAGAAGAAATGAAATACACAGAAGATAGGCAAAGAAGGCCCAACATATATATAGAGGTTCTTAATCTTTTTTGTGTCAAGGATCCCTTTGGTAGTCTGCAAAGTCTATGCCTAAAATAAAATATGCAGAATTTCAAAGGCAAACAATTATATTAAAATATACTTAACAAAATACATATTTTAAATGGTGATATAGTAATATATGTGCTGCTTCATTAATACATTAATAACAAGATTTAGCTATGAGTCTAACTACCATAATTTAGACTATTTTGAGACATCTACAACTGTAATATGATACGTAATATATTTGATTTCTATTGGTGACAAAGTCATAGGTACTGCTAATGTTACTATGGTTTCTTGCCTTACTTCATAATTAAAGGAAATTTTAGTAGAATTTAGTACCTCAACTTTTAGGGTCTGAGTACCCCCAAAATAAAACCAAGACAACTGAATAGAACAAATACTAAAAACCATAATTCAAGAAAACTTCTCTGAGATAAAAGAAGATCTGAAACTAAATAGTGAAAAGGCACACCATGTACCTGGGGAAATTGACCCGAAAAGGCCAACACTGAGACATTGTTTAGTAAAACCAATGTTCTTAAAGGAAAAGGGGGAAAAATCATTTGGCTATCAGCAAAAAGAACAAGTCACTTATAAAGAAAGAAAATCAAATCATTATCAGACTTTGATAGGAGTACTTATGCCAGAAGACAATAGAGACATATTTAAGATACTTAACGTGAACTAAAGGAGCTCTAGTGGCACAATGGTTAAACGCTCAGCTGCTAACCAGAAGGTCAGCAGTTCAAACACACCCAGTGGCTCTGTGCGAGAAAAGACCTGGAGATCTGCTCCTGAAAAGATTATAGTCTAGGAAATCCTATAGGGCAGTTCTACTCTGTCCTATAGGGTCGCTGAGTCAGAATCCACTGAACGGCACACAACAATAACAACAAATGTGTACTAAGGATTTAATATCCAACCACACTGTTCTTCAAATAAAAACCAAAGACAAAATGTTATGAAGATGCAAGAAATCAGGGAATATTCTTCACACAAGCCCTTCCTATGGAATCTACTAGAGAAGAGGTCCAGGTAACAAAAATGACTGGAGAGACATCAACATAGGAATGTAGCAATGATCATTAAGAGTGGATCACATCACAGAAAGCGAGATCAGACTTCATCTACCTCCTGATGGAAATGCACACAACCACTTATATTCTTGCCAAAAAATCAAGCATGAATCTGATCAAGCTTAGATCTAACTACTGATTTACAGGAAATACAGAGGACAGAACATTTTAAACGACAAAATCTACACTGGGATACTCTACAGGACAAACGGAACCTGATTTCTTCTTCAACAACAAGGAAGATAATTGCAAGAAAAAGAGACATAAGAGACATTATTACCCAATTGCAATGTATGGATCCCGTTTCAAACAAACTCTGTATAAAAATCTGTAAGACAACAGTATGAATAAGAACATTGTTAAATAATTGATACTAAGGAATTATTCTTTTTGTGTGTGATGACACTACTGGAGTTATGTAACAAGGGGGATTTTTAGCTTTTAAAGACATATCCTGAAATATTTACATATGAAATCTGTTTGCAATCTGCTTCAAAACAATTGTGGGTGAGTGGGTAGGAGTGTGGAGGAAATAAGCTTCGTTGTGAGCTGATAATTACTGAAGCTGGTAATAGGTACATGGGCTCCATCACCGCTCTATTTTGTCTATGTCCAAAAATATTCCATAATAAAAAGGTTAAGTATCAAGAAAAGATTTAAATATTTTCCTTTTTTCCTGATCTTGGGATGCTATAAATCCATGAGTAGAAAATAGCTTCCTACCAAGCTAAAGCCTCATCTATTTTTTTTTTCTTTAATGTGTATAACCATTGGGAAAAAACAACAAACCAAACCTGCTTTTGTTGAGTCAATTCCGACTCACAGCGATCCTACAGGACAAAGTAGAATGGCCCCCACAGGGTTTCCAAGGAGCAGCTGGTGGATTTGAACTGCAGACCTTTTGGTTAGCAGCCAAGCTCTTAACCACTGTGCCACCAGGGCTCCAACTGTTGAAAAAAGGGAGGAAAAAAAGTCTCTCTTCCACCACGAACAGGCAAACTCCATTACCATTGTGTGTGTGTGTGTGTTTTTAGAGTCTGAGACAAGCACGTGCATTACTCCTTGAATGTTTGGCAGTGACATGTAAGCATTTTGGTTTCTTGTCTCAATTTTTTATCTTTTCCTCTTGAGATTTAAAATTTGCCAAAGATCACCGTCTTAGTTGTTAAAAAAGGAAAAAAATAGCTAGAGTTAGTAGATACTCTAAATATCAGTATATCTGCTTTCAAAACTAGGAAATCTTACAAAATGTGGTTTGGTTTTTCATTTATTCAATCTACATTCATTGTTAAACAGATTCTGAATATTGGGATTTTTTTTTTCTTTTAGAATTTAAAAAACATACTGTGATCCTGAATTTTTTTCCTCTGTAGAAACAGAAAAAAAAAAATTGCTGTGAGTTATTCCTATAACTTCTCTAAAAGACAATACAAGTAAATCACCCCACCACAGGTCACGTCAGAACAACTGACAGGCTCCAAGAAACAGAACGCCTAGAAAGCTTAGGACACAGTCATCACTTTATTTAGACAACAACACATTGACAAAAATTTCATTTAACGAACTTGATCGTTTCCTTCAAAAACCACCACTAAAAACATGCATACACACGCAGGCATCCAATGGTTGAGAAGAGTATAATTTTTTTAAAGCAGTAAGATAATTTTTATAAGAGTAATGATTTTATTGCCTAGGTCCAAATGTTGAAATCTTTGCTACTCTCAAATTATTAGAATTATCTTGAGAAATACTGTCCATGAGAAAAACTCCTGATATCCTTAGAGACATAATTTATTGAGTAAAGAAATGAAGTGAAAAAATAATTTCTAAAATTCTCTATCATATATGGAGCCCTGGTGGCGCAGTGGTTAAGCGTTTGGCTGCTAACCAAGAGGTCACCAGTTTGAATCCACCATCCGCTCCTTGTCATATATATCATATATACATCAATCAATTGATTGATCTACCTATACGAGTGTATGTATATATATGTTATCGTTAGCTACTGTTGACTCAGACTCATGGTGACCTTATGTACAACAGAACGAAATGCTGCCTGATCCTGCACCATCCTCACAATCCTGGCATGTTGGAATCCGTCTTTGTGGCTACAGTGTCAGTACATCTCACCAAGGGTCTCCCTTGCCCTTGCTGCCCCTCTACTTCACCAAACATCATGTCCTCCTCTAGCAGTTGATCCCTCCTGATGTTGTGTCCAAAGCAAGCAAGCTGGACAATGTTCTAATGTGTATGTATACATATATATACATATACACATACACACATTCACACATATACCATATACACATGTGTATATGTATGTATATATATAGAGAGATAGCTAGATAGGTATATAGATACATCACTTAACCTTCCAATACCTATACTATTTCTTCTGAAGAAATAAGGATGAAGTCACTAGGTAACCTAGTAAAAATTTTCTTTAAGGAAAACAGAGCATCATCTTCTTGTTAATAATGTTAGGCTGATCATGTATAATGGAAGAATTGTGGAGTAAATTCAGATAATATGCATGTACAAAAATTTCAAACATATTTAACCTTTATAACTGACTTTTAATCATCAGTGTAATGGGACATGCTGTAAGTAATCTTTCAGATGTCAATTTGACAGCTTTCTTAAAAAAAAAAATTCTATAGAATGATGTGAAACTGTCCATGTCTTTTTTTAAGATTGGTCTTAAAAGTGGTTCAAAAATTATTTCTAACAAAATTCCATGTTTAAACCACCCGTCTCTCATTTAAATACAAGTACGTTTAAAGTTAAAAGCTTCTGCAGGAACATTCTGCCCTCTGACCTTATCAATTAAATGGCGTAGTTTACAAAGAGCTTTTCCATCCATGACCTCATCCAATCCTTCCTACAGCCATTCAAGATAGGTACTATCCCCATTTTTAAAAATCGAAAATAGGTCCTGGAGAGACTCCGGCAAGATGGCGCTCTAGGCAGAAGCACCACGCCGTCCCTCCACAACAAAGATCCGAAAAACTAAGCCAAACAGAGAATCAACAATCCTGAAACCCTAGAAC
>NW_004443941.1:521690-548689 GCF_000243295.1 Trichechus manatus latirostris | reverse complement strand
ATTAAAAAAAAAAAAAAAGAACGAAAATAGGTCCTGGAGTCCAGTCTTGAGTAACCAAAGCCCACACGGTCCCCACGAGACGAAGAAGGGAGAGTGTGCAGTGAACCCTTGGAAGCAAGGCACGCTTTAACTACTACTACGTGTGCATGGTGTTCCACATGCTTTTGTTCTAACATGTAACCGAGCTATTGTTCTCAGTAAGTTGGAAGAGAAATGTTTTTAATCTCATGTGAACTCATTTTGAAGTAATTTTAAGTACAATTAAAAACCATATTCATCTACTCACTCATTCAAACCTTTATTAAGTACCTACCATATGCACAATCCTGTATGAAATATTAAGGGAATACAAAGATCAATGTTAAAATGGAGCCAACTCTCAAGGAGTTTACAATCTAATGAGAGTGCCATGTGGCTTACCACAAACTGTAGAAAAGGAACTGTAAGTAACATTTGCCCCGAATGAGAAAAATCACCTTATTTCTTAATTTAAAGTGTATCTGTGAACTGCCAGTTGGGAAAAACTGCTATTAATACACCTGTATTAGTTCATTCTCGCTAAAGGATGCTGGTTGTTTTCGGAAAATGAAACATCTTACCATATCACATCTTTATGATTGGCTTGAATTTTTAAAGCAAAAATTTGCTGAGAGAGGAAAAATGGTAGATCCATAAAATCCATAAAACATCATGCACAGTGAGACAAAAAATGTTTGCAATAATATGTAAAAAGCTGTACACAACTGGGTCCAGTGTTAAAGAGCTAAATCTGAATTAGAGACTTGAACAATTTCATCATCTTTAAAACGGGGTTGATATTTGTGTCTAAGCTTATAACTCACAGATGCCGCAATTATTTCCATCGGTCATAATATACAGGGTTAAAAGATACCAGTATAAAAACTTTTGTAATTATTTATACATCAAAAATAACCTGGACTAAAACTAGGGATAAAAAGAAAAAGTGATGACGGCATGGACATTTTAAGAGTACATGCTTAGTGCAGAAATAAATGTAAATTTATCTTATTTTCACTCCATTTTATTACTTATTTTTTAATGGTTCAGATAAGAACCTTTTAAAAACCTAGGAAAACAAGTTTGAGAACTCACTATGTGAGATGCATTTCAGAGAAAAAGAGTGGGCGAGTAGTATAGTTTAAAAAATCTTTATTGATTCATGCTTTCCGGAAAAATCTTTTCAAACAAATCACCAAACGCCATTACTCTCTGCTCTGAATACTAAGCAATTTATTTCTACCAAAAATAATACTATATATTTTTATAACTAATCTGTGTGTGACAGCTGTGATTCTCAAATATTTTTAAAAAAATATACGAAAGATCAAAGTTGCAAACGGACCATACGTTAACGATTAGAAAAAATGAACAGGCAAGCCTCACTCTGACCAAATCACCGGTCCCATGAAGTGAGCCTCTTCAGGCTACAGATGACTTCACTCAGCAGCCCTGCACGCACCCGAGCATCTCCACAGAAGCGTTCACACCACAGTGCACTGCTGACAGATGACGCCATCAACGACGACAGCCAGGGCCTGAGAGAGGAGGCCTTGATGATTCAGTTTTATTCTTCAACAGAAGTCTCTTCCCCACTTTCTTCATTGATTTCATCTTTTTCCTGGCAAGAATCCTGGCTGTTGGCATCAATACAATAATTTTCTTCCCCATTCTCTCTTTCTTCTATTTTTTCTTCATTAAAGCTAGAGGAAGAAATTTATCAATCTTTCAAAGGAAAAATGATTTGGTTTAAAGGTAAACAAACCCTTTGCGATGTATGCCATCATGCAGTCAATGCTCCTTAAGTGTATGAATTCCGTTCGTTGTTTAAAAAACAAAAAACCTCTACAAATGACCCAGCTGGGAAATCGAATATTCCTGAGAACTATTTTATTTCAAAACTTGACTGACTCTTGAAACTTCATTTTGAAAGCATGTTATTGTCATTATTTATAGAAGTCAGAAATCTAAGTTGTTTTGCTGTGTAATATTCTGAATGTGTCAAACATGTTAAAATACCAGTACGTTTTACAACAGCTCCCATGTATTCAATTAGGTAAAAGACCTTTTTAAAACAGTACAGAACAGAACTGTGTGCTTTCTTGCAGGTAAGCATTTTTTCAAAGGCAAGCCGTTCAGACACCTTATGTATGTTACCTTTCTTTATCTTCAGCGAACCTCTTCATCTCTTGATCGCTGAAGTACTCAAGTATGTTTCCACTCTGGCCTTTCTTTGAAACAAACTCATCACATATTCCTAGTGCTTTTAGGGTGTTAGAATAATGCTTTTCTGCTGCCATTCTTGCATTTTTCTATAGGAAAGACAAACCTTTTTAGATGAGAACAAAAGATTTTTAAATTTCCATAAGATTTATGGGCTTAAAACTCCAGCGAAAATTAAGTTCAATAATCACAGTTGGTTAAAAATCTGTACACCCTACGACCGGCAATTCTGCTCCCAGATATATACCCAGAGAAACTCCTGAACATGTGCTCCAAGAGACAAGTACAAGAATGTTCATGCTGGTACTGCTTGTAACAGTCCCACACTGGAAACAACCCAAATATCCATCGACCGTAGGGTGGATAAATTGTGGCCTATTCACACAAGAGAGTAAAATAGAGCAATGAACTATAGCTATACACCACAGCATGGATGGATCTCACAAATACGACACAGAACAAAAGCAGCACAGGAGTACACCTATAATACGGTTCATTTACATAAAGTTCAAAAACAGGCAAAACAAAACTAGCTTGTTTGGGGATACGTGCTTAGGTGGTAAAACTGCAAAGAAAAACAAGGGAACAGTTATCTGAAACGTGACAAGAGCGGTAACCTCCAGGGCAGAGGGGAAGGACTGTGATCCAGGGCACATGGGCTCTCCAGAGTGCTGGCCACATGGGCATTTGATCTAGAATTATTCTTTAAACTGTTCCTATGTTTTATCCATTTTTATGACTGTATGAAGATATATGAAAAAGAAGAAAATAAGTTCATGTGATAGCTGTCACAGGTTCTCTCATGTACCTACTGTGATGTTTACTCTTTATGAGCCGTATCCCCAATCTATCAAAGATGAGAAAACCATCAGTGTCCTTATCTTTACTCTGTGGAGGAAGCACTGGGTTCATCTCTGGAATGTCACTTCCTGGCTCTGGGACCTGTGGGGAGGAGCGACGACCCTCCTACACTTGGAGGGAGTGGGAAGTCATCATAGTTCCTGAGAGCACAGGCTTTATGGAACCACCAGCTGACCGGGGTCCACACTAGCGGCTCAGCACGAGGCCACTTTCAGCTCCTAGGAGTAGATCTGAACTCGTATAGGGCCAGGAATTGTTCTCTGGACCTCCAGCTAAGCAAGGTGACCAGGAACGGCCCAGCATCCTGTTCTGGAAAGGGCGTGAGAGAGTATCCAGTCTAACCCCCGAATTTAACAAATGAGGAAACCAAGACCCCCAAGGTTAAGTGGTTTGCCCAAGGTCATGAGGCTGCTCAAAGGCAGAACCAAGTCTCTCAGCTCTGCCCTGAACCTATTCCACTGCGCCGTGGTAGCGCTGGTCATCCTGGGGTGATGGCAGCCCGAAGCCTGAGCTGAGCAATGCATCGTCAGGTATTTGCCTAACCAGGGACTCCAGCATAAGGAAGGACCACAGAGTCAGCATTCCACAGCAGAAACCAAAACAGCGAAGGCTGATGACAATAGACAAAACGATCACCCAGTAATCTCCTGATACTTAAACCTCAAACAGCAGCAAACTGCTGTTAACATGCACTCCCCGTGAGTAACGATGTTTAGAGAAGTAAAGTAAACATGCGTCCAGAGCCTGTGAACACCAGCAAAGGAGGCTTAAGGGCCTGAAAGGCCGAGCAAGTAAGACGGGGGCTGTGCCCCACAGGCTGCAGAGCAGAATCAAGGAACCCCAAAGCTAACTCTGAATGCACTAGCAATAGCATATTCTGATTTAAGCAAATTAAGCATAAAAGAGTGAAGATTAAAATGACCCCAATAAAAGTTAGTGCTAGAAAGCCTTCATCTGAATTTCATTTAAAATTCAATTTAACACCTAGTCAGGTAATGTCCTCTGTTGCTGTCGTAGGGGCCGACTTGGCTCCAACTCACAGGGACAATATGTACAACAGAACGAAACACTGCCCGGTCCTGCACCATCCTCACAATCTTACTACGTTTAAGCCTATCGTTGCAGCCACTGAAACAGGTAATAAAGCCTGTTATGTCCAAGAGACAGGAAAATATGGTTTGTTCTGTAATGGATCACAGGTATATTCTGCTAGGGGATAACTCAACAGCAGTAAGACAAAAATTAAATTATAAATGGCTAATGCATAAAGATGCAAGTGAATTTACTAAATAACAGCTGATAATTAGCAGCAACAGTCGCAGCAAAATAGACTGCAAGACAAACATACTGGTTTATGTTCACAAAACCAAAGCAATGGGGATTCCCTGCCATGACCACTGCACACAGAATTACTACTCCCCATGGCGGGGGACAGTGTGTCCCTGTCCCTAACTGGAACAGACATCTCCCGCGGCATCTCATCAGGCCAGAGGACTGGAAGGACTAGGAGACAGAAGAACGATTCAAATCACCGTATGATTATTTTATTCTGTAACAAACTTCTGCAGGGAAAAAAAAAAGCTGTATTGTTTCTTCCAGAAACTAAGTAACAGGTAAAGATGAAAGTCTGTCTACAATCAGGGACCTAACTTGTAGAGAGAAAATACTGACCTTTTATAACCAGAAGTTTTGTTTATAGTAATTCTTTAATTTACTGAATAAATGATTACTGAACACTTCTTCTGTGACATGCCCTCGTGGCTGAGGGGCACGTGGGGAGAGAAGAGTGTTCTGGGCAAAGGAATCTCCGTATGTGTGACCACAAAGTAGGAAAACAAATATCAGGTATGAAACTAACCTGTTTTCAACATTTAAAATATCTTTATGAGTTTAATTTCACACACACCATTTATTTTGCCACATTTTCTCTGGTGCTTAGAAACGGTGGGAATTTACTACAGCATGACCCCCCACCCCCAACCCTCAACTAGGGCTGACTCATCACTAAGACATCAGGGTAGTGCTCTCAGCCAGGGCTAAGCCCAGAAAGCAAATGTGAGGCCATTATCTGGCTAATCTGATCACAGCTATTCAGTCTGGGTTCAGCAATGCCTACTAACACCTGTCCTGTACCAGACCTGTCTTAGGTGATAGGAATACAAAAGTCTGACTTCCACCTCTAAAATTACTTAGCTAGAAGGGAAGAGAAACCGTTAAACAGATAACTGCCATACATGCAATGGGAGGAGCAAAGACAGAGGCGTACGGCACAAACAGAACAGAGAGGAAAGAAAAGCACTCAGCCCTGCACGAGGAAACAGCGCAGGGAGTGATTTTACAGCAAGGCTTGAAGGAGGAGCAGGAGTTAGGTGAAGACAGGAAGAGGCCCTAAGGGTGTTCAGGGTTCAGAAAGCAGCAGGAATGAAAACTTTAAAACTGTACTTGGTGTGACCTGAAAGTAAAGGATGTGTGTAAGGGCATGCGTGTACATAGTTGGGGGAGCAGAAAAGAGTGCAGTGGGAGAGATTAAAGAGGTTAACAGAAATCTCTATACCACGCTAAGACTCGTGAATTTATCTTACGGCAGGAAGCAGGACAGCTCAGAGTTCAGTTGCATGGGCTTTGGAAGCAGACTGATTTGGATTCTAATCATAGTCCCGCCATTCACTAACTATAAAACCTTATGAGTTACTTACCTTTTCTAAACTTCAGTTACTCCGTCTGTAATACAGAGAAGTCAGTGACGAGACCTCCTGACACCACTCATTGAAAATGAGAACAAATGGGATCAGTGAGAACGGAGGATTGCCACTGTTGTCAGGGGTTACTAACTGGCTCAAAAAAAAATACTGGTTGCCATAGGGTCTATTTCGACTCACGGTGACCTCACGTGTGTCAGAGTAGAACTGTGCTCCATAGGGTTTTCAATGCTGTGATCTTTTGGAAGCAGATCACAAAGTCTTTCTTGAGGCATCTCTGGGTGGGTTCAAACCGCCAACCTTTTGGTTGGCAGCCAAGCACTTAACCATTTGCACCATTGAGGGAGTCCTAATGAATATCTAGGGTTAACTACCTAGAGTTAAAATTCCGGCAAGGACATGGGAATGGCAAGGTGAAGATACAACGGGCAGCTCTGCAGAGAGCAAGGCAGGATGACCAGCTAAACTACCGTAATAATTCGGACAGGAAATAACAGAGGTGTCAGCTGACACGCCCACATCAGGGGTGGCGACGCGTAGACCTAAAAATCACTGAGGTTGGAAACTTGCCAGATCTCCTGGTGACCAAGCAAATGGGGAAGAAAAAGTGGCTCCCAGCCATCGACACTGTGCCCCTGACAAGAAATCATGGCGGAGGGTCTAGTGGGGGCAAGATGAACGTGAGATGCTTATGGGACACCTGGTAGGCACGACTCGCAGACAAGCGGACATAAACACCCACAGTTCAGCACTGGAGATAACTCCTTTGGGCCAAAAGTAAATCACTTTATGCTGTACAATATAAAATAGCTTCTAATGATTTTTTCCCCCAAAGTTGAAACTAAGATGTTAAAAAAAATCCATCCCCTAATATGAAATGCACGAGTACATAAAACTATATTCAAATCAATAAGCAAAGGGCTTCTGTAACTGGGAGAGGCTGTCATGTGTAGATTCCCCCACAGGGCATGCTCATCATTCTCTGGACCAGACCCAGACAGTCCTGGGCCACGCGCACCTGTCCCTCGCAAGTGCTGGCAGGAGGCTCCACCTGTCTACTGTCCAACTGTGACGGCTTGAAGTTCATAACACAGCACCTGTAACCTCCAGGGATTCTGTCTATCGTTAAGGTATGTCACCCACACAAACTCTGCTCTTAGGCAGACAAAGGAAATGACCTGAAACTGACAAATCTCCCTTAAGAGAAAGATGATAAAACTGAGTGTAAATTTAGTAAAATCAGGGTCCACTGTCCGTAAGACTAGTTTGCTTTTCCTATAAAAAGGAAGTCCTTTTTTGTAAATGTAGAGAAGAAAGAAAATTATAGACTCACTTAAAAAAAAAAAAAAAAACACTGGCAGAAATAAATCTGATTCAATTAGCCATTTTGTTTCATTTTTTAATTCTTCAAAGACCTCCACATCATATCATGAAGCCTCACCTTAATACTTGGCCAAGCTGATGCTGAAAGAAGACCAGCCATTAAACACCGGTTGAGTCTATTACTCTGAGAACCATCGGAATAACAGCGCGCTCTTTATCACGTCTACATATGCCTCATCAACAAGATTCAACGCTCAGATTTTGAGCAAAATTACTTACTTGGCTGATTTGATGAAGGTGTCACAGAAACAATGACATGTCTAACTAAATTATGTAACACAAGAAGAATGGACTGTAAAATTAGGAGCTGAAGATGTTAAGAAAAAAAGCCAACAATAGCGCTTAAATTCCTACAAACACAACCTGAGCAACTCTTTCAAACAGTAGAGGCCTCTTTTTTAGTTTTTCTTCTCTTTCTTCTAGTTCTTGTCGGTATTCTCTCATCCTTTCCTTTTCACTCCTTCTAAAATTAAATAAAAGGAATGAAATTTTAAAAGGTCATCTAAGAAATAAGAACTTATACACACAACACTTAGCCTGGATAACAAATCAGAAATGAATTTATGAGCACAGTTCACAATTGGCCACAATTCCTTTTCCAGGTTGGTAAATGTTCATGAAAAGGAGAATAAAAATCCTAGGTTTTGGGAACACACAGTTTACCCTCTGGGACTAGCCTAGGTTCTCTGCGGTTTCTGAAATCTTTAAAGCATGAAGAGATGAATGAATGCTTTCTTACCTCATTTATAAGCTGTCAGTGTATAAAACTAAGAAAATTTGGGTCAAATTAGATACTTTCTAACTAATTTCTTCTGAAAACAAGACCTGTTCTTATCCCCCCCCCCTCCCCCAATAGGATCTCCTGTAAGTTGGTGGCAAAGTTAATTAAACAGGTTCAGGTCTGAGGAGAAGTGAAGAGCATAGGAATGTGATATACAGAGAACAGGAACCAAAACACATGAACTCACCTAAATGTTATTTACTCTTAGGACACAGTCCTATAATGAACTAAACTATGCTATTTTCTCTATGTAAGAGACACTAACTCTAGCAAGATAAAAAGATTACATGGACTGGAGAACACAATTATACCATAAAAATTATGCTTAATTATACACAGGTTGGTATTATGAAAAAGCCAGTTTACTTCCTTTATGTCTAAGAAATTTTTTACTCAAGCTCATCAAATTAAGCTCCCTCTATCAATCGATTAATGCTTCATTACAAACGAATGCGGATTGTAATTAAAAGCAAACATACATATACATGTACATATTTATTGTTATATGTATATTATATATACACACAGATAAACCAGATTATTAAAAGGTAATAAATCATATTACTCAGATTTAAGGGATATTTTTCTACTGAAACATGAACATTTTTATGCTGTACATAAAAACGTTCCTCTGGAGCACTGGTTTTCAAACTGCAGAATTCTAGTGTTCTGTGAAGGGGTTTTAGAGGCTATGCAAAATATTTTTATTTTGTTAATATTAAAACTGTAACAAATTGCAAAACATACACACTAACATTAACAGACTGCACACACCAGTCTGTTAATTTGTGCCACCAGATTTCACGCAAACTTTGGAACAAAGCTCTCTGACAGATACGTTTATTGAAGAGTAGAGTACTCTGAGATAATATGGCAAGCTGTTTAAAAAAAAAAACAAAAACAAACTTTATCTCTAAATCAAGATTTTTCTCAATCCTGTAATTTGAATCAATAAAATACTAATACCCTTCTTAATCTGTTTATATACCGCTATCCACTGATTGAAAAAAAGAAAAAGTTTGAAAACCAATGATCTGGAGGTTCAGGGTTCATGATACCTGAGAGATTTTATTCTGCATTTAGACATCTGAGCTAAACTTTCATGCGAGTCATAAGCCTTAGCCCGGGTTGTCAGTAGTTTCTGCAAGTCTTTCAATCTTTGCTTCTGCTTAGTTAGGAGCCGATTTCTCTCTTGTTCCAACATTTTCTTTTCCTCAAGTGATCTCCTGAGGGCAACAAACTAAGGCTTAATTCACTTTAAGCCAATGAGAATGTTGTTTAGCAAAGATTCAACACGGGATACTTCAAAGGTGGAAAAAAAGCAAAGAATGCAAACCTTTTGAGAAGGACCTGGCTTGTGAAACTGGATCGCAACAGGCTGACTATAACCTTTTCTATCCCCAGAAATTCAAAACACGGAAAATACATTCATTTCCTGGAAGAACACCATCTGGCAAAATGTTTTAAATTATATAGTATAATATCTTACCAGATAATCATTTGTGAATAGTTTCAAACTCACCATATAAAATCAACAGAACTATGTATGCTATTTCAGCAACCACGAGTCATTAGCACCGTCTCCTAATTATTTTACCTGATGGCTTGTTCTCTTTCTCTGGAAGACACTGTGGGCCTTGGAGGGTTGCAGTTACAAGGCACAGGCTTTGAACTTGCAGTTCTTACTGGTGACTTGTGCCTTGGAGACAGATAAGGCCAACGTGTTTCTTTTAAATTTTCTTCATCTGCTTTAATGTCTGCCAAAATTTTCTCTCTTTTAGAGGATGAGGATGCATGAAGATCGAATGGTTCACAGGCTGTTAAGAGTTCTGAACACTTATCTTCTACGAGGTGTTTCTGACATTTCTCAGGAAGGTTTTCAACACCAGGAGTGTGACATTTGACCTTGCACTTACACTTCACCTTTTCAGGACACTTGAGTTTCCCTGTAGCCAGGCTTCTGTGAGCCGGCTTAGACGGCTGAAGGGATGAATTCTGTGGAAGCTTCTGGGCCCTCAGCTGCGTCCTAATGCTTCTGATCAGCTCTTCTTCTTTGACTCTGTCACTGGCCGTTGGACCATAAGTAGATCGAGGTATAGGCCTGGCTTTAAATCTATTTGTTTTCTTTCTAGGCTTAAAAAAGTCTCTTAGCTTTTTCCGGGCTGCTTGCTTCTGTTCCTCCCTTGCAATAAACTTAAATGGCTTTTGTGAGGCCAAAAGAGCTTCTTTGCTCTTCTCCTTTGCGGCTCTCCTCCGCTCTTCATTTTGCTTGACTATCTCATGATAAAGGGGAAGAAAGACATACGCAGGAACAGGACTGGCTTGGAATTTCTTCCGACATTCTGCATCTTCTTCTTCCTTTTTCAATAGTTTGTGTACCATTTCAATGTTTGACTTGGATTTCATGTTCTCTTCTCTTTTCTTTTGCTCTCTAATCATCATTTGAAAAGGCTCAGGTACTGTAATCTTTGGCACCCATTCTTTTGGTTTCTTCCTTCTTTTTTCAATTGATGGGAAGTCAGCATCATCAGACTGAATATAATCCTCAACAGAAAAGTTTTTCCACATGTTGTTGATGAGCTCCTTGGCATAGGTCATCATCCTGCTTTTCCCGGGATAATCTTTTTCTAGGTTGGACATCTCATCCTCAGAGGAAGATGCATATAAGGAGGAAGACCGGCCTAAATCGGGCTCCGAAAGCGATGACATTAAAGAGACAGGGGGGTACGAGTCTTTTTCTGATACAGATCTAAGGGAGAAGAAGAACGTTACACTTTCCACTGCACTTGACCAAAAATAAAAATTAAGACAGTTACACAGTTTCTAAGTTCAGAGTACAATCAGAAGACAGGAGCTGGACAGGGCTCGCGGAAATTATTGCTTTTATTTAGACTAGAAGCTAGGAGAGAGCCTGTCAATCATCTAGTTCGACTCCCTCATTTTACAGGAGAGGAACCAGAGACAACAAAGTCTCCTTGCGTCTGACCTCTGCTGAATTCCCCACCGTTTTCTAGAGTCACCTTCCTAAAACAGAGATCTGATCACGTGACTCCTCCACTTGAAACTTTTCAGTGATTCTTTGTTGCTACAAAATCAAGCCTAGTTCGTAAAGCCTGAGACTGGCCTCGGCCTACTTTTCCAGTTTACCGCTACCCTCAGGCACCATTACGTAAGTCACACCCAGTCACACAACGTGCGTCACACACACCATGGGCTCTCACGCCGCCACGCCCCCGCGCACGCGGTCTCTCACGCCATCTCTGCACACGCGGTCTCTCACGCCGCCACGCCCCCGCACATGCGGGCTCTCACGCCATCACGCCCCCGCGCACGTGGTCTCTCACGCCGCCACGCCCCCGCGCACGCGGTCTCTCACGCCATCTCTGCACACGCGGTCTGCCACGCCCCCGCACATGCGGGCTCTCACGCCATCACGCCCCCGCGCACGTCTCCTCTCACGCCGCCACGCCCCCGCGCACGCGGTCTCTCACGCCATCTCTGCACACGTGGTCTCTCACACCATCTCTGCGCACGCGGTCTCTCACGCCACCATGTCTCTGCACACGCGGTCTCTCACACCACGTCTGCACACGCGGTCTCTCACGCCACCATCTCTGCGCACGCGGTCTCTCACGCCACCATGTCTGCACACACGGTTTCTGCTGCCTAGGCCACTTCTTGCCTTCTGCATCTTCTGCACTCCTCCTTCAAGACTGAACACTTTTGTGGAAAATTCCCTACCAGCCTTCCTCCACCAACATCTTGGCATGATCAACTGCTTCTTCCTCTGTCTCCATAACACTGCCAAGTCATGACATACTGCCATTTTTGGTTCTCAGCTTGTCTTTGAGTTCCTTGAAGGCATCGTTTCTGAATCTCTAGTTTGCACAGAAGATGCGCAATCAGCATTGACCAACTGGATGAGTTAAATGACTTGCCTCAAGTTTCAAAGCAAGCAAATTCTGAGCAGAAATGGGTCTGAAAATTACAGACTAGTTTGAAAATGTAAATCATATTTATGTCTCATAGCCTTGAACTCTTTGTACTATATCTTTAATGAGCTCATGTTAATCCATATATTAAAAAGGGCTTTTATATTAAACTTTAATATTCATTATTTAAAATGGCCCAGACTAAATATTTTGATACATTTTTATAGTTGTATAAGTGGAGGGTCAGAGAGAAAAGACTAAGTGGCAATCAAATGACCCTCAAAACAAGACGTCACCTTGTAGGTTGATAAGCCCTCAAACATTCTGAATAAAATCCTACTTCTGTATCATTAAGAGTGCTAAGGGATAGCTGAGGGAAAAGATTCTGAAATACTTCTGTTCTGCACTTTTAAGTGTCTATGTTTTATTGTACAGTCCACAAATAACACTGTGTACAAACTTACCTGGAGGAGACACTAGGAGCATTTTCTCTGATGATCACTGGCTGAACTCCCTTTAAATTTAATTTATTCTGGTACATTTTCTCTAACTTTGCCATAGTTTCCACATGGGCAGCCTTCAGCTCTTCTAGTTTCCTGAAATACTCTGCATTAGAGTGGTATATGTCAGAAAAGTTCACCATGTCCTCTAGGCTCATACGTGCATGTTCATCCGTGCCAGAAGAGTTGGTATTAAAATCAGCCTGGGGGAGGAAAAAGCTTGTTATGGTATTTGGAATTGAAGGACAAATTAAGTTGAAACTGATCCAAATGCTGCTTCTTAAACAGTCCACCTGATAGGTTATAAGTTACTTGTGGGCTACATACATTTTCCCCTATGATATCTGAAGAGTAAGACAGAGAGAAACCAAGCTGCCAGAAAATGCTATTTTATCCATTTTATAAAGGATGGTTAGACTCTCAGATCAACCAGTAAAGGTATTTAACCCATTGTATTTATACTAAAATAGGACAGAATCAAACCACCTTTCATAAAGGGTTTCTACGAGGAGCTCAGAGTCCCTGGCTAGTGCAAACAGTCAACGTGGCTGGCTGCTAACCAAAAGGCTGGAAGTTCAGTCTACCAGAGATGCCTTGGAAGAAAGGCCTAGTAATACTTAAAAAACAAAAAACAAAAAACCCAGCCATTGGAAAACTCTACAGAACACAGTTCTACTCTGATACAGACGGGGTCACCAAGAGTCAGAGTCCACTTGACGGTGACTGGTTAACTGGTCTGTAAGGAGAAGCCTCAGAGTTCTAAGTTTTACCGGAGATGAACAGGAACATAGCTCCTCCTGCTACAACCAACCAACCACAGCCCAACTCTCCCCAGGGCTGGGTTCCTGCAGCATGGGCTCTACGGGTATGCCAGCGGAGAGGGGGTGGGAGTGCAAGGCGGGGAGGTGGGGGCTTCCTAGAAGAACCAAGTTTGCAGTGGCTCATCAGAGAGCCAGGGAAAAGCCCTCCTCCCAGTGGGGACAGGCCTCAGGAGGAAGTAACAACAGAACAAGGGGATGTACATGGTTATAATTATTCTACGTACAAATTATTCCCAGGAGGGTCCTCATTCCTTATATATACTTTTCACAGTTCTTTTAGCTGAAGCAACCACAGAGGTAAAACTCCATAAATATATCATTTTTCACATTTTCTCAGTTGAGAAACAGTTGAAATTATCCATGATACTGAGCATAAAAGTCTGCCAACCATGGTTTTAAATTTAGCCTACTGCCTGGAATAGACTCAAAATGAAAAAAGTGTATTTGCTACAGAAAATTACAGATCCAATTTGATAAGAATCTAGAAAATAAATCTGCTTAGCTTTTCTCAACAGAGAAATTTCAGAGATTCAACTGTATATAATGGTTAGAGCTAGGGTGTTTCAATGAGCTGAAAATGGTGTACAAGGGGCCAGTGTTGAGCCATTTGGGGTAACTTAGAGAAAACAAATGGAGGGAAACAAGTTTTGTTCAAGAGAATTGATATTCAGAAACTGGTTGCCAACAAATCCACAAATCAGAAAACTGCTTTATATATGCCATACAACTCAATTAAGAGAATTTTCTGATTTCTTCTGCTGTTTCTGTATGTGCTTCTCACCATTCATTACCTTCTGAGCTCTGAGATTAGTACTTTAGTAATACCCTCATTCATTAAATATTTGGGGACATGCAGAACTCAGCTAGCTGCTGAAAGATACAAATCAGAAGGACACTCTGCCCTTGAGAAGCGGCCAGCTAGTTTAGGAGCGGTGACTGTTGTTAGCTGCTGCCGAGTCAATTCCGGCTCATGGCGATCCCATGTGTGCAGAGTAGACACAGGGTTTTCAAGGCTGACTTTCAGAAGGCAGATAGCCACGCCTGTCTTCTGAGGTGCCTCTGGGTGAGTTCTCACCACTGACCTTTTATGTAAATGATCAACAGCAGACGCTGAATGAGACAGAACCCCACCTGCTCCCACCTGAGCAGAAAGACAGATTGTGACCACACATATCACAGCATCAGAAATGCCAGGGCGCTACGTGAGGTCACAGAAGCAATGCCTACTCTGGACCAGGAGGAAGAAAGAGGGAGAGTTCACGAGGAGGTGAGCCAGACCACATCAGGCTGGATGAGGACAAAGTTCGCCAGAATGGGGAAGCAATGAAAAAGGAACAAAGAAATCCGAGGCACACTGCTAATGCATCTTCATGCACTGCCTCACGATGACCCAGCAGGCAGGTACTCTGCTCTCCAAGAGGGAACTGAGGCTGGAGGAGCGAGGTGACCTGCCTGCATCACACAGCTCATGGGCATCAAGGCTAGGATTCCACCCCAAATCCACTGGGTCTCAAAGGCAGGAAGGGCTTTTTGGCCACAAAGACCAGTATGCTCAGAGAAGGGATAGGCATGGGGTGTTCAGTGAGAGGCAAACAGTCTGAATGGGGGATGGAAACAGGGCATATGGGACATAGGGCAGGGGTGGAAAACAAGGTGAAAAAGGGGCCTCAACCATGAGCCCAGGTGGCCAGGCTGAGCCTTCATCCTATAGGCAACCGGGGCCTTGAAGGACATGGGGCAGAGGAGTGATATGCTCCCTGCATAATAGTCAGAAGGATCCTCTGGTAACAGGTCGGGTGGCCTGAACGAAGGCGAGGCTGGAAGCAGGTAGTGGGCTCCTGTAAAGGCCGGGTTAGAGGTACTGAGGGCAGAATGAAGAGAGCACCCTGGGAATGCAAGCAAGGAGGCTGACCTAAGAGATTTACGAGGCTGATCACCAGCTTGGTGACGGTCTGGACTGAGGGCAAGGAATTGAAGACTTATTTTCTTCTTGCTGTGATGCTGAGTAGATGATGGTGTTGACATTCACTAATACAGGGAGCATGCGGGAGGAGTGTTTCAGGAAAAGGAGACTAAGCTCTTGGACATTGAGCTGAGGGGACAGTGGCACTGCCAGATGGAGGTGTCCAGGAAATGGTAGTGAGTATGCTGGAGGCCTGGTGAGAAGGCTGGGCTGGAGATGGGCATATGAGAGCCACCAAAGCACACAGAGGTGGCAGGTGCGGCCTGGAAGTGGTGCGGTGAGACCGCCTGGGGAGAGTGCGGACAGTGAGAGAGAGGCCTGAGGACGAAATGCTGGAGAAGGCCAACATTTAAGTAAGGAGCGGCAGGGGGACAAGTATGAGGTAGAAAGTGAGAGATACAGACAGGAAGTGATAAAGGTATTCAGAAGGAAGGAATTTTTTGTTTTACTTGAGTTTAGAAGATGAGGAAAGTCTTCATGGAGGAGGTGATGTTTGAGCTGAGTCGTAAAGAATGGGAGAATCTGGAGAATCGTCGAGTGTTAAGGGGGAGGGGGTAAAAAGTACTCCAGACAAGGGGAGTGGTATTAGCAGAGGCACAGGTGACCAGAGTAGGGGGGCATGGAAGGCAAGGTACACACAGCTGCAGGACCCCAAACGAGCTGCCATTGAGGTGACTCCAACTCATGGCAATTCCATGCACCAGAGCAGAACTGTGCTCCATAGGGTTTCCAATGGCCGATTTTCCAGAAGTAGTTGCCAGGCCTTTATTCCGAGGCAACTCTGGGTGGACTCGAACCTCCACCCTTTCAGTTAGCAGATGAGGGACCCCAGCTGCAGAACAGGGCACTAAAATGCACAGAGAAGCTTTGGGAATAAGTCTGGAAAGGGAAGCTGGGTCACACAGGAGGTGGTTTCCTTTTCCTGTCTACCACTGGTCACCTGGTTTCAAAGATGAAAGGGTTGGATGGAAGTTAAATAACTTTTCAGTCTGGAGTGTTCTCCTGGTTGGGGACAAAAACCGCAGACGTGGTGTCAGAGAGCTCTTTCGAGGTCTGCACTCCTTAGCAACGTGGCCCAGCACTCACCTTGTGAACATGGGCTTTACGATGAGTCAAACAGGCGTGCCAGCCATCAAACTGTCATCTCTCAGCCCGAACCCACCTTCTAGACCCTGCCCTGTGATGCTGGGGCTGGGGCGCTACAAACCATGTCTCTGCTTTGCCAGCGGCTCCCTGTTAGACTGCAGTAGGGGGCTGGAGGGAGACCACAAGGCTGGCGGAGGAAGACGGCGCTTACTCTTTCCGTGTGAGTTCTCTGGTACCTTCCCGCCTGCCTGTGCGGCCAGGCAACAACCCTTCACCTGGGTGGCAGCAGTGCACTTCAGCAGCAGCTGAATCCATTTTGCAACACTCGCAGAATCAGCTGCACTGTGCCCCTCAGGGACCCCACTACCAGCCACTGGCACCCCCTCCTCAGGATATGGGTCCAGGGCCCAGGGAGTCCCTCCCTAGAAAGAGGCCCTCCCGTCTCACTCCGAGTAAAGCCCTACATGGTCTGTAGCCTCCCTGACTTCATTTCCCACCACTCTCTGCTTCACCTACACGGCTGTCCTCATGAAAACGTCCGTCTACTTCCATCTCAGGGCCTTTGCACTTGCTGTTCCCGCCCTGGGATGCTCTTCCTCTAGACATCAACATGGCCCACTTGCTCACTCGCTCCTTCAGGCCTTTGCTCAAATGTCACCTTCTCCACGAGCTCATAACCGACTACTCCATTTGACATTACAGCCCCCTCCCCCAACTCATCATCATCCCCCTTTTTCTGCTTCACTTTTCTCTTAACTACTCACCACCAACTGACAATCCCCGGATTTTCACTGATCTATTTGTGTATTGTACGCCTGCCTCAACTGAAGAGTAAGCTTCACGAAGGCAGGATGGGTCTGCCCTGTTCACTGCCGTGTTCCCAGTGCCTAGAAAAGTACCTGGCCAGGGGCAGGTGCTCAATAAATGTTTGCTGAACGAATGAATGTACAGTTCAAAACACTGTGTTTCCACCAAGAGCAGAGAACAATTATCCCACACAAGGGTCAGAATCATTCAAAGAGATACGGGCTGCTCTAAAGAGCTATATTCTATTGCGTACTAAGGAAAAGCTGATTTTTCAAAAACTGTAATTAAAATACGGGAGATATTCCAAAGAACTGCTTTAAGGTATCCATTGTTCTCCATTCATTCTTTCAGAACATCTCTTAAAATAAGGCCTTACAGCAAGCACATACACAAAAAGAATCCAATACGTTTAGATTCCTAATAGAAGGGCCTGGAGAAATTGTTTGCAAAAGATATAGAAGGATCAAGGAATGGGGGAACACCAGGGCTGGAGAAGCTGAGACAAAGATTTTCCCCACGGTGGACAGAGAGAGCCTTTGCCTAGAGCTGGCTCCCTGATTTTGGACTTCTAGCCTCCTAAACTGTGAGAAAATAAATTTTTGTTCATTAGAGCCAAAAAAAAAAAAAAAAAAAAGACATAGGATGAGTAGCTTCTGAAGAGGTGTGGCAGGTATGATAAATTATACTTACGCACTGACTTTTACATCGTGTCTAATCCCTTTTCAGCTTAATACTGTTAACACAAGCATGAACTTTTCAGATAAACTGATCTCGTGGTGTTCTACCTAAAACAGATGAATGGCTAACAAGTGACTTTCAATTCTAATTTCATCTTTAACTGTCTCCATGCAGAAGAAAATATTTACTATACCCAATAACCCAGGCCAAGGACATCACTTTTTCAAGACCCTAAAACAGCACCCTTTGCTTTAACTGCTCCGCTTTCTGTGGGCTGTTGTCAGTACAGCCCCAGATTAGAGGATAATCGTCCCTAGACTGGCTTGACCCACTGAGATGCTGAATCTTTCCAGCACCTGAGCTTTAACTGCTCCGCTTTCTGTGGGCTGTTGTCAGTACAGCCCCAGATTAGAGGATAATCGTCCCTAGACTGGCTTGACCCACTGAGACGCTGACTCTTCCCAGCACCTGAGCTTCATAAGTAGCCAACACATAGACACACCAACAATTATCTGTCTTGTAGTCTGTCTACTTTCATCTGCAGTTCTGGATTTTTCATGTAAAACATTTTTTTGCCTTGAAAAGGAATTGCAAGGAATAAAGGCAAAGCTAACACACTAACATGGGTGAACCCCCGAGACATTTACTGATACGTAAAACAAGCAAGTGGAAGAACAGCATGCAATCTACACCACCCACTGATGTTGAGTCGAGTCCGACCTCTAGCGACCCTACAGCGCAGAGCAGAGCTTGGCCCCTAGGGTTTCCAAGGCTGTGATCTTCTTTACACAAGCAGACTGTCACCATCTTTCTCCCACTAGCGGCTGGTGGGTTCAAACCACCGACCTGTCAGTGAGCAGCCGAGTGCTTAACCACTGCGCCACCAGGGATCCTCAATATGCAATATATATTGTTTTTAAAATGCTGAAACTCCCAGATGTAAACCTCCAGCCCGGCTCCCACAGCACTCCTGTTTCAAAGTCCCAACTGCCTCCCAGACATTTCCACTTGGTACCTGCACAGGTATCTTAAACCTACCATGTCCAAAAATGAAACCTTGATTCTGCCCTCCCCAAACTTATTCCTCCCCCAAAACCAAAAACACAAACCTGTTGCTGTCGAGTCGATTCCGACTCACAGTGACCCCACAGCCCCAGTCTCCCCACTCAGTAAACGACGTCACCTTCCAGGTTGTGTGCTCAGGTGCTGTCGAGTGGATTCCGACTCACAGTGACCCCACAGCCCCAGTCTCCCGGCTCAGTAAACGACGTCACCTTCCAGGTTGTGTGCTCAGGTGCTGTCGAGTCGATTCCGACTCACAGTGACCCCACAGCCCCAGTCTCCCCATTCAGTAAACAACATCACCTTCCACGCAGCTATTCAAACCAGAATGCCAAACAGGCATTCTGGATTCCTCCTTCTTCCCGGGCCCTCACACAATCCAACAGTAAGTCCCGTCCATTCTAGAGAAAACTGCGCACTTCTCACCATGTCCCCATGTCCTCTTGCACCTGAATTACTGCAGCAGCCTCCTAACCAATCCTCTTCCTTCCACTTTGTCAAACCCTCCAATCATTCTCCACAAAGCCATCAGTGATCTTTTAAAATTGTAACTAGGAGCACGCGTATCTCTTAAAAGCCTTCAACGACCTCCTGCTGCACCTAGAATAAAATCTAAGCCCCTTACCTTGGTCTATGGGGTCTCTATGAGTCAGAATCAACTCAGTGGCAAGGGGTTACCTTGGTCTACAAGTGCCTGTGTGATCACCCCTCCAACCTCATCTCCTCCCACCTTTCCCGGTCCTGCTGGCTTTCTTTCAGATCCTTAATCTCTTCCCACCTTAAGACCTTTGCATACGCTGTCCCCTCTGCCCGGAATGCTCTTCCTAACACCGCTCTTCAAATGGCTGTTCTTTTCATCTATCAGTCATCAATGAAAAATTACCAACTCATTCAAGTAGACCCCTCCGATTTCTTTTTTTAATCATAGTACCCTGTTCATTTCATTCACAACATTTTCTGTCTTATAATCACTTGACTGCTCATTTTCTATTATCCAACTTCCCCACAAGGAACCCCGTGGTGCAATGGTTAAGCACTCGACTCCTGACTGAAAGGTTGGCAGTTCGAACCCACCAGCAGCTCCACAAGAGAAAAGACCTGACAATCTGCTCCCATAAAGATTACAGCCTAGAAAACCCTATGGGGCAGTTCAACTCTGTCATATAGGGCAGCTATGAGTCGAATTCGACTTGGCAACACACAACAACTTCCTCACGAGCCTGGAAGCTCTGTGACAATGTGGGCTATGCCTGTTTCATCCACCGTTGAACAGTCAGTGACTTCAAACCCAAACTCATTGCCATCAAGTCAACTGCAACTTATAGTGATCCTATAGGACAGAGCAAAACTACCCCACAGGGTTTCCAAAGAGCAACTGATGGCTTCAAACTGCTGACCTTTTCATTAGCAGCCATAGCTCTTAACCACTGTGCTACCAGGGCTCCAGTCAGTGACTAGCACTTAATAAATGCTCATATTTGTTTAAAAAAGGTGGCAATATTTGCCACTCATTAAGAAATTCAGTGAAATTTTCACTGTGAATTACACCGTGGTGCAGTAAATTATTTAATATGGCCCTTCTAGCCATAGTCTTTTTAACTCCCACTAAATGACTGGGTGAGACTATGCAAATGAGGTGCTTGTGGCCCACCAAGGGGATTGGATAGCTTGCCAATAATGTAAATAAGGTGCATGGCACCTTGTGGGGGTGAGACCACACAAATAAAGTATATGGAACCCCAGTGAGGGGACTGGTCAGTTTTGCCAACCTGCTATGCTTAAAATGAGCCATCCCAGAGGGAGGAGGGGAGGATCTCAACACCACCAAGAAAGAAGGGCCAGAAGTAGAGCATGTCCTTTGGACCCAGGATCCCTGCACTGAGAACCTCCTAGATCCAGGAGACAGAGAGAAGAGCTGTAACACAGAAGACAGTGAGAGACGGTGGCACGGGACAGTAGGAATCAGGAGACTGGTGCGAAACGCTGTGGTGGAACTTCCCAGCCCATGGAGCAAGAAAGCTGGCACTTTTGTGCACAAGGCTTACTGGCAGAGTAGGGTGCCTCCATGCAGTTATTAGCAGAGCTAAAAGAGCTTTGCAACACTTGCCTGAGCAGGGCAGAGGCCAGGCCAAAATGCCAAGAGGCCAAGCGGCCAGAGAGAGGTGTGCCTACTGGCCTGACTGGGAAGAGGCTGTCCTGATGGAAGAACTATATCCTGAGCGTTCCTAAACCAGAATTGTAACCTGTTACTTCCTTAACAAATCCCGTAATCATGAGTATTGTCTGTGAGTTCTGTACGGCCATTGCAACAAATTATTGAAACACAGCAGAGAAGTACAGATCTGTGGGAGGGATGGCTGGTGTCAGAATTGGTAAAAAGGGAACAGGGAGGAGGAGGCATGTCTGACCTCAGCCTCATAGGAATCTGCCTTGGGCTGTTGATCTCGATTCTCCTTCCCCCTTGTGAAGTGAGACGTCAGACGCTGCCCTCACCGCACTATTTCTACACATACAATGCTGCTTTAGCCATGTCATCATCCATCACGTTGTAGGGCCGATGAGCGGACGCCTCTCTCCTTCCCCTCGCTCTGAATGAGGCTAAATTGAAGAAGCACACCAGAGTGCCCAAATGGGCAGAGTCCTGCAACGTGGGGCTCTGGCAAAATCAAAGGGCTGAAAGAGGCCTACTGTGACAGCTGGTTCTCTAAACAATCTTGTGTGGTTAGTATGATATCTGGGTTTAATACATTTTATAGATGACAAAGTTGAGACATATTAACCTTTAAACATCCCATTAGAGACCCAAGCCAAACTGTGAAGAGGACAAAGCCCGGCTCGTGCACTCTTCCTGCCTTTCTGGCCCTTCCTCCCCTGCCCCAGTGTCCTCTGGCTTATCAGGCCCAGTGCAGCAGTTCACCCAGGTGTGCTTCTGGACCCGCCCTGTGTCGATCCTAGAACAGTATCAAACTCATAAAAGTCAGCTTCTTCTTTTTTCTTCCTTTTTTTCCTTTAGGATCCTGCCCTCTTGGAACTATACAAGCTAATCTCTCCATTCTCCAAAGGTATGGTTTCTAACACAAATTTGCAGTTTAACAGGGCACTCTGGAAGTATAACTGCAACCAGGGAAATGACTAACTCCACCACCACAGAAAGCCAAAACGGAATTTAATGTTTGGGCGAGTCACTGAAATGACAGTCCCACTGGTAGCTGCTATTGTAATTACCAATTGATATAAACACGTCTTCAGATATGACACACATTCTCTCATTTGGTTCTCAGACACTGAGACAGGGAAGAGATAATTATTATACCAGTTGTTTTACAGATAAGGAAATTGAGACTTAAAGAAGTCCTAGCATCACCTAGCAAGAGACAGAGCCTGGATCCTAATCCAGAACTCCAAATCTTTTTCCTCTGTTCAGTCTTTTTTCTCTATCCCCTTGCCTCCTTTGTTGTCTACTGCAACTTGCGTTGAGGGGAAGCTTTATCATAAGCAAATGGTCCTAGTGTTCTGATCCTGTTCCGGATCTCAATCCGTCCTACTCCGGGCAGCCTCGAGCAGTTTATGTCTGTTGGTGAAATACTCAACACAAAAGGTGCTGCTACAGATTTTCTCATTAACAGCTGTAGTGTAGATTAAGAAGATGAGAATTCCAAGTATCCAGTGATTTCTATTAGCCCTAGACCATTTAACTGGTGGTAAGGAGTTTTATATCTGCAGATTGCTAGTTTAAATTCAAGCTTCTCATCTTTTAAGTGAATAGAGGAGATGGTAGACTCTGCCCTCCATCTGGTGGACAGGTGTCGAGACATATTTGACACTGAAAATTGATCAGTGAAAAGGCTGTCTTGCTCCACCCAGAAGGCGGTTTAGGAAACACTGGGACCTCGGGTAATTTACTTCTCTGGTCTTACCTACATGTGTCTGGCCTATCAACTAAATTCTTGTTAGTTTTAAACACCTGCCTCTAAAGTGTTTAAGAGCCACCAAACACAGCTGAGAGCATAGCTGATTCACTGAAGTTTCTATGGGTCATCAACTACTGGAGTAGATCAGATTTCAAAAAAAAAAAATTTTTTTTAAGTAAATACTATATCCGTTCCCAAGAGATACTAGAGCGTAAGAAGTGAAGGGCTGTGCTTTGCACTTTCTAGAAACAATGTATATGCTCTCCAAGATATTTTCACTGCAATCTCTTTGGTGAAGATTGAAAGACTTTTGGACACCTCGGTTTTGGGTATTTTTCATGGGGGCAGAGAGAAGGTGGTGGGCCAAGATCACTAGGCAGAGAATTACTTTCCGTGAGGATCTGGACAGGGGACTGCATTTCCCAGGCCGCGCCTAAGCCGGAAGGACCCACACCAGCCCTCAGCCCGCACACCCAGCCGCAGCCCGAGTCCCGCCCCGCACCCAGCCGCAGCCCGAGTCCCGCCCCGCACCCAGCCGCAGCCCGCACCCAGCCCCCATTACCGACGCCCGCGCCGACGGCACCGCCTTCCCCTGCTCCTCCTCCGCCGCCGCCTCCTCCTCCGCCGCCGCCGCCAGGGCCTCTATGAGATTTTCCGTTTCGTACTGGGCGACCCGCGCCCCACTGTTGGGATCAACCGGGGTATGGTGGCTGGAGGCCGCCAGCTTCGCCGCCCGGTGCGAGGCGTCCATCACCGCGCCGCCGAGGCCTCCCCGCCGGCGCTGACCTGGGGCGGGGAAGGTGGTGCAGCCTCAAGCACCGGCGGCTTGCTCGGGGCGGGCGGTTACCAGGGGCGCGGTAACCAGGGGCGCTACGGGGGCCGCGGGGGACCAAACGGCACGCAAAACGCTCGCACGCTCCGGACACGCGGGTCGCGCCCCCACCGACCGCAGTGAGTCGGTACTAATTCTGTTTAGTGGATTAGAACGTTAGTGGGAGGATCAGGCCGCCTCTTCCCCTCCTTCGCGTCTCACTGCTTCAACGCACATTTCTCACATTGTGCTAGTGAAGCAACTCGTTTTGCGAAGAAAAGAGCGCATTTTTATTAGTTGAAATAATGTGTTAGACGGGGATGACAGCGGCGCAGGAGGAAGGCAGGGGGCGCTGTGGTGTGACAGTTTCGTACCTAACATGGCTCCCCTGGGAGCCTGAGGATTCCCAACAAGCGCAGTAAATCCTGCTCTGATTGACTTAACAACTATCAGCAACTGGCCAATCAGAAGGAGGTCGCTAGCTGGCAAATCAGCGTGTGACCAATAAAAGCCTAGCGTTGGAGGCGCCTGGCCCGCCCACCGATGAGTGACAGAGCGGCGGTGTGAGCCTGGCGTTGGCAGCTCTGACTCAGGCGGGGTTGAAGGCGCGGTTGCCCAGCAGCGAGCACAAACACACCCCATCTCCACCCACACCCAACAACTCCTCCCACCGGGATTTGCGTGCTTCAAATGGCGTCTTCCGTCTGCGCCACGTGGCTGTAAGAGGCCGAGCCTCCAAACAGGGGCGTGGCAGAGTCTCAGCAACTTGCCACCCAAGCCCCTACTTCCCCGCCCCATCCCGTAGCCTCCTCTGCCCCGGCCCTACACGGCTGGCAACGCCTTGGAGTTATAGCGTTTCCTCGGTTGTGCCGGGCGCGTGGTCTCTAACCCATGTCTAAGGACTAAGCCCTCTTACCAAGCCTTCCTTGCCCTCCTGTCCGGAGTAAGCACCTGCGAAATCCCCCCTCCCCAGTTCCTTCAGGCTGCTCTTTGCTTTGTCAGAGCATTTGCTTGGCACACTGGAGCAAATGCTGGCTCGGTTCTGAGCAAAAGCTGGAAGCCCATGTGGTATGGACGCCCCAAGTAACCTGGGCAGGGACTTCCAGTTAGTCACGTGCAGCAAGACAGGTCTTGATGCTGAAGCACGGGGCAAATGGAAAATCAGAGCAAACCAAGGAGTGTGGAGGACACGTATTTAGATGAGAAGGAAAGTTTCAGTTCACCAAGAATATTCTAAACTAGGAGTCCTGGTGGTGCAGGGTTAAGAGCTACGACTGCTGACCAAACGGTTGGCAGTTCGAATCCACCAGCCACTCCTTGGAAACCCTATGAGGCAGTTCTGCTCTGTCCTATAGGGTCACTATGAGTCAGAATCGACCGGACAGCAACAGGTTTGGTTTCTGTTTGTTTTTTTTTTTTAATTCTAAATTAGCTTCCATCTAATCACATAGCCTCAAAATATATACAGCAGAAATTGACAAATCTGTGAGAAGAAAATAACAAATCTTACACGTCATAGGAATTGTTTTTGCATTTTTGTATTGGGATGTAATTTATATACAGTGAAATGCATAGGTCTTAAATGTGTAGTTAGATGAATTCCGACAAATGCATACGCCCATGAAATCATACCCATTAAGATATAGAACGTTTACGTCATCCCAAAAGATCCCTGTGCCCCTTCCTAGTCAGTTTCTCACTCCAGCCCCTTGGCCGTTCTAGAACCTCATATAAATGGAATCATACAGTGTGCATTCTTTTTGCTCGCACCTTCTTTTCTCAACCTACTGTTTTTGAGATTCATCCATGTTGTTACATATTTGAGTAGTCTGTTCCTTTTTAATTGCCGAGTAGTGTTCTTTGCTGAATCAGATCGTAGTTTCCAGTACTGGAGGACTTTTCCTCGATGTTTCGTGTTAATCATAACAAGGCATATTCTTAAATTTAATCTGCACTGTTAACATTCTTGAGTTTATGCACTTGTTTATCCAGCCACCTGTTGATGGACATTTGGGTGGTTTCCCTTTTTTTTTTTCCCACTGTCAGTTTGAGTCTTCCAGGAAGCAGACACCAAGGAGTTAGAAGTGCAAGATATTTATTGGGGCAAAAGCCTGTGAGAGGTAAAGGGGGAGGCATGGAAGCCTTCAAGCTAAGATACAGTGTGACCCTTCAGAAAGACAAGGGGAAAAGGAGGAGTGAGTAGGAGGAGGTTCACATTGCAGGGCAGCCCTGAGAAAGTGTCAAGCTGACTCAAAAGGGAGCTCTAGCATAGAGATTGCAGGGAAGAGTTCCTCAGTGGGTACCTCTGCTGCCTCCATTGCTGGCTGGAGCTGCGTGGGAAAAGCACGTTCTCAGATAGAACACTCTGGAGAACCCTAACGGTGGAGGCTGTCGGCCAGTGGCCTGCTTGTATATGGTTAATGACTGGCTGTTGGGGGAGAGCATGTATGTGTGTGTGTGTGCGTGTGTGTGTGTGTTACTGATATAAAAGATTGTAACACACAACTGTAGACCCTGGATGGTGCAAACGGTTAATGCACTCAGCTGCGAACCAAAAGGTTGGAGGTTCGAGTCCACCCAGAGGCTTCCTGGAAGACAGACCTAACTATCTACATCCAAAAAACCAGCCATTGGAAACCCTGTGGAGCACATTTCTATCTGACACACTTGGGATTGCCAGGAGTAGAAGTCAACTGGATGGTAACTGTTTTTTGAGCACACATCTTACAAATAATAAGTTATGCTATGCTCTGTGTTGTAAATTCCACGTAGACAATTGATTTTCACAGACTACTTTTCCTATTGTTTTTTGGGTGTTTGTTTTTGCTGAACTCTTGTACTTGTAGCCAACCTATGGTTACAATCGATTAACAACTGTAGTTCCAATATGAATGATCGTTAATATTTTTGTTTATGTTGATGAGTAAAATGAAAGTAATACCACCAAGATGTATGTCAAAACTTCACTTGTTCATCAGTGTTTTATGTGACTTCTTTCCTGAAATAGATGATACTTTTCTAATACTGGAAGAATTATTCTCAATTTGTTGTGCTATTCACAATGGAATGGCTACAGATACGTCATACTTTGAAGTTTATTCTACATTATTAACATTTTCCCCCTTTTTTTAATTCCTTTTTTTTTTTTTGAGAGTGTATTTTCTTTTTTTATTTTTCCCATACAAAAATTTGTACATACATTGTTGTGTGACCCTAATTGCTCTCCACATACTGTGACAGCATACTCTTCCTTTCCACCCCGGATTCCCCATGTCCATTCAACCATCTCCTAACCCTCTCTGCCTTTCCATCTCACCTCTGGACAGAAGCTGCCCATTTAGTCTCTTGTATCTACTTGAGCTAAGAGACACACTCCTCACGAGTATCACTTTATGTCCCACAGTCCAGTCCAATCCCTGTCTGAAGAGTTGGCCTTGGATATTGTTTTAGTTCTGGGCTGATA
>NW_004443941.1:514887-516578 GCF_000243295.1 Trichechus manatus latirostris | reverse complement strand
CTAATACGTGGTCTATTCTGGAGAATGTTCCATGTGCGTTGGAAAAGAAGGTATACTTAGCTGCTGTTGGGTGGAGTGTTCGGTATATGTCTGCGAGCTCAAGTTGGTTGATTGTAGCATTTAGCTCTTCTGTGTCTTTGTTGAGCTTCTTTCTGGATATTCTGTCCTTCACCAAAAGTGGTGTGTTGAAGTCTTCTCCTGCTATTGTGGAGCTGTCTATCTCTCTTTTCAGTGCTGTTAGACTTTGTTTTATGTATTTTGGAGCCCTGTCGTCGGGTGCGTAAATATTTATTATCGTTATGTCCTCCTGGTGTATTGACTCTTTAATCATTGTATAGTGTCCTTTCTTATCTTTTGTGGTGGATTTTACTTTAAAGTCTATTTTGTCAGAGATTAATATTGCCACTCCTGCTCTTTTTTGACTGTTGTTTGCCTGATATATTTTTTCCATCCTTTGAGTTTTAGTTTGTTTGTGTCTTTGAGTCTAAGGTGTGTTTCTTGTAAGCAGCATATAGACGAATCATGTTTTTTATCCACTCTGCCACTCTCTGTCTCTTTCTTAACGCATTTAGTCCATTTACATTCAGCGTAATTATTGATAGGTATGAGTTTAGTGCTTTCATTTTGATGTCTTTTTGTGTGTGTTGTTCACAGTTTCTTTGTTTCACTTAATTTTCTGTGCTGAGTTTTTCTTTATGTATTTTCTCTTCATCTTTTTCATTGCTGTTGATTTTGTGTTGGCTGAGTGTTTATATTTTTCTAGTTTTTTCTTTTGACTTGTAGGATTGTTAGTTTCCTTTGTGGTTACCTTAATATTTACCCCTATTTTTCTAAGTTTATACCAGTCTTTCATTTCTTTATATCGCCTTTACTTCCTCTCCATATGAAAAATCTACGTCCACATTTTTTAAGTCCTTTTTTTTTTTTGTTTTAATGTTGTCCTCTTTTACATATTGACATCTGTTTCCCTATTTTCGGTGTTTTAGCTTTGATTTACTTTTGTGACTTCCCTATGTGGGTTGATATCTGGTTGATCTGTCCTGTGTTCTAGTCTTGGGTTGTTATCTGATGTTACTGATTTTCTAACCAGAGGACTCCCTTTAGTATTTCTTGTAATTTTGGTTTGGTTTTTGCAAATTCCCTAAACTTCCATTTATCTGGAAATGCCCTAGTTTCACCATCATATCTGAGAGACAGTTTTGCTGGACATATAATTCTTGGCTGGCAGTATTTTTCCTTCAAGGCTTTATATATGTCTTCCCATTGCCTTCTTGCCTGCATGGTTTCTGCTGAGTAGTCTGAGCTTATTCTTGTTGACTCTCCTTTGTAGATGACTCTTCGTTTATCCCTAGCCACTCTTAAAATTCTCTCTGTATCTTTGGTTTTGGCAAGTTTTATTATAACATGTCTTGGTGACTTTCGTTTGGGATCTACCGTATGTGGGGTTTGATGAGCATCTTGGATAGATATCTTGTCATGTTTCACGATACCAGGGAAGTTTTCTGCCAACAAATCTTCAACAAGTCTCTCTGTATTTTCTGTTATCCCCCCCGTTCTGGTACTCCAGTCACTCGTAGGTTATTCCTTTTGATAGACTCCCACATAATTGTTAGGGTTTCTTCATTTTTTTTAATCCTTTTATCTGATTTTTCCTCAAATAAGTTGGTGTCAAGTGCTTTATCTTCAATCTT
>NW_004443941.1:507276-514010 GCF_000243295.1 Trichechus manatus latirostris | reverse complement strand
GAAGACCCTGCTTAATGGGCAGAGCAGTGTCAAATGTCAAGAACCTGCCACTTCACAACTGAAATGGTTGAAGTTAGACTTCCGGTATATACCCTGTTATTCTGTGGTAATGAGGGCCTACATTGTTGAAATGGACCCACACAAGTCTATGCAGGGGGAGAGGCACTCAGTGTCTGTGGATCCCTTATGCCTGTGCCTAGGCAAAGGAGCTGTGCCTACCCTAGGTTCCTGGCTTAGGGAGCCAGCAGTTTATTTTTTCCCCTATTTGTTAATTTGTTCACTCTCCAAGGCAGGGAGAATGGCTCCGGGTGTGTGACCCATCCTACTTCCGGTCCAGGGGACTCGGCAATTGCTGAAGTCAGTCTGGGACCCAGTGTAGAGCAGGGAGCCAGGAGGTAAATGAGAGGTTTTTCCCTAAGGGGGGTATTTTTGATCCACTCAGTAGGCCACATGCAAGTACTTATCTTTCACAGATACACGGCTGCTTCTCACTGGTTCTGGGTGGCCGTATAGACTCTCTGGTGCTGGGTCTCTCCCGGTGCAGAAAACATGCCTCCTGAACACAGCTGCTTGCCTGCTTCTCCACTCACCCCTGAGCTGATCAGTCCTGAAGGGCTCATGCTCTTCCTGGGTCAGGTCTGGCAACTCCTTGCTGCTTCTGAACCATCTCTCCCTTCTGTTAACACTCAGTCCGGTTCCTCAACTCTGCCTTTGTTTTTCAGGGCTCCCAGATTGCCATATATAATCGATTCACCTGTTTTTTCAGGTCTTTGTTGTAAGACGGTCCACTGGAAGCATCCGACTACTCTGCCATCTTGGCCCCGCCTCCTCTCCCCTTTCTTAAGTCTGATTTGTAGCATTTGCTGATTTCTGTGGTGTCAGTACTTCCACCATAGTTGATTTCAAGGTACCAGTGTGACACAAACTTGGGACAAGACGTCCAGTAACACATCATCGTATAGTATTTCCACCACACAAATAAAATAGATGCAAATAACCTCACGAGCTTAGTTGTAAGTAAAATGTAGTAAAATAATGAGGAACTGAAGAGTTTTGAGAAATTATCATCTTTGTTTCTAGCATAATTTATTCCATTATAATTTTGGAAAACTTAATTTTTAATAATGTCTGTGTTTAACAGTTTGCAAAATTCCTGAAAATTTTAGTCAACTCTCTCAAGCCAGTGATACAACACTGTATCAACTGACTGCACATCTTACAGCAGATCCTGTCTCTAAGGGAGATCTAAGTAGCTCAGCTCCATGGCTGACACATTTACTATTGTGAATAAAGCAGGTGTACACAAATATTCATAGCAGCATTATTCATAATAGCCAAAAAGTGGAAATGACCCAAATGTCCATCAAATGATGAATGGATAAACAAAGTATGGTATGTACCTACGACAGAATATTATTCAGTCATAAAAAGGAGTGACCTTCTGATACATGCTACAGTATGGATGAACCTTGAAAACATGATGCTGAGTTAAAGAAGCCAGATACAAAAGACCACATATTGCATGATTCCTTTTATATGAAATGTCCAGAATAGAAAAATCCATAAAGACAGAAAGTAGATTAGTGGTTTCCAGGGGCTGGGGAAAGTGGGACTAGGAAGTGATTGCTAATGGATATGAGATTTCTTTTTGAGGTGATGAAAATGTTTTAGAATTAGTGGTAATGGTTGCACAGCTCTGTGAATATGCTAAAAACCACTGAATTGCACAATTAAAAGTAATAATAATAAATAAATTTTAAAGTGTTTTGTATAGGGTGTCATTAAAGTAGTGTTCCAGGAAAATCTATAACCTTAAATGCTTACATTAGAAAAAAAGAAAGGCTCCAAATTAATGAACTAATGATTCAACTTAAGAAGGAAATGAAAAAACAACAGAAGGTAAGGAAATATTAAGTACAGAATTGAAAATAATAAAAACAAATGTGCACTAGATAGAATCAACAAAGCCAAAATTAATTTTTTAAAGATTAATACAAGCATAAAATCATATAATCATCTCAATAGATACAGAAAATATTGATAAAGTTCAACATCCATACATGACTAAAATGAAAATTTAGCAAACTAAAAATAAAAGGAATATCTTTAACCTGATAAAAGGTATCTGTCTTAGATATCTAGGGATGCTATAACAGAAATATCACAAGTGGATACCTTCAACAAAGAGAAATTTATTCTCACAGTTGAGGTGGCTAGAAGTCCAAATTCAGGGCACCAGCTCCAGGGGAAGGCTTTCTCTCTCTGTCGGCTCTGGAGGAAGGTCCTTGTCATCAATCTTCCCCAGTCGAGGAGCTTCTCAGCGCAGGGACCCCGTGTCCAAAGGGCACACTATTCTCCTGGCTCTTGTTTCTTGGTGGTACGAGGTCCCCCATATCTCTCTGCTCACTTCTCTCTTTTATATCTCAAGAGATTGGCTTAAGACACAACCTAATCTTTTAGACTGAGTCCTGCCTCATTAACATAACTGCCTCTAATCCTGCCTCATTAACATCATAGAGGTAGGATTTACAACACATAGGAAAATCATATCAGATGACAGAATGGTGGACAATCACACAACACTGGGAATCACGGCCTAGCCAAGCTGACACACATTTTTGGGGAACACAATTCAATCCATGACAGTATCTATCAAATAAAAATTAAATAAAAGAGCAGCCATCATACTTAATAGTGAAAGATGAACAAAACGAAGATGTCCACTGTATTATCTACTGCCAATGATTGAGACAGCAGAGGTACTAGGACCTGGCCATTTCTGCCCAGTATAGAACTCCTCTATAGGCAATTACCCTAGAACAATAAACATTTATTATTTTGCAGCTTCTGAAGGTCAGAAATTCAGGAGCACTTAGCTGAGTGGCTCTGGCTCAGGGTCTCTCATGAGGTTGTAGTCAAGCTGTTGACTGGAGCTACGGTCATCTCAAGGCTCACTTGAGGCTAGAGAGTCTGCTTTCCAGCCCCTTCACAGGGTTGCTGGCTGACAGCCTCTCCATAGGGCTGCTCACACCATGTTAGCTTGTTTCTCACAGAGCAGATGTCCAGGAGAGAGGGAAAGCTGGACAGTGTCCAAGCCAGAAGCCACAGTGTTTTATAACCTAATCTTGGAAGTGACCACCCATCTGTATGCTTTTTGTCATATGCTACTGCCAATATGGTACAATGGTACAATGTGGGAAGACACTACACAAAGGTGTGAATAGCAGGAGGCATGAATCATTGGGTGCTATCTTGGAAGCTGGCTACCGCACTCAGTGTGATCATTTCTAGTTCACATTTTTTATTTAGCTAGCAAGAAAGGAAAGAGAAAAAAAGAAAAGAAATGAAAGGTATAGGATTGGAAAGCAAGGGGGGAAATACTCTCAAGGTTTGCAGATGATTTGATTGTCCAAAACCCCTCAAAAACAGTTCCTCAAAAAGTTAAACATCAAATTACCATGCGATCCAGCAATCCCACTTCTAGGTATATGCCCCAAAGAATTAAAAGCAGGAAATGCAAACAGATATACCAGTGTTCATTGCAGCACTAGTCACAATAGCCAAAAGGGGGAAACAACCTAAATGCCCATCAAGAGATAAATAAAATGTGGTCTACATACAAGGGACCATAAAGATAAATAAAGTCCTGATACATACTACAATGTGGATGAACCTTGACAACATTATGCTGAGTGAAATAAATCAGTCACAAAAGAACAAATATTGTATGATCCCACTTGCATGAAATATGTGGAACAGGCAAGTGTATAGCTACCAAAGTTTATTAGTGGTTACCAGGGCAGGCAGGAGGGAGGGGAAAAGGAGAATGCATTGCTTTGGGGACACTGGGCTTCTGTTGAGAGTGATGGAAAAATCTGGAGACAGTGGTGACAGTTGAACAACATAATAAACAATGTTGCTGAACTGTAAATATGAAGAAGGTTGAAATAGCAAAAGTTTGGTTACATATATATTATCACAATAAAAAATAAGCCATCTGTTGAAAAATGTAATCAGTCAGCTCACATCTTCCGATCTGATTTGATTGACAAATAAGAATTTTTTTTTTAAAGCTAGATGTAAGTTATTAGAGTGATAGAGTTTAACAAGTTGCTGAATACAAAATCAATTTACAAAGTCAATTGCATTTCTCTCTGTGCTTTATTTTGGATAGTTTCTAATGGCATGTGTTCAAATTCACCGTTTTCTGGTTTTATTTACTTATTTATTTTTGGCAATGTGCAATCTGTTAATCTCATCCCGAGTACTTTTCATATTAGATATTGTATTTTTCATTTCTGCATGTTCCATTTGAGTCTTTTTTCATATCTTCCATTACTTCATTGAGTTCATGTTTTCTTTTACATCCTCTAGCATATTATAAGAGCTCTCTTAAGGTCTTTGCCTGATAATTGCGTTATCTTAGTCACTTCTGGGTCTGTTCCATTGATTGAATTTTCTCCATTATGGGTCACATTTCCCTCCTTTTTTGCATGCCTGATAATTTTTGGTTGGATGCCAAACACTATGAATTTTACATTGTTGGGTGCTAGATTTTATTATATTCCTTTAAAGAGTGTTAAGCTTTGTTCTGATAAATTACTTGGGATCAGTTTGATCCTTTAAAAGTGTCTTTTGTTATGCTGAGTCCAGAGCAGTCTTTACAGCTAATTTACCCTCGCAACTAAGGCAGTACCCTTCTGAAGCCTCTACTGATTCCCTGTGTATTATGAGGTCTTTCCAGTCTGACTGGTGTAATTTGAACTACTCTTGACACTGTGTGAACTCTGGCCTACTGCTTCCCAATGGTTGTTCTGTGGACTCTGGAGTTATATACCCCACAGATACATAGGTAAGTACTTAGCCAAAGACTCAAGGTGACCCCTCTATATATCTCTGGAACTCTCTTTGTAAAGCTTACTCCTTTCCAGTGCTTTGTCCCACAAATTCTAGCTGCCTTAGCTTTCCTGGACATCAATCCCTATCTCCTCAACTCAGCAAAACCACTGAGGTATGTTTGAGTTTCCCTCCCTGCACTGCCACATGGAACTGCATCTAGGCAGTAAGCTGGGGTGATTTAGGGCTCACCTTCCTAGTTTCCCTTCCGTCAGCGATCACAGTCCTGTGCTGCTTATTGTCCAGCGTCTGAGTTGTTTTAAATATACTGTCTGGTTTTCTAGTTGTTTATGGCAGGAAGGCAATTTCCATAACAGTTAATCCTACTTGAATTTTTGCATTTCTATACATTAGCATTATTAGACAACATAATTTAAAAAAATTAACAATAGCAAGAAAAATTAAAGGGCCTAGGGATAAATCTAAAAAGATGTGAAGTCCTTAGTGGACAAAATTTTTAATTTTTATTTAAAAATATTAAAGGAGATCAAAATAAATAAATTTTCCAAGTTCTCGGATTAAAAAACCTAAATATCACAAGGATGCAATTTCCCCCAAGCCATTCCTGAAGGGGAAAAACTAGTTGGGGCAAATTGACCATATCAGATATCAACATTTATTATAAATCTATAATAATTAAGAAATTGTGGTATTCTTGCAAGTTTGGACAAATAGGCCAGTGGAGTAGAATAGAAAACCTGAAAATAAATAAATAGATACATGCATACATACAGTGATTTATGACAGACGTGACATTGTAGATTAGTGGATAAAGGCAGAATAACTAATAAATAGTTCTGGGACAATTGGTTACCCATTTGCAAAAAATAAAAATGGATCCCTACCTCATACTTCTCACAAAAACCTTTTTCGTGTGTGTGGATAGAGGCTTAAATGTAAAAGGCAAAAACGTAAAACTTTTAGAAAGCAACAGAGGAAAATATCTGTCATTTGCTTTAAAAGACAGTATTTTTTATGAAAAGATAAGCCACAATTTAGGAGAAGATACTTGTAACACATGTAACTGTCCAAGGGTTATTATCCACACTATGTAAAGATTCATGAATCAATAAACAAGACAGACACCCCAATGGACAAATGGGCAAAAGACATGAATAGGTTATTCACAGAAGAAAAAAAAAAAATGGCCCATAAATATATGAAATAAATGCTTAACTTTATTAGTAAGCAGGAGCAAATTCAAACCACAAGATGATTCCATTTCATGCCCCCCAGACTGGCAAAAATTAAAAGATCTGATGATGTCAAGTCTGGACAAAAATGTGGAGAAACAGAAACTCATACACTGTAAGTGGTTGTGAAAATTGATATAACCACGTCTGAGAATAATTTGGCATGAGTTGGTAAAATCGAATATGTACATCGAGCTTCTTTTGTACATCATTCGAAATCCTCCTGGCCCCACACTTTACTCCAGCTACTGAAGAGTTTCAAGCAGGTTTCGGTGACCTTCTTGCAGGTTTGACCTGTAACTACCACATCTCAGGCATGTGCCACGTGCCTCTCATTTCCTGACAAAGGGGCTTTTCTGATGCCAAGTGAGAGAGGTCATCCAGAACGCAGAAATGAACAATCGGGAAATGCAGGGAGTTAATGTCACCCATGATTGATAGGAAATGGACGGTGATGAATAAATGCTTCCGTTTGTCCCCAAGGTGGTAAGTTTTGAGATGCATTTCATATAGTTTCTCAGAAGACCTGAGAGATCAAGCACCAGATGCACTTTGGGATGGCCACCTTCATTTCACTTATTATAAAGGTGTCATAATTAAGACAGTGTGATACTCGAAATAAAGACTATTACCCGTAAGTATAGT
>NW_004443941.1:481843-507176 GCF_000243295.1 Trichechus manatus latirostris | reverse complement strand
TATGACCAAAAACTCAACAATTTCTCTAAAGCAAAGATGAGAAGATAAGGGGGCAGAGACTAGAGTACTGGAAATGGAACAACCAGAATGTAATTAGAAAGACTGTTGACCCATTGTGAAAAATGTAACTAACAATTTGTATAGAAATTGTCAAATGGGAACCTAATGTACTGTGTAAACTTTCACTAAAAACACAATAAAATACTATTAAAAAAAAACAAAACTGTGATACTACTAGCTTTCTTCACTTGCTGTTAAACTTCCCCTTGTCCTTTGTCTTAGTTACCCTGAACTGCTGTAACACAAATTCCACAGGTAGATGGCTTTAAAGAACAGAAATTCATTTTCTCATAGTTCTGCAGGCTAAAAGTCCAAATTAGGGTCTTGGCCATGTTGATTCCTACCTCATTGGTAGCCCCGGGCATTCCTTGATTCCTTGGCTTGTAAATGATCCTCACATGACATCTGTCTGCCTCGTGTGTTTCTAATCCCTTGGATGTAAAGATTAACATTTTTCATCAAATTCAGGAGGTTTGAAGTATTCTTTCTACCTTTTTCTCCTCTTCTTCAGGGATTCCTATTTATGTATGTTGGTACACTTTATGGTGCCCCACAGATCTCTGAGGCTTTTTCTTCATTCTTTCGTCTTTCTGTTCCTCAGACTTGGTAATCTCAATTGACCTGTTTTGAAAGTTTGATTCTTTCTTCAATTAAAATTTCTTCAGTTTGAATCTGCTATTGAGTCTAATTTTTCATTTCAGTTATTCTACTTTTCAACTCCAGAATTTCTATTTGGTTCTTTTAAAAGATGATTTCTATGTCTTTGTTGATATTCTATTTCGTGAGACATTGTTCTCATACTTCCCTTTAGTTCTTTAAACAGAATTTCCTTTGGTTTTCTTAACATATTTCTAATAGCTGATTTAAGGTCTTTATCTAGTAAGTCCAATGTCTGAGCTTCCTCAAGGGCAGTTTCTATTGACTGCTTTTTTTTCCCGTGTGTGGGCCATAGCTTCTTGTGTGTCTCAAAATTTTTGTTGAAAACTGGACATCTTGAACGTACCAGCCTCAGATGAGCTCCCAGCTAAACACAGCCATATAAGTAATCTCAGAAGAACTCAGCTGTGCCCAGACACCCCACAAAATCATATGAAATAAAATGTTGCTTTAAACCACTGAACTTGGGTGAGGGGTTGGTTAACAGGAATAGGTTACTGATACACCATTGTGCTATAAAGATATTTGGGTTATTTCTCGGTTTTTCACTATTACAAAAACGTGTACATATTTTTGAAGTTACATGTGCCGCTTGCATACTAATGGAACAACTCCTATGTTGCCGCTTATGCTCCCGAGATCCTCTGAACCCAGACTCCAGCTGAAATCCCATCATTACTTAGCTTCTCCCCCTATGCTATGCTGCTTCCCTCACTTCCTGACAGGTTTCTCCCGAGACTATTTGCTCAGTAAATCACCTGTACAAGGGGAAAAAAAGATACATGGAGGAATTGAAAAGATAACTACTTTAAAAATAAAGATCTTGAACAATTTTGGAATGACACTGGAACTTATACCCCTATTTTTGCTTCTACAAGGATAAAGGATATTTTAATAGAAAGCATTTTTGCTTTAGAGTTGTGCAGGTCATTGTGAAATCACAGGGTCTGTTTTCTCTTCACTGATATCCCAGGGGAGACTTGGTTTAACACCTGTCTTCAGAGCCTGTTACGTCTCACATGTCATGTAGCAGAGCAACGGTATCTCAGGCTTATTAGAAAATACTAACTTCTTTGGCGAACTCTGTTACTGAAGTAACACGCTACTGCCAATACTCAAAAGAAGGTGTTCTACTTATTTTGTTTCAATGTCTTTTTAAAAAATGTATGCCTTAATAAAAAGGGGAAATTTGGGAACCTCAATTGTAAATTGGATGTTTATCCTATGTAGCATCCTACAAATCTAGCTCTAAGTGAGCTGAATTAGAATCATGAGCCTCAATTCCCTTGGTGAGCAGAACTGGCCTCTGGAAAGGGGTTGTATGAATTTTGTCAGAAGCATATTAAATGGAGAGATAGTGAGACCCTGACACACCTTCTTTGAGATGCATTATTATTACCAGATGCATTATTATTACCACCTTTCTGATGAACTGGGACCATCTCCTCTACCATGTACTAAAATCCACTAGCAGGATACAACAGCAAGAGCCACAAGAGAACACACACACAGGATAAGAAATGAGACATCTGGAATGGCAACCTGGGATTAACGTATGATCTGGAGTCATGAGTGGAGAGCTGCCTCTGGTGCAGTGTGGCTGAGGCTGTAGGACCCTCTGGACCCAGTCTCCTTGGGTCAGCTTTGTGCTTTGGGAACAATGGCTAAGGCTGTATGAATTAGCAGCTGTAACGTTCCACTCCAACACAAGGAGCTTCTGTGGCACTGACAGGATCTAGGCGTTGTCAAGGCAGTTGAGAGGTCACTGACCTTCTGGACCAGTGTTCACACGTATCTGTGCCCCTGCCAAAATGGTAATGACCTAAACAGAATTTACTCTTCTCTCCCTCTGATGAAACTTCCTTGAACTGAGTAAACCTTTACGGTTCTTGGACAATTTTAGGGATGGGAAGCCTAAAAAAGACTAACTTGACCTCCTGCTAAAAAATAAGGACAGGAAAGGGTTAAGCAATCAATTGATACACTGGAATGTTGTACTATAGGTTAAAGGAGGTGAGCTTAACAGAGCAGGGGACAGGTTTCTGAGACCTTTGTATGCCATGACTATTCCACTGGCACTACAGAGCCACTGAAAGGTTGTTTTATGATCAGATTTACATTTTAAAATCACTTAATGTCCCAGGTAGGAGAGGTCATAACCTAAAACAGTAGCTGTGGTGCTGAGGCATACTGAGCTTTGCTACTGAAAGTGTGCTGGTGGACCAGCAGGATCAGACCTACTGAATCAGACTCTGCACATAAAGATCCCCCAGATCATTTAAGCGCATGTTAACATTTGACAATCATTGATCTAGATGACTTGGTGACTAACGCAGTGAGTGAAGGGAAAGTAGGAACTTAGGACTTTTGTTTCTAGTTTGGATGACTAATCTGGAAAGAAGCATAACCTATCAAGGGATATGTGAAAACTGTTGCCTGAAGATGCTTCCATTTGGACTGGCAGAAGATAATGCAGGCAAGAAGCTCACCTGGACAGAGTGTACAGGCCCATTTAATCTACACAATTACTCTGTAAGAACATCACAATGAGATGGTATCATAACTTTGTTCCAAAGTACAAGATAGAAAAAAATTCACCAAAAATAAAAATGCGATTTCTTACAGATGCTAAATATCCCTTCGTTGTTGTTGTTAGGTGCTGCAGAGTTGGTTCCGACTCATAGCAACCCTACGCACAACGGAACAAAACACTGCCCGGTCCCACGCAATCCTCACCACCGTGGCTATGTTTGAGCCCATTGCTGCAGCCACCATGTCAATGCATCTCGCTGAGGGTCTTTTTCGCTGACCCCCTACCTCACCAAGCATGATGTCTTCCAGGGACCGGTCCCTCCTAATAACATGTCCAAAGTATGTGAGACAAAGTCTCACCATCCTCCTTCCAAGGAGCACTCTGGTTGTTTCTTCCAAGACAGACCTCTCTGTTCTTCTGGCAGTCCATGGTATATTCAACATTCTTCGCAACACCTTAATTCAAAGGTGTCAACTCTTCAGTCTTCCTTATTCATTGTCCAGCTTTCACATGGATATGAGATGACTGCAAATACCATGGCTTGGGTCAGGCACACCTTAGGCCTCAAAGTGACATCTCTGCTTTTTAACATTTTAAAGTTTTCTGCAGCGGATTTGCTCAATGTAACACATGTCGTTTGATTTCCCGATTGCTGCTTCCATGGGCCTCGATCATGGATCCAAGTAAAATGAAATCCTTGACGTCAATCTTTTCTCCATTTATCATGTTGCTTATTAGTCCAGTTGTGAGTATTCTGGTTTCATGCTGAGGTGCAATCCATACTAAAGGCTGTAGTCTTTGATCTTGTTTATAATAATATATGCTGTTGTACAGAAACTTCTGTAGTATGAAGTAACTTGAGCTGTTTGCTGTTTCACTGGTTACAAGGAACGTTATTGTTAGTTGCCATCAAGTTGATTGACTCATGGCGATCCCATCTGTGTCTGAGTAGAACTGTGCTCCATACAGTTCTCAAGGCTGTGATCTTTCAGAAGCAGATCAAGACGTGCCCGAGTGGGTATGAGCTACCAACCGTCGGTTAGTAAACACTCAGGGACTCCTGTTATAAGGAATACTGAACCGCAACTGGCTGGTTTCTAGACTCCAGGATTATTTTTTCCCCCCAAATAAAATTTTTTTACAAAAATTATCAATGAAAAAATTGTAAGAATACATAACCACTAACCCTATTAACATTTTGGTGAATCTCTCCTGGTATATCTTTGCACACTATTACGTTTATCACGCATGTTTCACCATTTACAAAGCCACGCATACATCTTTGTGTCTTCATGCTATTATCTCCTGAGGGCGAATCATGAGTCAAAAGGTCTGCCTGGTTTAAGGCTTTTGATATTATTGCCAAAACGCCTTCCAGGAAGGTTGCGCCAGTTTATATGCCAACCAGATTTCCCCGCCAGCACAAGGTTTCGTCCATTTTATTCACTTTGTCAATCTTTTTATTGGCATTTCTTTCATTAGCAGTGATACTGAATCTTTTCACGCTGATTGTTGTTAGATGCCGTGCAGTCCATGCCGACTCACAGTGACCCTGTATCCGCAACAGAATGAAACACGGCCCCGTCCTGTGCCATCGTCACAATCATTGCTGTATTAGAGCCCACTGTTGCAGCCACTTTGTCAATCCATCTCATTGAGGGTCCTCCTCTTCTTGGCAGACCCTCTAGCTTACCAAGCCTGATATCCTCGAAGGACTGGTCCCTTCTAATAATATGTCCCAAGTACATGAGATCCAAAGTCTCGCAATCTTTGCTTCCAGGAAGCATTCTACCTGTACTTCTTCCAAGACAGATTTGTTCGTTCTTCTGGCAGTCCATGGTAAAGGCAATATTCTTTGCCAACACCACAATTCAAAGGCATCAATTCTTCTCCAGTGTTTCTTATTCATTACCCAGTTTCTGCATGCAAGGCAACTGAAACTACCGTGGGTTGGTCAGGCGCACCTTATCAAAGCCAGTGACTAAGAATTGTTTTTGTCTCGTCAGTGTCCTATAAAAATTGTTACATAAACTAACTCTGCATTTAGATATAGCATAACACAAAATCCTGTACTAAATAACTGATAAAGTTCCAATACAATCTGAATTAAAAAAGCATCGTGACTTTAAAGTTTTTAGGACATACCTGAGTCAGCTGTTTTATGGCAGCTAGAAAGAGCCGTTTACAGTAAGCTCTCAATAATCCATTAAAATAGGGAAGAGTAACTGAATTACTCCATAAATGCATATCTAAAGGCATCAGACTTATCATCTACCAAACTCAATTGAAATCTGTCATTAACACAAAAGGAACTTCAGATGACTGGTTGGCAGAAATTTTTCTCCAAAAATGCTGAAAGAGGGCCAAACCGTTCTCATCACACTTTGTGAATTCCCAAGAGGCGGCGGTAGGAGACAGAAGATTGCCGAGGCCAAACTCGTGGCTCACCATAAAGTTCTGGTCTTTATCAGAAGCCGAGAACGCTTTTATGAAGTGGAATGCCTGCCGAGTTTTAAAAAGATCACTAGCCAGCATGCAGAATGGGTTAGAAAGTGGCTGAGGTGGGGGCAGTGGTGGTTCAGCGGCAGAATTCGCACCTTCCACGCGGGAGGACCAGGTTCAATTCCCAGCTAATCTACCTCAAGTGAAGCCACCACCTCTCTGTCATTGGAGGCTTGTGCATTGGCTATGATGCTGCACAAGTTTCAGTGAAACTTCCAATCTAAGACAGAGTAAGAAGAAAGGCTGGGTGACCTACTTCTGAAAAATCAGCCAATGTAAACCCTACGGTTCACAATGGTCCAATCCCTGCTGTGCATGGGGCCGCTGTGAATCAGGGCCCACCATGCCTATCGCTAACAACAACAAAGTGAGGGTAGAGACGAGTTAGATTTTATACTGTTCATGATGAAAAGACAGTGCTTGGACCAAAACGTTTAAAACCGCTGGAGTAAGACTGTTAGTTAACAATCCCTTTTGTGTAGAAACGTGTTAGCATCTGCATACACTTTTATTTGTAGAAAGAATTCCAATTAAATTCTTGGGGAAAGGGACTAGGATGAGAGTGTGAAGAGGCTTTCACTTTTTACTTTGTACCCTTTTATACAGTTAGCTTTTCAAACAGCACAGATATTATTTTGATATTTTTACGTCAATGGGGATTTACCAGACTAATAAGCATAATGGATCGTTTTTTCCTTCTGAATACTTCTGTTTAAAAAAACTTACATCAATGGAACAGATGAATGCCTATGTAAAGTACAAAGTGAGCAAAGTCCTCAGATTAATCCCTAAGAAAGTCAACACGTAAATGTGAACTCACGTTTTATATTTTTTGGGTTCTTACTTAGATTTTTTAAGAGTATCGGAAATAACAGAATGGGCGGGGGGAGGAATAAATCTATTTTTTGAAACCAAATATTTAACATTTTCATTAAACTGTGTCAATACAATTTTAAGCAAACGCCAACTGGAAGCCCAAGCCCAGGAATTCACAGAAGAAACCATCTTTCAAACAACAAGGACACGGAGGCGATGACCTTCCACTCCAGCTGCACTAATGGTGCTCGTCAGCCAGTGTTATCCCGATTATCGAGTGTTTACCTGGTAAGAGAAAAACCTGTTTCAAAACCTATGAAAATGTTTAAGGCAATCATCCACATTTCCTCCATTAAAAAAAAACAAACTGTTTTATCATCTTGATGATTAGCAAACTAACATTAATAAAATAAACTCCCCCCAAAAACATGCCTCTTTGATCTCAGAGGGAAGCACAGCATTTACAGCCTAAATAAACTCACCACATCATCGATCTTCAGAATGCTCCGGACAGTTTCAGTCGCCAGGGTCAGAGCACTGACTGAAACCAACAGAGGCTGGACAACCAGCTCCTCCAGAATGTTGGAAATTCCACCCTGAAAATCACACATACTGCTTTTAGTGTGTTTGTAGTATCAAACAACTATGTTGTCACCAGTATTCCTCTCAAAACTTTTCCAAACCTAGCTGTCCCTTAGTCTAGTTGCTTTAGAATAATGTATTCTACTAAGCTCTTCCCTACATTTGTAGATTATTTCAACTAAAATTTGGAAAAAGTAATTAACACTGGATTCCTCCAATCCTAACTCCGAAACAAATATCCTGGCAAAATTAGACAGATGATCACAGTAGTTAATAGTTACAATCTTTAATGATTAAATCATTTCAGAGTCCTAATTCTGAACTTGACCAAGTATGGTCTACTACTCTTTTACATCTTTCACATTCCCCACCTCTGCATTCTTAATGCCTAGTCCCCTTTCTCCCCAGGATTACCGCTGACAGCCATAACAGGCAGCCCTGCCTCTACACTTCCTTCTTAAAATACTCTCTTCATCACCTTAGCCTCTTGCCTGAGAATCTTTAGTGGCTCCCAACTACTGGGGGAAAAGCCTCAACACTCAAGGGCCTCCTCGTTCTAGCTTTTACCTTCAAGTCCACTACATCACCAACATATAACCTCTGCTCTAGACAAGCTGAGTAACCTGTTGGTCCCTCTCACCTATAAACTATGCTTCCCCATCTGAAATGTCCTCATCCCCTACCAGCCAAAGTTTCATCTTTATAAAGCTTTCCCTAACCAGAAAACATCCTCCGGGAGTTCTGCAGCGTTCAAAAAATCTTCAGATTGTCATTTTGTTTTTTCCATCGTGTATCGTCTCCTCGATAGATCATTAATTAAAAAGGAGGTGTTATACCGTCTAGTGTGTAAACCCACACAACTACACTACTTGGTGCCACAAAGGCAGCAATGGTTTTAACACGTACACAGCATTTACTGTATGCCAGGCGCTGTTCTAAGAGCTTTCTAATTGTTAACACATTTGATCCTGACAACAACCCTATGAAGGAAATACTAACTTTTTCCAACTGAGAAAACTGAAGCACAGATTACTTAAGCAACTCATTAATAAGTCACACAGCCAGCAAGTGGCAGAATAAGTGAACAAATAATACTCCCACCATTTTCATTCTCCCTCTATGGCACACATTAATTAATCTGCAGATCTCACATTTAAATTCAAGATTACTATACTTTTAATTACCAAGCTTCTCATTCAAAAGATAATCATGAAGGTTTTAACGTGCTTATATTTGTTCATCCACATTTTCTGCCATAATTAAAGATTAACTCATTACCTTTCGGACATTAATGCCTGTAGTTTTTTCTCCTTGAGCATGCCTGTTTCTTAGCTCTGTTACTGTAGAAATGGGATTCAGGCCGGCATTTTCAGCCAGTGTAGAAGGAATGACTTCCATTGCATCTGCAAATGCACGAACACAGTAGGATTCCATACCACTCAGAGTACGTGAATACTCAGTCAACCGCAGGGCCAGCTCTATTTCTGGAGCACCACCACCTGCAATAAGGGCTCTAAAATGTACAAATATACATTTTAGCTTATTTTGTCCAACAGAAAGCTACATTTAATAATTTACTACTTAGAACATAGAAATAGTAAAAATACAAGTTTTTTTTAAAATTAGTTTTGTGAAAATATGCACAGCAAAACATACACCAATTCAACAATTTCTACATATACAATTCAGTTACACTAACTACATTCTTCAAGTTGCGCGACTATTCTTGCTATCTTTTTCCAATTATTTTACCATCATTAACACAGACTCACTGTCTCCTAACCTTCTCATCTAACTTTTCAAGTTGCTGTTGTCAATCTGATCCCAAATAGATTATTCTTTACAAGAGCACAATGCTGAAGGCAGACATTCTTTAGTAACTAAGCTCAACTATTATTTGGTTTAAAGATGACTTTAAGGGTAGATTCTGTTTTAAGACTTAACGATTATTTCAGGGCAGTAATTTCAGGAAGTCGTCCAGCTTCAATGGCTCCAGAGATTTTGATTCCATGAGAATTTGCAATTCTGTTTCACATCCCCCCCTTTATCAGGATTCTGCTATAATCTTTTATGAAAACATCAAAAAATACAGAGTTTTAATGTTCAAGTGTACATAGTCATTAATGACCTCTTCTTTACTAAACAGCGAAGGACACACAGAGCATCGTGGATGGAGCGCTCAGCTTCTTCGATCACCAATTTGTTAGAACCACGGACGACCATCGTAACTGTTTTCCCAGGGCTCGCACAGCCTGTAATCTTTAGCAAACAAACCCCAAGTTAGATATTTAAAGTAAGGGTTTAAAAAAGAAAAAAGAAACAAAAAAACAGGCAAATAAAAGGTTAATTATAATGTGGTTACCTTGAGCAATTTGCCAGATCCATTTAAATTGACCTCCTCGGCGAGCTCGGCAGAACCCAGCATGTCAGCAGTGAATTGGTCAATGTGAGCAACTGGCTTAGTTCCAATTGTCTGGAGAAAACAGTCAAGTGCACAAATTAAAACATTTAATTACTGGACATTTTCACACACAGAAATGTTAAAGTTCATTACCTTACAAATGAATTCAATGTCTTCTCTTTCAATATCTTTAACCACCATAATCTTCATTTTGTTCAGGAAATGTAACGCAAGATCACTAAGAGCATCTCTAAAATACAAAATGATTATGTCAATGCTAGGCTATAGATATATATTTCTGCTATTCAACTGTTTTTAAGTTTTAATTGTTTTCCTGTTGTTTAAATGGCAAATCACACATTGTGAAGAAAAACGCTTTAAATACGAGTTTGCCAAATTTTCAAGCTCAAACTTAACAAGTTTTCCCATGGATATTAAAAAAGTATTCCCCAAAGGCCCTTGCATAACATTAAAGAGATAATTACCACCATTTAAAAAATATTCAATGACCACAATGAAACTTTACTGATACTTCATAAATTTACAATGAAGTAGGATTAACGTAAAACTCCACAATTTTGTAGTTTCCTACAGACGATCTGGAATGATCTTCACAACCCTATCGAACTGGAAAGGTGGACAGTTACTATCCCTGTTGTACAGATAGGCAAACTGAGCTTTGACAACACTTTCCTCCAAGTTACTAGCTATTACATGACTTCAGGACTAGAACCAAGTCTTCCAACTCTTCATCAAAGTCTACGTAAAATAAGTAAAATAAGTATCCACAGTAACCTTCTGGCATAACGTATTAATGGAGTAAATGTGTCTACCTCTTATAAGAAAACATACTGAAGGAAAAAAAGTGACATCAGTTCAAACTCTGGAGAATTCTTCCCATCCTCTCAAAATGAAGTTCTACATCGGAAGAATAGATAAATGCCTTTTACCTAGCTTTTTAAAAACAAGGCATTCCATTTATTTGATAGTTAGGGCCTTGGTCTAGAAAGATTATATACTCCACATTTAAATGAGTACAATAGGAAAACAAAACCCACTCTAGAGGGTTTATCAGAATAAAATGATGCCCCAGGGCAGATTCATTTCTAGATTTTTCATGGATTATCCATCTCAAATACTTCTTTAAAAAACTGCTAGAAGGGTTCCAAAATTAATTATCACTAAAGGATGAACAAAACATATAAGTCCCACACCTTAGAATCGATTTCTGTATAAGAAGGACATTACATCCTGTTTTTTTAATTTGCTTCACTAAATTTAGAATATAGGCTCTCTCTTCTCGCAGCACTCGGTCCATCTGGGCGTAGTCAGAAACTACTATTTGATTATCCATCTGTTTTAAAAAAGAAATTAAAAAAATTGCATTGTAAGAGTTTTGAAGTGTAAAAGACCTTTTAAATGAAAACAAGCCAAAAAACCCCATTGCCATCAAGTCGATTCCAACTCATAGCAACCCTACAGAAGGGAGCAGAACTGCTCCATAGGGTTTCCAAGGCTGTAATCTTTATGGAAGCAGACTGCCACATCTTTCTCCTGTGGAGCAGCTGGTGGGTCTCAACTGCCGACCTCTCGGTTAGCAGCCAAGGGCTTTAACCACTGTGCCACCAGGGCTCCCTAAATGAAAACAGTATGTATAAATTCAACCAAAACCATACTTAACAAGAAACTATATAGACATGCATAAAATGGGGTCTGGAAAACTATATATACACGAAACATAACACTGGAGATCTTTTACTTTAAACTACATTGATTGCTGTCTTATTTTAGTGTTTTTTCAAGTACATTTTTGGTAATCAAAAAAGGTAAAATGATGATCCTATATTCTGAATATGTCAATCTTCTTTATACAAACACATGTATTGCTGAAATGTAAGGGGCATCCTTCTTATTCTGGCTTGTTTATTAAAGCTAGGATGTGAGAGGAGGGGCTAAGGACAAGACCTATAAACAGCATTAACTTCTTTATGGGTTCAAGTGCACTTTTGGGCAACAAGACTGAACAGGAAACCTGTACGCTAGCACAGTGTGAAAGCAGAACAAATCTGAGTGAGGTGACACAGAAAACTACCCCTTTAGAGAAACGTACGTACGACTAACAGACACGGGAATATCTTAAATTCTTCCAAGTATGAATGTTAAATTGGTTTAAAGTTCCATTTCTGGAAATTTAGAGAAGATCTGCATGTTACTGGAGGAGGGGGTAAAGATTTCTGTTCTCAGAAAGCCAGAAAGAATCAGAATTCCTCCGACTAAAGCTTTAGACATCATCTGTTTTTAGTATTTCATACATATCCCGAGTTGTTGTCTGTCTTCATTTGCAAAGGAAGTCAGTGGAGCTCAATTTCCACAAATATCTCACGGAGGCCACAGATTTGTCACGTTGGGAACTCAGCGACTTCTAACCCTCAGTTTCACTAATTCTTGTGAGATCTATGCTTTTTATCATCACTATCAGCATTTTCAATCTTTATTATAATAAACAAACATCTAAGTTTTTAGAAAGCTTAACACATAAACAGGGAACCAATTTCAGTGGGATTCTACTTACATCTGTTTTTGGAGCAGATAAGCAAAACTGAATAAGCCCAATCTTAGCCTTTTCAACTCTGGTTATGCCAGAATTTGCCACCTTCTGGGTGAGAACCAGCCCTTCCACCAACTCACAGTCATCAATTGTCCCACTGGAAAAAAAAAAACAAGGAGGCAGTAGTTAAATGTAAGTGGAAATCTGGGTCTGGAAGATTGCAAACAGATTCAAAAGCACCAGCCCAGTCCAACGTGCTTTGGCCTCACATTCATTAGTGCCCCATTCCCGGACCTCTCTGTACACACTACTGCCCTGCCATCATAAGGAGATACATACAAATGACGACAGCCCCATATTAGTGCAGGTTCTCACGAAAACAAAACCAAAAAGAGGATCCTCTGTGACTTCATCCAGTGTATTTCTCATTTAACCAATTTATTTTTAGCAATCACTTACGTTCACTTTCTAAATTAATTTCTATTAATAAAAGTTATAATTGGAAATGCTTACCCAAGTTTCTTAACTATTTTAATATCTCTAAGATCTACACTATCAGCTGTGGCTGGGTCAATCACTCTCATCACTGCATTTACGCTCATTGGAGAAAGCAAACTTGAATACTGAGAGACAACCTAGAAATATTAATAAAAAAATAAAGTTAGTGTCACAGATATTCAAGGAAGAATTAGAATCACTTGGGGAGTGGCTCACATGAGAAAACATTCCACACAAACTGTCTTTTCCACTCAGGTTTTGAGTCACCAAAGGTGCAAAATACAAATATGTAGGCTTGCTTTTCTTTTATTAATAAGGTAGTTGGGACTGGTTGATTACCAAGTTTTATAGAAAATCCAATAAAACATCCAATTAATTTTATGCAGAGGTTTCTACCGAAAATGAATGTATGATCAGATATCTACGTTCCACGTACATCGTTAATATTGAGGAGCTGGTAAAAAACTAGTCGGTGGCTAACATTACTGAGCACTTATTATATGCTGGGCAGTGGTCTTAGCACTTTACGTACATGAATTATTCCATCTCCAGATGAAGAAATGCAGAGGTAAGTGAGACAGCCAGCGCTGAACCCCCGCAGTCTAGACTCTGTGACCAGTGCTTGTGAGCACTATTCTGTACTGTTTATATTCACTCTGCCACTAACGCCACTAACCTTGCTCTACTTAACATTCAAAGACAATGAACGCACTGATTTAACTCTGATAAAAAGAAAAAGAATTAGGGTGATGCTGGACATGACGGAAAACAAAGTGACATAAGTTTCCAAGAAAAACAAAAGGATATCACTGTTTTAAGTTTGATAACTAAGAACAGCAGCACAGATACTGGCTAAGGGATGGACCGTCGATGGACAGTCCTATCCTGGGTTCAAATCCCAGCTTGAGCTCTTGTTAGTGGGTCTTGGATAAATTATTTAACTTCTCTAGAACTGTTTTCCCATCTGTAAAATGGGAATACTACGACTAATCTGAAACCCTCGAAAGACATAATAAATGTGAAGAACTTACCACAATGCTTGCCACATCAAGTACTCGATAAAACTAGCTATACTGTCAGAGATTCTATGGCAGTCTGTCTGATTTGGAAGACAGAAAGGTTGCTAACAGGCGATTTAAAGCACAGCAATGACCCAGCTTTATCAATCCAACCCCTCTGTTGTTAGCTAGCCTTATGGCACGTTCCATCTTATAAGCTTAAACGACTTCAGTTATACAAAATACTGTAGTTATCTAGTCACTTTTGTGAATTTGTATTTACATTTATCATATAACATCAAGAATCACATCATAAGAGTTACAGTGCTTAATACTCCTTAAACCGTAATTGGACAATGATCTCTGTGCCTGTCTCACCTTTGAATTTAATGAAGTGGTTGCACTATTTAACAAAGTTTCTCTGTCACTCAGCTCCACAGGTCGAGACATATCAGTCAAGATTTCAACACCCTTTTCCAAAGCCTTCTGGAATGACTCCGAAATGATGGTTGGATGGATCCCTAACAGGTGAGAATCTAGTTATTCAATTATAACTTAAACTATATATTTTCTATTCATGAAATTTCAAGAGTCACAAATATTTAACTATTCTTAACTATAAATTCATTAATGGTTCAGCTTTAAAAATAACAGCTTGAATACCCGTAACTGCTAGTTATGGCTAAAAAAAAAAAAAGGTGCCGTCAAATTGATTGTGACTCACAGCTACCCTACAGGACAGAACAGAACTGCCCCACAGCGTTTCCAGGGAGTGGCTAGTGGATTCCAACTGCCGGATCTTTTGGTTAGCAGCGATAGCTAATACAGACCCCATTTATTTCCACTTAATTTGAAACAGATCAATTACACGCTCATGGGACTTCATACTTTTCAAAATGCCATAAATCTACATAAGCAGGAAGCAGGGACTGCTGGAGTCACTACTGTGATTAAGCACTATTTACCAAAATGTGAACCCTATTTTCTCTCAAATCACCTTTCTCACTTAGAGCCGAAGTCTGATACCACCACCACTCATTTTTGAAAAACAAAACATTCAAGCAAAAGTCTATCAAGTTATCATTCAAAAGAAGCCTGACAAATTAGAAGGATAAAAAAACCTCTTCTAAATCACATTGTAAATATAGCAAAATTTACTTTAAAAATTGCTAGTTAAGATTATTTATTGTAAATTAATCTTAAATTTCTTATCACTTAAAAATAATGTGGCTATTCCTAAAGTTTTGTTTTTTATTCAATAATAAAACACATCCCACGTCCTACTCACCTTTCTGCAGGAGCTTGGTACAGGAATCCAGGAGGGAACCAGCCATGATGACCACGGATGTGGTGCCATCTCCTGCTTCTATATCTTGAGCCTTAGACAGCTCCACCAGCTAAGTGACCACAATACGCCAAGTGACGAATGAGAAATGTGCATCCAACAGGATCTAATCCTCTCATCACATCAACAGCCTCATATCAGTGTCACACACAATGTGATGATTACCGACACGTTAAGATTTAATAATTCTCGACTTTTGCTTTATTGTCCACCTTGGGTTTCGTTCAAAATGATGACTGGTGTATTTGTAGCACACCCAACTCTACTTACATACTTTCTCTACAACAGGCCGGTAGCTGGGGTTCAGACTATGGGATGTAAATTCTTTTTCAGCTACTCAAAAGAAAAGTTCCTTGTAGAAAGCAAACACTGTACCACAGGTACACCCTGAAGACTTGGAAGCTTATGAAATGGGGCATCCCAGACAAGGGTAGAGTATTAGTTTGGAGTCCTTTGCCAAGTTTATCTGAACTAACCTTGTGTGAACACTATGTGATTCATTTTGAAAGTGATCTTTACAAAATCAAATGGTGCTTTTTAAAAATAGGAATTTTTTCCTATGGCATTTGTTTTTGCGGATACGGTGACTTCTCACTTGACACCAGAATCATTACCCTTAGTTGAATTGGTAATCGTTTTTTATAAACATCAGTGCAAGTTTAGACACGATTTTGCAAAAAATTCAAACTGCTTCAATCTCTTCTAACACCCCACCAAACTAACAATCTGTACTAAAAAGGTAGCATTTCATGTTTATAGCTCCTCTTTCCCTAACTGTATGGCACACTCCAGGGAACAAGAACGAGGTGGTTCATATTTCATTATTGCCCCACTGAAGAGCACTGCTAAGCAAACAATACATCCTCAAAACATTCTTGTTTAGCATAAAGAAAAAAAAAACTTCACCATGCTTAAAGAATATCATGTGATCACATCGACAGACTTAATCGCTGACCAAATCTTAAACAAGATACTTTTAGAAACCTCCCCTAAGATGACACTCACCATTCTGGCTGCTGGGTGTAACACTTGCATTTGTTTCAGGATGGTGGCACCGTCGTTTGTAATAGTCACATCACCTTTTCCATCTTGAATCTGGAAAGTTTTCTTAAGTTACATTTCGAAAATTTTGGGGTTTTTAATTCAGCATTAATGTGGCATCCAAAGAGCTCTACTAAGTTTTAATACTTCTTAAGTGCTTAATTTCAAAGTCTCATCCTTTACATTAGTATAACTATTTAACAGTCCAACTTTACAAATGGCTCCATTGTAAGGTACTTCATAGGAATCTGCTGTGGCAAACAATGAATGCATACTATAAAGAATCACTATCTTTCCTGGTTTCATGGTAACAATCAGAAACCCAATTTTCTCCCATGGCTCTCCAAAAGGACAACACAGTAACCTGTCTTACAGTCTCCTCGACACAGGGCAGTTTTAGAATTTAGAATACAGACACACCTCAGAGATATTGCAGGTTCAGTTCCAGACCACCGCAATAAAGTGAATATTGCAATAAAATGAATCACGTGAATTTTCTGGTTTCCCAGTGCACATAAATGTTATATTTACACTACACTACCCTCTATGAGGAGCCCTGATGGCACAATGTTTAAAAGCTAAAAAAAGCTCAGCTTTTTTTTTTTTTTACCAAAAGGGCAGCAGTTTGAATCCACTAGCTGCTCCTTGGAAATCCTGAGGCAGTTCTACTCTGTCCTGTAGGGTTGCTGTGAGTTAGAATGGACTCAATGGCAACTGGTTTGGTTGTTTTCTGGTTGTCTATTAAGTGTGCAATAGCATTATGTCTAAACAATATACATACCTTAATTAAAGAACACTTTATTGTTAAAAAATGCTAACCATCATCGAAGCCTTCAGTGAGTTGCAATCTTTTTGCTGGTGGAGGGTCTTGGCTCCACGCTGATGGCTGCTGACTGATCAGGTGGTGGTTGCTGTGGCAATTTCTTAAAATAAGACAACAATGAAGTCTGCTGCCATCAGCTGACTCTTCCTTTCACAAAAGATTTCTCTGTGGCATGCAATGTTTCATAACATTTTACCCACAGTAGAACCTCTTTCAAAACTGGAGTCAATCCTCTCAAACCCTGCCACTGCTTTAACAACCAAGTCTATGTAATATTCTAAATCCTTTGTTGTCATTTCAACAATGTTCACAGCATCTTCACCAGCAGATTCCACCCCAAGAAACCACTTCCTTTGCTCATCTATGAGAAGCAACCTGTCATCTGTTAAGTTTTATCATCAGATTGCAGCAATTCAGTTACATCTTCAGGCTCCACTTTTAATTCTAGTTCTCTTGCTGTTTCTACCACATCTGCAATTACTTCCTCCACTGAAGTAGTGAACCCCTTAAAGTCATCCATGAGGGTTGGCATCAGCTTCTTTCCAGCTACTGTTAATGCTGGTATTTTGACCTCCTCCCACGATTCACGAATGTTCTTAATGGCATCTAGAATGGTGACTCCCTTCCAGAAGGTTTTCCATTTACTTTGCCCAGATTCAGAGGAACCACTATCTATGGCAGCTATAGCCTCCCAAGATGTATTTCTGAAATAAGAAGACTTGAAAGTTGACAGTAGTCCTTGGTCCACTGGCTGCAGAATGGATGTTGTATTAGCAGATATGAAGACAACACTAATCTCTTTGTACATCTCTATCACAACTCTTGGGTGACCAGGTACATCATCACTGAGCAGTAATATTTCGAAAGAAATCTTTTTTTCTGAGTGGTATGCCTCAACAGTGGGCTTACAATATTCAATAAACCAGGGTGTAAACAGATGTGCGTCATCCAGGCTTTGTCATTCCATTTGTAGAGCACAGGCAGAGCGGATTTAGCATAATTCTTAAGGGCCCTAGGATCTTCTGAATGGTAAATGAGCAATGGCTCCAACTTAAAAGTCACCAGCTACATTAGCCCCTAACAAGAGAGTCAGCCTAGCCTCTGAAGCCAGGCATTGACTTCTCTGTAGCTATGAAAGTCCTAGATGGCATCTGATTCCAATATAAGGCTGTTTCCCCTCCACTGAAAATCTGTTGTTTAGTGTAGCCACCTTCACCAGTGATCTTAGCCAGATCTTCTGGATAACCTGCTGTGGCTTTTGTATCAGCACTTGCTGCTTCCCCTTGCACTTTTAGGTTATGGAGATGGCTTCTTCTCAAACCTCGTGAACCAACCTCTTCTAGCTTCAAACTTTTCTTCTGCGGCTTCCTCATCTCTCTCAGCCTTTATAGAACTGAAGAGAGTGAGGGCCTTGCTCTGGATCAGGCTTTGGCTTAAGGAAATGCTGTGGACGGTTTGATCTTCTCTTCAGACCACTAAAACTTTCTCCATTTCAGCAATAAGGCTGTTTCACTTCCTTATCATTTGTGTGTTCACGGGAGTAGCACCTTTCATTTCCTTCAAGAACTTTTCCTTTGCTTTCACAACTTGGCTAACTGCTTGGCAGCTCAAGAGGCCTAACTTTTGGCCTATCTCGGCTTTTGACACGTCTTCTGCACTAAGCTTTATCATTTCTAGCTTTAATTTAAAATGAGAGACGTGCAACTCTTCCTTAGAGGCCACTGCAGGGTTATTCATTGGCCTAATTTCAATAATCTTGTCTTAGGGAATAGGGAGGCTTGAGGAGAGAGAGAGAGATGGGGAACAGCTGGTTGATGGAGCAGTCAAAACATATACCAGAATAACTTTGCTGTCTCATATGGGCGCAGTTCGTGGTGCTCCAAAACAATTACGATAGTAACACCAAAGATCACTGATCACCATAACAAATGTAATAATAATGAAAAAGTCTGAAACATCGTGAAAATTACCAAAACGTGACAGAGACACAAAGTGAGCACGTGCTGTTGGAAAAATGGAGTCGAGAGACTTGCTTGATGCACGGCTGCCACAGACCTTCAATTTGTTAAAAAAAACCCCAAAAAACCGCAGTATCTGCAAAGCGCAATAAAACAAGGTACGCCTGTATCCAGAGGAAATACAAATCTGTGTATCTTCCAATACTCCATACTGCTTTCTTATCTTTCGTTTCAGGTATTAACTAGCACTGAATTTGATGGTATACTACTCACATGTTACTGGAATGCATCTGTTTTATGGGCCAGTCAACCAAGCCAGAAGTAGACCTATGTCAGGTCACAGAGTTGAGATAATAAGGAATGCAGAACTCAAGCCCTGACACCTAGACTTACTGAACTGTCCACCTACCTACACAACAGATATCTGCTTTTCCATATGCACTCTCAATATTTTACAAAGTGTTAAACAAAATATGAATTAGTTATGACTTGCCCACCACAAACTTATCTCTCACTCCTCTAAACTCTTAAGGTACCCAACAGTTTTGACTTTTTAAACTGCACATCTTATCCTTCTATCCAAGACCTTGTAATGCAGACAGTACTGTTCAGTTAAGTACTGAGTAATTCAGCTTTTTACCATTTTATCCATTCCTTTTGGTCCAAGGCTTGTTCTAATGGCATCAGCAACAGCTGTAAACGGAAGAAAAAAAGAGAAAGAAAAATCAAGACTCTTTAGAAAGTATTTCTCTCCTCGATGATCATTTTGTCCTTATTAGGATATGGTGTACAACAGCTCACTATATCCACTAAAGAAAAATGAACTAATATCTACTAGAAACAGAATAATCATTTTACTCCTTTTAAACGTATAATGCCTCACCCTTTTGTTGTTCAAGTCACTATATGTAGTACTTATGCTCTGCCTATGGCAAAACAAAATCTGAGGATTTACCTAATCCTCCTACAGTAGTAAAATGGTACATCTAGTCGTGAGCTGTGATTATGCAATCGCATTATTTTCTCCATTCCTTAAAACAGAACAAGCAGCAACAGGACAGGCTAAATTAACATACTATATAATTCACTTGTTTGTTCACCCTCTGTCTGCTCCAACTAGGACGTAATCTCTGAGGACAAAGACTTTTGTTCTATTCATTAATGTGGTCCCAGCACCTGGCATACAAAGGCCAACAGTAAAAATTTAACATTAACAGTTTCAACAGAGCCAACAGTAGTGGTACAATCCCTAAAAATGCTGTAGAGCAAAACACCCTTTGACAAAAACAACAAACCCCCCAAAAAACCCCTCAAATCATAGCTTTTAGTCTATGTCAGTACATCATCAAGCACCTACTACTCGCTCGTGAGAATATCTGTATTTATTAAAACACTTAAAATTATTTCCCAAGAGAAACTGGAATTGATGAACAGTACCTTTTCTAAATCCAGGACAAATGATTAAACTTCCCTTTTCTCACATACAGTTTCAGTCCACATACATATGGCAGAGACTATGCCCTTACGATGTTTGTAGATTTCACAACTAGCTTAATGCTTTCCCCTATACTGCGTGAATACGTGATATTTTTAAGTGTTTCGTATAATCTCATCAAATATAGTCTACATAATTATTTCATAACTTTGGGCTCCTATTCCTAATTATCCAGTCAATATTACACTTTCAGGTGAGTTTTGTAGATCCACATGACCATGACTCTGTAAGTCACCCAATTCACCTTAAAAACAGTCCTTATCTCTAGCAATGTGAAGACCCGAGAAGGCTACACACTGTCCTTTTGTGTTTGTTTTCCACATCACTGACAAATGGTACTATTATCCTTTTTTCAAAAGCAGTGAAATAAAAAACTGGCTCCCTGATTTAAGCTAAAGACGCACTTGGCAGCAGCCTTTCCAGTTTGTAGGGTTTTGTCTGTCTTGGAAAAACTAGTGCCTCTTTGCACGCTGATCTCTCTTCAATTAACATACAAGGTTAAGTTCTTTGAGAACTACAGCTGGCCTTTCCTTCCTAGTCTTGTTTGCATTCTTGGTGCACTGCTGTTTCAAAGATTACGAAGGTAAATCTCCCATTCTGTTATCTTCCTTGTTAAAAGTCTACAATGATATTATATGGTTCTCTTGGCTCTACAGATGGTCCCCACAATTTATCTTTCAACAGCCTCTTTCTAATCTAACAAATCTAACCTTATGCTCTTTAGACAGATCTATCAAATCTTTATTTCGAGGTATATTCTCTCCTGAACTTTCAAATGACTCCTTAGTCTATCCACCTGGCCAATGTGATAACTCCATCTCATCATGCCCAAATCGGAACTTATCTTCCACCATCCTTCCTCCTGTCACCTGGGCCGATGACCTCAAACACTTCTAAAGCTATATACTTTGTATGTTGTTTTTGTTAGTTGTCCTTGAGTCAATTCCGACTCAATACTGTGTGTGCAGAATAGAAGGGCTCCATAAGGTTTTCAAGGAGCCCTGGGGCAAAGTGGTTACAGCAGGTGGCTGCTAACCAAAAGGTCAGCGGTTTGAATCCACCAGGTACTCGGTGGGAGAAACACATTGCAGTCTGCTTCTGTAAGTAAAGCAATTCTACTTCGTCCTATAAGTTTACTATGAGTCGGAATCAACTCAACAGCAGTAGGTGGGGACCTTTTGGAAGCAGATGGCCTTCAGCTAACTTCCAAGAAGCTTCTGAGAGTGGGTATGAACCGCCAACCTTTCAGTTAATAGTCCAGCACTTAACATTTGCCCCACCCCACGGTTCTTTATATACTTTTAACTCATTTAATCCTCACAGCAACCCTACAACCTGGCTATTACCTCGTTATACTGAAGGACGATCTGAAGCTGGGGCGATTAACCAAACGATTTCCAGGACACTGGAGGCGTTCAAGATCCAGCCCCAACCTACCTTTCTAATCTCACCTCTCATTCCTTCATGCACCTCATTCTCCAACCCAGATGAAAAACTGTTCTCACCACACACCCTGGACAGGATCTCTAAGCCTTTGTTCTCACTTTTCCTTCCTGACTTCATCTCGGCTCGACTTCTCTTAATCCTCACCACTCTAAAAAGCGAACATTTTCCTCCTCAGTTTTACAGTTGAAAAGACCTTGATTCAGAAGTTGGATAATTAAAGACTACAAAGCTACGAAATAATAGAAGCCAAAATTGAAACTCAGGTCCGCAAGTCTCGGTTACCCTACCGCAGTACAGTGGGCCCTGCCCCATTAAAATGTGGGAGAATTTACCCTAATTCTCAATACTTATATCAAGGGAAGCTTATTTAAATGGTATCGTTATAAACAAGAGCTAAAAAATGTGCAAACCACATTCTGCCAGTGGATCCAACAAGCTCTTAAGAGTCCGATCCCAAGGGACCGTTGCACGTAGGCCTCCGCATTTTGGACAAAAACGCTGCCCTAAGGTGATGAATGAAGCACAGCATGAAAAATTATGGACTATAAGACCCACAATGGGACAGGTGTAAAAGCGCTCCATGCTCGGGATCGGGAATTATTAGGGGGAAACAGAAAGAAAGAGCCCTCCTCAGGATTTCCTCTACTGGGAGAATAAGAGGGGATCACTTGAAGGACAGAAAACGGGCCATGTCCGCCCGAAACCAGGGTGAGAACGCAGAGTTCGACTCCGCGGGGCCCGGCCGAGGGTCAGGGCCCGGGGGCAATACCTTTGGCCGCGGAGATGTTGCTGAAGCGGATCTGGGCCGGCTTGTCGCGGTCCTGATAAGCGCCCTTTCCGCGGCCGCCGGCAGTCCCGGCGGGCGCCCCGCTCCGGGGGTCTACGTTCTCCGGCATGGCAACCTTGGCTGGGTCTGTGCAGGGTCGGGAAGGACGGATGGACGCGGATTCCAGCCGTCCGCAGAATAACGGATCGTATCCACGGCAATCACGAACCTTCCAGAAAGCGGCGCCGGCAGGGGAAGGGGGCCTACCTCCCAGCGCGGCGCCGCCGTGACGTAGGAGGCTGCCCGCCGCGCGCCGCGCGAGCTGCTGCAGCTGGGAGCTCCGGGCTTAGGGGGTATTAGTCCTGGGCGCTGGGGACGGGGGTCTCGGGGAGGCGGCCTAGTGCGAGGCAGCGATGACAACCCCGGATTTTAAAGGCGGGTGTTGGGGACACCTACATTTCCCCACCCCACCTTCCTCGGCCTTGAGGTCCCCTCCGTTAACTCGGGCAGCGCCTGGAGGCGAGGTTGAGCACGATGTGGGGCGTAACTGGGTTGGTGTCTGCTGGGCTCTGAGACCTGAGTTTTATTTACTTTAAAAAGGATTCGAAAGAGAGAGGAATTGAGCTGGTCGGATCCTTTTGTTTAAGTGTTGGGCTTGGTTGTCTCATATTGTTTGATACTGAGTGGTAGTTAGAGGCTTAAACACACTGGTTAAATAGAGAATCTTAAGTCATGGAGCTGTTGACTGCTTGCGCAAATCTGCTGCCTGTCTAGTAGAGCCACCTCGTTTTACACTACTTTCTTTTACGTAATATAGCCGCTGGCTGTTAGGGATCATAAGCATCATAATAACGAACAGTTATTTAGTACAGTTACGTACTAGGCACAATTCTAAGCCCTTTACACGTTTTATCTCATTTAATCCTCACAACCTGTGAAATAGGTGCCTTTATCTCTAGCATATGAGGGAACTAAAGCACAGAAAGGGAATTGAAACTCAAGGTAAACCAGTAAGTAGCTGAAAGCAGTATTTCAATCCAGAGTTAGGACTTAAGAGGCACTATAAGTGAATAAGGAAGTTTATGCAGGGGAGGTTCGTTCAATATTCGTTTACAAATAATTGTTGAGTGCCCATAAAGTACCTTGATGTCTGCGGTAGGTTTGTTCAAAGTACTTAATGCTGTGATCATGAGCTGCTTTTACGCTGCTTTCAGGATAGAAGCACTGGAGAATAAAATGGCGACTTTGAATTATGGTGTTGTTGAAGAATATTGAGACCTGGGGTTCCTGGCCAATGCACTTTATACGCAGCCACTACCTGTCTGGCAGTGGAGGCTTGCACGTTGCTATGATGATGAACAGCATTCGGCTTTTAGCGGAGCTTCCAGACTAAGATGGACTAGGCCATCTACTGGAAATCAGCCAATGAAAACCTTATGGATCACAATCACCTATTTCCCCAGTCGGACATGCAAATGGCACATCACCAGGCAGCATTTCGTTCTGTTGTGCCTGGGGTCACCATGGGCCAATTCAATGGCTGCCAGCGATAACAAGTAGTAACAACCCTTAGGTTCGTTTTATTTCAATCATTTGTTTATATATCGTTTTCCCTTACCAGAATGTAAGATTTTAGGGCAGTGACTCTCCAACTCATTTTTGTATCCCTGGAGCGTAGGTAAATGACTGGCACAAAGATCTCAACTAATATCTCAAAAGTGGCTGGTTGGGTGGAGAGTGAATAGTAATAAAGGTAGAATTGGAAAAAATCGGAGCAGAGTTAGGGAGCAGAGGGAGCTTTTTGCAAAACTTTGCAAAAATTTTGGGGACTGTCTTTGCATACTATTTCGGTTCACGTTTTTTTTATTTGAACTTTTTCTCAAAAGTGGAAAACCTCATAAAAAATGGAACTTAGGATGGAAATATGTCTGGCCCCAATGAAAAGGAAACCCGTTTACGAGGAGAGCGGGTTTGGTGCACGTAGCTTGCCTCTGAGTCACGGCTTCTGTCTTTGTCTTTTTGTTGTGTAGCCTGAGGCAATTTTCTTACTAGGCCTGTGCCCAGGTTTGGTATCTACAAAACAGGTTGTGTTTCGAGATTTAATAAAATAAAGCTTTGTACTTTGATCCTTTTGTTTGAAAGGCATTCTAAAAATGTGGCTGCTACCAACCCCATTTAACAGTTTCATTGGCAATAGCGGCCCCTGGTGGCACAGGCATGAATTTCTTTTATTGGTCACCCTGGTGTTTTAGAACTTGCTGTCAGACAGTCAGTGATATATTTAGGTATTACATACATTTGGATGAGAGTTAAATAATGATAGCGATGCATTTTTCCTTGCTTCTAAAAGAATAATCTTTGGGAGATTAAATAGAAATAACTGAGGAGTACTGAGAGAGTTTTACTTGGATCCACCATCAACGCCCATGGAAGCAGCAGTCAAGAAATCTAAACGACGTATTGCATTGGGCAAATCAACTGCAAAAGACCTCTTTAAAGGGTTGAAAAGCACAGATGTCACTCTGAGGACTAATGTGCGTCTGACCCAAGCCATGATATTTTCTTTTTTTTAATTTTTTTATTGTACTTTAGATGAAGGTTTACAGAACAAATAGTTTTTCATTAAACAGTCAATACACATACTGTTTTATGACATTGGTTAACAACCCCACGACATGTCAACGCTCTCCCTTCTCGACCTTGAGGACCTTTATTTTGGTGAAAATATACATAGCCAAAGTTACACCATTTCAAAAGTTTCTACAAGTACAATTTAGTGACATCGATTACGTTCTTCCAGTTGTGCTGCTATTCTCACCGTCCTTTTCCAAATTATTCCATCACCGTTATCTTCAACTCACTGT
>NW_004443941.1:449174-481733 GCF_000243295.1 Trichechus manatus latirostris | reverse complement strand
TTCACCACTGAGCTAAAAGGGTGTCTGGGGGCCATATTCTCGGGGTTTCTCCAGTCTGTCAATCCAGTAAATCTGGTCTTTTTTTTGTGAGTTAGAATTCTGTTCTACATCCTTCTCCAGCTCTGTCCAGAACCCTCTATTGTGATCCTGGTCAGAGCAGTCCGTGATGATAGCCGGGCACCATCTAGCTGTACTTGACTCAGTCTGGTGGAGGCCATGGTAGCTGTGGTCCATTAGTCCTTTGGACTAATCTTTTCCTTGTATCTTGTTCTCTTCATTCTCCCTTGCTTCCGAAGGGATGAGACCAGTGGAGTATCTCAGATGGCTGCTCACAGGCTTTCAAGACCCCAGACGCTGTTCACCAAGGTAGAATGTAGAACATTGTCTTTACAAACTGTGTTATGCCAATTGAGCTAGATGTTCCCTGAGACCATGGTGCCCACAGCCCTCCGCCCAGCAATTCAGTCCCTCAGGGAGTTTGAAAGTGTCTGTGGAGCTTCCATGACCTCTCCTAGTACAAGCTGTGTGCCAAACCATGATATTTTCAATTGCCTCATATACATGCAAAAGCTGGACAATGAATAAGGAAGACCGAAGAATTGATGCCTTTGAATTATGGTGTTGACAAAAAATGTTGAATATACCATGGACTGCCAAAAGAACGAACAAGTTGGTCTTGAAAGAAATACAGCCAGAATGATCCTTGGAAGTGAGGATGGCGAGACTTTGTCTCACGTACTTTGGACATGTTATCAGGAAGGACCACTCCCTGGAGAAGGACATCATACTTGGTAAGGGAGAGGGTCAGCGAAAAAGAGGAAGACCCTCGATGAGATGGATTGACACAGTGGCTGCAACAATGGGCTCAAGCATAACAATGATTGTGAGGATGGTGCAGGACCAGGCAGTGTCTTGTTCTGTTGTACGTAGCGTCACTATGAGTCAGAACCAACTAGACGGCATCTAACAACAACAGTACTGAGAGGGAGTTCTTAGTGAGGGCCCATGGAAAACTTGGGAGTTTATAGAAAGACTTCAGAGGGGTAAATTCACCAGTGGATATTGTAGGCCACATTTGGTGTGTATTTGCATTTTTGGGGAAAGCGTCTGAAGATTTTATCAGATTTTCAGAGCATCTAATAATATAAAAAACGTATCAAAACCACTTATGTAAGGTTCAGAGCCCTGGTGGCGCAGTGGTTAAGAGCTCAGGCTGTTAACCAAAAGATTGATAGTTCGAATCCAGCAGCCACTCCTTGGAAATCCTTTGGGGGCAGTTCTGCTCTGTCCTATACAGTCACTATGGGTTGGAATTGACTTGACAGCTGTGCATTTGGTTTTGTTTTATGTAAGGCTCACAGTTTTCCTCAGTAATGTAGAACACATGTTCTCTTAAGCTTTTCATTAAAAGAATATTGATTTTAGAACATATTAATCTTTTCATTGAATAACTTTTTATTACAACAGTGATACATATACACTGTAGACATGTTAGAAAAATCAGGGAAGTAGAAAGAAGAAAACAAAAACTATGCTCAATTACTCAGAGAGAAACTATACTTAATCATTTTGATGGATAATCTAGACTTCTTCTATGCAGGTAGATAGATTTGACTACATCAACTTGAGAAAAATATTGTAGTACATATGACAGTCGCTATGAGTCGAAAATCGGCTCAACGGCACCCAACAATGTATAAGGCACTCCTAGAAATCAGTAAAATGTGACAGAAACCCCTCTAGAAAAATGGGCAAAGACAACATGTGTACTTCTGTTTCATGAGAAAATATTTGTTCTGTAAGCCTTCACCTGAAGTACAGTAAAAAAAAAAAAAAAAAACCTGGAAAAAAAAAAAAAGAAAGTCTTCAATAAATTTTTATTTTGTTGAATTGAAAAAAAAAGGGCAAGCAAATAAGAGGAAATACAGTCAATAAATATATTAAAAAAGTACTATCAAAATTCAAGAAATGTTAATTAAAAAAGAAGTGTTTTTCACCTATCAGATGGAAAAGGTTAAAAAGAATAATACCAGTTAGTAAGGTTTCAAAGAAATAAATGGGCACTTTTATAATTTTGGTGGTGATACAAACTGATACAGCTTTTCTGGTGGGTAATTTGGAAGTCGTGTACTTAATAGTGCAGTTTCTTTCCACTTGCCACACTTTTCTTTTTCCTTTATATCAACATTCCCTGCAACTTCTGCAAGTGCACTCAACACTACATTAAGACTTATCTCTGGGTTTGCTTTCTTGGAGCCATGACAGCATCTCTTAATTTGTTCTTAGGAAATTAATCCCTTTACCCCAAACCCTATTGCCGTGGAGTCCATCTGAACTGCCCCATAGGGTTTCAAAGGAGTGCCTGGGGGATTTGAACTGCTGACCTTTTGGTTAGCAGTCATAGCTCTTAACCACTAGGCCACCAAGAAATATCTTAGGTATTTTGTATTTTAAAGAATACTTCCTGCAGGCAAACACTGCATGAACATCAAAGCAGTGTAGATCTGTGATTCTCAGCAGGTGGCACTGCTTTGAAAGGGCACTTTAGTTGTCACAATAACAGAGGGGGAGGAGTGGCACAGGTTAGACAGACCAGGGATAGAAGACACCCTGCTGTGCAGGCGAAATTCATGTAAGTGAAAAGCCTACCTGTTTGTTACTGTCCAAGTGTAAAACCTAACTCCATTTTGACATATAAACACAATGCACTTCCAGCGTGGCTTCAATAAACACAGAACATTCCAGATTTGCCACTGTGTCAAGTAAGACAAGAATGGTTTTTGTTCTGAACTTTCCCAACCTTTGTTCACATTTCAGATCATCATGTTATCAGTGGTAACGTCTTGGTCTGGAGCCACCAGTACCACCCACTTGTCTCAGTTTGCATTTGTAGAAGTCATAGGTGGTCTCACCTACAGATGCAGAGATCTGGCTACTAACCTGTGTTTTCTAGCCACCTAGTGTAGCTGTCCCCAAAAGTACCCACTGAAGTACATATTATAAATTTCTTTTATCTTAAATTACAATTAAGTCATTTTATTGAATGTTTAATTGCAATATAATTCACACACTATAAGGTTCATCATTTTAAGACGTAAATTCAGTGTTTTTTGTTTTTTTTAGTATATTTACAAGGTTGTGAAACCATCACCAATGTCTAATTCTAGAATATTTTCATAACCCCAAACAGAAACTCTGTACCTATTAGCAGTCACTCCTGATCCCCTCTTTCCCTGTCAACCACTGATCTACTTTCGGTCTTTATGGATTCGCCTATTCTGGACATTGCGTTACATGGGATGATACACCATCCGGCCTTTTCTGTCTGACTTACTTCATTTACATAATGTTTTTAAGGTTCATTCGTGTTGTAGCATGAATCCGTGTTTTTTTTTTTTTTTATGGTTGGATAATATATTAATTTTTGGAAATTATATGGCTAGGAAGTTAAATTATCTATGCATTTCCTTTCAGGATAGTAAAAAAGGTGTTACAAAATATTTGTTATAGAAAGGGGGCTTTGGATCAGAGCTACTAATCTAGTTGGAAAGACAAGACACATGTATAAAAAAGGCAGTTGCCAGCCCAAGCAAACACACTGTAAATTATCAGGGGATAAATCTCCTGGACAAAAGGTGGGCTGGTAAGGATTAGGCAGGGATGGGATCTAAGCAATAGGTCCTATTCAGTTAACGGAGTGGCAATGCCTGGAATGAGATACAGCCACCCCAAAGTTAACAAGCTGGCCACAGGCATAGGATGTTACCCCATCTCTGTGATCTCCACCCAGCGATCTTTCCTTTGGGCAGGATCTGCGGTGACGAAAGAAATCAGGGGAAGCCACGTGATCTTTTCTAAACTGAACAGCGGCCGCCTAAGGGGGTGAGTTCGGCAGAGCAGCGTTTACAGCATCTAAGCAGCCAACCCCGACCCTTGGGAGGCCGGGCTCTCGCGTTCCTCGAGGGCCTTTGCCCAGGCTTTTTCGGCCCATCTCGGCCGCCGTGGCCGGGCTGCGCTCAGCTGTTTGTGGGCGGGGCCCCGCAGACCATGGCGGGCGAGCTTGACAGCAGCAAGCCTCTGAGCGGGCTGCTGAGCGGCCTGGCCCAGGACGCCTTCCACGGGCACCCGGGCATCACGGAGGAGCTGCTGCGGAGCCAGCTGTACCCGGAGGTGCCGCCCGAGGAGTTCCGCCCCTTCCTCGCGAAGATGCGGGGGATTCTTAAGGTACCGCTCTTCCCCGCAGCCTCTGCCGCGGAGCCCAGCCCCATCCTCGCCGCCCTCGGGCTCCGTCCCCCGCAGCTGAGGAAGCTCCGCTCCTCACGCCGCTGCTGCCTGCTCCGCATTGCGTTCCTCCTGATCCGGGAGCTCACTCCGGCGCCCTGTCGCTTCCCTGGGGCTGACACTCTGCTCAGGCTCCCGGCCTCCGTCAGGGCTGATCGACGGTCGCGGATGGGGACTCTGCGCTTTTGCCCAGGACACCTCTTCGCTGCCTGGTGTTGTGTGGGTAGCAGTTTCGAGTTGCCGTTTGGTTCTGTGGGCGCTGGGCTCTTAAAAATTAAGCGCGATAAGTCGCCAGCTTCCCCAGGTCGCGGAATGGGGAGATTTAGAGTGAGCAGTGTCTACAGGATAAGGGGTGGGTTACCCACAGTGAACACCTGTCAGGAGATCCATTGTATGATTAAGACATATTTACCAGCTTGAAGTCACAATGTAGACCAGCCCGTCCAATAGAAATAATGAGAGCCAAGCGTGCCATTTAAAAACGTCTATAGCCACATTAAAAAAAAAAAGAAAAAGAAACTGATGAAATTAATTTTAACAATATTTTTTATTTAACCCAGTGTATCCAAAACATTATAATTTAACAAGTAGTCGATATAAAATAATGATATGTTTTATATTCCTTTTTTTCACAAAGTATTTGAAATTGGTGTGTTTTCCACTTACAGCACATCTCAATTCCAATTAGCCACATTTCAAGTGCTCAATAGCCACATGTGGCTAATGGCTACTGTACTGGATAACTTTGGACTTAGAACTAGTCATAGAAAAATGGGAAACCACTGAATTTGGTGCCAAAATGAGATAGACTATCAAAATAATTACCGGTTCTTGTGGGCTTCCTATGTGTTAGGAACCGTATGAGACCTTTTACATGTTACTTCATTTGTTTCTTGCAGTAGGCTTATATGGTGGACACCCATTTTAAAGATTAGGAAACGGACACTCAGGGAGTCTAAGCAGTTAGCCTAAAATTACACTTTGATTCAAGTTAATTTTGAAGTTTCATCTGTTATCCTTTTATACTTGCTATTTGTTTTAAAACTGCTTCTGGTTTAAAAGGAGCCCCTGGGTGGTGCACATGGTTAAGTGCTGAACTGCTAACTGAGAGGCTGGTTCATACCCACCCAGAGGCACCTTGAAAGTAAGGCCTCTCGATCTGCTTCTGAAAGGTCACAGCCTTGAAGACCTTACGGAGCAGTTCTACCCTGCATACATGGAGTTGTCCTGAGTCAGAATCAGCTTGATGGCAACTGTCTTAGGCTGAGTTCTCTAGAGAAGCAAAACCAGTAAAGCATATAAATATATACAGAGAGAGATTTATATCAAAGAAACAGCTCACATGATTGTAGAGGCTGGAATGTCCCAATCCGTGGATTAGGATAGAGGCTTCTCCGATTCATGTAGCTGCAGGGGCTGGTGAACCCAAGATTGGCAGATCGGAAAGCAGGGCTCTGGCTCCTAGGCTGTGAATATTGATGAATCCCAAGATTGGCAGGCAAGACCGTAAGGCTTCTTCTGATTCACGTAGCTGCAGGGGCTGGCGAACCCCAAGATCCGCAGGGCAGAGAGCAGGGCTCCGCTCACAGGCTGTGAAGATGGATGAATCCGAAGATTGGCAGATAAGCTGACGGCTCAAGTCCTAAGAACTGGAGGTCAGATGAACAGGAGGCAGCTGCAGGATCCAGAGTGAGCAAAAGCCAAAACGTCTGCTTATATTTGGGTGCAGGCCACACCCCCAAAGAAACTGCCTTTCAACTAATTGGCTGCTCACAGCGTGTTCAGTCATGGGAGTGATCACATATAAACACTGAGAATCATGGCCCAGCCAAGTCAACACAGTCTTACCCATCACAGCAACTAACAACATGCTTTAAAAGAAGGAGCTCTGTACTTTGCTTTTACTGTTTCCGCCTATAGAGTTTGAATCCAGAAAAAAAGATTATCTCAGGATATAAGTGAATTGTATTATGGAAATATAAAGGGTGACATCTCAGGTGTGATCCCTAGACATTCTGATTTTAGTTGGTATGTTAGATCACAAGGAGCCCTGGTGGTGCGATGGTTAAGCACTTGGCTGCTAACCAAAAGGTTGGTGGTTCAAACCCACCCAGCGGCTCCATGGAAGAAAGACCAGGAGATCTGCTTCTGTAAAGATTACAGCCTAGAAAACCCTATGGGGCAGTTCTGCTCTGTCACAAGGGGTTGCTATGAGTTGAAATTGACTCTACGGTACCTAACAACATATTAAACCACTAGTGAATGTCCTATTTCTATCAAATCTTACTCTTGGAGTGGTCAGAGAAGGCTTCCTACGGAATTTGATATCTTTGTTTTTGAGATATTTGCTTGACATATAGGGGATGAGGACAAGCGATTGCAGGCCATAACAGATATAATTTCTTCTTAGGTTCTTCCAACATTGGGGGCCACTCGCCCTCTCTAGGTGGACCATATTTTCATATGAGATAAAAATTGTAGGGTACCTAGAGAAGAGCTTGCCTGAAAGTTCTCTCCTTTTCTCACTTATTTTAAAAACACTGCCGAGTAGTATCCAGGTCGTCCCTGACCTGTCTATAGAGCCTCCTCCTCCCTCTCACTCTTGTTACTCTGTTTTTTCTTAATGATACTTAGCACTACCTGAAATTATATACTTATGAACTTGTTTACTTGTTGACTTCCCCTTTAGAATGTAAGCAGTAAGAGGGCAAGGACTTTGGTATTATTTTTATTTATCTGTAACACCTAGTACTGTTTCTGGTATGTGGTGGTGGTTGTTAGTTGCCACTGAGTCAGCTCCAACTCTTGAAGACCTTACGTACGACAGAACGAAACATGGCCCGGTCCTGCGCCATCTTCATGATCGTTGGGATGTTTGAGTCCATGGTTGCGGCTCTTGTGTCAGTCCATCTCATAGAGGGTTCCCTTGTTTTAGCTGGCCCTCTACTTTACCAGACATGATGTCTGTCATGGCTGCTGTTACGGGTCAGCTTGGCTAGGCTAGGATTCTCTGTGGCTTGGCAGACATTGGACTGACTGCTCTTCTATAGTGTAGTATAATACAGTCACCTCCATGATGTGATCTGATGTGATCCGCCAGTCAGTTGAAAGGGGAGTTTCCTTGGGGATGTGGCCTTCCTCCAGCATATAAATGGATGTTCCAGCAAGACTGTCTGGACCCTGCATTCTTTTCATTGCCTGACCTCTGGTTCTTGGGACATAAGCCTGCAGAAGTCTTCAGCTTGTTGCCTGACCCACGGATTTGGGACTTGCCAGTCCTCACAATTGCCTGAGCCATGTTCTTGAAGTAAATCTCTCGATGTATACTTATATGTACACCTCACTGGTCTTGCTCCTCTGGAGAACCCAGACCGAGACAGTGTCTTTTTCTAGCAATTGGTGTTTCCTGAGGATTTGTTCAAAGTAAGCGAGCTAAAATTTCGCCACCCAGCTTCTAAGGAGCATTCTGGTTTTATGTCTTCTAAGACTGATTTGTTTGTTCTTCTGGTGGTCCACGATACATTCACTATTCTTTACCAGTACCACAGTTGGAATGCATCAGTTCTTCTTTTGCCTTTTCTGATTGTCCAGCTTTACAAGCATATGAGGTGATTGGAAAGACCATGGCTAGGGTCAGACGTACCTTGGTCACGAAAGTGACATCTCTGCTTTTTAAAACTCTAAAGAGATCTTTTACAGCATATTTGCCCAGTACAATGCATTGTTTGATTTCTTGACTGCTGCTTCTGTGGATGCTGATTGTTGATTCAAGTAGAATGAAATCATTGACAACTTCAATTTCTTCTTCATCTATCATGATGTTATTTATTAGTCCAGTTGTGAGGATTTTTGTTTTCTTCACATTCAGTAAGCACTTAATAAAAATTTATAGAATAAGTGAATGAGTGGATATTGCTTAAATTTGGAGATTGCCACTAACAAGTTAAGCACAGGGAGAAAATCTACACCATTTCTATATGGAGGAGAGCTAGAAAGTGTAATACTCTAAACCAGGAGTTGGCAGACTACAGCCGGTAGGATGAATCTGGCCTGCTGTTAGTTTTTATAAATAAAGTGTCATTAGAGCACAGTCACGCTCATTTGTGTATTGCCTTTGACTATTTTCGCTGCTACAACAGCAGAGTTAAATATTTGCAGCAAAGACCATATGACCTGCTAAGCCTAAAATATTTACTGTCTGACCGTTTATAGAAAAAGCTTGCCTACCCGTGCTCTAAACATCTGTTCTTAAACTCACAATGCTTAATATTTGGAAACAATACAATACGTTTTTTTGTTGTTGTTAGCTCCTATCAGGTAGGCCTCCGACGCATGGCGACCCCATGCACAATGGGATTGGACTGTTGTGATTCATAGGGTTTTCATTGGCTGATTTCGGAAGTAGATTGCCAGACCTTTCTTCCTAGTCCACCTTGATCTAGAAGCTCTGCTGAAACCTGTTCAGCATCATAGCAACACGCAAGCCTCCACTGACAGATGGTGGCTGTGCTTGAGGTGCATCACAGCCAGGTGTCCACATAGAAGGCCCTAATTATGTTTAAAAGTTGGTTAAAAATCTAGAAACTGGAAATGGGGACTGTTTGCTCTTTTTGTCTTCTTGAGAAGTTTCACTAACTTGTTCTTTAGGCTTATTAGTTCTTGTGAGCTTGAACGGTCCTCTAGTACTAAGTGTGTATTCTTACTAAGATATAAGATAGAATTTGAATTTGGAAATTTTTTCTCATATTTAGAGGATGTAAAGTTTGTATATGTTCATTAATTTATATTGTTTATGTTATTAATATAATATAAAATCATATAAAATTTAATGTTGTGAGCCTGAGAATCAATCAAGTGAATATTATCCACGTATGAAAGGTGGTTTATACCTTACAGAAAATAATTTAGCAGTAACATATTAAGAATTGTAATTCTAAAAGACTATAAGAAATATTAGATCCCTGGGTGGCTCAAATGGTTTGCACTCAGCTACTAACCTAACAGTTAGAGGTTCGAACCCACCCAGAGGCGCCTTGGAAGAAAGGCCTAGTGATCTGCTTCCGTAAAAGATTACAGCCAAGGAAACCCTATGGAGCAGTTCTACTCTGTGACACGTGGGTTACCATGAGTTGGAATTGGCTCAACAGCAACGAGTACAAGTAAGTAATAAGAAATATTTGTATTTTAAACAACCTGGTTCTGTCGCTTGAAGCCATGAGAATTTGTATTTTGTTTGAGAACTACAATTGACTGGAAAGGAAAGACCTGTGGTAATACAGTTTTTGTACATCTTGCCATTTGGGTTATATCATCTGAAAGATGCTGGATTTTACTTTGTTTTTTTTTTTTTAATCTAGCTACCTGTATGTTTTCCCTTACTAATTTGTTATTTTAAACATTATTTAACTACATTAAAGGACATACAGAAATTTGAGAAGAGTGAAAACATATATAATACCCTCTGTTGCAGAAACCAAAACCAGAAACCAAACCCATTATCACTGAGTCGATTCCGACTCATAGCAACCCTACCGGACCGAGTAGAACTGCCTCAGAGGATTTCCAAGGAGCAGCTGGTGGATCCGAGCTCTTAACCACTGCGCCACCAGGGCTTCCTCTGTTGACATAACTAGTATTAATATTTTTGTGCATTTGTTCATCCTATAAATATTTATTGAGCATCTTAATTATGTGCCAGGCACTGTGTTTGGGGTACAGCAATGAACATCCAGCTATAGTCCTTGCCTGCACGGATCATACAGTTTCTGGGGGAATGTGGACATTTAGCCAGTGGTTACAGGTACTTTGAAGAGCTAGGCACAGAGTGCAATGTACCAACTTCAGGAATTTATGTGAGTCTAGAGTAGTTCCTAGCCCACTGCAAAACATGAACCAAAAAAAAAAAAAAAAAAAAAGCGAGTCTAGTTATTAGGTGTAAATAATAAAAGGAAAAAGGTAGAAGCAGCACAGAGCTAGTTCTTCCTCTCCCAGTTGTCTACCCCTGCTCCCAAATAGGGGTTTCTCATGAATATGGCTGACTAGGGTGATGGTTGTATCTTTCTTGGATGAGGACTTAGCTGTCCTGGGACTGCATTTTAAGTTCCTGGATTTGATCTCTGGGGCTAAATCGAGTCTCAGAGGATCAACCTAACAGGCTGAGATGTACACTGCAGCCCCAGCTTCTCGCTGGAGCTCGGCTTAGTGCCCCCGCTTCCTGGAGCAGTTCTCAAGCAGCTCCCTAAGGAAGGCCGTATGGTAGGTTTTGTTTTTGTTTTGAAGTCTTGAAAATGTCGTTATTCTGTTCTCACACTTAATTGATAATTGGCTGAGAATATATTTCTAGGTTGTGAAATAATTGACTCACAATTTTGAAGGCATTGTTCATTGACTGTGACCTGTTTTCCCCCCTCTCTGGAAGCTTTTAGGATTTTTCTCTATCCTTTGTTTTCTGGATGTCACAGTCTGCCTTGGTGTGCGGTTTCTTTCATTTCATTATGTGGGCCGCTGTGGGCCCTTTCAGTCTGGAGACTCAGTGCTTTCAGTTCTGGGAAAAGTTGGTTGTTTTCTTACCTCTTTATTCCCTGGTTTCTTTCTAGCACTCCGATTTTTAGATGTTAGACCTTCTAGACTGAATCCTGGAATTTTCTTTTCTCTCCTATTTTCCATCTCTCTCTCTCTTGTTTTTTGGTTCTACTTTTTGATAGATTTTCTCAACTTTATCTTCTAGCCTTTTAATTGAATTTTTAATTTGATCATGTTTTTAATTTCCAAGAGTTCACTTTTCATAAGGACAATATACTATGTTTAGCCTTGCTTTTTTAAAACACAAAGGAAAGCGTACTATACATAACTTTCTACACTTGACTTTTTTTTTGTTTAATTTAACCATCTTGATTCTGATTTTTACTGTATTCTTCAATATTAGGAATTTAGTCCGTTTATACCCAGCACTGGCGAAAACTTTTTTCATACACCTTTGAAGAACATTCTGTTGCTGAGATGTTTTTGGGTACAGTGTAGGTAGATTAATTTCGTACCAAGTGACGTCTGCTTAATCTTTTCAGTATTCCGATAGTTTAATGTTTTGCACACTGTAGTGTGTATTATTTTTAAAAGCACAGGGTCCTAATGGTGAGAAAATGGGAATTTGATCCTAGTTACTAAATATCTGGAAAATTGTGCAGGAAGTTTTTACAGTAAAAGCAGGGGCTTAAAAGTGCATTTGATATTAAGTTTACATAATGTCTAGAGTTGACCTCCCATGAGTGATTTTTTTTTATTTTTTTAAAGAAAGGATGGTACTGTCAGCTTCTGTATTGAGATTTATTCTTGTGGAATGTATCAAGTACCTCATTCTTGTAAAACAAACAAACAAAAAAAAAAAACGACTAGTTGTGAAAAAACCAGGATGGTTTTTAGTATTGAGCTTTTTCCCCTTTTTGCAGTAGAGTTTTTGCATTTATTTTGTACGGTATAAGTTTTACCATGTACAATACTTTTAATCTATTGTTTTCTCTTTACAAATGAGGAAGATGTATAAAACAGTATCTTTTTGATACTTTAGAGTGACTTTAAAAATGAACTTTACTCTTACACATTTGGGACAGCAAATATTAATAAGAAATTAACTTGAGTATAAAAATGGATGCAAAACATGTGGTCTTAAAATGTTTAGAGTGTTAGTTGTTGTTTGGTGCCATTGAGGCAGCCCTGACTCAGCCACCCTGTGTGTAACAGAACAAAACATTGCCTGGTCCTGCACCATCCTCACAACTGTTGCTACGTTTGAGCCTACTGTGGCAGCCATTGTGTCAGTTCATCTCGTTGAGGATCTTCCTCTTTTTCGATAATGCTCTGCTTTACCAAGCATGATGTCCTTCTCCAGGAATTGGTCCCTCCTGATAACATGTCCAAAGTAAGTGAGACAGAGTCTCACCATCCTTGCTTCTCAGGTGCATTCTGATTGTACTTCCTCCAAGACAGATTTGTTCACTCTTCTGGCAGCCCATGGTATATTCAGTATTCTTTGCCAATTTGAATGCATCCACTCTTCTTTGTTCTTCCTTTTTCATTGTCCAGCTTTCGCATGCATATGAGGTGACTGAAAATAGCATAGCGTGGGTCAGGCGCATCTTAGTCATCAAAGAGATGTCTTTGCTTTTAAGCACTTTAAAGAGGTCTCCTGCAGCAGATTTGCGTTTGATTTCTTTTTAATATTTTATTTTGTTTTCGGTGTAAGTTTACACAGCAAAGTTGGTGCCCATTTGACAATTTCTATACAGATTGTTCACTAAGGTTGGTTACATTTTTCACAGTGTGCCAACATCCTTGTTAATTGTGTTCTGGTTATTCTGTTTCCAGTGCTCTAGTTCCCTTGCCCCCTTGTCTTTTCATCTTTGCTTTAGAGTAGTTGTTGAACTTGTGGTCTCATATACATGGTTTTTTAATGGAGTACCATACCCACAGGTAACGTCCTTTATTTTGTGTGCCAATCTGTTGTTTTGCTCCAAGGTGACTTCAGGGGATATTTTCGGTTCAAGGTTTAAAGAGTATCTCAGGGTGATAGTCTCAGGGAATCCTCTAGTCTCAACTGGTCTAGTAAGTCTGTACTTTTTAAGAATTTGAGTTCTGTTCCACATTTTTTTTTTTTTTTTCTACCTTTCTGTCAGGGTCCCTCTATTGTGGGCCTAATCAGAACGGTCGATACTGGTAACTGGGCACCAGCTAGTTCTGGTCTCAGGGTAGAAGAGGCTGTAGTTTGTGAAGGCTTTTAGCCCTGTAGACTAGTTTCTTCTCTGAGACTTTGGTTTCCTTCTCTCTTTTTTGCTCCTGTCGTTTGATTTCTTGACTGCTACTTTCATGGGCATGGATTGTTGATCCAAGAAGAAAGAAATACTTGACAACATCAATTTCTTTGCCATTTATCATGATGTTGTTTACTGCTTCAGTGGTAAGGATTTGTGTTTTCTTTATGTTGAGGTGTAATCCATACTGAAGGCTGTGGTCTTTGATCTTCATCAGTAAGTGCCTTCAGTCATCTTCACTTTCAGCAAGGAAGGTTGTGCCATCTTCATATCGCAGATGGTTTATTGAGTTTTCCTCCAATCCTGATGTCCCGTTCTTCATATAGTCCAGCTTCTTGGACTATACAGTATACAGATTGAATAAGTATGGTGAAAAGGTACAACCCTGACGCATACCTTTTCTGATTTCAAACCACACAGTATCTCCTTTTTCTGTCCAAATGACTACTTCTTGGTCTATGTATAAGCACCACATGAGCATAATTAAGTGTTCTGGAATTCCCATTCTTTGCAATGTTACCCATAATTTATTATGATCCACACAGTTGAGTGCGTTTGTGTAGTCACTAAAACACAGATAAACATCTTTTTGATATTTTCTGCTTTTGGCTGAGATCCGTCTGACATCAGCAATGATATCCCTCTTTCTGTGTCCTCTTCTGAATCTGGCTTGAATTTCTGACAGTTCCCTGTCAATGTATGGCTGCAGCCATTTTTTAATTATCTTTAGCAAAATTTTGCTTGTATGTGATATTAATGCTATTCAATAGTTTCTACATTCCATTTGATCCTCTTTCTTTGGAATGGGCATGAATATGGATCTCTTCCAGTCAGTTGGCCAGGTAGCTGTCTTCCAGATTTCTTGGCATAGACGAGTGAGCGGTTCCAGCATTGCATCCATTTGTTTAAGCATCTCAACTGGTATTCTGTCAGTATTCCTGGAGCCTTGTTTTTCACCAGTGCTTCAGTTTAGCCTGGACTTCTTCCTTCAGTACCATCAGTTCTTGGTTATATGCTACCTCCTGCAATGTTTAAACATTGACTGTTTTGGTAAAGTGACCCTGTGTATTCTTTTTGGTACAATGACCCTGTGTATTCCTTCTATCTTCTTTTGATGCTACCTGTGTCATTCAGTTTTTTGCCCATAGAATCTTTCAGTATTACATCTCGAGGCGTGAATTTTTTCTTCAGTTCTTTCAGCTTGAAGACCCTTTTGGTTTTCTAACTCCAAGTCTTGCACATTTCAATATAATACCTTATCTGTCTTCTCAAGCCATGCTTCGAAATCTCCTGTTCACATCTTTTACTTCATCATTTCTTCCATTCGCCTTAGCTACTCTGCGCTTAAGAGCAGGTTTCAGAGTTTCTTCTGACATCCATTTTGGTCATTTCCTTCTTTCTTGTCTTTCCAAAGGCCTTTTACTTTCTTCATGTGTGATGTCCTTGAGTCATCCCACAACTCGTGGTCTTGGGTCATCGGTGTTTAGTGCATCACATCTATTCTTGAGATGGTTTCTAAATTCAGGTGGGATGTACTCAAGGTCGTACTTTTGCCCTTGTGAACTTGCTTTAATTTTCTTCAGCTTCAGCTTGAAGTTGCCTATGAACAATTTATGGTCTGTTCCGCATTCAGCTCCTGGCCTTGTTCTGCCTGATGATACTGAGCTTCTCCATCGTCTCTTTCCACAGATGTAGTCAATTTGATTCCTGTGTATTCCATCTGGCAAGGTCCATGTGTACAGTTGTCCTTTGTGTTGTTGAAAAAGATATTTCTGATGCATAAGTCATTGGTCTTGCAGAATTCTGTCATGCAATCTCTGGCATTCCTATCACAAAGGCTGTATTTTCCAACTACTGATCCTTCTTTGTTTCCAACTTTCACATTCCAATCACCAGTAATTATCAGTGCATCTTAATTTCATGTTTCATCAATTTCTTACTTCAGCAGCTTGTAAAAATCTTCAATTTCTTTGTCTTTGCCATTAGGGGTTGGTGCTTATATTTGAATAATAGTCGTATTAACTGGGCTTCCTTGTAGGTGTATGGATATTATCCTATCACTGACAGCGTTGTACTTTAGGAAAGATCTTGAAATGCAACACCATTCCTCTTCAATTTGTCATTCCCTGCGTAGTAGACCATATGATTGTCTGATTCAAAATGACCAATACTAGTCCATTTCAGCTCACTAATGCCTAGGATATTGGTCTTCAATTGTTTATTTCATTTTTTTTTAAAGGTCTATTGATTTAAAAAAAAATTACTGTGGTAAGATATATATAATAAGATGTGCCACTTTAACCATTTCATTTTTGACGACTTCCAATTTTCCTTGTTTTATACTTTGTACATTCCACGTTCCGATTACTAGTGGATGTTTGCAGCTGTTACTTCTCATCTTGAGTTGTGCCACATCAGCAAACGAAGGTCCTGGAAGCTTTACTCCATCCCCGTCACTAAGGTTGGCTCTACTTTGAGGAGGCAGCTCTTCCCCAGTTGTATTTTGAGTGCCTTCCAACCAGAGGGGCTCATCTTCCAGCACTATATTGGGCAATGTTCTGTTTTTATCCATAAGGTTTTTATTGGATTTTTTTTTTTTTTCTTGTCAAAAGTAGATTGCCAGCTCCTTTTTCCTAGTCTGTCTAGTCTGGGAGCTCTGCTGAAACCTGTCCACCATGAGTGACCCTGCTGGTGTTTGAAATACCGGTGGCATAGCTTCCAGCATCACAGCAACATTCAAGTCACCACAGTAGAGCAAACAGACAGGTGGTGGGAGAAGTTTCGATTGGGAGATCTGAACAGAAAAGACTGATAAAATTTAACTTACTCAATTATACTTACAGGTTTCATTTGTCTTCTGTCTCTGTCTTAACTATAAGCAGTAATTCTGTTTTTCTACTTTAGGTGGCAGTAGAATATTGGCTTGCTAATGTATTGATAAAATATTCTGGAAACATGTTTGAAATGTTCTCTCTCTTGCGTGTTCTAGTTCAGAAAACACTTAACAGTTGACTACTCAACAATAAGAATTTCTTACCCAAAAAGAAATCTAAATATTTGATTTGATATTTTGAATTTAGACATACCATTTTCTGGAAAATTTAAATGTTCTGTAAACGTATTTGTATTCCTTTTACTATAGTAAATACTATATATAAATACTATGCATTTTCTAATTTCATTGAGCATTTTGAGAATTTAGATGATAACTTATGAGCTGCATTCTTTATTCTCTGAAGGACTGGCAATCCACTGTTTGCTAGGATATTACTACTTTACGTCACTGGTCATCACATGATAAGGTAGCAACTGCACGTTACCCAGCTGGGGTTTGCAGAGTCTTTTAATAAGTTGAAATGAATTGTAGTAAGATATTCTTTTTTTTTTCTTTATTTCTTAGGGCAAAACCCATAATAATTGAAGATCTCTTCTTTGGTCCTCCTTTTATTAAACCAACTATTCTGAGCCTGGAAACTTAACTTCTGTTGAAGGAGTTCCTGAGTAAGGAGATCTTAAAGAATGCTTCTTATCTTTTGTTTGTTTTTTCTGTATGCTGTTGAGCCAGTTCCTATAAGGTCGCTATGATCTTTGGTTTACTTAATAAGTATTTACTGGGCCCCTAATGTGCTATATACACTGTACATAAAGGTGAATGTCACAGTCCCTGTCTTAAAGGATCCTATAACATATAATAAATGCTATAAGAAAGCTATAAATGATATTTATACTAGAAGAATTTGAACTAGAAGAATATGAAAAATCAAGATTTTTGTCTTAATAAAACGCCCATTTTTTTTTTTGCTTTGTCTTAATTTAGAATATAATTTTTACAAATTTCAGCATCCACTATGGTTCAGCTTTAATGAAAATATATATTTCAACTAATTGCTTTCTTTTAAACCATATTATACTAAATTAATAGAAATTTTGTTGTGGCTTCTGTTCAAATTAAAATATGCCCCTTGTGTGCTTTACGTATATAAGATTAACTTTTAATGTCTGTATATGCCACTGTGGGATTATCTCTGAGCGTTATCATTGTGGATATTAGTCCCTGTTGTGACATCTGATAGAGGTGCAGCTCTCTTTGCCTGTTCCCCACAGATCTACTTCTAAACAAAGATTTCTACCATTTATGAAATCCTTAGATTTTTATTACGTTTATTCTGAGTATATGTTACAGTCTTAAGAAATAAATCATTTATTCAAAAATGTGTTCATTTAGACAATGAACATTATGGAGTACCTGCTATGTGGTGGGCCCTGTGCCCGCACTAGAAACATTAGTGAACCAAACAGACAGCTTCCCTGCCTCCTGGAGCTGACAGTCAAGGGTCGGGGTATCCTGACGGAAACAAGAATATGTGTGCAAAGGAATGAAGGCCAAAAATACGTTCATTTTTTATGTACTTCTCTCCCTTTTCTTCTAATAATTTTTTTTTTGAAATCAATTGCGGGAATTTACCTGGGATAATAAATCTTATATTGCTAGTATCTTTGAGTTTCTTATGAGAAAACCAGTAGATTTTATTCACAATCAAGGTGATGAATGTTAATGTATTAATTTTGTATCAATTTGATGTTTAGAACAGAATCTCCTTATTATTTCTTATGATCCAGTTTTGCTTAATAATATATAGTAAATCCGTTCATATACAGGTATAAAGCGACTTAGTTTTCTATTGAGAATTCCACACATACTTTGTACATCTAGTTTACTTTTCCTTAGATTCTCTATCTTTGAAGTCAGTATATCCTTTCTGGCTTTTCAGGTAGTTCTCTAGAAAGGATGCTTAAATTTAATGCTATCTTTTAAAAACTTGGTTTTGGATATAACATTGCAATGAGTTCTGACACCAGTACTCAGGATTAGGCCAAACTTCATAGGTTAAAGGTACAGTCCTCACTACAGACACCAGTCACAAGCTTGGGGGCCCCCAGGCCACCCTAACTTTTCTGACCAGCTGGATACAAATTCAGGGGTTACCACTACTTACTTACTTAGTCTGATGATTTGTTAGAATGGCTCACAGAACTCAGGAAAGCGCTATAGTTATGATTTACAGTTTTATTATGGCAAAGGGATACAAATTAGAACCTGCCAAAGGGAGAGATGCTAGGGTGAGGTCTGGGAGGGTCCCAAATGTGAAGCTCCTGTTGTTTCCAGGGACATGTCACCCTCGTGGCACATTGATGTGTGACAATCTGCAGAATATTGTCAACTAGGAAAACTCACCGGAGCCTTGATGTTCAGAGTTTTTATTGAGACTTTGTTATGTATTGATTGAGTCATTGACTGTGTAATTGATCTCAAATTTCCAACCTCCCTCTCCTCCCCTGAGGATGATCTGATATCAAGTAGCTCAAAGTGCCAAACCTCTGATCACATGATTGGTCTTTCTGGTGTGGCTAGTCCCCATCCAGAGTCAGGTGTTCTAAACTGTCAAATATTATACAAGGGGCCCAGCACAAATAACAAAGACACTCCAATCCAGGGTTAGGAGGTTACTTTCCAGGAACTGGAATCAAAGGCCAGACCTCTCTTTGGGTAAAATTAATTCTCTACTTCATAAGCATATGTACAGAAAAGTGCACAAACCTCACATGTACAGCTTAATGCATTTTCACAAACTGAACATACCCATTTACCCAGAGCCCCCCTCATGCTCTCTTCCAATCACTAGGCCCCCACCCCCATGGGAACTGCCTTCTTAACTTCTGATACTATGGCCTAGTTTTTCCTGTTTGTGAACTTTATGTAAATGGAATCTGACAGTAAATACTCATTTGTGTCATGCCTCTTTTGCTCAATATTATGTTTGTGAGATTCAGCATTTTTGCATATAGTTATAGATCATTCATTCTCATTGCTGTAGAATAGGGGTCAGCAAACTATAGCCCCTGGGCTAGATCTGGCCTCCTGCCCGTTTTTGTACAACAGTGAACTAAGTATGGTTTTTATATTTTTAGATGGTTGGAAAAAAAAAGTAAAGAATAATAATATTTGTGACAAATATAAATCATACGATATTCATATTTCAATGTCTACAGTACAGCTTATTGGAACACAGCCATGCTCATTTATTTACATGTTGTATATGGTTGCCTTGGTTCTGCAGGGGCAGAGTGGAGTAATGCAGCAGAGACCAGATGACTGGCAAAGCCGAAATTATTAACTGTCCTTTACATAAATAGTTTGCCAACCCTTGTAGAGTACACCAATGTAGGGATACACCACCATATGCTCATCCATTCTACTGCTGATGAGCATTTGGGAAGTTTCCAGTCTTTACCTATTTTTTAGCCTTAAAATTTAGCCATTATTTTTTCATTATGCGTCTTCCATTGAGTAGAGAACTATTTTTTATTTACTCACAGACAGGTTGATTTTACAAGATTTTATATTGTTGCATTTGGCTCGATTTTGCCCTCATAAATAGATTGTGAGTAGGAACCCGTGTCCTGACTTCTATTGTAACTGAGTCATATTCTGCTCTGAAGCTGCATAGCAGATAATTCAATAAATTTGTGTATTCTTCTCCTTCATCATATATTTTACAGCTTCTCCAATGGTTTTTCAGTGGTTTTACTAACTAGAATGGTTAGTACAGTATTTTTGTCTTTTCTATCATTCTCATTTTTCTCTATTATTAAATAATTTAAAATTCCACAGACTCAGGGCTTCCTCTCCTGTTGCAGACCTGTGAACTTTAGGTGATAGTGGGCTCTGCTTATAATAAGAGATAACCTCTAAGCAATTCTGATTGTTAAACGGTGATTTTTTTTTTTTTACATAAATGTTCATTTAAGCACTTGAGTTGAATACTACACTAAGCAAGCACCCTTTCCCAAAAAAGAGCTTGTTGGTTGTTAACGGTACTTCAGAGATCATCTAAAAATGAGGAGGGAAGGGGAAAACATGCATTTTTTACTTTGTCATTGCTTCTAGAGACTTTCTTACACATTGTGAGGCTTAGTTTTTTTTCTCCTCTTGCAATTTTGTGGAGCTTGAAATTCGATTAGAATAAACAAATGTGGAGTACTTCCAGAGATACTATTAATTATAATTATAAGCATCTGGCCAAGGATTATATATTACCTACATAGGAGAAAGATAAGATGAGAAAGATAAACACTTGTTTGGAGGAAAATGATTAAGAATCAAGTTCAGAGAATCACTGTTGACTCTGTATGATTTCTGGGTCAGAATGTAAATTTCTTCCAGAGTGACTAAAATTGTAGATCTTTTTGTCAAATAACAATGTAGTCGTCATGGATTGAATTGTGTCCCCCAAAAATATGTGCCAACTTGGCTAAGCATGATTCCTGGTATTGTGTGGTTGTCCTCCATTTTGTGATCTGATGTGATTTTCTTACATATTGTAAATCCTAATCTCTGCCTGTGGTTAATGAGGCAAGATTAGGTTATGTTAAAGAGGATTAGGGTAAGATGCAATACCCTTACTCAGGTCACAGCCCGGGTGTAAGGGGAGTTTCCCTTGGATGTGGCCTGCATCACCTTTTCTCTTACAAGAGAGAAAAGGAGAGAGAACTGAGCAGAGAGATAAGGACCTCCTACCACCAAGGAAGAAGAGCCGGGAACAGAGCATATCCTTTGGACCTGGTGTCCCTGTGCTAAGAAACTCCTGGACCCAGGGGAGGATTTATGACAAGGACCTTCCCAGAGCCGATAGAGAGAGAAAGTCTTCCCCTGGAGCTGGTACCCTGAATTTGGACTTCCAGCCTCCTAAACTGTGAGAAAATAAATTTCTCTTGTTAAAGCCATCCATTTGTGGTATTTCTGTCATAGCAGCACTAGATAACTAAGACAGTAATTTAATATAATCCTAATGTAATATTCTGTAATTAGACTTGGGTAAAGTGGAAGGCAGCAAACTGCCTTCAAGATATCTGCCTCAAGAGATTTTGCTGAGGCAGATACTAAGCTGTTCTTTCAGGCATTCAGGATATTAAAATTTGAAAGTTGGCTTGATTAGTGGACTTGCAAACAGAAACCACCACTTTTTTTGTTATGAATTTATTTATTGTTGTACTTTAAGTGAAAGTTAACAATTCAAGTTATCCTCACATACAAAAATTTATACATGCATTGTTATGTGACCCTAATTACCCTCCTTATACTGTGACAGCGCACTCCTCCTTTCCACCCGATTTCCCGTGTCCATTCAACCAGCTCCTGACCCTCTCTGCCTTCTCATCTCACCTCTGGACCGGAGCTGCCCATTTACTCTCATGTATCTACTTGAGCTAAGAAACACACTATTGACGAGTATCATTTTATGTCCCATAGTCCGGTCTAATCTTTGAAGAGTTGGCCTCAGGAATGGTTTTAGTTCTGGGTTGACAGAGAGTCTGGGGGCCATGCTTTCTGGGGTTCCTCCAGTCTCAGCCAGACCATTAAGTCTGGTCTTTTTACTGAAATTTGAGTTCTGCACCCTACTTTTGTCCTACTCCATCAGGTGCTCTCTGTTGTGTTCCCTGTCAGGGTGGTCATTGGTGTGTTATGAATTTATTTTAAGAAGTATTAGGAAAAATATAACTCATTAAATCCATGCTTTCACAACTACTATTGCTAAGATGAAGCTGTTTTAAAGTAAGCAAATATGAAAGAAAATATGGCATTAAGTAAATAATAATATAGGTAGTATAAGGACTGAGCAGAAATCATTCAGATAGGTTATAAAGTAAGGGAAACATAGCATTATCTCATAGCATCAGTGAAGAGGAAAGAAGAAACAATGGGAAAAGGAAAAAAATGGGGAAGATATAAGAGAGGGACAGAGGAGCGAGCCCCCAGCCAGACCAATCCCTGCAACCAGAATGTATATAACTGATGCCAATGGAGAAAGCACGCATTCCCCTCCCTCAGAAATATAAAGTACAGGAGACACTCATCCCCAGCCTCCACTCATCCCTTCCCTCATAGCCCTGAGCCAAGAAACGCAGCATCCCTCCTGCACAGGTCTGTGTTCATTTATTGATTCAACCGATAGTTATTGAGTGCTGGGCACCACTACAAAGATGAGTAAGACACACCTCCTCATCTCAAGAAACTTATGTTCTAGGGGGAGTTGCTACCATTTATAGCTCACCTTACCTAAAGCATCTGCAATGTTCTCAGCAATATACAAAGATGGGTATTATGGCATTTTACAGAAAAGAAAATTAGGCTCGTATAAGAAAGGCTAGTTGCACACTGTTAAACAGCTAGTAAGTGGCAGAGTTAGGTCTCTGACCCCAAATTCATCGCTCGCTCTTCTACTACATCAGGCTACCATCCTGGTGTGCACACCCCGTGCCCTCACCCATCCACAGCATCACTTCTGCACGCACACAAATGCTCACACAGACACTCAGATCCCTCAAGAAAGTGATTCTCAGACTATCTGTAGTGAAGGACCAATTTGTTTTTCCCCAGTATGTCATGAGCTGATGTTTTCGTAAAATACAATAAAAATAAAAATGAATTACTAGGAAAACAATCACATGTTCAGTTATCCTGAAAATGTCAAGTGCTATAAAACGTTGTAGATGCTTACCCTCTATTTCTATACTTATCTTCTTGTGGACCAGTAAGAAACAGTTCAGGGACCTGCATGGATCTGCAAACCACACTTTGACTGCATTGGCCTGAAAACCCAGCACCTACATCCACACACTTAGGCCTGTGAAAGTAAACACTGTAGAGCAGGATTCTTGTGTCCATCACTGAGAGGGAGAAGGGGGTATGGTGGAATAGCTCACCTCTCTTTCCCTCACCCTCCCTCCTGTTTCCAGGGTGGGTACTGTATATTGACGACAGGATACAGGCAGGGAGGAAGGGCCTGGGGCAGGCCTGAGGGACCTCAAGGCAAGATCTAATAGGAGTGAGGCAAGGAGAGATAAGGGGCACCCTCTCTACCTGCTCTGGAATTCACATTGCTTGTGCCAGACCTCTCCTTTCCCAGACCCCCACCACCCTCACTCCTCTGTGGGGAGATTCAGGAAGGGGAGGCTCTGGTGAGAGGTGCTTCCATGGGGGACACCTCTGCAGTGGAAGGAATCCTGGCACTTCCTGGGAACTCTTTCAGAGGATCTCCAAGCACTTTTATGGCAGAAACCACCACTTTTTTTGATCTAGTTATTAATTTTTTTTAAAGTTATTTTTTTCTGTTGTTGAAAATATACACAGTAGAAGATACACCAACTCAACAATTTCTATGTATATATAGAGAGTTGGGTGACATGGATAACATTCTTTAAGTTGTATAACCATTCTCACTCTCCTTTTCCTCCATTAAGATAAACTAATTGTCCCCTAAGTTTCCTACCTACTTGGTGCTCTATAAGTAATAACCCACCCTTCCCCCCCCCCCACCGTCCCTGGTAACCACTAATAAAATTTGAACTCTATACCTTTGACTGTTCTTGTATTTTTATAAAAGTGAGTTCATACAATATTTGTCCTTTTCTAATTGACTTAGTTCACTCAGCATAATGTCTTCCTACCACTTGTCTGTCACTTTGTCGTACTGTGGTGGCTTGTGCATTGCTGTGATGCTGGAAGCTGTACTACTGGTATTTCAAATAACAGGGTCACCCATGGTGGACAGATTTCAGTGGAGCTTCCAGACTAAGACAGACTAGGAAGAAGGACCTAGCAGTCTACTTCTAAAAAAATTGGCCAGTGAAAACCTTATTAATAGCAGGGAAACATTGTCTGATATAGTGCTGGAAGATGAGCCCCTCAGGTTGGACGGCACTCAGAATATGACTGGGGTACAGCTGCTTCCTCAAAGTAGAGTTGACCTTAATGACGTGGATGTAGTCAAGCTTTTGGGACCTTCATTTGACTGAAAATGAGAAGGAACAGCTGTAAACATTCGTTAATAATCAGAACGTGGAATTACGAATTATGAATCTAGGAAAATTGGAAGTCATCAAAAATGAAACGGAAGACATAAAGATCGATATCTTAGGCATTAGTGAGCTGAAGTGGACTGGTATTGGCCATTTTGAATCAGACAATCATATGGCCTGCTGTACTGGGAATGACAAATTGAAGAGGAATGGCATCCCATTCATCATGAAAAAGAACATTTCAAGATCTATCCTGAAGTACAATACTGTCAGTGATAAGATAATATCCATACGCCTACAACAAGACCAGTTAATACAATATTATTACAATTTATGCATTGACCACTAATGCCAAAGATGAAGAAATTAAAGATTTTGACCAACTTCTGCAGTCTGAAATTGATCAAACATGCAATCAGGATGTGTTGATAATTACTGGTTGTGATTGTTAAGGTTGTGTGTCCTTGGTTGGGCCATGATTCTCAGTGTTTTGGCAGTTACGATGTAGTTTGGCAGTTGTATAATGATGTGATCACCTCCATGATGGGATTTGATGTGATGTGATCACCTCCATGATGGGATCTGCTGTGAGTAGCCAATCAGTTGAAAGGGAGTTTCCTTGGGGATGTGACCTGCATCCAATATAAGTGGACCTTCTGGCAACGCTCGGGGTGGGCTTTTGCTCACACTGTATCCTGCAGCTGGCTCCTGTTCATCTGACCTCCAGTTCTTAGGACTTGAGCTAGCAGCTTACCTGCCTGCCGATCTTGGGATTGGTTTTATTTGCAGCCTGTGAGCTAGAGCCCTGCTGTCTGGCTTGCTGGTCTTGGGTTGGCCAGCACCTGCTGCTATGTGAATCAGGAAAAGCCTCCAGCCTGACCCACAGACTTAGGACATTCTAGCTTCTACAACCATGTGAGCCATTTCCTTAATATAAATCTATCTATATATACTTACATGCTTTATTGGTTTTCCTTCTCTGGAGAACCCAGCCTAAGACACTGGTGATTGGAATGCGAAAGTTGGAAACAAAGAAGAAGGATTGGTAGTTTGCAGATATTGCCCTCGTGATGGAAACTATGCTAAGGACCATGTGATAGAATTTTTCAAGACCAACGACTTGTTCATTGCAAATACCTTTTTTTCAACAACATAAATCACAAATATACACGAGGACATCGCTGGATGTAATACACAGGAATCAAATCGATTTCTTCGTGGAAAGAAATGATGGAGAAGCTCAGTATCATCAGTAAGAACAAGGCCAGGGGCCGACTGCGGAATAGACCACCAACTGCTCATATGCAAGTTAAATTAAAGCTGAAGACAATTAGAACAAGTCTACAAGAGCCAAAGTACGACCTTGAGTATATCCCACCTAAATTTAGAGACCATCTCAAGAATAGATTTGATGCATTGAACCCTAATGACTGAAGACCAGACAAGCTGCGGAATGACATCAAAGATATCAGACATGAAGAAAGCAGAAGGTCATTAAAAAGACAGGAAAGACATGGGAAATTGGGTGGAAAGGAGGAGTGTGCTGTCATACTATAGGGAGAGCAACTAGGGTCCCATAACAAAGTATGTATAAATTTTTGTATGAGAGACTAACTTGAATTGTAAACTTTCACTTAAAGTACAACAATAAAAATTAAAAAAAAGAGAGAGGGTAGAAAGGAAAAGAAAAAAAGAAAAAGAAAAGGCCAAAATGGATGTCAGAAGAGGCTCTTAAACTTGCTCTTGAACGTAAAGTAGCTAAAGTGAATGGAAGAAATGATCACATAAAAGAGCTGAACAGAAGATTTCAAAGGGCAGCTCGAGAAGACAAAGTAAAGTATTACAATGAAATGTGCAAAGACCTGGAGTTAGAAAACCAGAAGGGAAGAACAAGCTTGGCATTTCTCAAGCTGAAAGAACTGAAGAAAAAATTTAAGCCTTGAGTTGCGATATTGAGGGATTCTATGGGCAAATTATTGAACGACACAGGAAGCATCAAAAGAAGAGGGAAGGAATACACAAGTCACTGTACCAAAAAGAGTTGGTCGATGCTCAACCATTTCAAAAGGCAGCATATGATCAAGAACCAATGGTATTGAAGGAAGAAGTCCAAGCTGCACTGAAGGCATTGGCGAAAACAAGGTTCCAGGAATTGACAGTATAGCAATTAAGATGTTTCAGCAAATGAATGCAATGCTGGAAGTGCTCACTCATCTATGCCAAGAAACTTGAAAGACAGCTACCTGGCCAGCTGACTGAAAGAGATCCATATTTTGCCCACTGCACAAAAACATGATCCAACAGAATGCAGAAACTATCGATTAATATCACACCTGAGTGAAATTTTGCTAAAGATAATTCAAAAATGGTTGCAGCAGTACTTCGACAGGGAACTGCCAGAAATTCAAGCCAGATTCAGAAGAGGACGAGGAATGAGGAATATCATTGCTGAAAACAGAGAATACCAGAAATATGTTGTCTTGGTCAGCTAGTGCTGCTATAACAGGAGTACCACAAGTAGATGGCTTCAGCAAAGAGGTTATTCTCTCACTGTCCAGTAGGCTACAAGTCCAAATTCAGGGCGTCAGCTCCAGGGGAAGGCTTTGTCTGTTGGCTCTGGAGGAAAGTTCTTGTTATCAGTCTTCCCCTGGACTAGGAGCTTCTCCATGCAGGAACCCCAGGTCCAAAGGACACACTCTGCTCCCGGTGCTGCTTTCTTGGTGGTATGAGTTTCCTGTGTCTCTCTGTTCGCTTCTCTCTTTTATATCTCAAAAGAGATTGGCTTAAGACACTATCTAATCTTGTAAATCTCATCAATATAACTGCCCGTAAGCCATCTCATTGCATTGTAGTGATAGGATTTACAACACATAGGGAAATCACATGACAAAATGGTAGACAGTCATACAATACTGGGAATCATGGCCTAGGTAAGTTGACAGATATTTTTGGGGGACACAATTCAATCCATGACATATGTTTACCTGTGTTTTACTGACTATGCAAAGGCATTCAACTATGTGAATCATAACAAATTATGGATAACATTATGAAGAATGGGAATTCTGGAACACTTAATTGTGCTCATGAGGAACCTGGAAATAAACCAAGAAGCAGTCTTTGAAACAGAACATGGGGATACTGTATGGTTTAAAGACAGGAAACGTGTGCATCAGGGTTGTATCGTTTCACCGTATTTATTCCATCTGTATGCTGAGCAAATAATCCGAGAAGCTGGACTACATGAAGAAGAATGGCATCAGAATTGGAGGAAGACTCGTTAACAACCTGCAATATGCAGATGACACAACCTTGCTTGCTGAAAGCGAAGAGAATTTGAAGCATTTCCTGATGAAAATAAAAAACTATAGCCTTGTTTGGATTACACTCCAATATAAAGAAAACCAAAAATTCTCACAACTGGACCAATAAGCAACATCATGATAAATGGAGAAAAGATTGAAGTTGTCAAGGATTTCATTTTACTTGGATCCACAATCAATGCCCTTGGAAGCAGCAGTCAAGAAGTCAAAGGACGCGTCGCATTGGGCAAATCTGCTGCAAAAGACCTCTTTAAAGTGTTAAAAAGCAAAGATGTCACTTTGAGGACTAAGGTGCACCTGACCCAAGCCATGGTATTTTCAGTCGCCTCATATGCATATGAAAGCTGGACAATGTATAGGGAGACTGAAGAAGTATTGATGGCTTTGAGTTACGGTGTTGGCAAAGAATAGTGCACGTATGGACTACCAGAAGAACGAACAAATCTGCCTTGGAAGAAGTATAGCCAGAATGCTCCTTAGAAGAGAGGTTGGTGAGACTTTGTCTTACATACTTTGGACGTGTTGTCAGGAGGGACCAGTCCCTGGAGAAGGACATCATGCTTGGTAAAGTAGAGGGTCAGCAAAAAGAGGAAGACCCTCAATGAGATGGATTGACACAGTGGCTGCCACAGTGGGCTCAAACATAGCAACCAATTGTGAGGTTGGAGCAGGACTGGGCAGTGTCTCGTTCTACTGTACATAGGATCTTATGAGTCGGAACCGACTCAACAGTACCTAGCAAGAACAACAACATAATGCCTTTAAGCTCCATTCATGTTGCAGCATATATTAGAACTTTGTTTCTCTTTCTGGCTGAGTAGTATCCCATTGTATGCATGTACTACGTTTTGTTTATCCATTCACCACTTGATGGGCATTTAGATTGTTCCCACCTTTTGACTGTTGTGAATAATGCTACAGTGAACATTGATGTACAGATGTATGTTCACATCACTGCTTTCAAATCCCTTGGAGGAACCACCACTTTTATACAGAGTACCTTTCAAAAAAACTTTATTATTAAATTGTGAACCTTTTATTACTCCATCTGGTTAGTTGTAGTCATTAATTTTCTACTGTATAAATGGGCAAACTTAATGATAGAATATGTAACGTTGGAATATTCGTTGTAATCAGGTGATGAAACAAGTATGGAGTCTTTCATTCATTCCTGTATTCATTAAACTCTATGTAAAATGTTGTGCAAGAATTAGGGGAATATAAAGATGAGTAAGACAGTGTGTATTTCACAAGGAGCCGATCTATAGTTTACTGGGGGATGCGAACATGTATGTAAATGATAACAGTGTAAGCTAAATTTAAAGCCACATGAATGATGTTAGTAGCAGGATGTAACATTTGAGTTAGGCCTAGAAGATAAATGAGATTTTCACAAGCAGAATTGCAGATTCCAGGTAAGGAGAACAGCATTAAGTAAAGGCATGTAAGTATGGAAATGTGTGGTGAGTTCATGGCGTAGCGAGATCATTGTGACACATGTGAGGTGCAAGGGGATAAAGGGACCTGACTGTGCTATGTTAATACATTTGGAATTTATTGTGTGGGCAACAGGGAGCCAGTGAAAGGTTTTGATTGTCAAGTAACATTAAATCAGGTTTATACTTTAGGAAGGAAACTTGAATAGTGTGAAGCATGAACTACTTTAGTGTAGCTACCAAACAGTGTAGGTCTCTGCAGTGTTACAGATGGACTGACCCGCCCACCCATACCCATTGTAAGGTTAGATTAAGTTCCTGGTTTCCTTAGCGGAGGATACAAAGTCTCCCTCTGCAGGGAAGTGTGTGTCAGGTAGAGCAGCAGAAAATGCAAATACTTTCAGCCTGGCTTCTCTTGAACCCAGTTGTTACTCTGCATGCAGAACTCACTTCTGGCTATTCACCTGCCCTTTTTGTGTTCTGACTCACATCACCATCGCAGAATGCTTAAAACACCAGACTCGGTAAGACTTCCTTTTCATCTGGGGAAGGAGAGCAGATTCCAGTGTTCAGGTGTCTGCTACAGTTTTCCAGTGTTCTGGTCTGGATCAGACTGTACTTGGGACAAGCTATTAGAATTTCTTCTAGGTTTGACTGAGACTGGAGGGACCCTGGGAGACATGATCCCCAGACTCTGTTAGCCCAAAACCAAAACCATTCCCAAGACCAACTCTTCAGACAAAGATTAGACTGGACTATGGGACATAAAATGATACTGGTGAAGAGTGTGCTTCTTAGCTCAAGTAGATACATGAGACTAAATGGGCAGCTCCTGTCTGGAGGCGAGATGAGAGGGCAGAGAGGGTCAGGAGCTGGTTGAATGGACACAGGAAATCCAGGGAGGAAAGGAGAAGTGTGCTGTCACAGTATAGGGAGAGCAACTAGGGTCACATAACAATGTACATATAAATTTTTGTATGAGAGACTAACTTGAATTGTAAACTTTCACTTAAAGCACAATTTAAAAAAAAAATGCTTTTAGTTTGCACTACAACCTCTCAGTTTCCATGATAATACCATTGGTTCAACATCTCATGTTTGAAGAGGAAGTTAATCCTTATGCTTACTGTTTAGTTTGCATATAATTTTCTTCCTGAGAAATTATAAGCCATCAGCAACTTTTGGCTAATGAGTGACTTTTTTTGTTTCAAATACTGAAAACCTGTGGGATGTTCTCATTTGGAAGTCTACTAAATCCTCATTGTTTGTACAGAGAGAGCAGGCGGTAAACAATACAGGAACCTGACGTGTATTTCACCTGTGGTGGTTCGTTCCTGTCTTCTGGCACTGCTGAAGAGGCAGGTGATAACGTCAGCCCCTGAGAAACTATTCTGTCTCCTGCTTCCTTTAAAAAACAACACAAAACTGAAAATTTTCTTTTGAATATACATCTCTTGATGTGGAAACTGATTAATTTTCTTCATAGTAACTAAGATTATTGAAACAGGTAAGATTAAATAAATCACACTGGTGATTTATTTTTTAAAATCCTGGGGACTGCTTGACTGTGTGCAAGTGTTTGTTATTAGTATCCTGCATGACATAGACAATGTGTTTACCTAGAATAGAATCTAGTTGCAAGTGTCGAATAGTCTTCAATTATTAAGTGTTGAAATGCTTATATAGCTTTAACGTGTATCTACAATGATTACATCTGTAATGATAGATTATATATGCATATAGACAAGAACTAGAAGGGAACTAAAAGAAAATGTGATTTGTTGGCATACCTTTTGTTTTCATTAGCATAATACTGTTTTTAACAAAGTAAAGAAAGCTTGCGTAGTTTACCTTTTAGGCTATGTCTGGCTAATAGCTAATATTAGAGTTGGTTTTAGTTACAATCCAGGCCATTTGTGAAGTCTTTGTGACTTCTGTCTTTTTTAGACACATATTTACAAAATATTTTCTTAAACTGGGTAAATTTTTTACTGTATGTTTGATTATATTCTAAAAATATGCAATTTGAGAGAAAATGGAATGTGGGTTACCATGGATTTCAGTGACTTTGTATATTTAAAACATTAATAATGCCTAAAATCCTGTTATACCATAACCACAGTCTATAAATCGGGTTGTTGTTAAATGACCTCTCACCTTAAAATTCTTAAACTCCAATCTTAGGTATATTCTGTTAGATTTCCTTTGAAATTTAACAGATGTTCTCCAGGATTGTGTTTTTCTTCAAACAAAGCAACAGTAAGACTTGAAAACAAATCATTCTCATATTATGTCAGCAATGTGCTAGAAAAAAAGACCGCAAATTCAGAATTTGAAAATAAAGGTTTTGCTAATATAAGAACTGCATTGCAGGAAGGAGGGCGGGGCGCGCTCACCAGTTAGAGGGTAAGTGTATTAATGGAGTTCCTTAATACATCACAGTTAATAGTTTTGTTTTTTATAGTAGATGGTTTTTGGGGAGGGAAGTGATTCTCATGACCCTGAGGTAGAGAAGAAGGGACTCCAGGTAGTGGAGACAGACCTTATGATCCTCAGTCTTGGAGAAGGGGCAGAGATGGAGCCAGTAATCTTAGGTTGGCAGACTTCAAAGAGGTTATTTCTTAGGCATGCTGATAATAAACATTTAAAAGGGATCATTGTGTTTGTCTGGTAAAACATTACTGATTTATCATTTGATTATGTTTTTCTCTCTAATCACTGAAATATAGTGTTGTCTGATAATGGAGGTCCAGATTTGTTTACATAAATCAGGGAACCTCAAAGTTTGTTCCACAGAATGTAATTCCTTCAAGATATTTTTTTTTTAAAAGAGCATTCAGTGATCAATTAAGTTTAGAAAATGCTGTATACTATATTCCTTTCTTGAAGATGTGCATTAACATATTAAAGACAGGCATTCTACAGTAAAGAAACCTGTTTTCTTTGATTCAGGATTTCTTAAATTTATTCGATCCATGGAACCTCTCCTTTTTTCCCTCGCCTAGTACCCATAATAGTTTTCTGCGAAACAAGTGGTCTCTTGTAGTTAATGCTACATAGTTCTTACTATATGCCAGGTACCGTTTTAAGTGCTTTACATGTATTAATTTGGTAATCATCTTTGTTACACCTCATATCTTCTCTTTGGGGTTCCAGTGGTGTACTGGTTAAGAGCTCGGCTGCTAACCAAAAGGTCAGCAGTTCGAATCCTTGGAAACCCTATGGGGCAATTCTACCCTGTCCTATAGGGTCGCTGTGAGTTGGAATCGACTTGGTGGCAATGAGTTTGGTTTTTTGGTTTGGTATATCTTCTGTTTATAATCCCTCCCCAAGCACTAGTGCCTCACCAACTGTGATCTGTGGAACAAGAGGCAGTAATGTTGTGCAGAAGCCCAGATTTAGAGCTAGGCTGACTGCATTAGAATACCAGCCATGCCACTTATAATTTATGATCTTGATTATACCCTTCATCTAATTTAACAGTTGCTGATATTTTGCTGTATTTACTTTTTTTTTTTTTTGCTGGCATATTTTAGATTATATGTCATGATATTTCACTTTTAAATACATTACTGTGCATCTCTAAGAATATTATCTTACATAACCACAATGTGATTATACAACCAACAAAATTAATGATAACCCATGATATGTCAACACTCACCCTTCTTGACCTTGGACTCCCTATTACCAGCTTTCCTGTCCCCTCCTGCCTTCTAGTCCTTGTCCCTGGGCTGTTGTGCCCCATTAGTCTCATTTTGTTTTATGGGGCTGTCTAATCTTTGGCTGAAGGGTGAATCTCAGGGGTGACTTCATTACTGAGCTAAGAGTGTCCGGGGGCCATACTCTCAGGGT
>NW_004443941.1:402529-449074 GCF_000243295.1 Trichechus manatus latirostris | reverse complement strand
TACTGGACTCAGTCTGGTGGAGGCCGTGGTAGTTGTGGTCCATTAGTCCTTTGGACTAATCTTTCGCTTGCATCTTGTTTTCTTCATTCTCCCTTGCTCCCGATGGGGTGAGACCAGTGGTGTTATCTTAGATGGCTGCTCACAGGCTTTTAAGACCCCAGACATTACTCACCAAGATGGAATGCAGAACAGTTTCTTTATAAACTACGTTACGCCAGTTGAGCTAGATGTTCCCTGAGACCATAGTCTCCACAGCCCTCCGCCCAGCAATTTGGTCCCTCAGGGAGTTTGGATGTGTCTATGGAGCTTCCGTGACCTTTCCTTGTACAAGTTGTGCTGGCTTCCCCACTATTGGGAAAACTTAAATTTTAAAAAGGAAATACAAGAGGATATTTTTATGGCTTTCAAGTAGGGAAGTATTTCTTAAATAGTACACAAAGCACAAACAATAAAAAAAATTGATAAGTTAGACCTCATTAAAAGTAAAAACTTCTGTTCATTAAACGACACTTTAAGGAAACTTAATAGACAAGACACATACTGGGAGAAGTTATTTGTGGTGTGTATGTTGTTGCTGTTAGTTGCCCTCAAGTCGATTCCAACTCATGGTGGCCCCATGTGTGCAGAGTAGAGCTGCTCCAGAGTTTCGCCAGAGCTTGCTTCTGGGGTGCCTCAGGGTGGGTTCGCGCTGGTAGCCAAGCGCTTAACTGTTTGCGCCACCACAACCAATACCGTATTAACATCAAGAATATAAAATGAATTTGTACAAGTCAATAAGAAACAACATGGTAGAAAAATAGGCAAAAGACCTTGGAACATACATTTGCCAGAAGAGAAATATTAGTGACTCACTGATATGTGAAAGCTTGTTCAGCCTTATTTGTTAGGAAATGCAAATGAACACCAAGTTGAGATGCCCACTAGATAGGCGAAACTTAACTGGCGATCCTAAATTGTGAGGGTGTGGATCCACAGGGACTCTTGTGCTCTGCTGGTGGGAGTGTAAAATGGCATAGCCATATTGGAAAACTTAAATATTCACACACCCTAGGACCTATCAGTTCCCCTCCTAGACATACCCTAGAGAAACTCTGTTTAGAATAGCAAAATCCAAAAATATCCAAGAAATGCCCATCGCTAGTAGAATGAATAAATGAATTGTGGTATATTCCTAAAAAAAATAGCAGTGAAAAGGAGTAAAGTATAGTTACATGTAATAGGACGCATGAATCTTAGAAATACATTTAGAGAGAAAAGCAAACAGAAGAATAATATATCTGTGTGATGCTACTTTTTAAAATTTAAAACCAGTAGTAGATTGAAAGAGGATATATATCAATTTATTCCCATTCTGTGAAGCAGCCAGGAACAGCTTACCATATTTCTCTGCTTGCTTCCTCTCCCCTGCTACCTGACTGGTTGTGTTCATTTGGAATTTCAGTTTCAGACTGGTAGCTATTACTATTTTAATGTTTAAAAAAGTTATTGGATCATCATGTTTTAATCAAGTACATCTTTAACATATTGCTGATCTGTATCAGCTAGCAGAGCAGTGATTTCTTCAAGCTGCCCAACATCAGTCACACCATGTGGGGTCACTCTATGATTGTATTCTGGCAGCGACAACTTTGTCAATAATATGATAGCTTGTATTTTCATTTTTTATTCAAATTATTCTTTTCCCCTAGCTTCCTAGCTTAAATTTCCTGTGGCTCTGAACCCCTTGCTAATTTGCAAGGCTAGATTTTGCGTTAGGCAATAGAAATCAGTACCTGAGATGATTATATATCCTTTTTTAAGATGTTATGGCTTGTGATATACACAGTAGAATCTTGTAAAGAAAGAAGTTAGTAACTTTAGACTTACAGCTGATCTGAAACATTTAGTATTTTTAGTTGAAAAAGTTGTTGATGTGTTTGTGAGTGTTAAGATGCCAGAGATGGTGTCTTTATCTTACCAAATATTAGAGCATGAATTCTACTTTAAGGAGTTGTGTTAGATGCTGAATTTGCAATAGATGAATAGCATAGACCCTGTCCTCAAAGATTAGGATCTGGTGGGTGTAGTAGATATGTAAACAGATAATTTCATTACGTTGAGGTATATGCAATGATAGAGATATTTGGGCATTTTTGAAATAGAAAGGAGAGCTTACTTTACTAGGGAAGGAGGCAGACTGGGAACACCATTCCTGAATAGAAGTTAATGCATGCATGATGTATTCCCATGCAAAGTTCCTCATGTTTGTAATTTTCTTCCTTTCACAGAAACATTAGAATTAAGATGAGTGAGAAAGTTGTTAGTGTAAGGATAACCTTGAAAACCCTCCGATCTGTCTTTACAAACTTCAGTACCTGTACTACTATTACTAACATACTACGTGTAATAACCACTATAGTAGGTAACAGTCAGCCGGTGGATAGTTTTAAACAGGGAAGTGACAGGATCCTGTTAACATTTTAGAAAGATCACTTTCATGATGGTAGAGAAGGTAGACCTGAGAGGACAGAAGCCTATAGAGGGCCTCTACTATGGCAGAGGTAGTAGGGACAGAGCAGAGGGGACGTGTTATTTCAGAGATAAAAAATCACTACAACTTGGCAATTGAAAGATTATAGGCTTTAGTTCTTAAACTTTGTTGCCCATCAGAATCACTTGGGAAGCTTTTAAACAATACCAATTCCTGGGCCTGATCTAGACTGACTAAATCAGAATTTTCGGGATGGAGTCTGGACACCAATATTTTTAAAAAGTACTTCATGATTCTAATGTGTAGCCAGTGTTAAGGACCACTCATTTGAGTTGTGGAGGAGACGGGATAATCAGAGGTGAGTACCAGCCTGCCGACTTAGGCTACTGGTAGATTGGGGTGGCGAGCCTTGAACAGTTTCTGTTCCAGGGTAGCTATTCAGATATTTTCTGATCTGAATGAAAATTGATGACTTTAAACACAAACCAAAATCAGTTCCTCATTTAATTTCTGGTCTAAATTTGAATGAATTGACCAGAGTTCAATATTTTATTCACTGCGGCCCAACCAAAATAGTTTCTGTCACATGCAAAATTACCTTAGAATAGATATTTATTGGTATGATTTGAGGAAAAGACATCACCAGTCAATTTTGAAGATGCTACAAATCACCTTGAGTTGTGGTGTGATATTGTGAAGCAAGGTGCCAATGAAAATAATTTGACTCAGTAATAGTGTGTTGTTATAAAAAATTAATGTTTCTATTCAGTGGCATAGCCAGAGATTTTGGGTCCTAACACTTGGTAAATGGACAGATATTCAGTAAGTGTTTATTGAATTGTAATGTTTCTTTAATCTACCAGAAGGGTGTAATATTTTCCGCACAATTTTTTCTACATTAATTGAGGAATGAAAGGCTGCATGTTTGTCTTTCCACCCCAGTCCCCCTTCCTCTGTCTGCGCTCTGCATGTGCATTGTCTACCTTTGCATTCCTCTGTTCCCACTGCTGTTGCCCTAGTGTAGTCAGGACTCTTGCTTCCAAATGATAGGAATAAAACTTAAACTAGCTTGAGCAGTAAATGGAATTTTTTGGTGCCTATAAGCAGCATCTGGCTTGGCTTGGTAAGGATCCTGAGATGTATACAGAATTGAAAGAAGGACTACAGGAACCAGGCCTTGGGGACTGGAATGGGGATAATACGCCACTAGAACCCGCTTTCATCTCTTCTTGCCTCTGCTTGGCTTCATTCATTTTTATCGCAGTGAGGCCTTTGCTGTCCTCAACCCCAGCCTCGCATCTGTCTGCTAGGTACCGTGAACCCAGAGGCAAGGCCATTTCTCCTCATGCTCTAAATTGGGAAATTCATTTGGACCAATCAGTTTGCCCAGAGAAAGGAGGGTACTGTGATCTGTCTGGTTTGGAGCTCATGCCAACCCCCTGTGGCCAGGAGAGGATAGGTGCGTGACTAAAGAAGAGACAGGAGAAGGAAGGCTTGTTGTGTGACCAAGACACTCACGTCACCGTCCTCTCTAAGGCTCTGTTACCCCAGCCTTGTGACGATTCCCCACTTTTCTCCAGCTGCTTACTGTTGTCGGGTTTGTGTTTCTGAACCACAGCTGACATCATGATTCCCTGGTTACCTAACTTAACGGCCCCTCACTGCCGCTAGCACATTGCTGTGGTGTGCTGTCCCGTTGGTTCTGACTCGCAGTGCCTCTGTAGGACAGAAACCCATAGGGTTTCCTGGACCGTGGTCTTTACGGCGTAAGGGGCCACGGTGGTGCAATGGTTAAGCGCTTGGCTGCTAACTGAAAGGTCTGCAGTTCAAACCCACCAGCAGCTCAGCAGGAGAAAAAAACCTGCCTATCTGCTGTTGTAAAGATTATAGCCCAGGAAACCCTATGGGGCATTTCTGCTCTGTCCTATAGGGTCTCTATGAGTTGGAATCGACTCGACGGCACACAACAATCTTTATGGGAGCAGATCGCCACGTCTTCTGCAGAGCCTCTGGGTTCGTTCAAACCACCGACCTTTCAGTTAGCAGCCAAGCAACTTAACCATTTTGCCACCAGGGTTCCTATTGCCTGTATAGCACGGCATCTAAACTTCTGGTTTGAGGTACATTCTATAATCTGACCCCAGAATACCCTTTCAACTTTATCTCTTAGTTTTCCTATTCACTGCTAAACTGAGCTAGCTGGCCCTCTAAGTTCTCCTAACACATGTATTTCTCACTGGGTCAGCCAAACCTTAAGTAAAAGTTTTGTGGTGGTAGTCTCCCTGTTTTATTTGTTTGATGTCTCAAAGAGCCTCCAAAGGCCCAAAGACTGAAGCATTTTAGCTGTTCTTAGATTCTGGTGAGATCTGTATCATTGTTGGCAAAGTGTACCAGCTTAGATTTTTTTTGTTGGTGGTGATACAGAGTCCACTTCTCTGTGCAGTCACTTAGGACAGGTAATCAGGGGGAAACGTGGCTTGCCAGTTAGGAGACTTTGGCTCTGCACCAATCTCACGGCATTTTCAGGAAAATCACATCATTTCTCAGTGGTTCGCTTTCTCGAGGGTCAGGTGAACGAGTAATACATGTGTCTATCCTTAAAAGCGGATTATGAGGCTCAAGTGAGGTAATAGCTGTAAAAATGTTTTGAAAGGTTAAATTGTACTATGCAAATTTAAGGTATTTAATTGTTTATTGTTTATATTTAGTTACCATGTTTTCTTGGATGCTTGACTGGAGAACCCAGTTTCAATAGTAATTAAATTTTGGAAAAATGTATGGGAAAGCATAAAGTAGCACACAATTTCAGAGTACTATTACTGTGAGTGCACTGTTTGGCTGAAGATAGGCAGCAGAGCTAAAACAATTAATTAATTAACAAAATATACTTAATTCTTCTTATGGACAAGGCACTGATTGTATAGTTACTGTGTATCAAACCAAGCCTGGCTATAAAAAATGGTTAAATTATGTAAGATTTCATCAGAGAATTAATTTATTTTATTCTCCCCATGGTTTATTGCTTCCCCATCCATGGAGCTGGATATTTAAAACTTAGATTCTAGGCATTAATATAGAATTTGAGTTATATCGAATTTTTAACAGTAGCCTTTTTGATACTTGCAATAAGCATGTTTTTGGACTTATAAATGGATGGACCTTTTTGAACACTTACTCAGTGATTAAAACTCACTCAAAATAACATCTTTAGTTAAGAAGCCTTTTCTAGATATCTACCAAATTCAAATTTGTTACTTTTTCTGTCATCTCTATAGTCTATTGCATCAGCAGACATGGATTTCAACCAGTTGGAGGCATTCTTGACTGCTCAAACCAAAAAGCAAGGTGGGATCACATCTGACCAGGCTGCTGTCATTTCCAAGTTCTGGAAGAGCCACAAGACAAAAATCCGAGAGAGCCTCATGAACCAGAGCTGCTGGGACAACGGGCTTCGAGGCCTGAGCTGGAGAGTTGATGGCAAGTCACAATCAAGGCATTCCGCTCAAATACACACCCCTGTTGCCATAGTGGAGCTGGAATTAGGGAAAAGTGGACATGTGAGTTTAACTATGATCAATTTCACTTGGTAAACTATCTTTTCCATTTGTTTATTAGAGGATATTACCCAGCTTATTCAAATTGATTTTATGTAAGTCATCTGTGCAGAGATAAGACTATGCAGAGGTAATAGGGAGAGACTCAGTTCTGTAGATTCCCTTTTCAGAGGTAGAATCATTTGAAAAACTTGGGTACTCCCAGTTGTGGACAGAGTCCGGAAACTAGGGTCAGGGTCTTGGCAGCCATCTCAGAAGAACAGAATGGGTCAACAAGGTGACGCCCAGAAGTTGGCCATTACCACGTTTTGGTTAGATCTCAGAATCCTTGGCACAGGGTCAGAATTTCCAAGGCAGTGATGGGGATGTGAAATGAAGATGAGGAATTGAGCTTAAAGAACACAGAACAAAACTCTCTCACCCAATCATCTTTATAGTCAAAATCAGATACAGAGGCAATGTATTTTAATTACATTAATGTACTCTTTGAAAGATCCTGAATATGCTATCTCTGTGTCTTAGCCCACAGACAGTTTTAATTTAACCATGATTATTTTTGAAACACGGCTGCTTTTCCTTGTAGTTTCTGCAATCATTGTAGCAGCTAATTTTAGCATCTGCATGTATTTTCTTGATGTCATTTTGTGCTCAAGATTACTGCCAGATCAAACTTTAAATGACCTGATTTATATCTTTTGGGAAAAAAAAAGAAGTATTGTAATTAGTAAGAGAAAAGCCAGATCACTGAATTAGCTAATCAGATTTATTTTCCGATAATCAAATGAGAGCTTCTATTACATCCTATTATAGAAATTATTTCTTTTCTTATAATGATGAGAGTATTTTCAGTTGGCAGTTTTCTTGACATATTCCCTTCTTTAGTTTCTTAGTATTTATAATTTAAAAGATAATTTGTTTTTAAAAATGATTCTTTTTCAAAATACATTTGGAGCACCTTTTATTCGGTTACTGCAAAATAGTGCTAATTGTACTTACTAATTGGTTTGTTTGACCCTAAAGTCATTCTCTTAACCGTTATGCTATATAGCCTGCCTCCTGTTGTTCTAAATAAAAAGTCTGACAGATTAGAAAGGTCTGTCTGATAAGTACACTTGGATAAGTTTCACCAGCCACTTGTACAGGTTGTTCATTTTTCAATCTAGCGATAATGATTTTTCACTTTCTCTTTTAAGTATTTAATGTTTGGAAAGAATATGAAATTGTACGTATCTATTTTGAGGCTTTTCAAGTAAGCTATCTTAGTATTTTTTTAAGCTGACATTTTCCAATGTTGCTTGAACTGGGGTTTAGAATATACCTGTTGATTTTAGTAGCGTACAGAACATGTGAATTTATTGAGTACTGTCACAGGAATTAATTCTGTATGGTTTTTCTCTGGTCTCATTAGCCAAAGGGGCAAAAAAAATTTTTTAACAGCATTATTTTTGTCAATCAGTAAATCTAAACATCACTACAGAGGATTTTCTGCCTAGTTTTAGAAAATTTTATTATTACCTAGGACAGAAGTTGGTAAACTTTTCCTAAAAGGTTAGATATTTTAAGCTTGAAGGCCAGACAGTCTCTGTTGCAAGTATTCAGCTTTGTTGTGGCTCCAGAGCCGCCACAGGCGTGCATAAATGGTCGGGATAGCTGGTTTCCTAGAAGCTTTATCTGTCTGGATAAAGACAATAAATCTGAGAAGCCAGAGAGTCCTTAAGAGATCATCTAGTTTACAAAGATGAATTATGTAGGTGAGATGGTGTATCTCTGCTTTCTAGAGAAGGTATTTGAGACAGATGAGTGACTTGCTCAGACATAGCTGATAAGTGGTGAAGTAAGAGCTAAGATGGGGATTACTAGACTGTTTTTTTCCCAAAAACCACTGACACCGACACTTGGGAACTTTTGTTGGCTTATCACGATAGTCTGTGCCAAGAAAACATGTGGATTGTATAATATAATATGGTAATCAAAAGCATTGATAGGAATAACACTCAGCAATAAAAATAAAAGAACTTTTGATACACGAAACAACATGATTGAATCTGAAATTGTTTGCCAAATGAAATAAGCCAGACAGAGTACGTGCCGTATGATTCCATTCATATAAAATCCTATTAAATGCAAAGTAATCTATAGGGACAGAAAGCAGATTAGTGGTTGTCTGGATAAAGGTGGAGGGTTGTGTAAAGACTTTTGAGGATGATAAAAAGTTTTGTTACGTTGATTGTAGCAGTGATTTCATGGATATATACGTATGTATATCAAAACTTAAATTACACACTTCAAACGTGCAATTTAATGTATATCATTTATACTTCAAAGTTGTGAAAAAAAATTTGGTCATCATGAAAATGATTTAAATTGTACTTTATCCCCCCAAAATTATTTATAATGCAAATGTTTTCTTATCTGAGAAAGGCTATAAAGACAGAAGTAAATAGCAATAGAACCTATGCTAGTAGTTAAAGCGCTTGGCTGCTAACTGAAAGGTCAACGGTTTGAACCCACCAGCCATTCCTTGGGAGAAAGATGTGGCAGTTGCTTCTGTAAAGATTTACAGCCTTGGAAATCCTGTGGGGGCTGTTCTACTCTCTCCTATTGAGTTGCTTTGAGTCAGCATTGACTTGATGGCAATGGGTTTGTTTTTTGGTTTTATGCTGGTAGTATGATCCCATTGCCATCAAATCAGTTTCGACTCATAGCAACAACCTTATAGGACAGAGTAGAACTGCCTCATAGGGTTTCCAAGGAGCAGCTGGTGGATTTTGAACTGCCAACCTTTTAGTTATCAGGCAACACTTGACCACTGCGCCACCAGTATGATACACAGCCTAACTCCTACAGGAAATGTTTTTATGAGAGCTGGATCCTTGGTAAGTATGTCTGTCGCTTCTAGGTGGGTGTTACTTATGAAATATTCCACTAAGTCAAGTTTACATTTTTAGAACAACTGTAGGCATCAGCGTCAAAGTTACTTTGACTCTGCTGACATTAGATGAGCTCATAAGAGAATTAATGATCCTAGGATATCAAGAAGTTAGTTCCAGGAAGGATGACCAGGTGCTTTAGTTTCATTGTGCTGCTATAGCAGAAATACCAAAAGGGGGTGGCCTTAGTAAACAAATTTATCATCTCACAGTTTAGGAGTCTAGACGTTCAAATTCTGTGTGCTGGCCCTAGGGGAAGGCTCTCTCTGTCCACTCTGGGGGAAAATCCTTGTCTCACTTTCACTTGGTGTTCATTGGAGATCTCCACGCGGCATTTGTGTTTCCCCCAGTCTTGCTTTTTGCTTGCTTCTGTGCCCAATCTGCTCCTTATATCTCAAAAGTGATTGGTTTAGACACACCTTATACTGATATGACCTCCTTAACATAACAAAGAAACCCCTATTCCCAAATGGAATTATATCCATGAGTATAGGGGTTAGGATTTACAGCACATATTTTTGGGGGTGCAATTCAATCCATAACATTCTTCCCTTCACCCCCCAAATTCATGTCCTTCCCACATGCAGAACACATTGACCCTCCCCGATGAGCCACAGTCTCATATCTCATCTTCTGAATCATTGAAACCAAGTGTGGGTGAGACTTTGGGCGTGTTCCCTCTTGGGGCAAAATTCCTCTTCATCAGTACAAGTGTGAGACCTAGAGTACAAGTTATCTGCTTCTGAAAAGCATAAAGGTGGAACAGGCACAAGCTAGACATTCCCATTCCAAATGGGAAAAATCACGAGTTAATACGCAAGTCCACAACCCAACAGAGCAAGTTTCATTAGCTCTCAAGGCTTGAAAATAATCTGGTTTTCTGGGACCAACTGAACCATGACCCCACCCTCTAGATTCTGGATGAAGGCCCTTGTCCCTGAATGTCAGCCCTGCCTTCCTGGCCCTCTGGTATGGCAACTCTGCTCCCTCAGCTTTGGGCAGCCCCATTCTAGTCCATCTGAGTGGCGACGTCACCCGCCTTGGCCCCACCTGGCTCTCTTCTTCTAGCCCTTGAGCATGGCTCCCTTAGCTTTGGGTAGCAGCCTCATTCTTTTGGCCCACCTGACTGGCAGCCCCACACTCCGGAACCGAGTTCATGGAGATCTGTCTCTTTGAAACCCAGGAGCAATTTTTCCACCCTTTGAAATGGTGGTGGTGGTGGTTCCACCCTTTGAAGTGGAGGCAGCCCTGCCCACCGTGGCCTCTTCAACAGTTCTGCAGGTCCTCAAATTGTTCCCACGATGGTGTAATCCTTTTCTTGGAGGACAACAGTTGTTGCAACCAAGTCACTGCATTGACCCGTTTCCTGCCTGTAGAATTCCAGGAGGTGGCAGCTTTTCTTAATTTTGTACTGTCTTGTCTGTCCCTTTATGCTGCAGTGGTTGAACAGATCCGTCAATCACAGGCTTAATCTCTTAAACAAAAGATTGAGTAGACTTGCCCTTGGTGAATGTTTTTCCAGGGCACTTTTCCTTAGTTTGTACAATAGAATTTTCCAAGTCTTTAAGTTCCGGTTTCGTTTTACACAGTTCATTTTTTAAGTCTATCTTTTTCTCTCACATTTTACTATAAGCGACAAGGAGAAGCCACAAGGCCCCTTTAAGATCTTCCTTAGAAATCTCCTCAGTACTTGATAAGTTACCAGTTGAAAAGAGACATTTGGGTGTTTATCTTATGTAAGAATTGTATAATAGTAAGTAGTAGTGAATATTTTTGATGTATTGAAAATGATGAGATTATTAACATAGTACTTGTTTTTCTTAGCCAAGTCTGTTTAATATTTTATATACAGTAATGTTTTTGCATTTATTTTGGTCTTAAATGAACAGCCTTATGAGATTTCATTTATTTGACCCATCGACAACATTTGGCATACTTGATGAATCTCTTATTTGGGTTTGAAATACTTGTCTTTCAGGACACCACATTTGCCTGATTTTTTTTTTTTTTTCCCCTTTCTTTTGCCCCTCCTTGTTTTTTTCTTTTCTCTCTTTCTTTCTTTTTTAAAAATATTTTGCTGGTTCCTTCTCATCTCCCCAGCCTCTAAACGTTAGAGAGCCCCTGGGTTCAGCCCTTGTTCCTCTTTTCTTCCTTTTCTACAGTGCACTTTCTAGGTGAGCTTGTCTAGTTTAATGGATTTAAATACTATCGATATGCTAATGACTCCCAAATTTATATTTCTAAACTGTATTTCTCCCCCAAATTCCGGATACATTTTATGATATAATTGAGAACTCCACTTGAATGTGTAAAAGGTATCAAAAATTGAACATGCCCAGTAATAAGTTCCTCATATACATCCCAAAATTGTTCCTCCTACATTCTTCCTCATCTCAGTTAATGGCACCTCCATTCTTCCAGTTTTTCCAGCTCATGTCCTTTCTTTTTCTTACATCCCACGTCCAGTCCATCATCGAATCTTGTTTGTTCAAAGTTTCAAAACTATCTGAAATTTTACCACTTTTCACCACCTCCACTTCTCTGTTCAGATCCCCATTACCGCTCATCTAGATTTTAACAACATTCTCGTAAATGGCCTCTCGGTTTCTGCTCTTTATTTTATTTTATTTGTTTATTTATTAGTATAAAACAATGCTTTACTCACACAGAGAAGAGACAGAGCAACATCAGCTTCAGTAGTGGACACTTGTCCCCTATGGCCAGCAGGTCTCACTCTTCAGCTGACGTAGGGATGGTGGTCTGTACACACCCCTCTTTTGTGCTGCAGTTGAAGGACACCAGTCCAGGACACCTAACCAGCGATTCACACAGAAATGGGTTTGTCCAGGTGCCATGTGAGATACATGCATAAACAGTTTCTGGGAATGTTGACATGTGCTCAGGGCAAGAGGTGAGGGATGTGCTGTAGGCCACCAGCTACTGTGCGATGTGTTTTGGGTCAAGAAGCCCTGGGAAGAGGAGTAAAAGGAGTCAGCCCACATGCTCATCCCATCCTAGAAGCCAGGCTAAGACATCTGGTCCTCAGCACAAGGCTGAATTGTGAGCCACAGTTGCATAGTGCACTTAGACTGCCTCCCTCCATAGTTTCTAATTCCTCCCTCCCATCCCTTGTCCCTTTGTTGTTCCATTCACTTTTTTTTTTAATTAAAATATTTTATTGTGTTTTTGGTGAAAATTTACACGGCAAATTAGGTTCCCATTTAACAATTTCTACACAGTTTGTTCAGTGACATTGGTTTGCTTCTGCTCTTTAGCCTGTTCTCAACATAGCGTCGATTGCATAACATTGCAGTAGTCTAGGTGAGAAAATATTAGCGAGGAAGATGGAGAGAATTTTAGCGGTGAAGAATTTAGTACTATATTTTTACGCAAATAACGTGTGCCTTCTACGTTTGTTTACCAACCCTCCCCTCCCCCCATGAGGTATTTTTGTAAGCGCGCTATGCTAATTTTTTTACAGCAACACATTAAAAAAATTGGCATAGTGGTGCTTATGAAAATACCTTGTGGAGAGGAGGGCCGGGTTGGCAAACAAACATAGAAGGTGCTCATTATTTGCATAAAAATATAGTAATCAGATGGAGAGCATTTTAGCAGTCAAGAAATTTAGCCATCAAGGTGGAGAGAAGTGAACAGATAGAGGATATATTTGAACTTAGACGAGTTGCTTGGAAATGACTTGGATGGCATGTGGAGGATGAAATAAAATGAGGAAGTGGGGTAACTCCTTGGCATGGATATGTTGGTGTTTTAGTCATCTAGTGCTGCTGTAACAGAAATACCACAAGTGGATGACTTTAACAAATAGAAATTTATTTTCTCACAGTAAATTAGGCTAGAAGTCCAAATTTAGGGTGTCAGCTCCAGGGGAAGGCTTTCTTTGTCAGCTCTGGAGGAAGGTCCTTCTCATCAATCTGCCCCTGGACTAGGAGCTTCTCAGCGCGGGGACCCTGGGTCTAAAGGACGTGCTGCACTTCTGGCGCTGCTTTCTTGATGGTGTGATGTCCCCAACTCTGCTCGCTTCCCGTTCCTTTTAAAGATAAAAGGTGGTGCAGACCACACCTCAGGGAAACTTCCTTTACATTGGATCAGGGATGTGACCTTAGTAATGGTGTTACAATCCCACCCTAATCCTCTTTAATGTAGTCTAATCTTGCCTTATTAACTACAGGCAGAGATTAGAATTTACAACACATAGGAAAATTACAATCACAAAATGGAGGACAACCACACAATACTGGGAATCATGGCCTAACCAAGTTGACACATATTTTTGGGGGATGCAATTCAATCCATGACATTCGGTGTAAATTGGTAATTCTAGTCTTTCTTTAATGGTCTTATTCAGTTGACCATTTAATGTACAGCTTGAGTTTCTTAACAGCTATAATTAACCCTTTCACCTGGGAAAAAACAAAATAAATCAAAAGAAATTCTTTACATTTGGTAGTTAAGAAAATATTGTTTGTGCTTAAGTAATTTGATTTTTAAAATCCTGGTATAAAGAGATGCATTTGAGATGACTGAGTGGAAATTTTTCCTAAAAGACTTTTAAGAAAGATCATTGCTTCTTATGATTCGCCTTTTCTGTATATATATTATCGTTCAATAAAAAAGATTGAGAGAGAGAGAGATGAGTGTATTTGCAAACTTGTTGACCCTGTGAGAACAAGGGTCTATCACTATTAAAGTCCTCCGCCTCTGACTGTGTAGCCTGCCAGCAGGCAGCCCCTGGTGTCAGACTTCTTGTTACCATTCATGGTCTCTGGTTTCATTCTTGTGGACAGATGGGAGTGCTTAAGAGGAAGCCAGGAAATCTCGCCTTAAGAGGATTTGGAAACAACTTTTGGATATGTCTCTTGTCCTAAACTCAGGGTGACAGGTTATCCTGCCCAGCAATGTTGAAACTGCTTGTGTTTGTCTAGTATTTGTGCACTGGCCAGTTGGCTGTTGGCTTCATTCCATGTATGCCACCGCTCTGCTGCCAGGATGAATGTAGAAAGTCTCTGGCCCAAGACCATTCTTAGCACTTTTGCATGGAATTTTTTTTTAAATGATTTGTGGAACTATGGGCACAGAAAGTGGGACCTTTGAATGTGGTAGCTGATAAACATTTCAGGTTTATCAAGTTTCTGACCCTTGTATGTAACTGTGTACAATTAATTAACGAGAGGCAATAAAAAATAAATGGTAGTTGCTAAGAACCAGCTCAGGTTAACTGCCAACTAAGCTGAACTTCCTTTCTATTGCCAAGGTTATTAACCCAAGGAGATTAGAAGTCAGTAACAGAGGCAGTATATCTGAATTTTAGTAAGTCATTTAGTAGCCTTGTGGATGGAGTAAAGAAACATGACCTGGATTATGATGTAAAGCTAGTGAGTGCATAGCTAATTGAGTGACAACATCGCAAAATGAGTTTGACCTGTCACCGTGGGATACCTCCCCCTCATATCGTTGTTGTTAGGTGCCGTTGAGTCTGTTCCGACTCATAGAGACCCTGTGTACAACAGAACGGTGCACTGCCCGGTCCTGTGCCATCCTCATAGTGGTTGCTATGTTTGAGCCCATTGTTACAGCCACTGTGTCAGTCCATTTCATCGAGGATCTTCCTCTTTTTTGCTGACCCTCTACCTTACCAGGCATCATCTTAAAACCCAAAAACCAAACCCACTGCTGTTGAGTTGATTCCAGCTCATAGTGGTCCTATAGGACAGGGTAGAACTTCCCTGTAGGTTTTCCCAGGCTGTGAGGAAGCGAGGATGGCAAGACTTTGTCTCATATACTTTGGACCAGTCCTAGGAGAAGGACATCATCCTTGGTAAAGTAGAGGGTTAGTGAAAAAGAGGAATACCCTCAATGAAATGGATTGACACAGTGGCTGCAACAATGGGCTCAAACGTAGCAACAATTGTGAGAATGGTGCAGGGCTGGGCAGTGTTTCCTTTTGTTGTACACAGGGTTGCTATGAGTTGGAACTGACTCAAGGGCAACAACAATCTTTACGGAAGAAGACTGCCCCATCTTTTGCCTGCGGAGCAGCTGCTGGGTTCGAACTGCCAACCTTTTGGTTAGCAGCCAAGCACTTAACCAGTGCACCATCAGGGCTCCTTATATAACCCCTTAGCGTAGAAAAAAAGCATAGTCTCCTAAAAATATAATTTAAAGCTTCTATTCTAGGTCTTTTCTTAAAACAGGGATTTATTTGTTTGTAGATTTGGTCACATTTTTCATAAAGGGCTAGTTTTCTAGGGGATGAGAAAATTTGCTTAAGGATTATATGGCTTTAAATAGAGTGATATTCTAAAGCTTTTTTTTTTTTAATAAACCTTTAATTTTAGAACATTTTTAGATGTACAGAATTATTGTGAAGATAATGCGGAGAGTTCCCCTGTGCCCTGGACCCCATTTCCCGTTGTCACCATCTTACTATTAGCATGGTATATTTGTTACAATTATTGAACCAATACTGATACATTATTATTAAATAAGCCGTACTTTATTCAGATATCCTTGCCTTTTACCTACTGTCTGTTTTCTGTTTCTGGGTCCCATTCAGTTCGCTGCGTTATATTTAGTTGTTAACGTTTCCTTTAGTAGTGATGGCTCCTTAGGGCCTCTGGGCTGTGACAGTTTCTTAGACTTCCCTTGTTTTGGACGACCGCCGTCAGAGCTCTGTGCTGCCCAGATGTCTCTGTGGTTGTGGGTTGGTGTGGAGAGTCTTTGAGCAGCGAGGTTTCCAGCATGATCTCTGTGTCTTTAAGCTACTGGGTAGGTCTGCAGTAAGGTCTTATTTTTTCAGTGGAAAAGGCAGGGAGAAAAGAAATGACAGCTTTCTCTGAACTTGCTGGGGAAGGGGGCGGGGTGTCTAATCTCCAGTCTTGGCTCACTTTAATATTTTATAATAATTTATAAAACTAAAAAAATTAGTTTTTAGTGCTTTACTTAAACTATAAATGTACAAAACGTCTTTTGTAATTCAAGAAGCAATACTATTATCCCTGCAATTGAAGATTTTGATGAAAACTAAATAGCTTTATCAGTCAGTTTAAAAAATCTATCAAAATAATGGTGCTAATAATGCTAATGAAACTACTGAATGAACAATTTAATGCTATAGTTGTCTCTGGTGACGATTCTTTGGATACATTCTGTTAATGAGATACAGTCAGATTATTTTATTCTTTAGTCATTTGTAATAAATCCTGATTCTGTTGTTGTTATATGAACATTTGCTTGATGAATACTTTGTTTCAGTTATTTAAGTTCATTTTTATTTTGAGGGTGCTGGCCCTGGTGGTGCAGTGGTTAGGAGCTCGGCTGCTAACGAAAACGTCGGCAGTTTGAATCCACCAGCCACTCCTTGGAAACCCTACGGAGTAGTTTTGCTGTGTCCTGTAGGGTCACTATGGGTCAGAATTGACTCGACAGCAAAGGGTTTGGTTTGGTTTTGGGTTTGGTACGCTAATAACTGACAGTTTTGCCTGCAACTGCTTTTACCTAATTGATCTTTCTTGCTAGGAGCACTGTGGTTACCAGAAGATAGAGAAAGTTGACTTTACCATCCAGTTTATGAGACGGGTGGAAAAATGTGGCTCACTCTTCACAGGCATGTGCTAAAGTTTTTAGCTACCATCTGGTGGCTCTATGGTGATTCAGAACATAGTTATAGATACAAGATTCATAGGGGGTATTGCTGGGTATGCCTAAGAATAGAAATGCTAATAATAATACCATAAGATGTTCATAATATTTTTTTAACTGGTAAGCCAAATCTGCCTAATGTACATTTTGAGCACAGCTGGCAGTTGGCATCAAGGTTACCAGCTAAAGAGAGTACAACAGGATATGTGTATTCATAAAGCTCACAGATTTAGATAAATCCTAATTTAACTTTACTAAATCCTTTGTATTTTGTTCTGATATGGAAACTTTTTTTAATTCCTCATAAAAAAAAATATATATATATATTATGGCCCTTGTTTTATCTACATCCCCCTGCCCCTGGGTTATTTTGAATCAAATTTCAAAAATCATTTTATCTATAAAAACTTTGTTATGCAGTCCCACATATATAACCACAATACTGTTATCAAATCTGAAAATATCTAACAGTAGCATTTTTTAAAAAAATAATTGTGTTTTTGGTGAAAGTTTACACAGCAGATGAGGTTCCCATTTGCCAGTTTCTACACAAATTGTTCAGTGACATTAATTACATTTTTTTACAGTGTATCAATATTCTCTTTAATTGGGTTCTGATTGTTCTGTTTCCAGCTTCCCTGCCCCCTTATCTTCTCATCTTTGTTTTAGAGTAATTGCTGACCTTTTGTTCTCATATAGATGTTTTTTTTAATGGAGCACCGTACTCATGGATAATATCCTTTATTTTGTGTGCCAATGTGTTATTTCACTAAACAGTGACCTCAGGGGATAGTTTCAGTTTAGGGTTTAAAGAGTATCTCAGGGCAGTAGTCTCAGGGAGTCCTCCAGTCTCAACTGGTCTGGTAAGTCTGGACTTTTTAAGAATTTGAGCTGTGTTCCATGTTTTTCTCCCATTCTATCAGGATTCATCTACTGTGGCCCTGATCAAAACAGTCGGTAGTGGTGGCCAGACACCATCTAGTTCTTCTGGTCTCAAGGCAGATGAGGCCAATGCACATGTAGATTATTAGCCCTGTAGACTAGTTTCTTCTCTGAGAGTTTGGTTTTCTTCTTTCTGTTTTGCTCCTAACGAGTAGAGACCAATGTTGTATCTTAGATGGCTGCTCGCACCTTTTAAGACCCCAGACGTTATTCTCCTCACTAGAATGTACTTTGTGATGCCGATTGACTTAACTTGTCCCATGAGACTAAGGTCCTAAGCCTTCAAATCCAGAAAAGCATTCCTGCAAGGTGTTTGTTTATGTCTAAGAAGTACCTGTAATTGTGTCCTCCATGAATATTTATGTATGAACATGCATATCTATGCATACACGTGCATATGCATGTAGGTACCTTTTGTCTCTGCACACATACATGTGCACCTGTACCTACTCATACACATATATGCCTATACACGTACATATGTGACCACACACTCGTTTTTTGGTTATTGTTGGTGTTTTTGCCAAGTTATATTTCGTATTCTTTAGCACAGGTGTCCTTGTCTCTTGTGCACTTCTTAGTGGTATCATTTACTGTGGCCAAGCTGTGCTCATTACGCCCACATTCTATGCTGCCAATCCTGTCACCAACAATGGGAAGTATCTACAGTTTAGAGAGTGATTCCCCCGCCCCCCTACCCATCCCTGGTAACCACCAATGAACATGGGTCTCTGTATATATATCTGTTCTTTTCTTCTTATAAAAGTGAGATCATACAATATTTGTCCTTATGTGATTGACTTATTTCACTTAGCATTATGTCCTCCAGATCTACCTATGTTATGTTTCACGGACTCGTCATTCTTTTTGGTTGTGTAGTATTCCACTGTATGTATGTACCATATTTTGCTTATCCATTCATCCATTGAAGGTACTTTAGGCTGTTTCCTTTTCTTTCTTTCTTTTTTGCTATTGTGAATAATACTGCAATGAACATAGGTGTGTATATATCTGTTCATGTCACTTCTATTAGGTCTCTAGGGTACATACCTAGGAGTGGGATTGCTGGATCCTAAGGTAGTTCTACTTCTAGTTTTTTAAGAAAGCACCATACCATTTTCCATAGTGGTTGTACCATTTTACAGTCCCACCAGTAATGGATAAGGGTTCCAATCTCCCCACATCCTCTCCAACATTTGCTGTTATCTGTTTTTTGTTGTTTTTCATCAGTGCCATTTTAGCCAGGATGACATGGTATCTCATTGTAGTTTTGATTTGCGTCTCTCTTGGATCGTGAGCATCGTTTCATGTGTTTGTTGGCCGCTTGAGTGTCCTCTTTGGTGAAGTTTCTGTTCGTGTCCTTTTGCCCATTTTTAATTGGGTTGTCTTTCTGTTGTTGAGTTGTTGAAGTTTTCTATATATTTGAGAGATTAGACCTTATTGGATATGTCATTTCCGAATATTTTTTCTGTCTATAGGTTATCTTTTTACTCTTTTGATAGTCTTTTGACGAGCTTAAGTGTTTAATTTTTATGAGGTCCCAATTATCAATGTCTTCTGCTATTTGTATATTTGTAGTTATGTTTGTTAGCTTAGTTTTAAAATAACAATAGTATCTTAATGTCCTCAACTATCTGGTCATTGATAAAATTTCCCCAGTTGTATAATTTTTTTTAACAGTTGTTTTGTTCTTAAGTCCTCACAATGCCTTTGCTTGATATGATTCTTAAGTCTCTTTTACTCCATAGATCCCCCTGTCATGTTTTCCTCCCTTGCAGTTATTATTAGTTGAAGAAATTAGGTTCCCCTTGTTTTGAATTTTGCTGATTGCATCCCCATGAAGTTCTTTAACATGTTCCTCTGACCTGTACATTTCCTGTTAGAAAGAGTTTCTCAGCCATGGCAATATTGAGATTTTGTGCCAGACAATTTGTTGTGGAGCCTGTCCTGTGCCTTGTAGGATGTTAGCAGCCTCCCTGGCTCTAGCCACTAGATGCCAGTAGTAACTCCCTCCTCCAGGTGCGAGAACCAAAAAATGTCTTCAGAAAACCAAACCAAACCTGTTGCCATCGGGTCAATTCCGACTCATAGAAACCCTATATGACAGAGTAGAACTGCCCCACATGGTTTCCAAGGAGCGGCTGATGAATATGAACTGCCGACCTTTTGGTTAGCAGTCGAGCTCTTAACCACTGCGCCACCAGGGCTCCGGAAATGTCTTCAGATACTGCCAACTCTTCCCTGAGGGCACCCCCTCTTGAGAACCACTGATCAGACTTGCTCAGATTCAGGTCTGGTTTCTTGGCAAGAATCCTCCATATGGGGTGGTGGTGTTTTTCCTCTTTCTGAGCACCAGTTTTTCTCTCTATGTCTTCTGGCATATATATAATTTCTTAGCCAACTACTTAAATTTCAATATTTCCTGAAGCTTTAGAAGCCTTAGTTTTAACATTTAGCATTTTTTGAGTATATTAAATGGCAATATCCAAAACACATTAGGTATTTTACCATTTATTTTGAGCTTTAGAAAGAACCAGTGTGTTTTATAATTTGATAAAAAAATACATAGGTGCAATGCACAATGAAACTACATGTCCTCTTTTTTGAAGTTTTTATTTATGGGCCTCCGATTTTGGATTTAGGTTTACAGTTTTTATTTGCAGATGATCTCCTTGTTTTAGTATTATCTTAACGTTATATATTCATTAAATAGAATCCCAAATGATTAATGAAAGGGAGAGTGTTGACCAAGTTAACTTAGAAGATTTGTGAAACTCCCTGTCAGTTCTTCATCTCCTGGCCCCGTTGGTCATCACTCAGGACTCTTCGCTTTCTGGGCAGCTGACCTTCATCTCCTGACGGCATGACTTTCTTTTACCCTTTTATAGGGTGTGAACTTAAGAAAGTGTCATATTCCCCACGCTACTTTACCTGCTCCTTTTGTCTTCATTGTCCACTCAGGAACTCTGTTCAGTCTGACCCTACACCTGCCAACGCCAGCTCAGATTGGGTTGCCTGTGCTTTTGGGATTCTTTCTTTACCTCCTTCTGTAAATGCTCACAATGGTTAGACACAGTCGGCCTCGGGTCCAGTAAACCAGGTATCTAAAATGATACAAGACAAAATACAATTAAATCCTAAGTAAATGCTACTGTGTTTAGTGAGTACTTTTTCTTTTTTAATCAGGTTTACCATACTGTTTCATATTTGATCCTTTAAGTAACCCAACTCTGTTACTAAAGATCTCAGATTTTTTTTTTCCATCCCAGTGACTGATTTGACTGAAGCATGTCAAGGAGTGTAACACTCGTTAGTAGCACACAGACAAACGCACTGCTTGTCCCTGAATGTGCTCCAACAGTGAGTGTTGTTGGTAATTAAAAATTGATTAACTCACATCTGGTTTTTCATTTTACATTAAACTGAAGAGCCAGGGTATCATCTTTCACTGAACTCATCTTTTCTCTGGAGGCCTTTTGCCATTTACTTTAAATTTTAGTTAATTGCATATTTTAATGATGTCATATTTACATTGAATTTTGTTTTGAGGACCTTTACTTTGTGATTATTGGTGGCTTTTAAAATAAAAATGAGTTTTTACATTCTTAGGAAGAGTAAGAATTTGATTTTTAATGAATCATGAAGGAAAGGCTTGCATGGTGGGGTTCCAGTGACCTTGACTCAGGTTGTCTGTTTCTGATGTAGACAGTAACTGAGTTGCTTTAGCTTCCTTTTGATTTGCTTTTGAAAGCATCTGCTATCACACCAACAGCAGCACTTAGTGGATGGCTGCTTCTGTGAGAGTCTTTTCCACTCTGTTGGTCTCTATACTCTTCTGGCACTTTAGTTTCTAGAACACAGTCTAGCACTTAATTTTATTTTGTTTTGCGGTTTACAAGTTTTCCTCTGTGAGATTGTTTATTTCCCTTAAAAAAAAAAATATTGCCGTCAGAGTCTATTTCAACTCATAGCGAACCTATAGGACAGAGTAGAACTGCCCTATAGGGTATCCAAGAAGCAGCTGGTGAATTCAAACTGCCGCCCTTTTGGTTAGCAGCCAAATGTTTAACCACTGCACCACCAGGGCTCTCTAGTTAAATTTAAAACTTTTTTAGTACAGGAACTGCATGTTATATCTTATTCTGAACATACAGAAAATAGAGTGTGCTTGTGATTAATTGTCAGATTATTAAGGACTATTCAGGATGTTGTGAATTTGTTCTTAGAGGAAGAATTACTGCAAACCTGACTGTGCCAGCAACCACTGACTCATAGAAGTAAAAGTCAACCTTATATTTAGATTCCTGGACCATTTTATGACTTCTCTGAATTTGGCTACTATTTCTCACTAACTTAAAAAAAAAAGACACAAAGAGTTACAGGACCTGATTTCCTTCCCTGTTTCTTTGTAAACAAGAATATCTAGTATAGGGAGCCCACTGTCATAGAGCAAAATCATGAAGCCTGGCTAAAGTGGAAAGGAAAGAGTTTTATTGAGGGAGTAGAGACAGCTGCAGCACAAGACAACATGGTGCCGGGAAACATGGGGTCTCAGCAAATGGACCACACAAATCCAAGGGGGCAGTTGGGAACACAGGGTGACGGGGCCAGAGGGGGAAGTACAAAACACAGTATTTGACTGGTTTACAGTGAGGTCAGTCGGAGCAAGACAGAGCATAATCTTTGACATTGTTGGTTACATCAATACATTGATTGGCTAAAAGACATAATTGAAAGACATGGGGTCAAGGAGGGGGGCTTCATGTTGGGTACAAAGCAATGACATGACACAAATTTTCAGGAGTGGTCTGTTAAAAGTTACCTTGCTCAAAGCGTCAATCTTAGGAGGAGATTGGGAACAAAGAGTTTACATCAGGGAGCAGATGAGTTTCTATGAGGTATTCACATTATTTAGCCTGACCATAAAGAAACTTATTTCCTTAACAGTAATAGGGGATGGTTCCTAGGTAACAAAGGTAGAGTCTGGAGGAAAGGTTATACTGAGCTCTTAGAGTTAGCTCAGTCATCTCACAAATAGGTCCGATGACTGCTTTGCTTTTATCCCCTATCACTAGTTACATCCTACCAGAGATAAATGGGGAAACCATAATTATAAAATGATTTCTGGTGATAGGATATGCTTTAATTATGCTTCTTCTCACCTTTCTCCTTGGTTAATGAGCAAAGGCAAGTGTGACATATTTCTTTGGAATGAAAATGTTTAATTAAGAAAGCTTTGGGAAGGAGGAACAGAAAAATATTTTCTTATGTCAAAGAGTAAAATCTCTGAATCTGTTAAAAAATAAAAGCAAAGCATTTTATTGAGGGTAATACAATTCCTAAATTGGGAAAGCACAGGGCAGAGAGAAATCTACCAAGTGCTCCAGCACTCTGGGAGAGGTGAACCTTTTATGTGGTAAAATGGGGAAGGTAAACACACACGGCTGTTGTAACCTCTCATCACCACATTCTCACCCCCACCCTTGTTAGGTAAGAGTGTTAAAGTTTACGGAAGTTGTGGGCTACATTCTCAGGAATGCAGAGCTACAGGCTTTGGTCAGGCTAAGGTCTGATTCAGAGTGGAGTTTGATTCATACCGAGGCTAGCTATCCTGTTCCAGCCGGATGCCTCATTTTGGAGTATTCCTGCACACTTAAGAAGAAGTACTTTTAAAGTCTTCAGCCTATCATAACAAAAAAATACCAATCAAGTTTTTTTCGAAAACATAAAAACCTCAGAAATGAATGCTGCCGCTGCATCTAGAGTATGGAAGCTGAAGATGTTATGTTATTTAAATAGTATTTTTTCTTTCTCTTGTGTCACTTTATTGTTGGGGCTGTTACAGTTACTACTGCTGTTACTACCCCTGCCTCCACACCACACAGCGTTCCACGACTGCAGTCATTACTGCTGATATGTAGCGGTTCCTAATTATGTTGGATTCTACATGTATGGCTTGTATCATTCTTAAAAATGTGGTCTTGGCACCTTGGTGGGCAGCCTGTGAGAAGACTCACAGTGATTCCCACCTTCTGTTATTCCAACTCTTGGGTAATTCCCTCCCCTTGAATGTGAGCTGCATCTAATGACTCACTTCTAACAAGTAGAATAGGACGAAAGAGAAGGGAAGTCACTTCTGAGATATTAGGTTACAAAAAGACTCTGGCTTTTGTCTTGCTGGCCCTCTCTTCCTCTTTCACTTGTTGGCTCAGATGGAAACCAGCTGACATGTGAGCTGACTTACAGACAGACCAAGTGCCAAATAATTGAGGCAGGCCTCCACCCAGCAGCCAGCAGCCAGCGAAGACCTGAGTCCTTCAGAGCAACAGCCCACAAGAACCGAATCCTGCCAACAACCACGAGCTTGGCTGTGGATTTTTCCCCAGTGGGGTCCTGACATGACTGCAGCCTGAGCTGACACGTTGGTTGCAGCCTTGGGAAGAACCCTGAACTAGAGGACTCAGCTAAATTCTGCCTAGATTTCTGACCCACAGAAACTGCATTGTTTTAATTGGCTGAGTTTTGGACTAATTTGTTACACAGCAATAGATGAAAAATAGAACACTTTCCAATAAAAAAAAAAAAAAAAAAAGAAGAAGTGCCTTATATAGTAGGAACTCAAATATTTGATTGTTTCAATTGCCCTGCTCTCAAGTTACTACTAGTTGTTAAATTTGAATCCTTGGTTTTATTTTGTTTATTTAAACAAGTAGAAAAAAACAAACATTTGTTTTTTTACTTTTCATTTTTAAATTATTTCAGATTTACAAGAAAGTTACAAAAATAGTACAGAGAATTTTCATATATCCCTCACCAAATGATAACATTTTGTATAACCACAGCTTCCCCAAATGTTAACGTTTCATGTAACCACAGCACAATTATCTGAAACAGGAAATTAATATTGATGCGATACTGTTATCTAATCCGAATAAAAGGAGCCCTGGTACAGCAATGGTTAAGTACTCGGCTGCTAACTGAAAGGTTGGCGGTTTGAACCCCCCCCAGCGGCTCCATGGGAGAAAGACCTGGTGATCTGCTTCTGTAAAGATTCCAGCCAAGAAAACTGGAGGGCAGTTCTACTCTGTCAGATGGGGTCACTATGAGGCGGAATCGATTTCACGGCACCCTACAACAACAGTTTGATTAAATGTATCTAATTTGAATAGACTTTATTCAGATTTTGCCGTTGTCCCACTGATGTCCTTTTTTCTGGTCCTGGTTGCCTCTAGGATCACATGTTGCATTTAGTAGTCATGGCTTCTTAGTCTTTTAATCTGGAGCACTTCCTTAATCTTTCTTTGTCTTTCATGACTTTGAATCCTGGGTTTCAGATAGTGGATATAATTAGGTAGCTCAGTAAGGGCGTGACTAACTGCCTTGTCCTCAGCTCTTTGTGATGAAACAAGTTAAAATGTATCAAGAGAGACTATGAATTCAGAAATTCAGCCTGTTGAGATGGAAACTTCTGGTAGGAGACAGTGTTTACGGTTTTGGGTTTGTTTTTTTTTTCTGTTTCCGTTAACAGACACACTCAAATTATGTCAAAGAGTTGGGGATTTGTTATAGGGGCGCATGTGGACTGGAATTGAGCCTCGTTAGTCCCAGGGTTGCTCCAGGACTGTAATCTCTCCTTGGCCCGCTGTTTCTCTTGTCTCTCTGTCTCCTCCCTTTTCCCCAATCTGTACGGTCACTTTCAGCCGCTGTCTGCAGACTTACTCTATTCTCCTCTCCCTTTGGCTACTTTTGCTGGCTCCATGATAGCAGCCTCTTGTGCAAACGTGTATTCTCATGGCCTCTCCAGCCCCTACGTCCGTGACTTTAGATTCACCTCTCCACTGATAACTAACAAACCATTTTTTGGTTATTTCCTAAATGTTTCCAAGTGTTCAGGACTCAGCTCATCACTTTGTAATCAGGCCATCTCTGCCTTGGCCAGGAAGTTGTTACCACATAGTATATGAAGTAGAAAGCAGGTGCAGTATAATGGCCAGCCACCGTGTGTATGTTTCATGGATCGCTGGTTAAGTTTTTTTCAATGTACATAATACATAATACTTTGCCCTTTGAAATCCAGTAAAAACATATTCTCATCCCGTGTTTCTGAATGCTAGACTGTTTGTTCTTCAGCTTTGTCATGTACTAAACAAGAAAACCAAATAATACTCCAGGCTGTTAGCACATGAGGCTCAAATCACATGCTTTATTTTCATCATCATCTTTGTTCTCAAAACAACCAAAGACATTATAATCTCACATGTTTAATTCTTTCAGTTTCTCCAGTGAAGCATGCAGTAAGCTTAGAACAGAACTTCAATATTTGGCTTAAATAAAAATTTGTGTTAAACGGCTTACAAGTCTTGGCTACTGCAGCATGAACTTCTGGGTGTTCAGTACGTGTTTGAAATGAAGCGTGTCTTTTTTTAATACTGTTGAATTAGGAAAAGAGGTGGCATCTTTTATTTAATGTTTTCTCTAAAATTTTTCCCAATATCTCTCACCCACTCTTATTTTAATACATATTTCTTCTGTTAGAATTACAAAACTCAACTAAAAAATTGCTCAACCTATTGAAATGAGTTGTTATTGAGAATGACCTGATGACAATCCTCAGTTCTATATCTGTAGTGTTTAGAGAGAACCAGAGTATGTATATAATCTGTGGCTATCAGGACAGGATGGTTTCCTAGCATAAAGGTGTAGGAATTTTTCTTCTTGAGTAAATTAATATGGAAGCTTTTCAAATTGGAAACCCTGGTGGCATAGCAAAGATAAATGAAACCTCCTATTTGCTATGACTGGTTGGTAAAATGAGTATCCTTTCACAGTGTGGAAACCCTGGGGGTGCAGTGGTTAAGAGCTATGGCTGCTAACCAAAAGGTCAGCAGTTCGAATTCACCAGCCGCTCCTTGGAAATCTTACGGGACAGTTCTACTCTGTCCTTTAGGGTCACTATGAGTTGGAATCGACTCGATGGCAGCCAGTTTGGTTTTTTTTTTTTCACAGTGTACAAATAATTTCATCTGAAGTTACTTGATATTTAGTACTTTAAATCATGATTTGAAGTACATTATTTTATCAGATCCACATAACAATATTGTGAGGTAAATAGGTGTTACGGATTGAATTGTATCCCCCACAATATGTGTTGTAAATCCTAACCCCTATAGCTGTGGTTAGAAGCTCTGGTGGCACGGTAGTTAAGCGCTAGGCTGTGAACCGGAAGTCGGCGGTTCGAACCCACCAGCTAATCCTTGGGAGAAACGTGTCAGTCTACTTCCGTAAAGATTACAGTCTTGGAAACCCTGTGGGAGCAGTTCTGCTCTGTCCAGTAGGGTCACTATGAGTCAGAATCGACTCAGATCTACCTGTGGTTGTAATCTCTTTTGGGAACGGGCTTTCTTTGTTACGTTAATGAGGCAGTATTAGCGCAGGTTGTGTCTTACATCTCTTTGGGGATATAAAAGAGCAGATGAAGCAGGTAAGCAAGTAGAAATGGAAGAGTGTAGATGCCAGGGGACATGAAGATCGCTGCGGAACAACTGAAAGGAGACAAGGACCTTGCTCCCGAGTCAGTGCCCAGATTCAGACTTTAGCCTCCTAACTGTGAGAAAATACATTTCTTTTTGTGAAAGCCACCCACTTGTGCTATTTCTCTTATACCAGCACTAGATAACTAAGACAGTGGGGCAGCTGTTATAATACCTTTAAAATATGGAGATATAGATAGATACAGTTTTAGGTGATAGTTTACAGAGCAAATTAGTTTCCCATTCAACAAACTGTACACACATTTTCCCATGACTTTGTTTGCAATCCCCGCACTGTCAGCACTCTCCCCATTTCTGCCCTTGTTTCCCCGTTACCACCCTAGTTTCCCCATTTCCTTTCACCTGGTTTTCTTTCTTCTTCCTGCCTTCTCATCTTTACATTTGGGCAAATGTTGCCTTTTTGGTCTCGTATAATTGTTTGCTGTACAGAGCACATTCTTTTCGGGTGTTATCATTTGTAGGCCTGTCTGTTGTTTGGCTGGAACATGGTTTCCGGGAATGGCTGCAGTTCCAAGTTAGAGGGATGTCTTAGGACCATCGTCTTGGGAGTTCCTCTAGTCGCTATCAGGCTAGTAAGCCTGGTCTTTTTTGATGAATTTGATTTTTTGTTCTATGTTTTTCTCCCACTCTGGCCAGGACCCTCTATTGTGATCCCACTCAGGGAGGTCAGTAGTGGTAGCTGGGTGCCATCTGGTTCTTCTGGTTTCAGGGTTGTGTAGGCTGTGCTGCATGTGGTTCATTAGCCCTTTGGACTAATTGCTCCCTTGAGTCTTTGGTTGTTTTCACTCGCCTTTACTCCAGTGGGAAGAGACCACTAGTTATATCTTAGATGGCCATTTGCAAGCTTTTAAGACCCCAAGCCTACTTACTAAAGTATGATGTAGAACATTGTTTTTATGCACTGTGTTATGCCAATTGATGTAGATATCCCCCGAGTCTATGGTCCTTAGCCTTAAAGCCTAGGATCTTTGTCCCGGGAGGTATTTGGTTGTGCATAAGAAGTTTCCATGACTGTGCCCCTTTTGTGTTCTATTGTCTATATTAGTATACATGCAACACCTACAAGTATGTATGTGGAGATGTCTACAACCCAACTATATCTGCAGATGGGTACACTCCCTTATGCCCTCCCACGCCCCTTTAGCATACTTATCTACCTATGTGGAGCCCTGGTGGCAGAGTGGTTAAGAGCTATGACTGCTAACCAGAAGACTGGCAGTTCAAATCCACCAGCCACTCCTTGGAAACCCTGTGGGATGGTTCTACTCTGTCCTACAGGGTCACTATGTGTCGGAATCAACTCAACAGAAATGGGTTTGGTTTTGTTTTGTTGATCTACCTATATATCCCTACATAAATTATAGTTTGTTAATACTGTTGTTGCAGGATTGTCTGTTATAATAATTGCCATAGTTGCCCTATATTCTTGTGTTCCTTTCAGTGTCTTCCTTTGCCTTTGTCGTATTGTGCTGATTTCCCCCATGTAGTGTATTGCCTTTCCTTTCAATATTACTGAATGTCTGCTATCTACAGTCAGCCCTCCGTACCCACAGGTTCCACATCCGCGAATTCAGCCGACCACAGATGGAAAATATTAAAAAAAAAAAAAGTTCCAAGGAGCAAAACTTGAATTTGCCATGAGTTGAGCACTACGCTGAATCCACATGAATGAAATGACGTGTCGGCACACCCTGCTGTAGCCTCCCGCCATTTCACAGATCATCAGTCTGTCTCCAGCACTCGTTATTTGAGCATTGTTCACCTTGCGTCTCGTTCGCTTGCTACTTGTGTTGTGTGCACCCTTTGTTTCTGTGAAAAAATGGCTCCTAAAAAGCAATGAAGTAAGTGGTCAGAGCAGTCCCTCAAAGCCTAAGGGAAGTGTAAAGTGCTATATCTTGATGAGAAAATAAAAATGTTCGATCTTTTAAAAAGTGGCATGTTGCTTGCCAGAGTGGGCCATAAGATCAGTAAGAACACGTTGAGCATTTGCACAATAAAGCAGAAAGAAGCTGAAATTCGTGGAAGTATTAGTGCTGCCCCTACAATGGCAAACATTGTCTCTCTGTGTTTTAGTTATCTAGTGCTGCTATAACAGAAATACCTCAAGTAGATGGCTTTAACAAAGACAAATTTATTCTCTCACAGTTTAGGAGGCTAAAACTCCGAATTCAGGGCACTAGCTGCAGGGGAAGGCTTTCTCTCTCTGTCTACTCTGAGGGAAGGTCCCTGACATCAATCTTCCCCTGGTCTAGGAGCTTCTCAGCCCAGGGACCCCAGGTCCGAAGGACACAATCCACTTGCAGTGCTTTTTTTCTTGGTGGTATGAGGTCCCTCTCCTCTCTGCTCGATTCTCTCTTTTTATATCTCAAAAGAGATTGACTCAAGATACAACCTAATCCTATAGAGTAAATCCTGCCTCATTAACATAACCGCCTCTAATCCTGCCTCATTAACACTATAGAGGTTAGGATTTACAACACATAGGATAATCACATCAGATCACAAAATGGTGGACAACCACGCAATACTGGGAATCATGGCTTAGCCGAGTTGATACTCATTTTTTGGGGGACACAGTTCAATCCATAGCACTCTGGTTTGTGAGAAACTGCTTGCAAAGACTGAGAAAGCATTAAGTGTTAAGTGTAAGCATTAACAACTATTTACATAGCGTGTACACTGCATTAGGTATTACGGGTAATCTAGAGAGGATTTAAAGTACACAGGAGGATGTCCGTAGATTATATGCAAATATGATGCCAATTTATATAAGGGACTTGAGCATCTATGTATTCTGGTGTCCGTGAGGGGTTCTGGAACCCGTCTCCCTCTGTTATGGATTAGAATGTGTTTGGTAGTAAGAAAGGAGTAGAACTGAGATGGCTTCTCTTGAGCTGATCCAAAGTTTTTTGTTTTTGTTTTTTTTTCCTGCAGTTATGTGATTGGAACTCTGACACCAGCTCTGATTTTCCTGATGCTTTTTGTAGATGTTTGGTGGTTTTGTACACAGACTATCGATCATCTCCACCCTACTTTTCTTACGAATTTAAGGTTTATTTTCAAAGATAAATTACGTTTGAGGTTTGATTTCTGTGTGCCACATGGGATTCATAAACCTGGCCTGCTGGTTGATTATTGCTCAAATCCTGAAAGTTGGTGGTATTTAAAAATATAATTTTTTATTTTATAAGCTGTGTGTGTGCCTCTGCAGAAGAGCACAGAGTAGTAGTATGTAATGGTTCACTCAGGTAGGTGTGGACAGGAAGTTTATGCTGTACTTTGCACTCAGGTGCATTTACTCCTGCCTGTAAATCAGGAAAGGAGGCCTGGAGATGCAGCGGTTAAGTGTGCTTGGCTGCCGACCGGAGGGTTAGCAGTTAGAACTCACCCAGCAGCTCCATGGGAGGAAGACCTGCTCCTGTAAAGATTACAGCCTAGAAAACCCTATGAGGCAGTTCTACTCTATCCTGTGGGGCCACTATGGATCGAAATCGACTTGACGATGCCCAGCAACAACACAAATCAGGTGCCTGCTGCCTCTGCTTCTGCTTCAGAGAGGAGTCCACCGATAGCATGTGCTGTTCACCATTTCATTTCAGGAACCAGTTGGGAACCTGGAAATAATCCTTTGCGTTTGCCAGTGGTGCATCCATTTTAGAGTTCCTGGAGCACCGGGCTGCTTTGGGGAGGGAGAGCCAACTTTCCCCCCACCCCTAATTTAATTAGAGGTGTGTGTGTGCGTGCGTCTGTAAGTGCATGTGTGTGCATACTCACGCATTCCACATGAGATTTTATGTGAACCAAGTATATACATTTAACTTTGGCAACAATGGCTTAGCTAGTGTTTTCTATGTCAGAATGATAAATGAGATGGTAGTATTTCCAAAGAAATGGAATATTCTTCCCACTTCCCTTCTTCCCAAATCATATTATACAGTAATTAGCAAGCCCTATGTGACCATGATCTATGGACTTTTACCCTCTTACTTCCATCAATATGTATATGTATTTGCAACTGTAAGAGTCTTAGATGTGGTAGTTGTGTAGAGGCCATTTTAGTAGTTATTAGTCTTATTCATGGAAAGCCTGGTGGCATAGTGGTTAAGAGCTATGTCTGCTAACCAAAAGATTGGAGTTTGAATCCACCAGGCGCTCGTTGGAAACTCTATGGGGCTGTTCTACTCTGTCCTATAGGGTTGCTATGAGTTGGAATCGACTCGATGGCAATGGTTTTGGTTTTTTTTTTTTTTTTTTTTTAAGTCTTATTCATATTTGGATTGGAGTTTAAATTTATGGATTCCACATGGGGAATGAGTCATGAGGTGTTTTAAACTGTTTCTTGGAGCCATGATGTTCCCTAGAAGTCCCTTTAGGTCCATCATGAGGAGGAAAGGGGGAGCTAGGTATACAGGGCTCTGGCCCCAATATCTACTTTAATTGTAACAACTCCAATTTTATTTGATAAATTATTGGGGTTTCACAAAATATTTCCTTTAAGAGAGGATTCTGGGGCTAAAATAAGATTTTATATCACCAGATTAGTAGAAAGACCTGGGAGTTAGGAAACCTGCTTTCTGTTTCTGGCTATCCTATCAACTAGCTCTATAGTGTTAGACAGATCACTTAACATACCTTTCGCAGTTTTTGTATGTAAAATAGAGCTAATTCTGTCTACCTTATAGAGTTATTATGAGATAGTGGTTTTAAAATCTTTATGATGAATCAAAAAATATAAAGTAGCCATTGTTATTACTAGCAGCAATACCCAATAACTGAGAAATCCAAAATGATTTTGAGTTTTGATGCAGAATTTATCATAATAACAATTAATGGTTTTCTTTTTCCAATTTTCTGTGATCTATGGGCATTATTTCCTCCTTATTTTTTATAAAATTGCTAGCCTTCCTTAAAACTTTATTTCTAATAGAAGATAATGACTGTATACATATACCTATACAAATGTATATGTGCATGTGAGTGTATGTATATGAATTTATATTGATTTTCTTTCCGTTTCTCTCTAAAAGCTAAATAGATAAATGAAGCCTAGCTTAGAGAAAACTTAGTTAACTTTCCCTGCCATTCTCAAGAGAAATCAAATCCAGGATACTTACATTCATTTCCAGCCTTTCAAAGGCCAGAAATTGTGCCTGAAAATTAGGTTAGCACATTTCTAAAACTGTTAGGTTACTCTGTTTAGTTGAGTTGGGTGCCATTTCCTCCGTCTCTTCTTTCCTGCAAGCAGAGTATGTGAATTTCATGTTTTCTTTAGGAAATCTCCCCTAGTCTGTATATTCATTTAAATCTCACAGCTCGTGAAATCACAGGAACAAATATAAAGAAGAGTTGTTATTCAGAAAAAGTCTCAGTAACTGTTCCAGCCTTAAAGAGAACAAGCCTCTGCTCTTTCCTGTTTGTTACCTGATAGAGTATCAGAATGACCTCTCTGGAGTCGATTAGCGAACTTGACACAAGGGAAGGGGTGAGAACAGCATTGTGGGATTGGGTGGTGCAGGCTGATTTTCTAGCTCTTGCGCATAATACACCCTTTAAGTGTCAGGAGGAGTAGCTGCTGCTTGTATCTTACCAGCAGGGTTGGATATTCCAAGTTACAATTTTGAGCATAGCTGGCTAGTCTCCTCGAAGTAGTTGTAGAAATAGAGGAAAGCAGTCTCACTGACACTCAGAGGAATATAAAAACTGAGTATCTGCCTGTGAAATGTTACATGTGACATGTACCAGAGGGTAGTATTTCCTATTTTCTGGAAGTTAACAAAATTAAATATTTAAGAAGAAGTTTCTTTTTCTTTATCTAAGCCACTTTCTACTAAACAAAAAAATTTCCTTAGATCCAGGAATTTCCATAGCAATTATAAAACTGGTCGGGTATTTCCTGACACAGTAACATGTAGTTTTATTGCCCAGAAGTCCTTCTCGGAAAAAATTATATAGCTAGCAATTCCGTAATAATTACAATAATAGCCACTTGTTGAGTACCTCCTATGTGTCAGTTCTTGAAACAGTATTTTGATAGAAATTATTATCCTCATTTCATAAATGATGAAACAGGTTTAGAGAGTTTGAGTGGTGTACCCAAGTTCATATGACTAAGTAGCAGGACTAGAGGGTTGGACGCAATTCTCCCTGGCTATCAAGCTCAACTTCTTTCCTAGCCATGCTCCCTCTCAGTGAAGACTCATTTATGAATTATTTGTAAAATCTATCTCTTACTTGATCAGACATGCAGTTAATCAAACATGAAGTCAAGACACATTGATAATTATTGGTGATTGGAATGTGAAAGCTGGAAGCAGAGAAGGGACAGTAGTTGGAAAATATGGCCTTGGTGATAGGAACAATGCCAGAGATCACATGATAGAATTCTGGAAGACCAATGATTTATTCATTAGAAATACTTTTTTTCAACAACACAAATGACAACTGTATATGTAGACCTCGCCAGATGGATTGCACAAGAATCAAATTGACTGTATCTGTGGAAAGTGATGGTGGAGAAGCTCGATATTATCAGTCAAGACAAGCCAGGGGCCAACTGTGGAACAGATCATCAATTGCTCATTTGCAACTTCAAGTTGAAGCTGAAGAAAATCAAAGCAAGTCCACAAGAGCCAAAGTATGACCTTGAATACATCCTGCTTGAATTTAGAGATCATCTCAAGAATAGATTTGATGCACTAAAGACCAAAGACCAGAAGAGTTGGAGGATGACATTAAGGACATCATACGTGAAAGTAAAAGGCCATTAAAAAGACAAGAAAGAAAGGCCAAAATGGATGTCAGAGGAAACTCTGAAAATTATTCTTAAGTGCAGAGAAGCTAAAGCAAAAAGAATTGATGAAGTGAAAGAGCTGTGTGGAAGATTTCAAAGTGTGGCTTGAGACGACAGGGTAAAGTATTACAATGAAATGTGCAGAGACCTGGAGTTAGAAAACCAAAAGGGAAGAACACCATCAACATTTTTCAAGCTGGTAAAACCAAAGAGAAAATTCAAGCCTCTAGTTGCAATTTTGAAAGATTCTGTGGGCAAAATATTGAATGACACAGGAAGCATCAAAAGAAGATGGAAGGAATTTACAGAGTCACTGTACCAAAAAAAATTGGTTGATCTTCAGCCATTTCAGGAGGTAGCATATGAACAAGAACCGCTGGTACTGAAGGAAGAAGCTCAAGCTGCATTGATGGCATTGGTGAAAAAACAAGGCTCCGGGAATTGACAGATACATCAATTGAGATGCTTCCGCAAACAGATGCAATGCCAGGAGCACTTACTCATCTATATCAAGAAATTTATAAGACAACTACCTGACCAATTGACTAGAAGAGATCCAGATTTGTGCCCATCCAAAGAAAGATGATCAAATGGAATGCGGAAGTTATTGAACAATATCATTACTATCTCATGCTAGCAAATTTTTGCTGAAGATAATTGAAAACTGACTGCAGGCATACATTGACAGGGAGCTGCCAGAAGTCCAAGCCAGATTCAGAAGAGAATGTGGAACAAGGGATATCACTGATGATGTCATATCTTGACTGAAAGCAGAAAATACCAGAAAGATGTTTACCTGTGTTTTATCAACTACATGAAGGCATTCTGCTGTGTGAATCATCACAATTACGGATAACATTACAAAGAATTGGAATTCGAGAACACTTAACTGTGCTCATACAGAACCTGTACATGAATCAAGAGGCAATTGTTCGAACAGAACAAGGGGATACATTGTGGTTTAGAATCAGAAAAGGTGTGCATCAGGGTTTATCCTTTCACCATACTTACTGAATCTCTGCTGAACAATCATTCAAGAAGCTGGATTGTATGATGAAGAACATGGCATCAGGATTAGAGGAAGACTCATTAACAACTCGTGATATGCAGATAACACAACCTTGCTTGCAGAAAGTGAAGATGACTTGAAGCACTTATTGATGAAGATAAAAGACAACAGCCTTCAGTATGGATTACACCTGAACATAAAGAAAACAAAAATCCTTACAACTGGTTTGAAAAATAACATAATGATAAATGGCGAAGAAATTGAAGTTGTCAACAATTTCATTCTACTTGTATCAACAATCAGTGCCCGTGGAAGCAGCAGTCAAGAAATCAAATGATGCATTGCATTGGGAAAATCTACTGCAAAAAACCTCTTTAAAGTGTTAAAAAGGAAAGATGTCATTTTGATGAGTAAGGTGCGCCTGACCCAAGCCATGGCATTTTCAGTCGCATCGTATGCATGAGAAAGCTGGACAATATAAAAGGAAGATCAAAGAAGAATTGATGCATTTGAATTGTGGTGTTGGTGAAGAATATTGAATATACTGTGGACTTCCAGAAGAATAAACAAATCAGTTTTGGAGGAAGTGCGGCCAGAATGCTCCTTAGAAGTGAGGATGGCGAGACTTCGTCTTGCTTACTTTTGACACGTTATCAGGAGGGACCAGTCCCTGGAGAAGGAAATCCTGCTTGGTAAAGGATCAGGAAAAACAAGGGAGAACCTCAATGTGATGGACCAGCTATAGCTGCAACAGTGGGTTCAAACATACCAATAGTGAGGGTGCCGCAGGATCGGGCGAGGTCTCCGTGAGTCAGAGCCAACTCAGCACCAACTAACAACAACAGCTCTTACTTTTCAGAGCATAGTTTGCCTTCAAAACAATTTACGTCGGGTATATTCTTTTGCTTTTACTTTTCATGGTGAAATTAAGATTTAAGAATTAAAATTCAAAAGACTAAATGAAAATATTTCAAGAAGAAAGTTAAGCTTGGAATCCTTGGGATTATAGGTAACCAGCCTTGGTGAGGGTTTTCATACACCCCATCAGCTTCCTTTTTTTTAAATAGTGATGAGAACATGCACAACAAAACGTATAGCAGTTCAACAGTTTCTGCAAGTATAAGTCAGTGACATTTTTTCCAAATATCAGCTTACTTTTTGTTTGTGTTATGTTCTTTAGAATGGGGAATTTTCTTGACCATTGATCATCATTTTCTTCTTCACACTGCTGTGCCCCAACCCCCAAGAGATGATGAGGATCTTCCAGTGCTTACCACCAGAAGCTGTGCTCTTTTTCCAGATGTCCGTCACTCATGTGGGGATGCAGTACTACGTTTAGTCAGTAGGTGCCGTCACCTAACATAGAATGTGCTTTTGCCTGAAACTTTTATTCATGGCTTTGGTTTCTTTTATATTTATTTTAAATCCATTTCTAGTCTCTTGGTTAAAAATTCTGGATTTCTTATTTATAACAAAAATATTTCTAGTTTTCTTTGCTTAATCAATGACATTTGTAAAGTTGCTTTATGTTTTCTTCTTCCTGTTTTATCAGTAAAAGAAATTGCAGGATTGCTGACCTTGTTTTTATGTATTTTATATGCTGGCACGGGGTTAATGGCGCCTGCAGTGAAAACAAGCCTTTGGCACATACGAGATATCAGGCCTGTTACAGCCTTTGCCTCCCAGGAGGGATCTACGAGAAATTGAAATAGCCCCTTTATTTTTGAGGCCAAACAATACTCCAAACCCATTTTTTTTTTTTTTAAATGAAGAATTAGACACATGAGAAGATTGCCAAGTATCCTCTAACTTTGGACCAAGGAACACTGAGTGAACAGCCTTTCACTCGGTAAACACACATTGTTTTATTCAAAGATGCCAAGCCCTATCATCATCTTGAGATTTGTCTGAGTCAGAGTCTTTGGAAATACCAGCTAAGCCAGTGATACTGGATACAGCCTCGGGCCAAGGGAAGAGCTTGTATTGTGGCCAGTTGAAGATTAAACAAGAATAGCAGTCGCTGTTCACTGAGGATGCCGCTACTTAACGCCTAGGTGGTCTCGGGGTAGCTTTGAAAAATAAGACTTTCAACCACTGTCTTCTTTCAGATTTCTTTGTTTTTTTGTTAGCTGCCCTCCCTTCAGTTCTTTATGTTTTTATTTTTAGAACCAAATCTCATGAGGAAAGATTTTTTAGAAGAATTTCTGTTGCATTTATTAGTACCTGATATGTAGAAAGTTGTCCCTCTTTACTCTGTCCTTACCTCTAATTTGAGTTAGCTTGAATTTTGCTTCTGGAAGTTAGGCCCAACCAAGTCTACCTACCAAATGATTGAAAACAGTGGGAGGAGATAGACTTTTCTGTAGTTTTGTCCTCCCTGCTTATATAACCAACCAGTTGCCGTCGAGTTGACTCTGACGCATGGTGACCCCATGTGTATCAGAGTAGAACCATCCATATGGTTTTCAATGGCAGATTTTTTTGGAAGTAGATCACCAGGCCTTTCTTCTGAGGCACCTCTGGTTGGACTTGAACTCCAACCTTTTGGTTAGCAGCTGAGTGTGTTAACTGTTTGCACCACCCTGGGACTCTTTCCTGCTTATATCCAGGGTATTAAATTCAGGAAGTTTTAAGGTTTGAAATACAATAAAGCAGAAACAAAGATGACAAATTGGTATGAGAAGGTACTGTTATTCTTCCATATGAGTAGGAAGGGAAGGCGTGTAAGTGCTTAGCCTGGGAAACTTAGCAGTTCCTTTTCATCCTTCATGTCTCACATATCCTTTGATTATGCAGATCTTCCCCGACTCCCCCTTTCTGGGAGAGTTCCCCGTTTTATGTATGCTGTCTTTCATAGTGCCTCCCTTATGCTTTCTTAAATGCCCATCACATTTGTAGTTGCTTGTTTAATATCTGTCTTACCAGACTTTAAGGGCCATGAAAATAGGAATTGTGCTATTGTTCTTTGCTGAATCACAGGTGCCTATTGCAGTCCCAGGCATAGTGGTGCCAAATATAAACTTATTGCATGAATGAGCAAATGAATAATCGGATGTTATGAGAGGTTAGTAATTTACGGTGAGGACTTGGCTAACTCATTTTCTCCAGAAATTCAGTTCCCTAAACTAAGAACTTCTCCCTAAAATTTAGGAACTACCCTGACTAAGTAGATATTGAGAGAAGAGCATTAATGATGACTAGAATAATTCAGTTGTTCCGAGGGAGGTCCTGTGTAAATGTACAAGGTAAATGGTAGTTTGTTTTTTAATAACTCCGAGAGCATTGAGCCTTTGCTTCTAAATTTACAGCACTTGTTGCTTTTGTGTGTGTGTGTGTGTGTGTGTGTGTGTGTGTATATTTTATTTTTATACTTCTTTCTGGTTAGGCTCTGTATCATTTTTTTCTTGACGCTCGCCTCAGCTTATGATTTTTGTGTGAGCATTTATTGCTCTGATGTATAAAAGACAACACACATTTGAAGGTTTTCACCATAGTCACTTGAAGTGTGTGTGCGTTTGTGTGTGGCCGGAGCCTTAGAGAGGAGAACGAAAAGTGATAAAATAATTATCTGAAAGACCCTTTAAACTGTACCTTATAATAAGGTAAATATTACTGATCATAATAGCCCTATAGTATTTAGGAGTGCTAGTTACATCATTTGTGCAATGTTTATTGTTTCTGTAGAGTTTTGGGAGGATAAAAACATCTTCCACAGAAAAATCATGATCCTTAAGTGGTAAAGTTTTGTTCTTTCCCGTCTTTATGGCCTTCCTGCTGCTGTCCTCCAGGTATTCATTCTGCCTTCTTGGCTTCCCTCTTGTTTATGTTAAACATACCATTGATTAAATTCTAAAACCTTTGCAAATTCTGGCAACCAATTTATGATCCACTTATTTACTCTTTTCCTTCATTATGATTAACCAGGACTAGATTTTCATGTGCAGATTTACTTGAACGTGTAGCTTCTGTAACCTTAATTCTGTTCAGTTAGTCTTCATAATCCGAGGTAAAGGAGAGATGTTATTTTGAAAGAGGTCTTTATTTTATTTCTTGTAGCCTTCTAAGCTACCTTCTGGTTAATCTCTTGCTTTTGCTTTCTGTTGATTTCAGTTTTCTGCTTTGACTCTTTCTACTGATTTCTATGTTGGCCTCTTTTTTTTTTTTTTTTTCAAGCTGCTAATTTAAACTGGAAGTTAGAAGAAATGTGAAAGTGGCTTTTTAATGTATTTTGTTTGCATAGTGCCTTTCCTGCAAAGTGCTTCATGATTTTAGAATGAGTGTCTTATTTGTCTTGTTGGCATTTTTCCAAAATAGATTTAAGGACTACAGTTATTCTGTTTCTTTCTTTTTTTTTTTTTTTTTGCATTCTTTTTCTCAAAGGGTAAACCAAACATTGTGGAATAACAGCCAGTGTAAAGAAAAGAATATAAGTGACATAATAGGACTTTAGGGACCAGAGTTCCCTTTCTCCCCTATAACCTACCAAACAGTCAGGTGAAAATGGGCTTCCAAGGAAGCCCATGTAGGATCTCCAAGGAACAGGCTCCTGACAGTGAAAAGAATTACCTATTAAATTGTAGACAGTTTAACCAGAAGCCCTCGAGTCCATTCTGACTCATGGAGACCCCATTTGTGTCAGAATAGAATTGTGCTCCATAGAGTTTTCCTTTTTAAAATTTCATTTATTATGCTGTTGTCGTTGAGAATATACACAGCAAAACATACACCAATTCTCCATAGGGTTTTTAGTGACTGATTTTTCTGAAGGAGATTACCGCCTTTCTTCCAAAGCATCCTTGGATGGACTCAAACCTCCAACCTCTCAGTTAGCAGCTGAGCATGTTAACTATTTGTATCACCCAAAAAAACCAAAAACGAAACGCATTGCCATCAAGTTGATTCCGACTCATAGCGACCCTATAGGACAGAGTAGAAATGCTCCAAAGGATTTCCAAGGAGCAGCTGGTGGATTTGAACTGTTGACCTTTTGGTTGGCAGCCTTAGCCCTTAGCCACTGCACCACCAGGGCTCCCTTGTACCACCCAAAAAAAAAAAAACCCATTGCCGTCAAGTTGATTCCAACTCATAGGGACATGATGTAAATCATTAGAAGGCTTCTGTCAACACTTCATGTTCATTTGATCTGTGATACAGATGTTGGGTAACTGGGATTAATTAGTTTTGTTTTTATAGAAGAAGAAATTGAAGCCTGGATAAGTTACCTAACTTTATTTTATTTTAGTTATTTTTTAACAAGTGCTAAAAGTGACTAGCGCTGTGCTACACAGGACACAAAAAAGTAGAGAACTTGGTCTAGCTAGGATGACAAGACAGACATTTGTGTGTGCAATGCTGCCTGTAATGGATTGAATTGTGCCCCTTCAAAATATGTGTCAACTTGGTTAGGGTGTGGTTCCCAGTATTGAGTGCCTTCCAACTGAAGTTTACTGGATGTGTGGGGTGCTACTAGGCACTTATCGGTAGAGCTACAAAGCTTTGGAACACTTGCCCCAGCAGGACAGATGCGGGCAAGAGGCCCGAGGGGCCGAGAGGCCAGGGAAACAGAAGCTGAAGAGACAAGGAACACAGGAAGCCGAGCTGAGTCAGTCTCAAAAGGTATGGCCGTGACCTCTGGGGTTTCACAGGGTGGAGCCATGGCCTCTGGTATTTCTAAGGGTGGAGTCTCCACTCTGATGGAGAATGGTGCGCCTAAAGCTGAGGGAGCACAGTTGCTGTCCCAGTGGGCCTGGAAAGCAGAAGCCCAGGGCCGAGGGGCCTCCACTCAGAATCCAGAGAGTGTGGCCAATACCTGGAGTCTGGAGGGCAGGGCCATTGTGTAAATTGTCTCAAAGAACAGAGGTTTATTTTCAAAGCCTTGAGGGCTAATATAATGTGTTCTGCTGACCTGCTTGGTGCCTGTTATGCCTTCTTTCCCTCCAATTTCTCCCGTTTGTAATGGAAATGTCTAGCTTGTGCCTGTTCTGCCATTGTGCTTTGGAAGCAGATAACTTGTATTCTAGATTTCACAGATGAAGATAAATTTTTGGATTTTGAACTTGGAGTGGATTTAACACTTTTGCTATGATACGATGGGGTAAATGTGTCTTACATGTAGCAAGGACTGAATTTTTGGGTGCCAAAAGGTGGAATGTCATGGATTGAATTGTGTCCTCCCAAAATATGTGTCAACTTGGTTAGGCCATGATTCCCAGTATTGTGTGGTTGTCCTCCATTTTGTGATTGTAATTTTATGTTGAAGAGGATGAGGGTGGGATTGTAACACCCTTACAAAGGTCACATCCCTGATCTAATGTAAAGGAAGTTTCCCTGGAGTGTGGCCTGCATCACCTTTTATCTTACAAGACATAAAAGGAAAGGGAAGCAGGCAGAGAGTGGGGACCTCATACCACCAAAAAAGCAATGCAGGGAGCAGAGCATGTCCTTTGGAACCAAGGTTCCTGCGCAGAGAAGCTCCTAGACCACGGGAAGGTTGATGACAAGGACCTTCTTCCAGAGCTGACAGAGAAGAAAAGCCTTTTCCTGGAGCTGACACCTTGAATTTGGACTTGTAGCCTACTAGACTGTGAGAGGATAAGTTTTTCTTTGTTAAAGCCACCCACTTATGGTATTTCTATTAGAGCAGCACTAGGTAACTAAGACAATGACCAACAAAGTTTATGGTAACGTGGCCTGAAGGACTGCAGACAAAAGTGCTAGGCAACTCAAAGCAAGGGAAGTGAGGCTAGTGAAAAGAGTTCATGAAAAGGTAAATTGAATTGGACTCCAAAGAAAGGTAGTGTTTATCCAGAGCCCCATGTCTTGTAATAGAGCTGGTATTTGTTGCCCATTGTAATATTCGTTATATACCACCATTTTCAGCCTGAAAATTAAAATTACTGTTGAACCAACCACGAAACATTGACTGAAGAAGTTGAGCAAAGAGAAAGCTTATGAATCCTTGCAGCTGCTATCTATCGTCTTGATCCTCCAAACATAGTTCATTTTCCTTGCAGTGAGCCTTGACATCATGATTCAAAGAAACATGAACTCTCTTTCTAGAAAAATGCCCTCATATGCAAACTTTACATGCCAGTTTTGAGAAAAGAAACTTGATAGATTTCTTTTTTCTCTCAAATTTATGATTTAAAAGCCTTCACATTTTTCAGATGTTTAGCTAGCTCTCTACAATAGCTGCAGTATTCAGGTAGGTAAATAAGTGACTTAACACATGACTTACAAAGGTAGGACTAAGCCAGCGACGTTCTTGTAAAGAAGATAAAGTGTTTGGTCTCTCTCTGTTATCTTTGAGTGCAGATTAGAAGTGGTTACCCCCGTCCCCCAATTGTGGAAAAAAGCCAGAGCCCCTCACTTGAGACAGACATTAAGAAACATCTATTCAGTTTTGCTGGACATCAGAATTATTCAGGAGAATTACAATATACAGTCCCTGCTTCCAGTTTCCTTACAGTCTGGTTGGGGAGACAGAAATGAAGAAAATAAGTGAAGTCTGTGTATTGTTAGTCCTTTACAGTTTATAAGTACTTTTCTCACATACTTAATTTCAGTAGATTCTCAGAATCACCATGCCAGGTGCTCAATTGACAGACTGATTTGTAGGTCCAGAATCTGAATGAGAAACTGCTAAATTTCACCAATTTCTTGAATTGCCAAACTGTGTGGTATGGACTATGAATATTAATGGTCATATAGGTATAAGAGAGACTACGCTGACCACAGGTAGATTTTAGGAGGTTAACAAACTCCCTGAAATTATGGGATAAAGTTCATATGTAAGTGTGTTTTTTAAAGAACAAGAATTCACAGCTTTCATCAGATTTTTTAAAAATTAGTGTATAATTGCCATTCATTTCATCAGATTTTGAAAGTGAGTCTTTGGCTCCAAAGAGAAGTTCAAAAACTGCTGGTCTAAGAGTGTTTGGAGAATGCTTCTTAGAATGAGGCCTTGAGATGAGTTTTGAACAGTAAGCCAAGAGAAGAGAGAGCAATCTGAACAGAGAAATAATAAAACCCCTTGCTGTAGAGTCGATTCCAACTCCTAGCAACCCTACAGAACAGAGTAGTACTGCCCCATAGGGTTTCCAAGGAGTGGCTGGTGGATTTGAACTGCCGACCTTTTGGGTAGCAGCTGAGCTCTTAACCACTGCGCCACCAGGGCTCCAGAGAGAGATAATAGCACCTAAAATTTCTTCCGTGTTCTCCAAACTGTAGTCCTCTGGGCTAGATCTTCAGTACAGATTCACGATGGGGTTTGCTTTCTGCCTTACGCTGGTGTTTCCCTGGCAGTATTGCTATTTCCCTTTACTATCTCTGTGTTCCGGAGTCCTAACGCGGTTTGGATATGGCGGCTACTGGTCACATCATGGGTCTTAATAATTAATTTTTGATAGGATTTAGCTAGTAGATTTTTTTCTAGTTAAAATGGATGAGACAAATACCTTTAAGAAATAGCAGCACGTGTAGTAGAAATCATGCTAATTTAACCTGAAAATTGAACAGTGATTTTTCTGCCCAACACTAAGTATATCTGTATGTTTTAACTCGTTCAGCATGCATTTGTCAGACACTTACCATGGGCCAGAAACTGTGCTGAGGGTACAGTAGTCAGAAAAAATATTCCCATTCTCATGGAACTTTCAGTCTAGTGGGAAGATGGTCATTAAATAAACAAACAAAAATCTCAGAAATGTGTATGTAATTTATAAATTTAGTTATACTCTTAATCTTCTTGGGAAAAACTCGGATATGATCATTGACCTGTATATTGACAGGACCCCTTTGTGACGAGTATTCTCTCCCGAGATTAGTGGTTCTCAACTGGGCAGTGAGGGAAGGGCGGTTGTCCCTTAGGGGACATTTGGCAATGTCTGGAAACGTATTTTGGTTGTTACAACTGGCGGGATGTTGCTAAATATCCTACAATGCAGAGGACAGCTCCCAACAACAGAAGAATTTTCCAGTTTAAAATGTCATTAGTGCCAAGGTTGAGAAGCTCTGCCCTAAGTAAATGTTTCAGAGTAACCGAACAGCCGAAGTTGTAGAACCTTCCTTAATAAGTTAGAAAACCAGTTGCCGTCGAGTTGACTCCAACTCATGGTCACCCCGTGTGTTTCAGAGTAGAACTGTGCTCCACAGGGTTTTCAGTGGCTGATTTTTCAGAAGCAGATCACCAGGACTTTCTTCCTAGGCTACTCTGGGTAGACTCAAGCCTCCATTCAGTTAGCAGCTGAGCGTGTTACCATTTGCACCACCTAGGGACTCCTAATAAGCAAGAGGCAGGACTTAATTGAGCGAGTCCAGTACTGCAATGTTGTGCCACCCGATGTGGTTCTAGTGTTCTCTCATTAGTGAGTTTCTGGTTTTGTTAAAAGACTGGCATACTCAACTTGTGTTCTGCTTTTGGTCCATTTCAGCAGATATGGGTATTGCAATGGGGAAAGTAGGGGATGGTGGCTTGGGTTTGGAGTTTGGAACTGTGCTTTATTTTAAAAACATTGCCCAGAATGTAGTGATACAAAGTAGGATTAATGCATTCTTACGAAGTAGGATTGATGTGTTCTTATCGCCATTATCTCTTATTGTCAATATTTTCTGGAATTGCATGAGTAAATCTAACAGGTAAATCCCAAATCATGATCCATATGGACTGACATGTGGGAAGGACTTAGAAAGGAATCAACATAGGTGTTTCTTCCCAGATGAATACTCCAGGATAGTGCTTCTCAACCTTTAATATGCTATTAAAATGTAGGCTCTGATTTAATAAGTCTGGAGTGACATTCTATGAAGCCAGCATAACCCTGATACCAAAACCAGGTAAAGATACCACAAAAATGGTCCCTCATGACCATTGATGCGAAATACCTGAACAAAATTCTAGTCAATAGAATTCAGCAGCATATCAAAAAAATAATTCACTATGATCAAGTGGGATTTGTACCAGGTATGCAAGGTTGTTTCAACATTAGAAAAACAATCAATGTAATCCATCACATAAATAAAACAAAAAACAAGAACCACATGATCTTATCAATCGATGCAGAAAAGGCATTTGACAAAGTCCAACACCCATTCGTGATAAAAACTCTCAACAAAAGAGGAGTAGAAGGGAAATTCCTCAGTATAATTAAGGGCATTTATACAAAGCCAACAGCCAACATCATCCTAAATGGAGAGACTTTGAAAGCATTCTCCTTGAGAACGGGAACCAGACGAGGATGCCCTTTATCACCACTCTTATTCAACATTGTGCTGGAGGTCCTAGCCAGAGCAATTAGGCTAGAAAAAAGAAATAAAGGGCATCCAAATTGGTAGGGAAGAAGTCAAAATATCTCTATTTGCAGACGATATGATCTTATATGCAGAAAATCCCAAAGAATCCACAAGAAAACTATTGGAACTAATAGAAGATTTCAGCAAATTTTCAGGGTACAAGATAAACGTATAAAAATCAGTTGGATTCCTTTACACCAACAAAGAACCTCGAAGAGGAAATCACCAAATCAATACCATTTACAATAGCTCCCAGGAAGATAAAATACTTAGGAATAAATCTAACCAGAGACGTAAAAGACCTGTACAATGAAAACTACAGGACACTACTGCAAGAAACCAAAAGAGACCTGCATAAGTGGAAAAACATGCCTTGCTCATGGATAGGTAGACTCAACATTGTAAAAATGTTAATTCTACCCAAAGCGATGTGCAGATACAATGCAATCTCGATCCAAATTCCACCAGCATTTTTAATGAGATGGAGAAACAAATCACCAACTTCATATGGAAAGGGAAGAGGCCCTGAATAAGTAAAGCATTACTCAAGAAGAAGAACAAAGTGGGAGGCCTCACACTACCTGATTTTAGAACCTATTATACAGCCATGGCAGTCAGAACAGCCTGGTACTGGTACAACAAAAGATCCACAGACCAATAGAACAGAATTGAGAATCCAGACATAAATTCATCCACCAATGAGCAGCTGATATTTGACAAAGGCCCAAAGTCCATTAATTGGGAAAAGACAGTCTCTTAAACACATGGTGCTGCCATAACTGGATATCCATCTGTAAAAAACTGAAACAAGACCCCTGCCTCACACCATGCACAAAAACTAACTCAAATTGGATCAGAGACTTAAATATAAAATCAAAAACGATAAAGATTATGGAAGAAAACATAGGGACAATGCTAGGAGCCCTAATACATGGCATAAACACAATACGAACTGTAAGTAACAATGCACAAGCACCAGAAGAGAGACTAGATCACTGGGAGCTCCTAAACATCAAACACTTATGCTCATCAAAAGACTTCACCAAAAGAGTCAAAAGACAACCTACAGACTGGGAAAAACATTTTGGTTACGACAAACCTGATCAGTGTCTGATCTCTAAAATCTACAAGATACTGCAAAACCTCAACAACAAAAAGACAAATAACCCAGTTAGAAAATGAGCAAAGAATATGAATAGGTGCTTTACCAAAGAAGGTATTTAGGTGGCTAACTGACACATGAAGAAATGCTCACGATCCTTAGCCATTAGAGAAATGCAGATCAAAACTACAATGAGATATCATCTCACCCCAACAAGGCTAGCATTAATCCAAAAAACACAAAAC